>NC_135895.1:24513925-25113925 GCF_964194155.1 Cetorhinus maximus | reverse complement strand
AACTCTTACTGCAGACTCCAGCAGCCTCTGCTGGTGAAAACGTATGGAATTGTGAAGAGACAAGTCTCAGTTGTTACTTCATTGCTTGCTCTGAGGTAAATGTGATCTTTTTGATGATCTGACAATACGTTGTTTTTTTTTTACCTTTGTGGTGTTTTATAAGTTTTAGACCTGAGCCTCTGAAGGAATGTGATATCATGCCATTGTTACAGCACAATGCATAAATTGTTGCACATTTAAGCTTGTGAAAAGTCCTACTTAAGTAACAACCTTTTCATTTAACTCTTTTAAAAAAATTATAGTCTCAGTTTTTTTCTTGTACTGTGAGAGATTATAGGAATGCATATTTGCGACTATGTGAACTATCACTTACATCTATTAGACTGATGCCGTGACTTGTCTCTACCAGTGTGAAACTATCCCATTTTTCTGCCAAATTCAAACAAGGCCTTACCTCGAACAATAAGCCTGAAGTAAGCTCCTTTCAGAAAAACCCCGCTGAGCGTTGTCGTGCTATAAACACAGGTGTGCGAAGGAGTCGCATTTTCGATCTTCAAGGAAACAGTCCCATTCTCAATTTCATTAACATGAATTGTACTGTAGTAGGTACCTAATGTAATAACACAAGTGCTTTATTCATCTTCAAGGCTTGTCAAGAATTCAGTAAGACAGACAAAGAGGGAGAGGTAGATTGGAACAGTGAGACAGAAGGAAAGGGACAAATTTTCAGCGGCATCAAAACATTGGAATAACATGAAAAAAAGACCAAGGTCCATTAGTTAGTCTTCTACCATTCTGGCAATTCAGGATGCCATAATAATTGAATTGCTGACTAACAGAAATTGATCTCTATTAGTTTGCCTGCAACAGGCAGCCGTGATGCAAGGAAACCCCCTCCACTCAGTAGCGGGGAGCTTTGGGAATTGTATGCCTGGGGTCACCTTTCCCCCACCGAGCATGCTTCACTCACCACGTCGGGCAGGATTTAGTTCCTGTCACAGAGATCCCCCATCGGTTGGAAAACTCATGTGAACCTCGCATCGCTTCTGTCTGGGAAGCCCAGCTCTATTTAAGAGCAATCAGGCACTTAATTGGCCAGCGTCAGGCCTCCCGCACGATCAAGCCCCCCCATCCCCGAGAACTGCCAGCCAATCAGAGGCCAGCATTGCTCCATTACCAACAGTGCCAGTGGGAGCGGTAGCTGCTGCTGCTAATGAACTGAGGCCTTCACCAGGGATCATCGCTGGATTCCTGGAGGTAGGTGAGTGGGGCAGAATGGGGGGCTGTGGGGAGGAGGTCACTGGCGAGGGGAGGGGGCCGGATGCAAGGGCAGGGGGCTGGATTTTTGCAGCATCCCCTTTCCCGATGGTCAGTCCCTCAATCAGGCATTTTGCCACTGAACAAGGGGACCCTCCCCAACGCCCAAGCCACTTTTAAGGAGGAGCAGGGGACCCGTGTGAGTCCTGTTAAATCCCTGAGCCACCATCTAATCCCCGTGGGCTCATGAGTAATTGGCTTTCAGTGGCACATTGACGAGCCTAATTTACATCCCATTGCCACTGGCTGGGATTCCCACGTCAGACCCTTCCTGCCCATTCCCCCCAACTAAATTAGGGACAGTTTTCCCAACATCAGGAATCAGACTCAGGTACTCCTGCCCAATTCTCTCGGGCCTCCCACTATCATTCGTGCTCTGGCAGGCTCCATTAAATTCCAGCCGTCATGTCTCAAATTGACCGTGCGTAATACCTACCTGCTACTGCCCTGAACATTATTTCCTCCTCTTGGCTACACCATCCGATTGGACTATCCGATTGCCACTCTTGATGCAGGAGAAGCTGACACACAGCTGGACAGAGAGTTCAAGAGCAGGATTATTTTACTCACCGTTACACTTCCACATGACATCCTCATTCACTGCATTCAGTCTTTGGACTACAAGCAGAGCTGTTTCACCCTTGTTCACCGTTGTTGTAAGCTTGCTGGGGTAGAATTCAGCTGGAAATTCAAGATAAAATAACTTTAATATTGAAACAAAAATGTCCTGACTCAGCAGTGGAAAAGCCACAGACAATGATAGTGACAGCGGAGGATGATTTACCAAATTACTATTGAGGGCACTGCAGGACTCACCAAACACTGACATGGCTACTAATGATGGAGGAGGAGTTGTCAAATGCTGAAACAACTGGTCATGGCGGAGGAAGAGTTACCAGATACAATTACGGCTAGTGATGGAGGTTGGGAGTAATCAAACACAGATATTCCTAGTGGTGGTTAAAGAAGGATGATCAACCAGAGGTCGGCACATGCATGAGTATGGCGGTATAATGGTTATGTGACTGGATTTGTAATCTAGAGGCCTGGGCTAATGAGAAATGTATGGAAATCTCACCACGGCAGCTGGGGAATTTAAATTCGGTTGTTGAATAAATGTAGAATAAAAGGCTAATATCAGTAATGGTAACCATGAAAATTATTGGACTGTAAAAAAAAATCTGGCTCAGTTAAGTCCTTTAGAGAAGGAAGTCTTTTGTCCTTACCAGAATCAAAGCAATGTGGTTGACTCTTAAGTGCCTTTGGGAAGGGCAGCGACGAATCTTATAAATATAAAAGGCACTGCTTAAGACTGAGGAAGAGGAACGATCCAATGTTAATATTATTAGTGACAGAGGAGGTCAAACACAGACATCCCTAACATTGATAGAAGAGGATTTACCAAACGCAGAATTACCAGATGAAGATGTTACCATTGATGGTAGAGAAGAAGTTACAAAACACAGACAGAGACAGAAGAGTCATCTCCTCTAGTGTCCTTGCAGAAATCAGGCAGATAATTTATCAATAGTTGGACAAAGTTATCTTAGGAATTTGCCTTAGGAATATTATCTCAGGAATATTATCTAGGAATTACCTTGATTGGACTGGATACATTACAGAACGATAAGGGACAGCTGAGTTATGAAGTGATACTATGATTGGTGTATGCATACAGGGCCAGTGCAACCAACAGGCGGTCACCTGGAGCAGAAAAACTTGGAGGGTGGCAAAAAAACGGAATGAACTATTCATGAAACTACACAAATAAACAAACAGGCTTCAGCAGTGGAAATAAAAGGTCTAGATCTATTGATTTCCATCCACATATACTGACATGCATATAGATTTCCATGTATCTACATGGCAATCTTTCCCAAAATTTCATATTATGCTCCTCATTCTGTTTATGAGACAATTTTACAAATTTGTACATCTACATGGCTATTCCAAAACTGCAAACCAGTAAATAATAGCAAAGAGCATAATTTAATCTAGCTCACTCCACTGTAATGATTATTGATTGTTTAAATTGCACATAAAATCATCTAGTAACTGTTGCAGGAACACAGTATGACATCATGAGAGCCACATTACACATCATAATGTGCATTTCTTCTAGTATATATACTGTGAAAAGTGTAGAACAATGAGAATGTAAAATCAGTATTATAATATTTTTCATATAAAATAAATCTGTAATTGTGAATGCAGAATTTTAATCCATATTATTGCACAATGTTAATTTTTGAAAATTAATTATGGTTGGGTGGGGAGTGGGGGGTGCTACTGAAGGGCATCTAATACTTATGCACCAGCCCTGTATGTAAAGAAGCTACATAAATGCAGGAGTTGCGCCTCAGCACTGGAGGGGGCTCAAGTAACCTGCTACATAGAGAAGGAGTCACAGATTAATCGGAATACTAAGAACCAATCTGTATAACACACAAATTTGGAAAGTTTTCAGTTATTATTTTTAGAATGTTATTAAATACTATCTGATCAGTTCAGACGCCATAAGATAATGCAGCATGGATTTAAACATAGAAATAGAAATTTAAAAAGAATCTTTATTAAAGACTGGTTGTGAGGCTTGCCAAAAATGATAGCTCACAAAATGAATTATAAATTAGCTATCTGAACTGAAAATCTATTTATCAATAAATTATAGAAGATAACGGTGAATGGACAATGCCATCTTGGGAGCAGAAAAAAATGGAATTTCATTGGAACCATCCTCATCTGCTGCTGTTCACATCTTTGGTAAAATAATTTCGAGGGGTTTTTCTGGCAACATTATGAGGCAAGATGCTGAAAAAAAGTTTTGATGTCCAATGGCGTGTGACAGAGACTGACAACATTCAAAAGGTATTAAGGTATTTGAACAATGATGGAACTCAAAAAAGGTGAGTTTAATGTGGTGGCCAAAGGCAAAAGTCCTCCCTCAATGAACAACACCAAACAAAACCAGACATCATCTTATAGCTATTTTTTAGAGTACCTGTACAATATGGCTGCTGCATTTTAGCATATAACAGTGGATTCTTTGGATTCTGAGAGATGGACATTCTGAGCGACGTGATTGAGATCTAACAGAATTTAAAGCTGTAATAATTGGGCATATGGCTGTTTAATTGATGAGTATATTCCAGGCAGACAGTGGTAAATTTTTGGGTACCAAAGGAATCAAGTGATACCGGCATAGGTCAGGAAGGTGGAGTTGATTTAATAGTTTAGTCATGGCCTTATTGAATTAAATAAAGAAACGGTAGCATAGTGTATGTTATGGGGCTAGCAATCTAGGGACATGGGCCAGGATTTTCTGGCCCCATCAGCGGGAGGCATCATCGGGACGGGAAAATTTGGAGAACGACAAAAAGTCAATTTACTCTTGGCCGCTCACCAAATTTTCCCACCCCAACCATGACGATACCCACTGCTGGTAGGACTGGAAAATCCCGCCAATGAGTTCTAATCCTACCATGGTAGCTGGGGAACTTGAATTCAGTTAATTCAATCTGGAATTAAAAAGGCAGTGTCAGTAATGTAATGACTGGATTGTCATAGAAACCTGCCTGGTTCATTCTTGCCCTTTAGGGAAGGAAATCCGCTGCCCTTACCTGGTCTGGCTGATATCTGACCTCAGACCCACAGCAATGTTTACTGTTTAACTGAAACTATCTAACAAACTGCTATGTTTGCTGACCTTCAAGAAGGTGGCTCACTACCACCTTCTCAAGGGGATTTATGGATGGGCAATTAACCGAGCGGGTTAATGACGCCCATATTCCATGAATGAGAAAGAATGGTAGAGCAGGCTTGAGTGGCTGAATGGCCTAATCCTACTCCTATTTCTTATGTTCTTAAGCACATTGCTCAGCATGGGTCAGCTTGGAGCTCAGTAACGGATCACTTTGATCACAATCTTGCAAACCCATTTATTTAGGTACACTAGTTATTCCAGTTTTCAGTCCTTTTTACCCTTTGTGCTCTTGCCTGCGAGTTTCAGACTGCTCTGGCCGGTGAGGCCTCGTGCCCTATGTGTTCGAGAGTATTTACATTTTGTGTTGCTATCTGGGCAGATCTAGTAGTGTGCCAAGGGTAATAAATAGAAAGCCCTTCTTTCCTTTGCTTTAGCTATTCGTTCCATCCTGTGACTCCACTGGATGCACCTGACTTCCACAAATGACAGAGGGATGCTACACCAGACCTTGTTTTAGACTTTAAATGCCAACCAATCTATTGAATAATAGATTAAGAGGATAGGTAGCAAAAACTTAACACATGCCTTAGAGTTGTTAAGCTTTGCTGTCTCATTTAACAAACTATATCATATTCACTTTTTTTACACAGTAATTCTTTCTCCATGTATTTGTCAACTGCAGGAATTTTTTTATCTTAACTAACATTCATTTGGAGTTCCAAATAGGCTATCTGCAAAGACTCCAATGAAATTAATTCGTTTGAAAAATCCAGGTTAATAATATCCCTAAAGCAATTACAGAGGCTTTGGTATCGACTTACATTCCAAAGGAGATGTCAATCAGACACAACCACAAATAAATCACACGGTGAACTTATCTGTGAATGGTTTTGAGATGGGCCTCGCGTTGTTTGCCCTCCCTGACTGAATTCAAGTTTCTGCAATGGAACTGAATATCAGGCAGTTTGTGTATAACAGGAAGCCTGTGTGATACCATTCGAAACAAATTTCTACCCCACTTACAAAAGAAAATAGTCATTTGGTAGTACAGAACTTGAGTATTGCTGAAAAAAGAGACATGGAGCAGAATCTTCGGGTCGGTGAGCTGGGGCAGGGCCCTCTTGCCGACACGTAAAATGACGCATGTCATACAGATCTTGAGTTCGGCGGGCGCGCACCAGAGACGGCTGCACGCCCGCTGAACTGTCAAAGGCCTATTAAGGCCATTTAAATAGTAATTGAACTAATTAACATAGCTGCCCGGCCAACCTTAAGGTTGGAGGGCAGGCGAAGAGCCCAGGCGGCCTTCGCATTTATCAAGAAACCTCATCCATGGGCGGGATGAGGTTTTATGAAGGCTTTTAAAGTTTTATAAAAATTTATAATAAAATTCATTGACATGTCCCAGCTCATGTGACACTGTCACATGAGGGAACATGTCTTAAAAAATTTTTTTTCTTTATTAAAATTTTCAAAAATAAAACTGATCTCCCTGAGGCAGCTCTTTGCCTCAGGGAGATTTCTGCGCTCTTTCGCGCGCATGCACAAAAGGTCCCGACTCAGCCTGCTCCCCCCACCCGCACGGGGAGTGCACAGCGCTTCCAGGTGCGTGTCACATTGGGCAGGCCTTAATTGGCCCGCCCATGTAAAATGGTGGCGCACAGCCGATCGCTGGCAACAATCGGCTACGCGCCCGCCCGCGCCTGCTCCCGTCCAACACCCCCCCAACGGGGAGAAAATTCTCCCCATGCTGTCAAAGCTTTTCACCTTGCGTTCATCAGGATAGCTCGCAAGAAATTACCAACTGTAAAGGAGGAACAACAATTAATACCGCATGAGAAGAGAGTGCTGATTCCCCTGTTACAGCTGGTAATTTCTTGCGAGCTATTCTGATGAGTGCAAGACAAAAGGTTTTGATAGCATGTTTCTTTTTTGAGCAATAAAAAAAGACTTGTATTTATATTGCATTTTCACAACCATTGGACATCTCAAAGTGCTTTATAGCCAATGAATTACTTTTGAAGAGTAGCCATAATTGCAATGTAGGAAATGCAGCAGCCAATTTGCATCCATCAAGCTCCTACAAACAGCAATATGATCACGACCAGTTATTCTGTTTTTGTGATACTGATTGACCAGGGCACCCAGGATAACTCCCTTGATCTTATTCAAGATAGTGCCATGGGAGCTTTCACATCCACCTGAGCAGGCAGATGGGGCCTTGGTTTAATGTCTGATTTGGAAGATGGCACCTCCAACAGTGCAGCATTTCCTCAGTAACACAATAGAGTGTCAGCCTTGATTTTTGCACTCAAGCCTTGGACTGGCACTTGAAGCCAGAACCTTAGGAATCAGAGGTAAGAGTGCTACCAACTGAGCCATGGCTGACAAAGCGCCCAATTGAGTTCAACTGGGCCGTGATTTCCCTAATTGAAACTCTTTTAGAACTCCTTATGTGCCAAGGCGGAATTGAAGGCTCCAATATTAAATTAAAACTTAGACAAAGCGCTTTGTTTCTGTCAAGGCTGTTGTTCCAAATATTACCTTTATTGCTGTTAATAATTGTCACAATGTGAGTTTTCTCTGTTTGTCGTCTTCCTTCACAGTAGTAGATTCCCACCTGCTCCCAGTCCTTACTGGAGCCTATTGCCTGGATGCCATTGTGCCTGCTAGAGTCGCTTACATAATTGAAATTATGTTTCTTCATTTGAAATATCGTACTGTCCTTTTCCATTTTAAGTTCAGGTCCATTGAAGCGACGCTCACCAGACACACAGGAAAGGGGAAACTTGTTCGAAGGATTGAGGTCAGTGATCAGGTAGAGGTCCAAAATTGCTCCTGGATGAAGAAAGCACAGAGAACAAATTTTCAGGATCTGAAAATTTACAATGAAAATCCCAATGAAGTTAGATTTCTTCCTCACAAAGTACACTTTGAAACTATTCACTTTGAAACTACACAGTTAAGTCCTATTCTGGATACTCCCTCTGCTGGAAGCTCATGTGCACTGTGTATCATTTTCAGCTATTCATGCACCATTTCAGAAGGGATTCAGGTCTGAAATACTGCTCGGCTGTTATAATCCTTTTAACTCCTGGAAGATATAGAAATTGTAGTAAACGTGTTTAAATTTATTCCACGGGTTCCAGGGCTTAACTCTATTTTCCTTCGCGAGCTGGCAAGGTATGAAGGGAGGTAGACCTCTCTACAATTCCAAAGAAGAGTTACATTGGACTCAAAATGTTAACTCTGTTTCTCTCTCTTCACGGATGCTGCTAGCCCCACTGGGCTTTTCCAGCACTTTCTGTTTTGATTTCCGACCTCCAGCATCTTCAGCACTTTGCTTTTATTCTCCCAGAAGGAATATCACAGCTCACTGCCCTTAGGTCCTAACATGGGAATGAGTCCCAATTTTTCTTAAGAAACTGAATTGTCATCTTTCCAACCCTCTCACTCAATGTTCCAAGTGGCTCGAATGTCTCCCCTGCATTAACATACCTAGCCATTCCCATCCCCTCATTACTGCATGGCCTTCCCAAAAGCAGCATTACTGCTGGCAGCAAGAACGCTAGCTTGTTGTAATCCAGAGGACTTGTCTTTTGTGTGTATATCTTCTAGTTGGCTTTTAGACAATGGAATCGAATGTTCCACAAGAAGGAGGCTGACACATTTCGCAGAGGAGGTGCGGCTGTGTTCTCATTTCCTACACCATCGCAATTCTGGAAAGATGTCTAGCTCATTTCCTCAACCTGCTTGTTTAAAAATAGCACCTTGTCAGAATGTTTATGTGAGTGAGGTAGAGCTATATGATGCACCTTTTGCTCACCTCAGTGCCAAAACTAGGTTGCATTAGGGACACATTCAATAAGAACCTACAGGAATCTGCAAGGCTTAGCTGAGGTAAGGCCTAATATTGAAGACCTTCATCAATTTTCACTTGGAATAAATGTTAAATGATGTGCGCAACACAAATACCGACATTTATTTTGTGTCAGCTCAATGACAATCTGTTGCCCAGTACATAAAAACCATACGGTTAGCAATTCAATCCCTTTCCATTAAATGGAATAATATGAGATCAGGGTTTAAACTGGATATATAGATAAATCACTACATGTTGTTTTCAAATATTCTATTATTACTGATGATAATTTCATTGATAACTGAAAAAACTTTTTTCAAATTAAATTAACACAAACGGATTCAGTTTATATTTTCTCTCAATTAGGGAGCACTGATTGTACGCGGCGAGGATGCTGTCGACACAACATTAACATTCCCACTTTTGTGGCAAGTGCTACAACCTGATATTCAATCCCCTGTGGTGTCATACATGGGGAGTCAGGACCAAGTGCAGTATTTAGGTCAAGCATGGTTAGAAAGCAAGGGGATAATGGACTCAGGATGGGGAAGGAGGAATGGGAAGAGGAAAAGGAAGGAGGGTGTGGAGAAAAAAAGGAAGAGAAGAGGAAGGAAGGAGTTGGGGAGGGGAGTTTGGTGAAGGGGGAAGGATGAGAAGCGAGAGAGCTGAGGAGGGGTTAGGAGAGTTACCAGTTTGCAAACTGAAGTGTCAAGAATCATCTCAATGGGGTGGGGGCAAGGAGCGGAAAAGTGAGTGAGTCTTCAGAAACAGGTCAGAACTTTGATATAGCTAGGGTGAGGGAAGGATGCTGTTACCTGTTAAGTTGTCCTTTGGAAACAGAGGCCCTAAGAATCAATTCAGCCTGTGATGGAGGGTGCTGTGCAGGCCTTTGGAAACAGGGGCGTTCAGCATTTTCTCTCTCTTACACTACAAAGCTGTGAAGGAGCTGCAATCAGAATCCAGTTCTGGATTAGCCTAGCTCCTCTAAAGAGAGGAGTGATCAATGGGGTGAGTGTTGATTACTCCTTATTACTTTGATTACAGAATCCTGAAAGGAAAAACCTCGCTCACAATTGTCTCTGACAATTAACTTCATTTATTGTCAAAATATTTACTTAAAGACTCAGAGCAGCACACACATGCCAGTTTTGTGTCTAGAGAATTATGTGTAAAGTGTTTCCCAGGATTCAGGAGTGATTGACTATCCAGGCTGTTCAAGGTAGCTCCTCATTGATAGCTAAAGTTCCTAACTAAGTTTTGGTTTTTGCTTTATATCTCATTTTCACAATTTTGAAAATAAGCATACATTGTCTAATTCTTGCTGAGTTTAACTGTGTTGGGAGGTTTATGACCCTTAGGTCATTAAAGAGATTGCTGAACATACACAACCAGACAGGCATATGTCCTGTTCCATTGTCTAAAATTTCATCCAGCTCCAACGTTATTATCCCAGTGTTATTCTGATTAAAATATAAGATCTGCAATCTTAAATCAATTCTGCCAACATTAATTGTTTTGTCTTTGTTCTATATTCAAACAATTTAAAACATATCTATATTCATATGATGGGGGCTGTGGCGAAAGCACGACCTCAGTGGATCTCTTTCCACCTCCTCCTGCAGTTAGTCATGTTTCCACTCACTCCCTCAACCCCAGCCGACTGCCTACCCCTTAACTTTCCCATTATCACATTGCCTTCTAAGCACCTTCCCAATCCCAATAATAATCCTACCTCCTCCCCTTTGAATTATCTGCTCAATCCTGTATCCTACCCTTCCCCCTTTGCTCTTATGTCACTCATTTCACCTTTAACCCAGGATCCTCCATTCATTATACCCCACCCACCCCCACCTCCGAGCAAAGGCTAGGCACTCCATCGCTGTCAAAGTTTTTCCCTTTCTCCTAGCTACCTCCTTTCATTTCCCTTAGAAGGACACTTGCATGTTTTCAAATTTATTTTCTTTCTGTCTCTCTCTCCTCTACTATTCCTCACTTTTTCGCACTCTCTGAAGTAGACCTTGACTTTGTGAGATAGTGTAAAATGGGCGATAGTGAGTCACTGCTTCAGAAGTAAAGATGGGGAGAAATCTAAAAGAAGGTGCTAATTGTGTCACCCGCTTACTAAAGACAAGATTGTCCCTCTATCTCATAGGTACTGCTATCTAAAAAAGTTTGAACTATCAACAAAACACAACTGGATAATTAGTTGGCTTTCTACAACTTTTTTAAAAATTCTCTCTTAATACATTTTCTGAAGTAAATAGAACAGAAAACAGAAGCTACAGGAGGTTTGTCATTGGAATTCTAACATTGTTCTCATTCTCTTATTCAGATACGTGTGCCTAGTCTCCCTTTAAAAAATAATTCAATATAAATTTACTTCAATGAATTTAAATTTATTCTCTTGTTTAACACAATTCTTAAAAGAAAATGATAAAGACAAATATCATGCTAATACTCAATGATACTGAAGCATCCTGAGGAAAGTAGTGCAAATACTCTAACTGTACAGTAGCAATTTAGAGTTACAGCTCTGGACTAAGATATCAGCCAGAAAATTGGTTTCCACTCACAGTGTGATTCCTGCACCAGAATGGCATAGGCCCAAGGCCCATATTGGGTTTTGGGCTTCATGTATGTGCAAAAAAGAGCTGCAGACACTTTTTAAAAATTCATTCACGGGATGTGGGCTTCACTGGCTGGGCCAGCATTTATTGCCCATCCCTAGTTGCCCTTGAGAAGGTGGTGTGGAGCTGTCTCCTTGAACCGCTGCAGTCCGTGTGGTGTTGGTACACCCACAGTGCTGTTAGGAAGGGAGTTCCAGGATTTTGACCCAGCGACAGTGAAGGAACGATGATATATTTCCAAGTCAGGACAATGAGCGACTTTTTGGGAACTTCCAGGTGATGGTGTTCCCATGTATCTGCTGCCCTTGTTCTCCTAGATAGTAGTGGTCGTGGGTTTGGAAGGTGCTGTCAAAGGAGCCTTGGCGAATTCTTGCAGTGCATCTTGTAGATGGTACACACTGCTGCCACTGTGCGTCGGTGATGGAGGGAGTGAATGTTTGTGGATGTGGTGCCAATCAAGCGGGCTGCTTTGTACTGGATAGTGTTAAGCTTCTTGAGTGTGGGGAGCTGCACTCATCCAGGCAAGTGGGGAGTATTCCATCACACTCCTGACTTGTGCCTTGGAGATGGTGGACAGGCTTTGGGGTGTCAGGAGGCGAGTCACCTGCCGCAGGATTCCTAGTCTCTGAGCTGCTCTTGTAGCCACAGTAGTTATATGGCTAGTCCAGTTTAGCCTCTGGTTAATGATAACATGGAGATGTTAATAGTGGAGGATTCAGTGATGGTAATGCCACTGAACATCAAGGGGTGATGGTTGGATTCTCTCTTGTTTGAGATGGTCATTGCCCGACACTTGTGTGGCGCGAATGTTACTTGCCACTTGTCAGCTGGGCATTCTCATTCATGCAGCTCACCAGGAAGGAGCATTTCAATTTTGTATCTTCATTGCTGGCAGAGACCCTCAAGTAGAGTCTGAAGCGTGGGGGTGACAGGAGAACATGTTGGCTGGAAAAGGGGTGCAGTGATTGGGATAGGTAGGGGCTGAGAGGGTACGGGTAATGATCTTCAGAGTTGCAATGGAAATGAAAGGAGCACTTAAGCTCTTCCCGATTCCACAGGGTGAATTTTACAAGAATGTGTATTCCTCAGCAACTTTAAAACAGGCTGCTCCGCAGTGACAATATGCTGGGGTGACCTTACCAAGGGAAGGATGGGACTTCTGCCCCTCAGGGACAGGAAGTAAAGCTCTCAAGAACTGCCAGCCAATCGGATCGGCTGACAGCTGAGTCATCCCAGCAGCACCAGACTCAGTAGTGGCCGCTTCTGGGACTACACGGGAGCTCTGAGAAAAAGATCATAGATACTGGAATTTATGGTAAGTCCAGAATTTTTGGTCGGGGTGGGATCAGAGAATCTGACAAGAGAGGGGGGGGTGGTTTCAAGGGTGAGGGAATCGTGTTCGAGAGGCCATCGGGAAGGCACAAAAGGGAGGGTCCCATCTTGGGGAGATCCCCCCAAAGGAGGTAACCAACCCCCCTTCCTTCCCGCCTTTTATTCTGAGTTGGGAAAGTAGCGGCTGGCTACTTTCCTTCCACATTCTCTGCCCACCTTAATGGCAGTGGAAGCAGAAAGAGGCCCTTAAGTGGCCTTTAATTGGCAACCTAGGGGCCTCAATAGGCCTTAGGGCAGACACGCTGGCAGCACCTACTCGCTAATATGAGGGACAACTCAGGGGTGGGCAGGAAAGCGCTGGGCTAGTCACCCTCCAGCCTTCAGATATGCCAGTGGGGTGGGGTGGGGAGGGGTTGGCGTAATATTCCACCCACCCATATTCAGCTCAGTTTTCAAATGTATCTTTATGGTGGCCACCTCCAGCAGTTCTGTTTCAACTGGTGCAATATAGGAAGGTGACATTAGTCATGTTTTGTTCAACCCAGGGCAAACACATCTGGTAAAGTGGTATCAAGCAGGCATTAGTCCTGTTACTAACACATGTAAAAGCCAGGCATTTGTCACAAGGATGTGTGTTTTGAAGGTATGATTAATGATATTTTCACTGGCTGGATTTTAAACTGGAACCCCATACAGACAATCGGGTTCTTTTTAAAGAAACAGCCCAGACAGGCTGAGGTGCTACAAAGCACAATTTCCCATTCCACAAAGTTGGAATGAAGACTGACAATCAACCACCTGGGGAGCATGAAATACCCCTTCCACCAACTATTCACACCATACTGAGACTTTGCAAATGTTTCTGAGATGAGAAATCAAAATTCAATTACCTGTTCTGAAACAATAACTGCAGCAGACATGAACTAATCAAGCTCCCTCTGAACTAGCAAGGTATTTCAAGGGAACCCCTGTCAAGCAGGAGAGAGGCAGAAGTGAAAAGAAAGTGAAAAGCTGTACTGAAACAGGAGCTATGTGCCTTCTCTCTCTCTCTTTGGAAGTACACTCTGCCCAGTTTGCAAAATGACCACCCTGAGGAGAAAACGACTGCGAACCAAGATTTTTTTGCACCGTGAAAATCTGCTCCATACAACTGCATCCAGGAGAACAGTTAAGCTAAATGGCCACATTGTCGAATTACCACATTGAGGCCAATCAAGGACAGCTAATTGTATACTCTGTCTTTTCTTTCATGGTCTTTAAAATCCTTATAAGCCTATCCTCTTACTCTGCTATCTGTATTTGTGTGTGCATGGGCCCAGACGAATGTGTGTGACTGTATGAATGGTGTCGCATTTTCTTTTTTGTTAGCTCGGGAATAGTTTCAAAAAATTTATCTCGTTCTTTGTTTAACCTAAGAAAACCTTGAATTCTCTACAACCTCGACACTTAAATAGTGGGACTCTTATGGAATTGGTAAAGCACAGCCTCTCTAACTTCTTAAAGAAAAAACCCTGTTATGGTCAAACGAGGAGTGGGAGAACAGTGGGGTCATTTCACCACCCCCCCTCACCTGGTCGTAACAGATTTTACCCAGATGCAGCATCACCAAATCCCTAAGTCTAACCTCAGGCTTTTGAGAGAGGCTGAGGCCTTCAAGTGAAAACTTTAATGAAGGCATTAAAAAACACAAAAGACAATTAAATTGATAAATTGAGTCATGTTATTGTAGAATATGCCATTTTTCGATTTTAAAACATTTTGTGTGAGCCTTTACTTTGGACATTGAGTTTTCGGTTATTGCAGGAAATGGATTGGGGATTGAAAATAACCTCAGACAGCACTTTGAGAAAATTGTGGCCAGATTATGCAGTACTCTCATTCTAAAATAACAGCTGTGCGTTACACAGCATAAAACCTTTAATTTTGGATATGCCTATCATAGCATCACCTATGGGAGTAACAGGTACTGCAGGTACTTAGAATGAGTTTTCACTTAAATGCATATACCTTCTCATGCACAAATTTTAAGATATAATCGATGTACTGTACTGACAGTATTTCAAAATCTAGGAATGGGAAGAACCTCAGCCACCCCATTACTACCTATGGCCCTCCTGATTTCATATTCAGGTGAGCGCCTATGTAGACTAGCAGTCCAACAATCTGAAACAGGCTTAAGCTGCTAATCTTAGTAGTTCAGGGTCCCACGCCAGCAGTAAAGCCCAGAACAAAATTCAGCTATGCACAGTCAGAGATTGTGTCTCACAAGCTACACGTAGTTGTACCAGTTTTCGAGCACCCTCATTAGTGTTCCTTGAAGGGATTGCTGGAGGCCACAAAACCCCTCCAAAGTTTTATTTTGGTGGAGCCAGAAAGAGCCAGTTTACTCCTTGTTGTTCTACAAAAATATTGCTGATTATTGTCAACTGGGTCGTACCCCCTCAGTTTATCCTTTAATTCCACCCCACTCAGCCTCACCCCAATTGCTGGCTACATCCAACCTGAGGGCTGTTTGGCATTGGACCTAGCCAAGGTTGTACGCCCCCAGTGCGTGAGCTACACCAAAACACATCGTTTCCAATCCTCCTGGATTATCCTGGAGTCCTGAAGAATTAGAGACTCATCTCCTGGACACTGCTACGCGCAGCCCAGGAGAGAAATCATGGGGCATTAAAAAGATTTTTTTTCTTCAACTTTTCTTTGAACATTTTTGTTTATTATTATTGGCATCCATCCATCTCAGGAGACAATGGACTGCGCAAAGGGTGTATGTCACCTTTGTTTCGGGCATAAACATATTGAGATGGGGGAGAAAACGGCTTGACTGAAAGCAATGATTGAAGTTAGGAAGTCATATGATGAATCCTCCTGGAAAATTTTCCACCAAAATTGGGAACACTATCGGGACAACTGTTTGGTGCCTGATGCCGGCAGAGAAAGGCGTGCAAGGTAGTCACTCCACATGACTCTCGATGAAATGTCATGTGTTCAATTCTCAACCTTATCACATTTGAAATGAATTTTTCACCAGCTAATTAACAATTCACCAACCAGTGAATTTCCATATTCCCTCGTGATTTGTCCCCCTAGTCTTTCCATCATTTTTCAGCTACCACTGTTCGATTGTTTTTGAACTCTCTCTGCTTTAAGGAACATATCTCTAGTATTTCCAACTGTCTCATCATGACTAAATTCTCCCATTCCTAGTGTCACTGTAATGAATCCACTGTGCAAGTTTTCCATAAAATATCCAAAACACACAATACTTCTAGCATGACTAATCAATGTCCTACACAAATTCATCATTGTTTCCTTGTTTCTGTATTGAGTGTGCTGCACATTGAACAAGAATCCTCTTTGCCTTTTCATGACATTTTCCTCATCCAATTCCCTTTTTAAAGATCCATCTATTTGCATCCCTCAAATTCTCTGTTCTGCTAGGGTCCAATTATGGAATTCCTCATTTTTCTGAAATTTCATGTCATCTGGAAGTTTCCTGCGCTTTTCTATCCCCTGACTTATTATCAGAAAATTCTGGTGTTATTTCCTCGCTGAGTATCCAAATTATTTATTTATATGGAGAGCAAGAGGGACACCAGCAGAACCTGGGCTCACTGCCAGCTCCACCTTGTTAATATGAGAAACATCTTTTATTCCTGTTCATTGTTGTCAACCCTCTGTCCGAGGCTCCATTTTATCTTTAATAGCAACGTGCAGGGTTACGGGGAAAAGGCAGGAGATTGGCACTAAGTTAAAATGCTCAGAGAGCCGGTGCAGACATGATGGGCTGAATGGCCTCCTTCTACATTGTAACAATTCTGTGATTCTGAGATTAAGGGGCAACGTTGACAGCATGGGCTTTCATCTTTGAAACAAGTGTCTTATGTGACGCTTTATCATTTTTCTAAAACACCTATATATCAGGTCACTCAATTCCTTTTGTCTATTTGTTCAACAACATACAGAAGAAAAAAAATCAATAAAATTAATGGACAATGAATGCCCTTTACAAATCCAATGACAGTTGCTGATTAGCCCGTGTCTTTTGAATTGTTCAGTGCTGCTATCTCTTATCGTGGCTTACAGCAGCTTTCCTATTACTGATGTGAGGCTAACTTGCCTATTGTTATCTGCATGATCCCTTTCACTTCTTTTCAACAGGGTGTAATATTTGCCACCACTAGCCCTTCCATGGGCTGCCCAGAGGCTGTTTTTGCTGCCCTGCAACTGCGGGGGGCGCAATCACCACACGTGCCTGGGACATCAGTGCCAGCGATGCTGCAGGTAGCTGCCTGCATCCAAGAACACTGAAATTAAACTTAATGCTAATACAGAAAGTGCAGTTTATTTAAGGCTTAGCTACATATTTAAGGTAGAAGTTTTGGTTATTGAAGTGTTCTGATCTTGCGTATAGAGGCGAGTGAAGCAGTGAACAGGGCAGCCGGGGAGTGGCGATCAAGGTAGCATTATGAAGTGAAGCGGCAAGTGGGGCAGTGAGGGGATGGCAAGCGGGCTGGCGAGCATGGATGTGAGTGAGGCAGCAAGAGAGGCAGTGGGCAAAGCAGCGAGCGGGGCAGCGAGCAGATTGACAGGCAAAAAGCGGCAAGTGGGGTGAGTATTCAACGGGCAACTGACGCACAACGATGATACCAGCAGCACCGCTGTGACAACCTACAGACAGAGTGGGTGCTGTCATCAGCTGCATTTGCTGCCACTGCAACTGCAGGGGGCGCACCCACCACACATGCCTGTGACATTAATGCCAGTGTTGTTGCAGGTAGCTGCTGGCATCAAAGAACACTGAAATTGAACTAAATGTAACACAGAAAGTGCAGATTGTTTAAAACTTACATATACATTTATGGTACAAGTCTTGTTTATTGAAGTGTTCAGATCTTGTGTATAGCAGCAAGTGAAGTGGTGAGTGGGGCAGCAAGGGGGTGGGGAAAAAAGTGGCAAGGGCATGGTGATCAAAGTGGTGAGAAGGGCAGCGAAGGTGGTGAGCATTCAACGGACAATGTACAAATAACAATGACATCAGAGGCACCACACACATGTCTATTCCAGGAACATAAAAAGGACGTCAGCAGCATCGACTTCCTGTTACAGTGCAGTGGCAGAAGATAAATGCTGCACAAATCCTTTGCTACACTTGCTGTTTCTGAAGAACTTTATTCATACCTACTCATGGTCAGGAGTGGCCTACAAACACCTACATGTCAACTTCTTGCTCTTAAGCTCCATTTTAAAAGCAATCCAGCCAGCAGGGGACACGTTTAATGGTTGCTATTCAATGCCTTGGGGACGTGCGTGTGATTGACTCTATGCGGCAACCATCCCATGAAATGCCTTTCCATTGTTTTTGAGACTCTAACACATTTGACTGCCTGAAAGTTGCAGTGTTGGGCGATGAGTTCATTGATTTGTTGCTGGAGCAGTTAGGCAGTGATCAGTGAACGAATGAATGGGCTAAAAGCGAAAAACTGCGGATGCTGGAAATCCAAAACAAAAATAAAAATACCTGGAAAAACTCAGCAGGTCTGGCAGCATCTGCGGAGAGGAACACAGTTAACGTTTCGAGTCCGTATGACTCTTCAACAGAACTAAGTAAAAATAGAAAAGAGGTGAAATATAAGCTGGTTTGGTGGTGGGGGGGGCGGTGGGGGGGGTACAGGTAGAGCTGGATAGAGGGCCAGTGATAGGTGGAGATAGACAAAAGATGTCATAGACAAAAGGACAAAGAGGTGTTGAAGGTGGTGATATTATCTAAGAAATGTGCTAATTAAGGATAGAAAGCAGGACAAGCAAGGTACAGATAGCCCTAGTGGGGGTGGGGTGGGGTGAAGGGAAGGGATCGAAATAGGCTAAAGGATAGAAATAAAACAATGGATGGAAATACATTTAAAAATAATGGAAAAAGGTGGGAAAAGAAAAATCTATATAAATTATTGGAAAAAAAGGGGGGATTGGAAAGGGGGTGGGGATGGAGGAAAGAGTTCATGATCTAAAATTGTGACGAACCTTCCCATGCAACCGCAGAAGGTGCAACACCTGCCCCTTTACTTCCCCTCTCCTCACCATCCAAGGGCCCAAACACTCCTTTCAAGTGACGCAGCATTTCACTTGCACTTCCCTCAATTTAGTCTACTGCATTCGTTGCTCCCAATGCGGTTTCCTCTACATTGGAGAGACCAAACGCAGACTGGGTGACCGCTTTGCAGAACACCTTCGGTCTGTCCGCAAGCATGACCCAGACCTCCCTGTCGCTTGCCATTTCAACACTCCACCCTGCCCACATGTCCGTCCTTGGCCTGCCGCATTGTTCCAGTGAAGCTCAACGCAAACTGGAGGAACAGCACCTCATCTTCCGACTAGGCACATTACAGCCTTCTGGACTGAATATTGAGTTCAACAATTTTAGATCATGAATTCTCTCCTCCATCCCCACCCCCTTTCCGAACCCCCCCCTTTTTTCCAATAATTTATATAGATTTTTCTTTTCCCACCTATTTCCATTATTTTTAAATGTATTTCCATCCATTGTTTTATCTCTACCTGTTAGCCTATTTCGATCCCTTCCCTTCACCCCACCCCACCCCCATTAGGGATATCTGTACCTTGCTTGTCCTGCTTTCTACCCTTAATTAGCACAGTCCTTAGATAATATCACCACCTTCAACACCTTTTTGTCCTTTTGTCTATGACATCTTTTGGCTATCTCCAACTATCACTGGCCCTCTATCCAGCTCTACCCACCTCCCCCCCCCGCCCCCCCCTTTAAACCAGCTTATATTTCACCTCTTTTCTATTTTTACTTAGTTCTGTTGAAGAGTCATACGGACTCGAAACGTTAACTGTGTTCCTCTCCACAGATGCTGCCAGACCTGCTGAGTTTTTCCAGGTAATTTTATTTTTATTTTTGAATGAATGGGCTAATTGTCCCAAACTGTAACCTGTGTCCCATCTCCATTAGCAGCCAGCATGGGACAGCATTTACAGAATATGGACAACAGGCTGCTCTTCTGGTGAGTCTTCCTCCTTTGTATTTTATCTAACAGGACCCAATAAAATATATGTTACAGGTGTGGACCCTTCAGAAGGTGGATCCACACCTGAAAAATGTACTCCTCTATTCACTCCACCAATACTTACTTTTCCATACAAACATATGAAATAGAAGCAGAAGTAAGCCATTGGGCCCCTCAAGCCTGATCCGTCATCTAATAGGATCATGGCTGATCTGTTTGTGTTTCGAGTTCCGCATTCCCATCTTCCACTAATAACCTTCATTCCCTTGCCTAACAAGAATTTATCTACCCCTGCCTTAAAAACATTCAATGACCCAGCATCTACTGTTCTCTAAGGCAGAGAGGTCCAAGGTCGCACAACCCTCTGAGGGAAGAAATTTCTCCTCATCAGCTATGTTCCTTCTGATAGGTCACTTTGCTTGTGAACATGGTTGCACGCCTATCTACCGATGGGTGAGTTGGCTAACAATATACTGCAGATGCAGAGACCAATATAAGATGAAGCACATGCTGTTTATTTACACAAGTAACAGAGCACTAACACAATGTGTGCTTCTCTGACCAGACCCCATTCTAAACTACTGATTAACATTATAGCCCGCAATTGGGTAATATAGTCATGTGGTCAATCTGCTCACATTCTCTTAAAGGTGTATTGCACCTCAGATTACCACATCCCTCCCCCTTTACTCAAAAGTACAATTTACAATCTTTACAGTATAAACTTCACATAAATAAACTATTTACAAATTCAGTCTCTCTGGAGGCTTCTTCAAATGTGTCAAATGTCATAGTTCTATGACTTCGGATGGTTTATCTGAGGCCTCCCTCTCAGGAGCTATCTGTCCACTAGGCTTCCCAGTAGGAACCTGTAAGTTTGTCTCTTCGAATCTCTCAGGCTCAGCTATCCTATAGGTACTTCCAAACCAAGTGGAGTTCCTCCCACATATGGTGTAGACTCCAATGGGAATGCTTTCACCCTCTTTACGGCCCAATCGCATGCACTCCTGCTGCTCCTCTCCTCCAAGTTCAGCAATGAGAAGGTCAACTCTCAGGATGGTTCTCAAAATCAGGATGTTGGGCAAACCTAAATGCAGCAGGGTATGAATTTTGGGGCCTTGTTAATAATTCTGCTTTTTCTTCCTACATGTCTTCTTTTCTTGGGTTTTCTTCCTGGCAGCGCTGACTTAAATCTCGGCTTTCTTTTCAATTTCCCTATTGGCCAGACTAGGCTCAAGTATGGGCTTAATTTGAGTGAACTCAGTGCTTGAGTCTTCCAGCATTTCCTCATCTGTCAGATCCTTTGAAAACTCAGGGGTCTCTATTTTTAAAACTTATTGCCTTTTACGTAGCTGATTCTTCAGTTCTTCCAGTTCTTTTTTATATTTGTTAGTTGTTTCTTGGAAATTAAATATTGCTGTCTTTTCTCGGCTAATTTATTTTTCATCCCGGCCAGAGATATGCTGAAATCTTCCTGTTCTCCCTCATATCTTTTTAGTGGTACAAACTGGGATCTGAGGGAATCTTGCAATATGCGAAAGTCCTTCAGCAGGTTTTCTTTTTCTTTTTGGAGGTTACTAACTTCAACTCAAACTCTGTCCTGAAGCATCAGCTCTATGAGTTCCTTTTGGTGAGTCTTTACATACTCCCTATCCAAACAGTAATGTTTCCTGCTTTTGATTGAGATCTCAGTAGTCTCTCAAGATTAATCTCTCTTAACCAGTTTCTTCCGAGGAGACTCGGTCCTCTGCCTGCTATCACTGTTAGAGGTAGATTAACAGGCTGATTTTCGTACTGTACTGGAACCTTGCATATACCTCTTACTCATATGTCTTCACCAGTGTACGTCTTTAATTTAGCATGTGAATTTTCCAGATTTAGGAGTGGTCTCCTCCATTCAGATATGTGAATGTATGTTCCCCTATAACTGTTGTGGATCTCCCTGTATCCACCTCCACTTGGATGGGTTTTCTATTGACTTCCACTGTCATGTAGATTTGCTCTGCTTCACCCATTTCTAAGTTGTGTAGTGAGTAAATATCTGACTCTGTTTCTTCTGGTTCCTCTATTATGTGGGTTTCACGATTTCTACCTTTTTGTTAAAAACTTTGTCTCAATCTGTCTTTACAATATCGCATAATGTGCCCATTGCGATGGCAGTAGAAACACTCAATTCCTTTAAATTGTCGTTCACTTGCAGGCTGTCTGGTTCCATTTCTGCCATTAATAATGTGGCTTTTCTCTGTTAAACCATTGCTTTTTGTTGGTCTGTTAACATGACGGACGGTGCCATTTTGTGCTCCCTTGATTGCTTCTGTATCCCTGACTGTGCATTCCATTACGAGTGCCAACTCCAGCACCTTGCTGAAGTCTAAATTCGTTTCTGACAACATTTTTTGAATGATGTCTTCATTAATTCCACATACTAATTGGTCTCTTAACATGTCGTTAATCGATGTCCCAAACTCACAGTGCTCTGTTAGTTGTTTCAAAGCTGCTACATAGCACTGTCCCTCCAGGGGCAGAAAATCTCGAATTGAATTTAAATCGCTGCGTTGTTACCGAGAGTTTTGGCTGAAAGTGGTTTTTCACAAGATTTACCAACTCATCAAAGCTCTTGGAATCTGAGGTGTTGGATGCCATTAGACTATGAATTAGGCCGTATGTTTTACTGCCACATGTCGATAAGAGGATCACTCGCCTCTTCTCCTCCCCCGGTATGTAGTTGGCCAAAAAAAACACAAGGCGTTCAATAAAATGTCATTGATGGTCTGATCAAACGGTTCAATACGGTCAAACTGTGGCATACCAGAGGGAGATAACTTCAACGACTATGGTGAGGGCCATACTTACAATCAGCCTGCAAGGTACGGCCCTCACCATAATCGTTGAAAATTCAGTGGAATTTTCGCAGCTTTCCTTGGTGTCATTGACTGGTTGTGTTTTGCCTCACCGCCAGTTGTTATGTTCCTTCTATCAGCTCGCTTTGCTCGTGAACACGGCTGCACGCCTATCTACCAATGGATGAGTTGGCAAACAATATACTACAGATGCAGAGATCAATATAAGATGAAGCACATGCTGTTTATTTACACAAGTAACAGAGCACTAAAACATGTGTGCTTCTCCAACCAGACTGTTCTAAACTACTGATTAACATTGTAGCCCGCGCTACACAGCAATCGGGTAATACAGTCACGTGGTCAATCTGCTCACATTCTTTTAAAGGTGTATTGCACCTCAGATTACCACATCATCTCTGTCCTATAAGGGCGACCCCTAATTTTATAACAGTGCCCCCTAGTTCTGGACTCACCCACAAGAGGAAACATCCTTTTCACATCCACCCTGTCAAGATCATTCAGGATCTTATAAACTTCAATCAAGTCAGCCCTCGCTCTTCTAAACTCTAGTGGAAACAAGTCCAGTCTGTCCAACCTTTCCTCATAAGACAACACACTCATTCCAGGTATCAATCCAGTAAACCTCCTCTGAACTGCCTCTAACGCATTTACATCCTTTCTTAAATAAGAAGATCAAAACTGCACACAGTATTCAACATGCGATCTCACCAACACCCTGTATAAGTGAAGCATAACATCCTTACTTTAATGTGCAGTTCCTCTCGTAATAAAGGATAACATTCCATTAGCCTTCTTGATTACTTGCTGTACCTCCATACTAACTTTTGTGACTCGTGCACGAGAACACCTTCTGCACCTGGGAATTCTGCAATCATTCTCCGTTTAAGTAATGCTTTGCTTTTTTATTCTTCCTGCCAAAGTGGATAACTTCACATTTTCCCACATCACACTCCATCTGCCAGATTTTTGCCCACTCACTCAACTTATCTATATCCGTCTGCAAACTCCTTATGTCTTCTTGACAACATAATTTCCTACCAATCTTTGTGTTGTCGCAAATTTAGCTTCCATACCTTTGCTCCCCTCACCTAAGCCATTGATATAAATTGTAAAAAGTTGAGACCACAGCACAGACCCTTGCGGGACTCCACTTGTCACATCCTGCTAATCAGACAAAGACCCATTTATGCATACTCTCTGTTTCTGCCAACCAGCCAATCTTCTATCCAGGCTAATAGGCTATTCCATATACTATGAGCTTTTATTTTCCACAATAACCTTATCAGGTACTTTCTGGACATCCAAGAAAAGTATGTCTCCAGGGTCCCTTCTATCCACTCCATTGCACATGTTACTCCTTCAAAAAACTCTAATAAATTGGTTAAGCATGATTTCCCTTTCATAAAACCAAGCTGACTCTTCCCGATTACCTTGGGCTTTTCTAAGTGCCCAGCTGTAACCTCTTTATTGATTGACTCGAACATCTTCCCCATGACAGACTCCAAGCTAACTGGCCTACAGTTTCCTGTTTTCCGTTTCCCTCCCGTCTTGAATAGAGGGGTTATATTTGCTACTTTCCAGTCTGATGGAACATTTCCAGAATCTAGGGAATTCTGGAAAATTAACACCAATGCATCTACTACCGCATTAGCCACCTCTTTTAAGACTGTAGGGTGAAGTCCATGTGGATCTGAAGACTTATCAGCCCGCAACTCCATCAGTTTGCTTAGTACCACTTCCCTACTGATTGTAATTTCACCAAGGCCAGGATTTTTACCTCGTCGGGCAAGTGCGCACCCGACCCAAACGAGTATAAAATGACACGTGATGGCGCTAGCTGAGCATCCTGACATCATTGCGCACTTGTGCAATATTTCGGTCAGCGGGTGCACACGGGAGTCGGCAGTGCGCCCGCTGACAACTAACAGGCTATTAAGGCCATTAAAGTACCACCCTCCTTCCCTCAGGCCACACAGGCAGTGCTGAGCGCTGCAGCACGCATTTCACCTTGGGTGGGCCTTAACCAGCCCACCAGCGTGAAATCATGGTCGCAGCCTGATCGCGGGTGGCGGTCGGCTTCCCGACCGCTCCTGCTCGCTCCTGCCAAGCCCGCCTGCCAAAGGCAAAATTCTGCCTCAAGTTTCAGTCTCCACTTCATCTCCTGATTTACAGCTACTACTGGAATTTTTTTGCATCCCCTATAGTGAAGACAGAAGCAAAATATTTGTTCATTTCATCTGCCATTTCCTTATTATCTACTATTAACTCCCCGTTGTCACTCTCTAGAGGACCAACACTCACTTTACCTACTCTTTTTCTGTTTAAACACCTTTAGAAACTCTTGCTATCCATTCTTACATTTCTAGCTAGCTTCCTCTCATACTCTAATTTCCTTCTCCTGATTAACCTTGCAGTCATTCTCTACTGTTCTTTATATTCTGACCAATCATCTGACCTGCCACTCATTTTTGCGCAGTTCTTTGCTTTTTCCTTAAATTTGATGCTTTCCCTAACTTCTTTAGTTAACCATGGATGGTGGGTCCTCCCTTTAGAATTTTTATTTACAGTAGGAATATACTGGGGAGGTGGTGGCGTAGTGGTATTGTCACTGGACTGGTAATCAAAGACCCACGGTAATGCTCTGGTGACCCAGGACCATGAAACCATTGTCAATTGTTGTAAAAACCCATCTGGTTCAATAACGTCCTTTAGGGAAGGAAATCTGCCATCCTTACCTGGTTTAGCCTAAATGTGACTTCTGACCCACAGCCATGTAGTTGATTCTTAAAAAATGCCCTCTGAAATGGCTTAGCAAGCCACCCTGTTCTCAAGGGCAATTAGGGATGAGCAATAAATGCTGGCCTAGGTAGCGACACCCTCATTCCATGAACAAATAAAATTTTTAAAAAACTTATTCTGAGTATTCTGAAATATCCCCTTAAACGTTTGCCATTGCTTCTCTATTGATCTATCCCCTAGCCTAATATCCCAGTTCACTTCAGCTAGCTCAGCTTTCGTGAACATATAGTTGCCCTTATCTGAGTTTAAAATACTAGTTTTAGGCCCACACTTCTCCCTTTCAAACTGGATGTAAAATTCAATCATATTGTAGTCACTGCTACCTAGTGGTGCCTTTACTCTGAGGTCATTAATTAATCCTGTCACATTACACAACTCCAAGTCTAATATAACCTGCTCTTGGTTGATTCCAGAAACTATCTCGAAAACATTCTATGAACTCCTCATCTGGGCTACTACTGCCAATTGAATTTATCCAGTTTATGTATGGATTAAAGCCACCCATGAGTACTGCCATCCCTTTATCACAAGCACTCAATATTTCTTCTTGTATACTTTGTCCTACATTGTGGTTACTGTTAGGGGCCCTGTAGACCACTCCCAGTGGTGACTTATTTCCCCTGCGATTCCTCATCTCCACCTAAACCGATTCTACATCCTGATCTCCTGGACCAAGGCCATCTCTAACCATTGAACAAATGGCATCCTTGATTAACAGTGCTACCCCTCTACCTTTAACTAGCTTCCTATTTTTCTTGAAGGTCATATACACCTCAATATTTAGG
This sequence comes from Cetorhinus maximus, assembly GCF_964194155.1. Taxonomy (NCBI): domain Eukaryota; kingdom Metazoa; phylum Chordata; class Chondrichthyes; order Lamniformes; family Cetorhinidae; genus Cetorhinus; species Cetorhinus maximus. The sequence continues at coordinate 25,087,608 of NC_135895.1, read as the reverse complement.
ACCCAATCCCTATCATCACTACTATTACTATTTTCCACTCTTACCTTGTCTCTATTCTTTGATACACCACATCTTTCTACAGTTGATCTTTTGCCCCCTCTATTTAGTTTAGTTCCAACATTCTCTGTTTTTGTTTCAGATTTCCAGCAGTTGCAGTGGAGATAGAGGAGGAGAAATTTAGTTCCCCTGCACCACTTCTAACTGCCTGCGCAGCCTGTGGCACTGCCTGAGGCATTGCCTGACACGGGGAATCGATGTGATTCTGCACAGCAAAGCTATGTGAATAAATTTCTCCCCCACAAAATGGCAATGGCTGACAGGAAGATTTTTAACATATATATATAAATTCCAGTAAGATTTTTAATAGGTTAAACATAAACAAGTGTAAGATTTTTAATAGGATAAATATAAACAAGTTAAAATTTTTGATGTATTCCATATAACAACAAACTGCATTTATGCAGCATCTTTCATGTCATAAAATGACCCAAGACGCCCTTGGATTATAATCAGCAAAATAAATAAAGAAGGAGACATTAGAGTAGGTTACCAAAAGCTTGTCAGAGAGGTAGGTTTTGAGAAGCGCCAAAAGAGGAGAGAGAGGTGGCGAAGGGCACAGTTTAGCCGACCAAATTGCAGAGCTTACGGTGTAGACTATTGAAGGCATGGGGCTGAATTTTGCCGTCGGCGAACAGGGGGCGGGGCCTGCTCGCCGACACGCAAAATGACGCGGGATGACGTTGAGGGGAACCCCCGACATCATCCCGGCCCATTTAAATATTCAGGAAGGCGGGGGCACAGCAAAATCATTATTTTTTCTATTTTTAATGTTTGTACAAGCGTAAGCGATTTCCCTGATCTCACTTAGCCTCAGGGAGATGTGCGCTCTTTCGTGTGCATGCGCGAAAGAGCGCACTCTCGCATTTGGGGAATCCCCCCCCACCGCCCGCACAGGAAGCGCACTTAAAATGGCAGCGGGGCCCGCTTCTCCGGCGGGGATCGGCTCCCCGCCTGCCGGAGATTGGGTCGGGCCCGCCTGCCTGGTGGGCCCATGATCACCAATGGAGGGGTGAAGGAAATCAGGAATGCACAAGAGGCTAGAATTGGAGGTAGACATGGTTCTTGGAGGATCGTTAATATAAATTCTTGGAGGTAGAAAGAAACAGGTATATGGTATATATGTTCTATATAGATATAAATATACATTATATTTAATATACTACATCCAGATATAAACACACTAATGACGTTCCCATAGTATTTCATATGGAGATTCAAGAACAAATATTGTCTTCAGATGAAGCAAAATTAGGAGAACGCATACATTCTGTTCTTATTTTGTATAATTCCTTGATTTTGTATGATTTAAAAGGTTTTTTAGAAAGTACCAAACCTTAAAGTAATTTGACAAGCAGGGAAGTCGAGTTAAAATAAAAAGAAAGTACTGGAAAAATTCAGCAGCCCCTCTTCAGGACTGAAGAGGGGCCTAATTGGACTTGAAACGTTAATTCTGCTCAGAATTTTCCAGCCCCTGAATTCTCCGGTCCCGCCGATGTGAATGGAGATTTCAATGGCTTTCCAGCCCAGCCGCTGGGGTGGGGGAGGGGGTGGGGAGAAGGGTGGCTGGAAAATTCCGGCCTCTGTTTTTGTCTCTCCACAGTTGTTGCCAGACCTGCTGAGTTTTTCCAGCATTTTCTTTTTATTTCAGATTTCCAGCAACCTCAGTATTTTGCTTTGAATGTAGAGAAGTAGTTGGAGCTTAGGTGCTTCTCTGCAGCACAGGCTGAGAGGCTGGAAGATACAAAGCTTGAGACATTTCAGCCCCACCACAGACCAAAGATTGTAATTACAGCATGGTAATTTTATGCAGATATTTTCAGTCAATAACAGCCAAGAAGTAAAGTTTTTGTGGACTGGAAGTGAACACAGACAAGGGATACACACAAAATGTATACTCTCAGATCTACCATGGTATTTTCCATGGTGAATCAAAAGATATGGGGTTTGAAATTGGCCCTCTTTGGGAATGTTTTCCACCCAGAAAACAGGCACAAAAGTGACCTAATTCACAGGGCTATACCCTGCACTCTAAGGATGACTGAAATACATCCAACACTATATTGTCCTTGGCTAATTTTCAGGCATTCAAGGCAACTGCCTTCAACAGGCACTCGGCACCTTGCATACGTTAATGAGGGCTTAACATCTATTAATGAGGCATGGGGTTATGGCAATGCGCTTGGCAGGACGGTGTGTGCATTTGGGTTTGATGTTAATTGGGAGGTGCTGGGGTCTGTCAGTATTGTGTTGGAGAGGGAAGAGTTTTCAGGTTGTAGGAAAGAGTGAAAAAGATGGGCCCTCAAGGTAAGAGACAATAACAGGCTGTAAAGAAAGACACAGAATGGGACAGGAGCAACAAATGAAGGAAGGCCTGATCATCCTGACCAGGGGTCGAGAGCAGGAAGGAGAAGCGTGAAGGTGAATGAATGTCATAAGCCTTCAATTCCCCTCTGGTGTCCATTTAGATGACCCTTGTCACTTAAAACATCTGAAGTTTAAAAAGCAGAAGCTTAATGGGAAAGCCATTAATGATCTTACGCCTGCATTACAAAAGCCCCGGCCCTGGCCCTAGCCACAAACAGCTTTTGAATTGCAGAGAATCTAGGTGGATTTCCCTCAACTTTGGTGAAGTCCCTTGCTACTTAAATTGGTAGCTCTTGAAATACCAAGGACTACCCAAAGCCTTTAAGAATCCATTTATGAAATTCTGCTTCCACATTTCAAAAGCTGGTTTCTAGTTATGGTAGGGTTGCCAACTGTGGTTAAATGGAGGTTTCATCACATGATTTGCCCACATGCTCCAGTCATTAGTCGGCCAACACATCCATCCTTGTGATGTGCTACCTTTCTTATGCCAACTGGAAAGCAAAAAGACTCATTACCCAATTGGATGATGCTTCACTATCAGCCAAACCGCTTTTTTTAAAGCCCATTTTCAATGTTTTTATATCTGGTAAAGAGAAATGTTCAAAGAAAATGACAAAAAATAAATGTTTTTTTAACGTCCCAATAATTTTTCTCCAGGGTTGCACACAACCGTCCTGGAGATTGATCTTTAATTCCTGGAGACCCCAGGCCAATCCTGGAGGGTTGTCAACCCTAAGTTGGAGTCAAGAACAGAGCCTTTCAAGTGCAGGGTTCAAAGGGCTGCCAGTGGCACTTGTGTGTGGTCAGGGGATTGAGGACTAAGGGGAGCAATTAGGGAAGTGGGGAAAAACGCCTGGTCTGACAGACTTGGGAACTGTGTCATGAGAGGCCATATAACATGAACCCCCTCCAGCCAATCAGAGTTAACTATCAGGAAAGATTGGCACCTAACGGTTGTTTAGTTCGGCAGTTCAGCACAAGAGACTAAGCGAAAATCATTTAACACCTCAACTGAAATCAAAAAGAAATTCAATTCAATTCAAAGGTGTGTTGGAATTAACAGGACGGTGTAAAAAAGCCTGATAGGAATTGTCCCACGGGAAGAAAATGTTACACTGACAAGGAATGTGTGCAAATGGAAGGCTTTTATTAAAATAGATATATAATATATAGGTTTTTATAAGATTTTAGAAAAGAAAAATTATGAGCAACTCAATGCATTAGATAAGAAAAATTAACTCTCATTTCATGCATCTTTCTGATGCCTTTTATCTTTTAACTTCTCATGAATAATTGCAATTCTACACTGAGCTACAATTTCTTGCATTTAACAGTATTTTATTGCACACACAGCAAAACATTTATTACATTTTTAAAGTGCAATCTAGTTTGCGTCATCTGTCTTTGTCGACTCTTTATCAGGCAGATATTACAATGGTTGAAGTTTTGGAACATTTTAACTCTTTTGTGGAAATAATGATCTGAATGCAGTGGAATTAACTTCTGGACACATAACATAACCAAAGACACGGGTATTAAACTTGCAACTGTACTATAATCATTGAATCATAGAAGGATACCGCATAGAAGGAGGCCATTCAGCCCATCATGCCTGTGCTGGCTCTTTGGTAGAGCTATCCAGTTAGTCCGACTCCACTCTTCTTTCCCCTTAGCCCTGAAATTTACTTCCCTTTAAGTATTTATCCAATTCTCAATTGAATGTTGCTATTGAATCTGCTTCCACCACCCTTTCAGACAGTGTATTTCAGATCATAACAACTTGTTGTGTTTAATTGTTTCCTCATATCACCTCACATCAATTGCTACATATGTGAGTGTATTGAGATGTAATGACTGCGTGGAATGCATGCCAAGCTGGTGATCTCCAGCTATAATCCCATCATTTTTGGCCAGATCATTTGGGAAACACCACATTTGGGCAGAGCAGAAGAATTCAGGCACTAGTATTGGCAGAGATACCCTTCTGGGTACTAAGTGAAACGTCGGGATCCAACCTATAGTTGGGTTTTCCAAGGTCAGATGTTAACATAGTGATCTAGCAGTGGAGAAATCCTGATTTGAGGGCATTGATACTGATATAAACTTGACAGTTTGAATGAAACATCAGTTGTGGTAATTAGCTGTAAAAATGGAGTTAGGTTCAGCCTGGCCTGTATCTGTAAGGCCTCTGTTCCAGTATTTCTCATGGGAAGGTTTAATTAGGCAAATTGTTAACTGTTCAGATCAATTGTGAATTTGTGGCTTCAGGTGAGGAGAAGCCAACATAAAATGAGTAAGCTTTCTTTCCTTTATTAAAATTATTTTGCAACAACAAAATATTATATTTTGAAGCATGATACTTGGAAATGTGACAGACATGTGCTTGATTAAAGGCATAACTAAACATATTCATGGAGAAGTACCTAAAAGTGTATTTGCTCAGTAACTGGTACAAACAATCTATTTTTTGAGAATATATCTGGTAGACAAAATCAGGACAATTTTTGAGTTTAATTATAATGGAGCTGGACTCACGATGAATATTACATTTAGTTAGGGGGTGATGGTGTTTAAATCCTTAAGTTATATGGTGGTTATGAGCTGAAAATCCACCAACAAATAAATTTTTGTGCCTTCAGCATTCAAGTAACTTTCAAAAACACCAACTTCTGACACTGCTTTTTAAACAGGGCACATTACTCATGAGTTTGCTAACTAGCTTCATCAACATGTTTTTTATCTATGGTTTGGTATTTTTTCTCCTTTTCCCACAGAGAATGTGCCAGGGTTCATTACTGGCCAATAGTGGAGCCATAACCTAGTCACAATGCTTGTGATATTGCCTTAATATATTTCCATTCATTCAACTCCGTAACCCTTGGAGCAAAATACTCACTTATCAGTTTGACTGTGAAGCAATCAAAGGGCAGCTTTTCTTTTATTCTTTCACAGGACATGGGTGTTGCAGGCTAGGCCAGCATTTTTTATTACCCTTGAGAAGGTGGTTGTGAGCTGCCTTTTTGAACCGCTGCAGTCTATGTGGTGCAGGTACACCCACAGTGTTTAATGTTCTTAAGGCCTTAACAAGCCAAGATAAGGACTTTATTACTCACCTATCACTGATATTCAGTGACCTATTTTTGCACAGTAGGAATAGTTTGTTAATGGTTTTTACATAAATTCTATTCCTTTTTAATGTAGAACTTTTCCACAACAACTTACATTCATCTACTACCCTCAACACTGAATTTTTTCCCACTTGGATATGATCCTTGCATGTGAACCAATGCTCAGTTGGTAGCACTTCTGACTCTGTAGGTTGAAGTCCAATTCCATAGACTTCAGCACAAAGATCTGGGTTGACAGTCCGATGTAGTAGTGAGGGAGTGCTGCACTGTTGGAGGTGCTGCCTTTCAGCTGAGATGTTGAGCTGAGGCCCTCTCGGCTTTCTAAGGTGGACATAAAAGATCCCATGGAAATATTTGAAGAAGAGTAAGGGAGTTGTCCCCACTGTCCTGACAAATATTTCCCACTCAATCAACATAATTAAAAATAGGTTATTTGGTCATGCTGTTTGTGGGAGTTTGCTGTGCACAAATTGGCTCCTGTGTTTCCTACATTATATCAGTGACTACATTTCAAGAGTACTTCATTGGTCATAAAGAGCTTTGCAATCTCCTGAGGTCATGAAAGCTGCTATATAAATGCAAACCTTTTTTTTATAAATTAAGGGTTATCTTTTTTTTCTAAGATCCCATCTATCCCTGACCTTCTATTGTGCTCCACCTGCTCCCCCTCCCCTTAAACAGTATAAAATCCATCACATTTCTATTTCTCTTTAGCTCTGAGGAAGTCATATGGACTCAAAACGTTTAACTCTGTTTCTCTCCACAGATGCTGTCAGACCTTCCAGATAGATGGGAACACCTGGAAGTTCCCCTCCAAGTCACTCACCACCCTGACTTGGAAATACATCGCCGTTCCTTCACTGTCACTGGGTCAAAATCCTGGAACTCCCTCCCTAACAGTATTATGGATGTACCTACACCACATGGACTGCAGCGGATTCAAAAAGGTAGCTCACTACCACCTTCTCAAGGGCAACTAAGGATGGGCATTAAATGCTGGCCCAGCCAGCGAAGCCCACATCTCATGAATGAATTATAAAAAGACCTGCTGAGTATTTCCAGAATTTTCTGTTTCTTTCTGAATGATCTAACTCTTCCTAATTCCAAACTTTCGGTCTGGACTCTTCTTATGCGCTTCCTCTGAACACATATTCAAATGAACCATTTCCGAATTTGTTACTGCTTCCTCGTTTATTTCCTCCAATAGGAACTTTAGTCAGTTTTGCTAAGCATCTGCTACCCAAATCAGCAGCAAATTGGTGATCAAAATAGTTAAACTGCACAACTAGCATAGACATTGGTCATGCTTCATTGAATCAGTACGGACAAGGGGTAAATATCACAGAGGTGACAGTGGTAATGTCACTGGGCTAGTATTCCAGAGGCCCAAGTTAATGCTCTGGGGGTAGGTGTTCAAACCCCATCATAGCTGTTAGTAGAATTTAAATTCAATTAATTTTAGAAATGGTGACCATGAAACTAACGTCAATTGTTGTCAAAGTTAATGAATGCCCTTTGGGGAAGGAAATCTGCCATCCTTACCTGGTCTACACGTTAACTCCGGATCCACAGTAATGTGGTTGACTCTTAACTGCCTAGTAAGCCTCTTGCAAGCGACGCCCACGTCCCATGAAAGAATTAAAAACATAACTCAGTTGTGGGGGGAGCGGGGGATGTAAAAAAAATGTTCACACGCTGTCGCTCCATGTTGCACATGTACCAGTGAGGCTGCAGTATCAAGGCTTTTTCCTACAGGCGGAGCATTGCTCTGTGGGCGTCTGCAAACAGGCTAAAGAAATTGCACAGTCTAAAATTCTTTTCATTGCAAAACTAATGTTTGGGGAGGGGAGGGGGAACTCGCATAGTTTGTACCTTTTCTTTTGCCCCAGACGAAATACTTATGAATAGAGTCTCTCTTACACCTTGCTCCTTCAGTTTTCTGTAGCTGTAATCTCTAGCGGTGATCCAGGAGCTAATCTCTCCGGGTTTGGGGGGAGTGGGGGCTCAGTACTGAACCTGTTGGAATAGTTTAATCCCCAAATTGGAAGAGTATTATCCAAACCACTCAGCCACCTGTTTGAGGGAAGATTGGGCAGGGGAGGGGGGGGGGGGGGGTGGATTAGACATGTACAATATTTCAACCATTTTTTAATAATAATACAAAACCTGAATTCAAAATCAGGCAAAAATGAAGCATAAACGTCTGTTGCCTTAAACAAATAAACAAACGAGATTTTCTTATAATAAGTGATTTGAGCTTACCTGTGATATGAAAAAGAAACACCAACCAATACAGCTGGAACAAAATCATGTTTTTCCTTATAAAATGTTGCGAGAAAATCCAGAGGTTTGGAAACGTTGCAAAATCCTGGAGTTCCCACGCAGACTTTGCCGCGAACTCTTACTGAATCTTTTCTCCCTGCCCTCAAATATCTCGCTTTGAGGCAATCCCTTTAGTGAAGTCGATTAAAAGTCATCCCTTTCAGGCAGATTTCCTTGGAACTAAGACCAATTTCCATCTTCTCTTGGGAATCTTCCTTCTCCCTTTTCTCCTCGCCGAGTTTCTGGACTGAGAAAGCAAAGAAGGAAAAGCGTCACTTGTGCTGAGAGGAGCACAGTGATTCATGACTACAAGAGACTGCACCAGGCTGCACTACTCTCCCCACATCATTCCCGCCCGGAACATTACTAAAACAACAGCCATCTCTGGGACTCTGACACCCCTCCCAAAATATCATTTCACCCCTGAATCATTGCTCAACTAAAATAAGACAATTCTCTAACATCCCACCCCGCCTAGAATTATTATTGGTCTATTAATAACACGAAGAATGTTGCTTTAAACGCCTGACAAGAATTAAAGGGTTAAAAACAAAAAAACTGCGGGATGCTGGAAATCCAAAACAAAGGGTGTTGAGTTGGTTGAAGCCCACTCCTCTAGTGCACTGGGTATGATTTGCCCCAGCGTTAGGGCAAATCATTCATTGAGCATATTCTGCCTGATTCCCAGATATTTTTTGTTTGTGCAAAAATTGAGGCTCTTAAACAAAAATTGTACTGCCTTGGGGCAGATTTTCAACTTCCCGCTCAGGCGTAAAGCGGGCGTTGCTGACCCGCCGGCTGTTGCACAGAAACTGGCCAATTTAAAATTTTACACCCATTTGTAAAGGAAAATCTACCTCACTACAGATTCATAGGATTCATGGCAGGATGTTGTGCCTATTCAAAAGCTCTTGCTACATTTATTGTGGAATCTCTCTTCTCAATGTCTCCTCATGGAAAATCCTATGAAAGCTCCTGCCCCTGGTCAAGCAAACCTTTAGAATATCAATTGGTCTCCAGTGTTTGATATTAGAATATTGCTTTCTACAGATGCTATTTCTTTCATTTCAATAGCACCTGGACTATTGAACCAGAATATTCAATGGTTTGGTTATCACTATCCATGTTCATCCTTATAACCATCAGTCCCTTTCGTAATTAGATACTTGGATTAATTAGTACATTTATGGCATTGCACAGTGAATCAGCACCAAAACAGACCATCAAGTCTGTGACAGAGTTTTTCTTTGCATAAACCATCTGTTTTAATCCCAGTCTCCTACTTGCTCCCATCCTGTTCAAACAACCACCATTTGCCCTTTTAAAATAATTTATGGACTCTGTATCAACAATATTCTCACATTCCTCTATGTAAAGATTTTAGTTCTAATTTTTCCCTTGAAGTAGTTTTGCGGTTATTTTAACTCTATGCCCAGCCATTGCCGCCTTGATGACCAGTGGAAACAATGTGGAACTTATTTCTCTATCATAACTCAGCAAAAGCTTGAATCACAGAATCATAGAATGGTTACAGCACAGAAGGAGACCATTCAGTCCATTGTGTCCATGCCAGCTGTGCAAAAGCACCTCACCAATCTCACTCTCCTGCCTTTTCCCTGTAGCCCTGCAATTTTTTCTCTTCAAATACTTGTCCAATTCTCTTTTGAAAGCCAAATTTGAATCTGCCTCTACCAAACTATAAGGCAATGCATCCCAGATCCTAACAACTTGCTGTGTAAAAAGGTTTCCTCATATTGCCATTGCTTCTTTTGCCAATCACCTTAATTTGGTGTCCTCTTGTTCTTGATCCATCTGCCAACTGGTACGGCTTCTCCTCATCTATTCTCTCCAGACCCCTCATGACTTTGAACACCCCAATCAAATCTCCTCTTAATCTTCTCTTTAAGTAGAACAACCCCAACTTCTCCAAACTATTTGCAAAATTGCAGTTCCTCATTCCTGGAACAATTCTTGTGAATCTTCATTGCAGCCTTTCTAATGACTTCACATGCTTCTTAAAGAATTGGATACAATACTCCAGTTGAGGTCAAACCAATATTTTATACAAGCTTAACATAATTTCCTTGCTTATGTGCTGCATGCCCCTATTTATAAAGACCAGGGTCTGGCACACTTTATAATTACTTTTTCAACCTCCTCTGCCACCTTCAGTGATTTGTGCACATATACTTTCTGCTCCTACACCCTCTTTTTATTTTTGAAGATTTCTATCAGGTCACCCCTTCCCAGTCCCAGTGGACAAAACCCTAACTTCTCAAGTTTCTCTTTCGTGAAAGGATTTAGGAAGGGCACAACCAGGATGATTGAGGGATGGGCAGTAGTGTGGTGTTGGGTAATGAGGAATATTTATGTAAATTGGCCATGTTCTCATTAGGAAGGGAGAGGTGATATGATTTCTGCTTTTTGGGATTCAAAAGGGACCTAGATAATGTTGACCATGACAAGCTGTTTCAAAGCGTCCAGAACAATAGAGCCATAAGTCATGTTCAACACTTGAAAATTAATCTGGAGAAACACATATTTTTGTGAATGAGTGTGCAGTGGTGAAACAGGCTCCTTAAAGATGGTATTTCTTAATTGAAATGCAAATTCAATAAGTTTCTTTTGGAATAAATATTTTGGGGTATAGTATCTGGGTCATTTTGAGGCATAACAGGTCAGCTAGCTTAACATCACTCATTGGCAAAGTGTGGAATCTATTATTAAGGAAGTCTTAACAATGCATTTAGAAAAGAGTAGTATGATTAGAACAAGTCAACATGGTTTTATGAAAGGGAAATCTTGCTTGGAAAATTTATTAGAGTTGTTTGAGGATGCAACTAGCAAGGTAGATAAAAGGGAGCCAGTAGGTGTAGTATACTTGGATTTCCAAAAGGCATTCATTAAGGTGCCACACAAAAGGTTCATACACAAGGCAAGGGCTCATGGTGTTGTGGATGATATGCTATCATGGTTAGAGGATTGGTTCACAGACAGGAAGGGGAGGGTAGGGATAAGTGGGGCATTTTAAAGTTGGCAGGCTGTGACTAGTGGAGTGCCACAGGTAACAGTGCTGGGGCATCAGCTATTTACAATCCATATTAATGACTTAGACAAAGAGACAGAGCATTATATCTGAATTTGTTGATGATACAAAGATAGGTGGGAATGCAAGCTGTGAGGAGAACACAAAGAGGCTGCAAAGAAATATAGACATCTTAAGTGGATGGGCAACATTGTGGCATATGGAGTATAATATGAGGAAATGTGAAGTTATTCACTTTCATGGTAAAAATAAAAAAAAGTAGAATATTTTTTTAAAAGGTGTAGAACTTGTAACTGTTGATGTTCAGAGAGATTTTGGTGTACTCACACAAGGAACACAGAAAGTTAGCAGACAGGTACAGCAACTAATTAAAAAGGCAAATGGCATGTTGGCCTTTATTACAGGGGGTTAGAGAACAAGAATAAAGAAGTCTTTCTACAGTTGTACAGGGCTTTGGTGACATCACACTTGGTATACTGTGTTCAGATTTGGTCTCCATATTTAATGAAGGATGTATTCGTAGTTGAGACAGTACAGCGAAGGTTCACTAAATTGGTCCCTGAGACGAGAGGGATATCTATGATGAGAAGCTGAGTAAATTGAGGCAGTATTCTCTGGAGTTTAGAAGAATGAGATGTAATCTCATTGAAACATTCTAGTTTCTGAAGGCGCTTGACAGGGTAGATACTGAGATGTTGTTTCCCCTGAATGGGGAATCTAGAACAAGGGGCATTGACTCAGGATAAGGGTCTGATCATTTAGGACACTGACGAGGAGAAATTTCTTCACTCAAAGGATTGAGAAACTTTGGAATTCTCTACTCCAAAGGATGGCTCCAGCATTTAACGTATTTAAGGCTGGGATAGACAGTTTTTTGTCTTTCGGGGAATTAAGGGGTATGGGAAATGGGCAGCAAAGGGGAGTTGAAGCCCAAGATCAGCCATGATCATATTGAATGGTGGAGCAGCCTCAATGGGCCGTATGGTCTTCTCCTGCTCCTATTTCTTATGTTCTTATCATTATAGGTTCAATTAAGCACATTGGCATAATAATTTTTCATGCAGCCTACACAACTTTATCATTTGAGTAACAGAATGGCATAGCATTCTCTACCTGTTGCTTCAAGGTTGGATGGGGAAGGAGTAGATTAAATGCTCCTGTGACTCCTTTGCATCCCTCTCAACGAAGCTGTTTTTTGGTGCAGTTCATTCTGTCATTTATAGCAGACAGCTTTAACCCTTACAGTTCCAGGGAATTTCAATCATGCTGTTCTCAACATGTTTTAAGGTTGTTGTCTTAAACAGCATGACATGGAACCAAACAGTACATTAACATAGTGATGATCACATCTGTTAATAGCAGCATAGCCTGTGGTACAGGGTGTATGAATTTCCAGATTGTGAAGAAGCAGTGACGACTGGCGCTGACTGTGGAAAAGATTCATTTTGTTAGTAGTATCTCAGTGCACAGGAAGGGTTTTGCACAGGAAATAGTCACAGAAACAGCTCACGCTGACTAATAATCTTAACCAGCATTGGAGCTGGCCCTGTGGAAGGAAGTCTGAACTCGACAGGGGTCTTTGGGTTTGGTGGGTTAGCACTACCGGTGACTGGGACAGAGGAAGTACGGCACTAATGCTGAGTGAACAGAAAGATATCCAATCTGTCGACATTTAATTTGTTACTTTTAGCAGCATGCTTTTTATTACAGCTACTGAAATTATTGCCATTTCACTTCCTACAAAGCCTGATCCAGGGAAAGAAAGGACAAAGCTGTAAATCTGAAATTAAAAACAAAAAGTGCTGGAAGCACAAAGAGGTTAGTTTACAACTTAAAGAGATGGATAAATGGGACCCTTTATAAGAATTTAAGAAGAGTGGCTGTGGAAATATCAACTTGTCTATCTCTGCCAGATGTTGACTGACCTGCTTTGCATTTCCCACATTTTCTGTTTTTATTTGTTGAAGAATGAGACTTAATTTTATTTACATGTTTAATCCCATAACTTCTTATTATCAGTTTAGCAGGAATCCCTAAACACCTCTTCGTAATTGCCAAATAGATTAAAAACTATTGACTTATTTGCAAAATATCAATTAATCTAATATCATTGTCCTTTCAGAGTAAAATGAAACACCCAGTGTCATCTGCATTTGGATGAATTCTCAATTGAATTGTGATTTTAATGCGAACCAATTTGAAATTGAAATACTACACGGCAACAACAGAAGAAAATAATTTCCATATACAAAGCACGTCTTGATGTCAGTTCAGCCAAATAAAGGAGCCATATGGCCAAAGATCAGGACAGCAAAGCTTTTCAAGTTAAGGAAAAAAACTAACACTTAAACCTGCAGATAATCTGTTTTTGGGATGCTGGTAGAGGGATAAATATCGGACGGGACACCTCCTCGGCTCTGCAAAATAGCGCTGTGAGGTTTTCTTTTATGCCTGTCTCTGTAAACCTTTCATCCGAAAGATGGCACCTCCAAAAGTACAACAGTGATCAGCTCAAAAGCATTTTTATCATTTCAGTGGAGCCTGCAGATTGGAGAATCGATCGGGACGGTGTGGTCTCATATACAATGGGGCTTAAGTGTATTGTGACGTGTTTTGCAATATTGTAACAATCATCTTCCAAAACAATTATTTCAACAGCTTCAGAACATGAATTCTCTCCTCCATCTTCACCCCTCTTATTTCTCTTTTTTCAAAATTCACTTTTTTATCCACTTATTTTTATTTTTATTCATTTATTCATTGTCTTATCCTCTTTTTTACCCCCCCATTTATCCCATTTTCGATCCTGTTTTCCCCATCGCCGCCCCCTCCCCCCACCCCACCCGCACTAAGGCCATCTGTTACTTGCTCATATTGGTCTTTTCAGAGTGCTTATCCTTGTTCTGCTATTACCACATTCTACTTTCTTACCTTAATGCTACTATCAGCAGCTATTTAGACTTTACCATTACCATTAACGCTCCCTTTGTCCTTTCGTTCATGACATCTTTGTCAATCCCTCCCTTGCCCCCACCTATTGCTGGCCTTCTATCCAGCTCCACCTGCTCCACCCCCACCCCCCACCCCGGAAACAGTATAAATTTAATCACATTTCTACTTCTCTGTAGCTCTGAAGAAGGGTCATACAGACTCAAAATGTCAACCCTTGTTTTTCTCTCCACAGATGCTGTCAGACCCGCTGAGTTTTTCCAACGTTTTCTGTTTTTCTTTCAGATTTCCAGCATCCGCAGTATTTTGCTTTTGTGATTTACTGCATCAGGATGTCTCGTTCAGACTTCCTCCAATGAGGGCTTCTCCAAAAACTTCACTTAGCTGTAACTTATACACAGGTTTTTGTCTTGCTTATATTGCAGGGTGTAACAAGAGTTTTGACTTTCGAGCACAACTCTGGCCATTTCTAATGGATATTCTGCTTTGTGTGTTTAACATGTGCTTGCCTTCTTCTACTGTGTGGCCTGTGTCTTAGGTTTGGTAAGTTATGGGCCTCAGTTCAGTGTGGTTAGAAACAACGTCTAGTTGCCACTAAATTGATTTAATTGAAAGTTCACACATCAAAAATCAAAAGTAACAAGTTAATCCAATAATCTGAAGGGAGGATTCTTATACGGAAAATTCAGTGACATGTTAAGTTACACTGCTCCTTCTTCATTAACATATCGACTTCATGTTACTAAAAGACATGGGCCCAGAAATTCTGTTCCACTGCTGTAACTGGCTGAGTGGGAACTCTCACTGCACCCAACCCCCCCACCACCTCAGTGATCTTCCAGCCTGGCTTTTTGTTCCCTAGGGTACAACAATTTGCACATTTTTGGCAGATACCTCCCCCAGTATAAACATTGTTGAGGTGCTCAGTGTGTGTGGGGAAAAGGAGTCAAACTTGGTATCTGCAAAGTGGTTGGTCTTACTGCAATATTTAGCAGACACTTGAAATAGCTGCCTTGACTGAAAAAAGACATTTCTCTGAGGCCAAACATACATTTGCTCATATTAGTGATATTTTATTCAAGAAACATGTTTGCAGCCTGAAGACTGAATTACAATGTAGCTTACATCAAAAAAATCATGTATAGACTAAGTAATCAGGTTAAAAACATGTAAAACGTGTAACATCATGTAGCAATGAAATTAGACAAGCAAATTCATAAGAACATAAGAATATGCTTGGATGAGTGCAGCTCCAACAGCACTCAAGAAGCTAGAAACCATCCAGGACAAAGCAGCCCTCTTGATTGGCACCCATTCCACAAACATTCACTCCCTCCACCACTGATGCGCAGTAGCAGCAGTGTGTACCATCTACAAGATACTCTGCAGGAACTCACCAAGGCTCCTTAGACAGGACCTTCCAAATCCACGGCCACTACCATCTATAAGGATAAGTGCAGCAGATACATGGTAATACCACCACCTGCAAGTTCCCCTCCAAGCCACTCACCACCTGGCTTGGAAATATATCGCCGTTCCTTCACTGCCGCCGGGTCAAAATCCTGGAACTCCCTCTCTAACAGCACTGTGAGTGTACCTACACCACATAGACTGCAGCTGTTCAAGAAGGCAGCTCACCACCACCTTTTCAAGGGCAATTAGAGATGGGCAATAAATACTGTCCCAGCCAGTGACACCCACATCCCAGGAATGAATAAAAGAAGGGATAGGAGCTGGAGTAGGCGATTTAGCCCCTCAAGTCTGCTCTGCCATTCAATAAGAACATGGCTAATCTAATCATGGCCTCTACTTTCCTGCCTGCCCCCATTAACTCTTGACTCCCTTATATAAAAACAAAACACTACGGATTCTGGAAATCTGAAATATACCCTTGACACCCTTGTCAATCAAAAATCTGTCTGTAAGAAATAGGGACCTTTAAGAATTAGAATTTTTTAGAATAATATAGAACACATCATATTAGTTGGCATAGAATTATTTACCTTTATCTCTCTGAAGAAAACATAACCAATTCTAAGGAGTCAGGGACCAAGGTAGAAATGGAGGTCACAAAGATTGCGCTCCCCACGTTGCAGTCATGAGACTTTACAAACTCCTGAACTGATTGCAGAGAGTCTCCTGGCATGTTGCATACCACCTTTATCTAGCCAATGACCCTGAGCATGAGGTATACTGAAAAGTGACATCAAGCTAGGTGATGGACTAGGGGAGGTGACCGTCCTGACATTTTGCGACCTGGGTTCCTGTCCTGTATTCATTGGTTAGAAAGGGTCAAACAAGTGAATAACATATTACCAGCCCCTAGAAATAAAGTATATTAACTAGTATTCAGAGACAGGGGGCAGTTCTCGTCAGGCTGAAGTCCTTGTCAGGCAGCCACCTTATTCTGATGGAAGATGGGCCAGGCAAGATGGAGGAAGGCCAAGGGGAGAGCTCCCCAATGCTTCCACTGGAGAGAGAATACTGCTATCACAAGCTTCTGAAATCAATATACTCTGTGCCAACCATCGCTTCGTCCTCTGGGATCAGTGAACCGCTGTCAACTAATTTCTGTTTTAAGGATATTATGAAAGCATCTCATTGGACTGTAACATTTTTCTGGGGCTCATGAACGAGATAAGATGGTAACTATTGCACATGTGCAATGGTATGAGGAAGAGAATGAGGGTCGGAGATAGAGTTAGGAAAAAGGACAAAACACCAAATGGGAATTAGAATAACAACTCACTTTGGATGTGGTTCAATGGAATATATTAGTCTGGTATTGATGTACATTCTAGTGAAATGAAACTGTATATGAGACTAATAAGTTGGCAGCTCCCTCTTGGAAATATTTATCTCCTTGCCTATGAACTTTTTAAGAGAACCAAATTTGATAGTCTAGCCACTACCTGAGATGTTGGGACCAGGCAGGGGAGGATAAGCGAAGATCTTGAGACAGAGACCCCCTTTGTTCTTTTGAGAAGATTATCTGTAAGTCAGGAAGGCTTATCGGATGGAGCATGTGTGATGCGGTATGCACAACTAAATGGGATGATGAAGTTGATTGGCAAGATACACGGCACAATTCCCACGGACCTGATAAACTTTTGACAAATGCAAAACAAGGATTTGTTGGTAAGAGCAGAGGGATTATCACCAAGCATGATGAGCAAAAGGGAGATTTTCAGTTGAAGCTTTGGGAAAAAAAAATCAATGAAGACCATGTCCAACAAATAGGGAAACATGTGAAGATGGACACTGGTGTGTGTACAGAAGCAATTTCTTACATGTGAAGCAACCGACGTGTGAGAGTGCATCATGAAGTTGGACTGAAGAACTGATTCTAGACATGTTCAGTTTTTTTTGAAAAATATACTTTATTCATAAAATATCTGGAAGAACGTTACAAAACATTTCTAAATCACCATCACAAAAAGTACAATCAGATTCAACTTTTACACATGGATCACGAGGTGCTTCAAAACAATCAATGAATATTTTCATCATTTCAATATGGTCATTATGGATAGTCAGACAGTGCAATGGTATTGGAGTTATCAACATACATCATGTTGCACTCTGAGGTGCTTCAATACAATTATAATACAATTAGTATTCAATGCATACATTCATTGTGAGCCGTACAGCCCAAGGGGTCTATACAATTCCCAGCCCCTCGATGCACTATGGCAGAAAGGTCTTAGACAGCGACCTTTCCCCATTACACCTTTGCGGCGGCTGCCCCAAGCTTTACTGCATCCCTCAGCACATAGTCCTGGACCTTGGAATGTGCCAATCTGCAACACTCGGTCGGGAACAACACTTTGCACTGGAAGACCAACAAGTTTCGGGCAGACCAAAGAGCGTCTTTCACTGAGTTGATGATCCTCCAGCTGCAGTTGATGTTTGTCTTGGTGTGTGTCCCTGGGAACAGCCCGTAGAGCACAGAGTCCTGTGGCACAGAACTGCTCGGGATGAACCTCGACAGAAACCACTGCATCTCTCTCCAGACCTTCTTTGCAAAGGCACAATCCACAAAGAGGTGGACAACGGTCTCGTCCCTACCACAGCCACCTCGAGGGCAACGTGCAGAGTGGGTGAGACTCCTGGCGTGTTGGAAGGATCTGACGGGGAGGGCCTTTCTCACCGCCAGCCAAGTTACACCTTGGTGCATGTTGGAAAGTTCTGGTGATGAGGCATTCTGCCAAATGACTTTGACAGTCTGCTCGGGGAACCATCCCACAGGATCCACCATCTCGTTTTCCTGCAGGGCCTCTAAGACGTTACGTGCCGACCACTGCCTGATGGACTTGTGGTCAAAGGTGTTTGCCTGCAAAAATTTTTCCACAAGGGACAGGTGGTACGGCACGGTCCAACTACTTGGAGCGTTCTGCAGCAGCGTGGCCAGACCCATCCTTCGCAACACCTGGGACAGATAGAACCTCAGCACGTAGTGACACTTGGTGTTTGTGTACCGAGGGTTTACGCACAGCTTGATGCAGCCACACACAAAGGTGGCCATCAGTATGAGTGCGATGTTGGGCACGTTTTTTCCCCCTTTATCTAGAGGCTTGTACATCGCGTCCCTGCGGACATGATCAATTTTCGACCTCCAGATAAAGCGAAAGATGGCTTGGGTGGTCGCCATTGCGCAGTAGTGTGGAATGGGCCAGACCTGCACCAAGTACAGCAACAGCGAGAGTACCTCACACCTGATGACCAGGTTCATACCCGCAATGGAGAGGGAGCGTCGCTCCCACATGCCCAGTTTTCTTTCTACCATTGCCACTCACTCCTTCCAGTTTCTAACGCATGCCCTGGTCCCTCCGAACCATATCCCCAGCACTTTCAGGCCGTCAGCCCTGACAGTGAAGGGGACAAAGGATCAGTCAGCCCAGTTCCCAACGAACATGGCCTCGCTCTTCCCACGATTTACCTTGGCTCCCGAGGCCAGTTCGAACTGGTCGCAGATGTGTATCAGTCTGTGCACCGACAGCAGATCCGAGCAGAAGACGGCGACATTGTCCAAGTACAGGGAGGCTTTGACCTGAGTGCCTCCACTGCCTGGGATCATCACTCCTCTTATGCCCGGATCCTTCATGATGGACTCAGCAAAGTGTTCTATGCAGCACACAAACAGGACAGGGTAGAAAGGGCAGCCCTGTCCTACTCCAGATTTAATAGGAAAGCTTTCTGATTCCCACCCATTGATTGTGACTGCGCTACTGATGTTAATTTAGAGCAGTTGGATCCAGTTGCAGATTCCCTCCCCAAACCCCATTTTGGAGGGCACAGCCACCATGTAGGTGTGCGATATTCTGTCAAAGACCTTCTCCTGATCCAGGCTGATGAGGCAGGTGTCAACACCCCTGTCCTGCACATAGGCAATCGTATCCCTGAGGAGTGCAAGGCTGTCAGAGAATTTCCTGTGGAGCACAGCGCAGGTCTGGTCAGGGCGGATCACCAGTTCCAGAGTGGACTTGACCCGATTGGTGATAACTTTGGACAGAATCTTATAGTCCACATGTTCAGTTACCTGACAAACGGCATGACCTGAAATGGTTAAAATGGCCTGAAGAGTAAGAAAACATTTTGAAATGAGCAAGGCACAATTACATATTTCATAGAGAACGTGACTTTAAGACAATTGTAGAGATGTACTACTGAGAAGCTTTTTGAGTTGAATAATTAACTTTACTTACAGGGCTGCTAGATTAGCTGCAGGCCTCTACCAAGGCTACAGTACATTCCCCCAGGTGAGGAAAACTCCACCCCATTATGAGATTCCCTGCGCTTAGTGTTGATTGGCTGTTCTGGCCACATGACACTTACTCAGGAAGGCTGGCCTTAAAGCGACAATCACCACAAATCTCCCCCTTTAATTCCTTGTTTTACATTTCTTACACAAATTACTTTATACAGGTGAACAGAAAACAATATCAAAAGTCTTAGAAATAATCACACTTGCACTTTGTCATGAATTCAGATTGTAAACTTATATACATAGGTCCAGCAATTACAAATCAAGTCATTGAGGGGTTTTTCTGTTTCAGGTAGAGCAGCGTAATTCTATAGCCTGAGGCTCTCCTGCAGGATCGACACTAACTGGAACTGTGATAACAGGCACCTTTTTTGGCACAGGCAGTTCATTACTATTTGATTCAATGGAGACATCAGTTATGTCTATAATAGGTCAGTCAGATACTTCGGTGCTTATGTATTCAATAACATTCCTTGGCGGTAACACTGACTGTGGAAGCGTCTCTCTGCTTCTCAGGCGATCCACGTGTTTATGAACTATCCAGTCTTCCATGTCTACTTGATGTGAAAGAGGTCCGGTCTCACAGACAATAATCCCTGGTTATTTTGTGGTAAGAAACTTCATTTCCAAAGTTTCTTACATATATGGCTTCACCTATCATAAATTTCCGGGCTCTACTATGCAAATCATGGCTTGTTTTCTGATTGCTTTGGTCCTTTTCTACCCTCCATTGCAAATTTGGAAAGACAAAGCTCAGACTTGTTCTGAGACAACGCTTCATAAGCAGTTCTGCTGGTGGAGCTCCCGTTGTTGCATGCGGAGTCGTGCAGTACCTAAGAAGGAAATGTGAGATTTTGGTTTCCTAGGTTCCTCCCAACAATTTTTTTTATCCTGGCTTGAAAGTTTGGACGGCTCTCTCAGCTTGTCCTTTAGACGCTGGGTGGTAAGGCGCAGTTCGGATGTGTTTAATGCCGTTTAGATTGGTGAAGTTCTGAAATTCAGCACGTGTAA
This sequence comes from Cetorhinus maximus, assembly GCF_964194155.1. Taxonomy (NCBI): domain Eukaryota; kingdom Metazoa; phylum Chordata; class Chondrichthyes; order Lamniformes; family Cetorhinidae; genus Cetorhinus; species Cetorhinus maximus. The sequence continues at coordinate 25,066,961 of NC_135895.1, read as the reverse complement.
ATATTGTCTGAGACAGTAACTTTGGGCAATCAGTGAGTCGAAAAGCATTGGTGTAACCTTTCGATGGTAGCATGTGATGTAAGTGATTTCACCTCAAAAATCTCCATCCATTTTGAGTGTGCGTCAATTATAAGCAAAAACATTGTGCCTAGGAATGGACCCACATAGTCTATATGGATCTGCACCCATGGCCATCTAGGCCACCCCTAAGGGTCTAGTGGGGCTGAGGCTGGCAACTTTTGCTGCAGTTGGCACAGTTGACAGTGCTTGACTAGCTTCTCAATATCTGCATATATCCCAGGCCACCACACAGAACTACTGGGGAGCATTTTCATCTTAGAAATGCCTGGATGAGCGCTGTGTAATTTGGTTAGGAGCAGTTCTCTGCCTGGTACAGGAACAATTACTCTTGCTCCCCAGAGTATGATGCCATCCTGAAAACTCAATTCGCGTTTGTGGGTAAAAATTTGTTTAATTCCCTCAGAGGCTGGCTCATTTAACCGCCCTGTAAGCATCTGGTCTCTCACTTCGGACAGAAGCAGATCTCGATTGGTCCAGTTCCTTATCTACTTTGCGCAGATGGGCGATGTGTCTAAGAAATTCAATGTAAGGATGATATCTTTGGGGTACGAGAGTACATCCAATGCTTTCTGGCAAGGGTAGGCAGCTAAGAGCGTCCATGTTTGCTATGTGTATCCCAGGTCGGGGCGTGAAAGTGTATTCGTAGGTGGACAGAAATAATGCCCATCACTGAATTCTTGCCAAGGCTAACGGCGGGATAGTCTCCTTTGAAAAGGCCCAAAAGCAGTTTATGATCGGAGACGATAGTAAAGTGCCTGTCATGTAGGTACTGGTGGAATTTTCTAACTCCAAAAACTATTGACAGCCCTTCCTTCTCAATCTGTGAATAACTTTTTTCAGCCACTGAGAGGGTTCTTGATACGTAACCTATTGGCCTCTCAGAGCCATAAGACCATAAGATGTAGGAGCAGAAGTAGACCATTCAGCCCATCGAGCCTGCTCCGCCATTCAATGAGATCATGGCTAATCTGATAATCCTCAACTCCACTTTCCGGCCTTTTCCCCATAACCCTTGATTCCCTTACTGATTAAAAATCTGTCTATCTCAGCCTTGAATATACTTAATGACCCAGCCTCTACAGCCATCTGCGGTATAGAATTCCACTGATTTACTACCCTCTGAGAGAAGAAATTCCTCCTCATCTCTATTTTAAATGGGCATCCCCTTACTCTGAGATTATGCCCTCTGGTCCTAGACTCTCCCAGAAGGGGAATCAACCTCTCAGCTTATATCTTGTCAAGCCCCCTAAGAATCATCCATTTCACGTGACAACTCTGCACCAACACCATATGGAGAGGCGTTGCAGGTCAATATCAATTCTTTAGATGGGTCAAAGTGCACTAACAAGGTTGAGGAGTGCAACAATTGTTTTTCTCTGTTGAAGGCTGCCTTCCAGGACCAACGATGGTGTTTCTTCAACAGTATGTGCAAGGAGGCCAGTGCAAACGAACGAAGAACAAACAAACAGAGAAAAGTACAGCACAGGAACAGGCCCTTCGGCCCTCCAAGGCTGCGCCGATCATATTGCCCGTCAACTAAAACATTTTGCACTTCTGGGGTCCGTATCCCTCTATTCCCATCCTATTCATGTATTTGTCAAGCTGCCTCTTAAACACCACTATCGTACCTGCTTCCACCACCTCCTCTGGCAGCGAATTCCAGACACTCACTACCCTCTGCGTAAAAAACTTGCCCCGCACATCTCCTCTATAGTTTTCTCCTCTCACCTTAAATCTATGTCCCCTAGTAATTGACTCTTCCACCCTGGGAAAAAGCTTCCGACTATCTACTCTGTCCATGCCACTCATAATTTTGTAAACTTCTATCAAGTTGCCCCTCAATCTCCGTCGCTCTAGTGAGAACAATCTGAGTTTCTCCAACCTCTCCTCATAGCTAATAACCTCCAGACCAGGCAGCATCCTGGTAAACCTCCTCTGCACCCTCTCCAACGCCTCCATATCCTTCTGGTAATGTGGCGACCAGAATTGCACGCAATATTCCAAGTGTGGCCTAACCAAGGTTCTATACAGCTGCAGCATGACTTCCCTGCTTTTATACTCAATACCCGTGCCAATGAAGGCAAGCATGCCATATGCCTTCCTGTCTACCTTATCCACCTGCGTTGCCACTTTCAGTGACCTGTGGACCTGTACACCCAGATCCCTCTGCCCGTCGATGCACTTAAGGATTCTGCCATTTACTGTATAATCCCTGCCTGTATTAGACCTTCCAAAATGCATTACCTTGTATTTGTCCAGATTAAACTCCATCTGCCATTTCTCCACCCAAGTCTCCAACCGATCTATATCCCGTTGTATCCTTTGACAATCCTCTTCACTATCTGCAACTCCTCCAACCTTAGTGTCGTCTGCAAACTTACTAATTAGCCCAGTTACATTTTCCTCCAAATCATTTATGTATACTACAAACAGCAAAGGTCCCAGCACTGATCCCTGCGGCACACTACTAGTCACAGCTCTCCGTTCAGAAAAGCACCCTTCCACTGCTACCCTCTGTCTTCTGTGACCAAGCCAATTCTGTATCCACCTTGCCAGCTTACCTCTGATCCCGTGCGACTTTACCTTCTGTACCAGTCTGCCATGAGGGACCTTGTCAAAGGCCTTCCTGAAATCCATGTATATAACATCCACTGCCCTTCCATCGTCGATCATTTTTGTCACTTCCTCGAAAAACTCGATCAACTTAGTGAGACACGACCTCCCCTTCACAAAACCATGCTGCCTCTCACTAATATGCCCATTTGCTTCCAAATGGTAGTAAATCCTGTCACGAAGCATCTTCTCCAATAATTTCCCTACCACTGACGTAAGGCTCTCCGGCCTGTAATTTCCTGGATTATTCCTGCTACTCTTCTTAAACAATGGAACAACATTGGCCATTCTCCAGTCCTCTGGGACCTCACCCGTAGCCAGTGAGGATACAAAGATTTCTGTCAAGGCCCCAGAAATCTCCTCCCTTGCCTCCCTCAGTACTCTGGGGTAGATCCCATCTGGCCCTGGGGACTTATCCACCTTAATATTCTTCAAGACGCCTAACACCTCCTCTTTTTTGATCTCAACATGATCCAGGCTATCTACACACTCTTCCCTAGACAAATCAACTGCTAAGTCCTTCTCTTTGGTGAATACTGATGAGAAGTATTCATTTAGTATCTCTCCCATTTCTTCTGGCTCCACACACAGATTCCCACCTCTGTCCCTGAGTGGGCCTACCCTTTCCCTGGCTACCCTCTTGCTTTTTACATATGTATAAAAGGCCTACAGTTGGGTAAAAATCACCCTTGGTCGTTTATCATCCCTAAAAGTGATTTGAGTTCAGTGATATTTGTGGGGGAAGGCACCTCCTTTATCAACTTAACCTTTTCTTCCATGGGGTGTAATCCTTGTGCATCTACACAGTACCCCAGATAGGTAACTTTGGTGAGTTGGAAAGTGCATTTCTCCTTTTTTAGGCGGACCCCAGCTTCCAGAAATCTTTTTAATACCTCCTCTAAATTTGCTAATGCTCGGGCTCTGTCGATCCAGTTCTGAAGACATTGTTATTTTGATTTTAGACAGCGCTGACGCTTATTCTGCTCTACACACCTACTCTGGACCAATCCTTTGTTTCTTTAGTACTGGGCAAAACATTGCTGTCAGCGTGCGGGGGCGGGCCCGACATGCCAAAGCGTAAAATGATGCGCGATGGCACCGGGCGTGCGTCCCGATGTCATCGTGTGTCATTTTGATATTTTGTTCGTTGGGTGTACACTGGAGGCGGCTGCACACCCGCCAAACTGTCAACAGCCTATTAAGGCTATTAAAAAAGCAATTAAAGTTCTTGACAACACTGCACGTCCAACCTTAAAGTTGGCGGGCAGGCAAAGGGCCCAAGTGGCCTTCTCGTTTTTCAAGAAACCTCATCCACGGGCGGGATAAGGTTTCCTGAAGGATTAATAAAATCGCAGAATCACAGAATCATACAGTGCAGAAGAGGCCCTTCGCCCCATCGAGTCTGCACCAACACATGAGAAACACCTGACCTACCTAATCCCATTTACCAGCACTTGGCCCATAGCCTTGAAAGTTATGACGTTCCAAGTGCTCAGCCAGGTACTTTTTAAAGGGTGTGAGGCAACCCGCCTCCACCACCCTCCCAGGCAGCGCATTCCAGACCGTCACCACCCCCTGGATAAAAAAGTTTTTCCTCACATCCCACCTAAACCTCCTGCCCCTCACCTTGAACTTATGTCCCCTCGTGACTGACCCTTCAACTAAGGGGAACAGCTGGTCCCTATCCACCCTGTCCATGCCCCTCATAATCTTGTACACCTCGATCCGGTTGCCCCCTCAGTCTTCTCTGCTCCAACGAAAACAACCCAAGTCTATCCAACCTCTCTTCATAACTTAAATGTTTCATCCCAGGCAACATCCAAATTATGCCCTCTGCACCCCCTCCAGTGCAATCACATCCTTCCTATAATGTGGCGACCAGAACTGCACACAGTACTCCAGCTGTGGCCTCACCAAGGTTCTATACAACTCCAACATGACCTCCCTACTTTTGTAATCTATGCCTCGATTGATAAAGGCAAGTGTCCCATATGCCTTTTTCACCGCCCCATTAACATGCCCCTCCGGCTTCAGAGATCTATGGACACACAAACCAAGGTCCCTTTGTTCCTCAGAACTTCCTAGTGTCATGCCATTCATTGAATACTTCCTTGTCAAATTACTCCTTCCAAAGTGTATCACCTCACACTTTTCAGGGTTAAATTCCATCTGCCACTTATCTGCCCATTTGACCATCCCGTCTATATCTTCCTGTAGCCCAAGACACTCAACCTCACTGTTAACCACCCGGCCAATCCTTGTGTCATCCGCAAACTTACTAATCCTACCCCTCACATAAGTCATCTATATCGTTGATATAAATGACAAATAATAGGGGACCCAGCACAGATCCCTGTGGTACGCCACTGAACAATGGCTTCCAGTCACTAAATAAATAAATTTTGCTGAATTGACAAACATGTCCCAGCTCACGTAACACTTGGACCCATCTAAAGAATTGATATTTCACTTTATTTATAAAAAGTTTCATTCTGTACTTCATATTGCTGAGGCAGGGGATTGCTGCGCTCTTTCATGTGCACGAAAGATCGCTGGCCCTGACTCAGCCTCCTCCCCCAGCCTGTACAGGTAGCGCTGAGTGCTATGGAACGCGTATTACACTGGCCCGCCCACATAAAATGGCGACACGCAGCCATTTGCGGGCAGCGATCGACTCTGTGCCCGCCTATGCCCGCTCCCGCCCAGCCCGCCCGACGTAGTAAAGATTCGGCCGACGTAGCTAAGATTCGGCCGACTATCACTACTGAAGAGGTTAATGCAACAAGGTTACATATATGCTTAAAGGTACCAAGTTTGCTTGGCCTTCCTGATCTTGCAGACATAACTAACTTAGGACTAACAGGATGGTTAGGGTATGATCTAAAGGAAAGATGTCCAATATTGACATAAGGGGACTTTTTGCTAGTGTCTGGGTTACAAGGTTAGACATTATTGCTGCATTGTCATTTTTAATAATCTGCTGATATTTTGCTGAAAGGGGAGCCAATAAGAGGGAGCTACAAAGTCGAGGAGGTCAGAGTAAGTAGGGAAAAGTGTACTTGAGGTGTAAGGTCGAGGAGAATAATAGAGCAACGAGGTGCAGATGCATATTATTTTTACATAATCATGAATGTATGAGATCAAAAGTATAAACAAGGTATTATGTAAACATGATTAATGCTGTAATGCTTTAAAAAATACTAGAAATACACAGGGAAAGCTTTGTATCAGGGAGTTGCCTTGATCTCCTGTGTTTGCATACTCAGCACTCAATAAACTGCTTGGTTCATCTCACAGCTGACTTGTGTCAAGTCTCTTAGAGACTCCACAACAATTACCACTCCTTTCTCTTTGGTTCCATGACATCTTTGTCATTTAATATCCCCTGCCCTTTAACTTATCCCTGACCTCGTCTTTCGTTCCAGCTGACTCTCTGCCCTTTTTCAACAGCATAAAACCCAAAGATGTGCTGGGGAATCCCTCTGGGAAGTTTGCAGGTAAGGGTTTGCATGGCAATTGCCCAGAAGTGCACACTTCCTCTGGACAATTGCCCTGTGCTGGAAACCATTTGAAAATGCGGTTTAAATTGCAAACTTCAGATGGTTCAGCCAGGGGTACGTAGAAAAAGTTAGATGAATTGAAACCTCTTCGAACTTCTGGGTAACTTTTGTAAAGACCCAGACCAACCCCACTGAGCTCCCCCCGCATCCCCGGCCACGATCCCCTAACCTCCAGCCCCCACTCCCTCCGACCTCCGACGCTGCACCGACCTCCAACCCCCCCACTCCCGACTTCCAACTACCCCCCCCACCCACCCCGACCTCAGACACCCCCCCGACCTCAGCCCTCCCATCCCTCTGACCCCTCTCCATGCCTCCGATCTCTCCCAGCTCTCTCCAGATCTTTGACCCCCCCCACACCCCCTCCCAGGTCCTCAGCGGCACCCCCCACCCTCAAATACTACCTACTTATCTTAGACACTTATCTTCTCCCTGGCCTACCACTGTTCCTTTAATCATGCCTGCTTTATGCCAGCAAGTGCTGTAAAAAAGGGGCATGGCCTCCTTGAATCTGCTGGAGCTGCAATTCGCTGGGGCCTGTGAAGAGTCTTTCGAAGTAGGCCCCAAGCAGCTCTGGCGAATGGAAGGGTCAGTGTATTTTTCAAGGGCAGGTAAGTAGGTAGTTATCTCTTGTAATTCTTGTGGGCCTTATCTTTCTGTTGCTAGTTGGAAGTTACAGCCATTTCTCTCTCCACAAATGCCGTCAGACCTGTTGAGTGTACTAATTATGGTTTTAGTTAGTGTGCAATGCACTTTTAAGAATAATACTTGTTAAAGAAGAATGATCTGTAGTAACAATTAGGAGAGTTGCACGGGCTACCTCAGCAGTCAGTGTAGAGATAGAGTTGGAGTTGAAAGCACACATGTAGTTGCTGCTGAGTATATTGTAAATAAACTTAATGTTTCCACCCAAGAAGCATCTGCATGTCCACTCTAACATCAATAGCATAACTTGGCCACCCTACAACAAACTGGCGATGAGGGTGAAACAGGATTGAACAGAAGAAATCAATTTAGAAAGAAACCGGCACTGTGCCTCGCCCAGTGATTGTAAGTAGCAAGCTCCGTTAGAATTGAAGTTGTTATCCCCTCCCAGAATGCCACAGTTTGGGAGAATTGATTCTTTTGAACCTGTCACAGATGATTGGTCTCAATATGTAGAATGCCTCATGCCGCCAAGCTAAAAACATATACGGGTGAAGACATTCAAGTAAGAAGCATAAGCAGGGTAACTGTCCATTATGGAAGCTAATCAGCAAAGCTACCAGTGTTGGTATTGGGAGGCAGAGAACCAAGCCTTCTAGGGTGAAATTGGCTAAGGGAAATCAACCTTGATTGGCCACTGAGATTCCAAAAGGAAGTTGAAAGCATTCTGTTTTGAAAAAGGAGTGTGCAAGGACTCAGCAACCTGAAGAAATGCAGGCTGTCTTACTCCAAAACCTGGGAGAACAGCAGAAGACACTCAAAGAGACCCTGTTTGATGAAAGGGTTCGCAACGAGGTGAGCAAGCTTTGAATGGAAAAAGAAAACCTGTTGAAAGACCTTCACGCACAACAAGATTCCCTCAAGTCAAAGTTTGTACCTCTGGAAAAGTATGAAGAGAAACAGAAATAATTCAGCACCTCTCTGAATAAATTGAAGAATGAATTGGCAGAGAAGACACAACAATGTTCAATTTTCCAGGAGGCAGCAAACAAATACAAAAAGAGACTGAAGAACTGAAGAATCAGCTAAATGAAGCCAAAGAGGATTTGGAAGCAAAAGTCGCAGAATTTTCCAAGAAGCAAACAGATAATGAAATTTTGGGAGACTCAGCCACTGAGCTCAGACAAAGTGAGCTTGCATCTGAGAGAAGTCTGGCCAACAGTGAAGTCAAAAAAAGGTCGAGATTAAAATTTGTGCTAGAAAAAAGAAAAGTGCACATTCCAAGCGATGGAGGTAATCTATCTGGGTCACTGGGTAGATTCACAGGGCTTCCACCTGGTTGAGGAGAAAGTGAGAGCCATAAGAGAGGCACCTGTGCCAAAGAATACCTCGGAGCTCAAGTCATTCCTAGGAATGATCAACTATTATGGGCGGTTCTTACCCAATTTGTCTACAGTGTTGGACCCCCCTGCATTCTCTACTCAAAAAGAACAAACGTTGGTCTTGGGAGGCACCCCAGAAAGAAGCTTTCATAAAGGTGAAACAATTGTTTCACTTGTCCAATCTATTAGTGCATTATGACCAGACTAAAAGAATGGTGCTGACATGTGATGCATCTCCTCATGGAGTGGGAGCAGTGCTCTCTCATCGGGTGGATGACAGCACGGAACGGCCAATAGGTTATGTATCAAGAACGCTCACCACAGCGGAAAAGGGATACTCGCAGATAGAGAGAGAAGGCCTATCCACCATCTTTTGATGCGACTCCCATGGGTGTAATGGAGCCATCGCTGGTGACTTTTGCAGTTGCTGACATTGCACACAGTGCTTTACTAAACTCTCTATTTCACCATTCATCCCAGGCCACCATAGATGGCTGCATGCTATGGTCTTCATTCAGGAAATTCCTGGATGGGCGCTGTATAGTTGAATTAAAAGTGGCTCCCTTCCCTTCGGAGGCACTATCACTCGTGTACCTCACAATAGGATGCCATCCTGGCTGGTTATTTCATGTCTTCTGTTGAAGTACGGTTTCATTTCGTCAGGTATGGGCTCCTGTAACTAATCATGTAGCACTTGTTCTTGTACTTGAAATTTCACCAGTATGTGCACAGCCACCATTTTACTATCAGTTCAGACCACAAACCATTGCTAGGATTGTTTAGTGAGGACAAGGCTATACCCCACCCATAGCCTCAGCAAGAACACAACAATCGGCTCTAATTCTAGCAGCATACGAATATGCACTTCCATACATAGGCCTGGCAATCAAATCGCAAACGCCAATGCCCTTAGTGGTTTGCCTTTCCAAGAAAATTATGAGCACGTCCCAGGAACTTGTTTTACTGTTAAATTTCTTAGATTTCTCGTCGGTATGTGCTCAACAGATCAGAGACTGGACAAGTCAGGACTCAGTTCTATCTCAAGTACAAAAACAAGTACTACATGATTGGTCACAGGAGCCCATATCTGATGAAATGAAACCGTACTTTAACAGAAGACATGAAATAACCAGCCAGGATGGCATCTTATTGTGGGGATCACGAGTGATAGTTCCTCCAAAGGGAAGGGAGCCACTTTTCATTGAACTACACAGTGCCCATCCAGGAATTTCCCAAATGAAGACCATAGCACGCAGCTATCTTTGGTGGCTTGGGATGGATGGCAAAATAGAGAATTTAGTAAAGCACTGTGTGCAATGTCAGCAACTGCAAAAGTTGCCAGTGACAGCTCCATTACACCCACTGGAGTGGCAAGGTAGACCCTGGGGGGTGTGGTTACACACTGACTATGCTGGACCTTTCCTGGGAACAATGTTTCTGCTCATTGTCGATGCCCATTCAAAATGGTTGGACGTATATGAGGTGAAGTCACCAACGTCAACCACTATAATTGAGAAACTATGTCAGGGTTTTGCCATTCATGGACTACCAGAAATAGTCATTTCTGATAATGGCATGGCATTTCAACGGTTTATCAGCCTCAACAGTACCACTCATGTGAAAACTGCACCGTACCACCCTTCCTCAAATGGACTGGCCGAAAGGGTAGTTCAAACGTTCAAGGCAGTCATGAAAAAGCTAACTGGCAATTCCTTGGCAACCAAGGTAGCACACTTTCTTTTTCATTACAGGACTACCCCTCACACAACAACAGGTGTCACACCTGTGGGGTTATTGTTGAAATGCTGTTTCAGGCCGAGATTGAGCTTAATAATGCCGAATTTAGAGGGGAAGGTGGGAAGGAGTCAGGGAAGCCAGAAAACTAGACACAACTGGCATAGTTGCGAGAAGAAATTTACCGTGGGAGAGAGCTGGTATACGTGAAAAACTTTGGGAAAGGACCAGGGCGGTTACTGGGTGAAATAAGTGCGGTGACTGGACCTCTATCTTACCACGTGGAGGTGGAAGGCTGGATCAGCCGTAAACATGTGGACCATTTAAGGAAGAGAGAGACAAATCATCAAGATATGGTTCCACCAGTGACCATGACCGGGTCTGCGTTTCCTGTTGAGGATACTCAACCCAGGACAGACATGTTTGATGTTCCTGTAAGAGTTGAGGATACAAAACTGCAAGTGCCCAACAAAGCACCTGATGTTCAGGCAACTCCAGAAAAGGGGGTTCCTGACAAAGAATCTGAAGTTGTGGAGCTGCGACATTCCACACGTATATATGTTGGCTATAAATTTTCCTGGAACATTCTTGCAACCCAGGAAGTTACTGCATGTCTGTAGCTTACAAGCATATCATGTGTTGGGGGCACAGGAGGCAGCAGAACTAGTGGAAATTCCTCTGATGATATTACCCCATTGGTGCCATCTCCTTTTACTAGACCAAGCTGCAAAGGGATAGATACCATTACAGTCTGCACCCACATTCACTGAGGAAATACTGCTAATACCGGGCCCGCCCTATTTTCTGCACCCAACTCTTCCTCAATTGCCCTACTGAAGCCACAGCAAGGCTCCTCAATCCCTGAGGAAATTCAGAACTCTCCTGCTGATGCCCTTAGTCTAAATGTGAGATTAGGTAGAGTGGAAGGCCCTATAGCACAGAAGGTTGTGAGTTCAAGCCCTAATGCAGGATTTAAGCAAATAATTCAGGCTGATGTTTCAGTACAGTACTGCCTTCCAGATGAAGTGCTATACAGAAGCTTTGTTTGCCTTTTCAGATGGTTGTAATCAAATCCATGGCACTTTTCAAAAATCAAGAAGGTGTTGTTCTCATTAACATTTATCTTTCAAAAACATCACTAAAATGAGCCATTCAACTCAATGCTGAGGTGTGTGGGCCCTGGCTGTCTATAAATTGGCTGATGTATTTGAATGCAGAATAACAGTGAATGCCGTTAAGAAGTATTTCATTGTCTGTGAAACAATTTGAGACATTTTGACGGCATGAAAGGCACTATATAAATGCAAATGATTTCTTTTAAACCTCTCCACCTTGCTTAAATGATGGTATGTTCGTTCCAGAATTTATCTTTCTTTATTTGACGTTTTTTCTCCCATTCCTGGTTCTTGTGTTTCCTCTCTGATGCACATCAAAATGCAAGAGATTCAGCATTTCCATTCACTCAAAACACATTGTAAGTAAGCGAGCAATAAAAAATTACACTTGTCACACTTACTTTTAAAGTCTCTACATGCTTTGGAATAAAATAATTCTACCCATCACCTCTTTTGCCTGTGACTTATTCTTTATTATCATGTTATTTATTTTACACTTCACATAAAAACATCTTTCCAACACCAGGCCCCACGTTAATTAACATAATATGTAGCAGAGGGTGAACATTATAGTGTTCCATAAATTATAAGCTGCGGCCAGTAATATTTACAAGAACAATTTCTATAGTGATCATTCACTTTAATGCAGTGTGTGTAGAAAAAAATGTTATAAAATATTAACATTCGTTAAAGCGTCATTATTATAATTGCCTGTTTTAGATAAACAATAAATATTGTTAAACATGAAAATTTTCAGCAAATTTTTCTTTATTGTTGGAAGAATCTGCAGGGCTTTTAAGCCTAATAAACCTTAATTCAGCAACTCAGTCCAAGCTAATGGGACAGCAGTTGCTCTGTCTGCTGGTTGTCCTATGGCCAGAAGCTTCCGTTCGGTGTGCGGGGGTGGACCCAGCATGTGTAAGATGACGCGCGGTGACGCCGGGCGTGCGTCCTGACGTCACTGCACGTCATTCCGATCTTCAGTTCGGTGGGCGCGCATTGGGGTCGGCTGCATGCCCGCCGAATTGTCAAAGGCCTGTTAAGGCCATTAATTAGCTAATTAAACTGATTATCTGAGCTGCCCATCCAACCTTAAGGTTGGTGGACAGGTGAAGAGCCCAGGTGGCCTTCACATTTCTCATGAAACCTCATCCACGGGCGGGATGAGGTTTCATGAAGGGTTTAAAACTTTAATAAAAATTTTTATTAAAATTCATAGACATGTCCCAGCTCATGTGACAATGTCACATGAGGGGACATTTCTGAATAATTTAAAAAATTCTGTTTTTCCATTTTTCACAATCAAATGAATCTCCCTGAGGCAGCTCCGTGCCTCAGGGAGATTTCTGCGCTCGTTTTGCGCGCATGCGCGAAAGAACGCAGGCCCCGACTCCCCCTCCTCTCCCCGCCCGCACAGGTAACGCTGAGCGCTTCTGGGCGTGGGTCACGCTGGGCGGGCCTTAATTGGTCTGCCCACCTAAAATGGCAGTGCGCAGCCGATCGCAGGTGGCAATCGGCAGCACGCCCGCCCGCGCCAGCTCCCGCTCAGCCTGCCCGACGGGGAGAAAACTCTCCCCTGTGTGAAAGGAGTCTGGTTCATCTCAATAGTGGAATCTCCTGGTGGAATGGACTGCAGCTGAAACGTAGTCCTATTGGTTAGGCAATCTCATCTGAACTGCTACAGAATGGTTGGCAGGAAGTGGAAAGAATGTCACACTAATGCATCAACTTTACTCTTTGGAGTTTGTGTTTTGCTGGGACAAGATAAGGAGAACATTAATCTGAAACTATGTATCCTTGAACTGGGAACTCCGAGGAGAACTACTTCACCAGCACAAACGTCCCTCCCTTTTATTTGAATAAAATTCCAAACCAAACTGTTTTAAAAATGCACGCACATGGTGGGGACCCATAGTCACAGTGTCACAGATACTTTACAGAACAGAAGGAGGCCATTCGGCCCACCGAGTCTGCACTGGCTCTCTGAAACAGCATTGCACCTAGTCCCACTCCCCTGCCTTATCCACATAACCTTGCACATTCTTTTTTTTCAGATAATAATCCAATTCCTTTCTGAATACCTCGATCGAACCTGCCTCCCCCACCCTTTCAGGAAGTTGGTTCTAGACTCCAACCACCCACTGGGTGAAAAAAAAATCATCACACCACACTTACTCCTTTTGCCTATTATTTTGAATTGGTGCCCTCTAGTTCTTGATGCTCCCTTGAGTTGGGAACAGTTTCTCACTACTTACCCTGTGCATACCCCTCAGGATCTTGAAGACCTCTATCAGGTGTCCTCTCAGCCTTCTTTTCTCCAAGGAAAAGAGTCCCAACCTCTCCAACCTATCGAGCAGGTGTTGAGTTGGATCAGAAAATGGTGTTTTGATAACATTCCACTTAATTCAGCCCCTAGCATAGTTTGCATTGAAGCCACTTTGTGTACAAATTAACAAAGGCTTGCAGAGCACTCTGCTGTTTTGCAGGAATTAGATGAAAAATTAACCAACACCTGGAAACTAGCCTTCCTGTGGGAAAGAATTCCTCTGGTTACTGTGAATATATTTGGAAGCTTACAGTTTGCTATTTTTAGCAAAATAATAGTGATTTAGTTGGAACATGATTATGATTAAAAAAACAGAGACAATCATTCTCACAAACACAATGTTGCTACGCATAGCGACCAGAAAAAAATGATTGTTTCCAGTTCAAAATAAACAATCCACCTGCTTATTTTGACAGAGTGTGTACTGAGGCAGATCCCAGTCCCTTTTTGAAAGCAAAATACTGCAGATGCTGAAAATCTGAAATAAGAACAGAAAATGCTGGAAAAACTCAGCAGGTCATGGATCTGTGGGGAGGGAAACAGAGTTAACGTTTCGAGTCCGTATCACTCTTCTTCAGAGCTAAAGGGACGTGGAAATGTAATGAAATTTATACTGTTTAGGAGGGGGTGAAGCAGGTGGAGCCAGATAGAAGGTTAGGGATAGATGGGAGCTAAGGAGAGATTGACAAAGGTGTCATGGACACAAGTCAAAAGGAGTGTTAATGGTAGTGATAAAGACTAAAGAAGGTGCTGATAGTGGCATAAAGGCAAGATAGCAGAACAAAGGTCAGCACCCTGTGAAAGTACAACACAGAAATAAGTGACAGATGGCCGTATGTGTGTGTGTAGGGGGGTGGGGGGCGTTGTTGTGGATAAAGGATTTTAAAAATTAATAAATAAATGAAAATAAATAAAAAATAAAAATAAATACATTTAAATTTAAATTTAAAAAAAATTGGATTAAAGGAGGGGTAAAGATGGAGGAGAGAGTTCATGACCTGAAGTTGTTGATCCCAATGTTAAATCTGGAAGGCTGTAAAGTGCCTAGTCGGAAGATGAGGTGCTGTCTCTCCAGTTTGTGTTGGGCTTCACCGGAACATTGCAGCAGGCCAAGGACGGACATATGGGCATGAGCGCAGGGTGGTGTGTTGAAATGGCAAGCAATAGAAAGGTCGGGGTCATGCTTGCAGACTGAGGGAAGGTGTTCCGCAAAGCGGTCACCCAATCTGCGTTTAGCCTCCCCAATGTAGAGGAGACCTCATTGGGAGCAGTGAATACAGTGGACATCCCTTTGTGTTAAGCTCTCACTGTGAAACATGCCAAGCTAACGGAGGTGTTGAAGTTTGAGAGTCTCCAGTAAAGGGGAGGCAAAACTGTGGAGATCTCCCTGGTATCTTTTTATGATTGCTTTAAAAAATACAGGGCATATGCAAATGTTCAGTAAAATTAAAGTAAGGAGCATGATGCCTGCCTAACCCAATAGTAACACTTATAATGATTAATGGCTGTGAAACCTTTTCACCTTCCATGTTTTCTTGTATTCTTTTACATTTGGTTATTAGTTGAAATCCAAACTGAACATTACACATATTAGTTAGGAGCCCATCATATGCTGCTGCCTAGTTCACAGTAGAAGTCTTGCTTTCTCATTTCAAGACCTTGAGGCATAGATACTGCTAAGAACAAACTCATGTCGAATAGAGAAAGTTATTTATAAAAATGTTTTTTCATTGAACTATAAACAAATAGACTCTAGATAATGACCTGTAAATGCGCAGGAAGCCGAGCAAATGAATCTTCCTAGTTTTAGGATGAGGTTGGAGTTGTATTATTAGAAAGGGTTAAGCAGAGCTACTTTTCCAAGCTCAGTGGATGTATGGTGCAATACTGAGGGATACCAAACTGTTCCTTGACTAATTTTCAGTGTTGAGACACCTTTTTGTACAGCTTAATGCGACATAATGAGGCCGTTAAACTGGTTTTCTTATTTTCAGGATACATGGTACAGAGTGTAGCTGGAAAAATATATTTTATACATCGGTTGTGCTAATGCTGCCCACCCTCCATTGGAGAATGGAGTTCACAGCTCTGCAGAGGTTTGCACCAATAATATGAATTATCTTTCAATTAACCAAATGTCAGAAGTTCCCCACTCTGAATAACACTGTTAAGGAAGTTACTCCTCTGGCTTGCTAAACTGAATCTTTATAACAGCTATCAGTGGATGGTCTGACAGATGATCTTTTTAGGAGGAAGATAGGGATATGTAGGACTGAAAATGATCAATGTGGGCCATTCATTCCCAAAGATTAAAATAAAACATAAATGCTTTACCTCTTATATCAATCAATTGGCTTACAGACATCCGCCTCCCAAAAACTGAACTATAACCACCAGTTTAGTCTCTCCTTGTAACTTAGCTCCCTTATTCATGGTATCAGTTTGGTTGTCCAGCAATTGATTCCATTGTTGGAAACATTAGGGAGAATTTTCCACTCGTTGGGCGGGCGTGCACCCGACCCGACCGAGTGTAAAATCACGCGCGATGACATCATGTGAGCTTCCCGACATCATTGCGCACTTGTGTGATATTTCAGTCGATGGGCCTGCGCCTGAGTCGCCAGCAACAATTAAGAGGCCTATAAAGGCCATTGAAGTTATAATTGAAAGAAATTTTTCGCTGTCCATCCAACCTTACAGTTGGTGAGCAGGCAACAAAGGTCAAGCGGCCTTTGCATTTTTTTTAGGAAATCTCATCCATGGGCAGGATGAGGTTTCCAACAACAAAGAAAAATAAAATTTAAATTCTAACATTTCATTTATAACATGACCCTGCTCATGTGAATCCATCACATGAGGGGACATGTTTTTTTAACATTTTTAAAATCTTTATTTTTAATGTTTTAAACCGTTCATCTCCCTGAGGCAGCACTGCGCCTCAGGGAGCTTTTCAAGTACGCACCTGCACACACCCGTGCGCATGCACAAAGTCCGCGCTCTCCCTCCTCCCCCGCCACACAGGCTGCCGCTCACATTTCACGCTGGGGCAGGCCTTAATTTGCCCGCCAGCGTGAAATCGTGGGCTGGCCCCGATCGCGGGCGGCAGTCGGCTTCCCACCCACCCCAGCCTGCCCCCGCCGAGCCTGCCCGACGAGGGAAAAATCCTCCCTACAAGAGTAGACCATTCAGCCTCTTGAGCCTTTATTGTCATTCAATTAGTTGGATCTGGCAGATATACATCAATTCCATTTGCACCCATCTCCATTAATAGCCTTTAACAAAAATCTTTCTGTTTCAGTCTTGAAAACGCCAGCTTTTACAGCCTTTCTTGGAAGACCATTCCAGATTTTACTACCCTTTGTGACAATAATTGCTTCCTGTTTTCACTCCTAACTGTGTAGGCCCAACAACTGGCAACCACCAATTTCCATAACTTTATTTCTACTTGACTTTTGATTTTTAAGTGAACCTTTATTGAAGCTTACTTTGTAGACATTTTTTAAAACTTCGGTGTGAATGTGCGTTGATTATTGGTCAATTATATAATCGGTAATATTATTAACTGTAGACTTGGATCTTTTTCCAAGGATTTTTCTTGCGCATCATATTCACAGTTGCTGTTTTGGCTGAACATTGTTTCTTTTCTAGATGCGCCAATGCAAACCAAAGTTGTTTTTCCTTTGTTTATAAAGAGGAACTGTTCTTACTGCATTGACCCCGATGACCCTTGAATGACAAGCCAGAACAATGAATGGCCTTATGCTTGGGGTGACCAAAGAGATGGAAATTGGCTGATGGACAGTATACGTGTGAGAGACACCATCAAGGGTGTGTAACCAGCCTGAGTTCTGTGAAACCTGGGTAAATCTGTGAAACCTGCAGACTTTGTGAAGCCTGCGAGAAAGGTTGATAAAGACTCTTGGTTGTTTTGGGAGATTCTGAATAAGACTGGAATGGAGCCAGAAATTTAGCATAATGAGACGCTGCTTCCAGGGTTCACTGCTGCAGCCCGAGTGGATTAGTCAACCACTGAAGACTGCGGAGGAAGGGACATGGACATGACTGACTGAAGAGTCCATCCACGTGTAAGGTTATTCAGAGACTTGGTGATGTATGTGCCAAGATGAAATCTTACCAATTTAAGGTTCTGTCTTGGAGCAGACCAATTTAGGGTTATTGTTTGTGCTTTTGAAAACATTGTCTTTCTTCTTTTCTTATACACATACGCAATGTCAGGAAAAGCCAGTTACAGCCACGAATTACATACAGGCATATTGAACTTTTTAAGGAAGATGTGTGTGTTTTTAAAGAAATACAAGCAAGGACACTGAGCAAAAGGTAACGCAAAGTGACCACTTACTGGAAAATTCCTACGTGGATTATACTGACTGGCCTGTCCTGAGAGAACATGGTATGTCGTACCTGAAAACGCGTCATGGCCTTCTTCAAGCAGAGACACTTAAAAGGGATATAGGAAAGGTGCAAAAGACTGAACTTTAATTTCCTGTGGTTGCAGAGACAAAAGACTGATTACTACATCTCAGCAGGCATCTAAAATCCAGCTCCTGGTGATTCATATCTCAGAATGAGTAAAATAGTTGGAGATCAAAGGAAAAAAATCAGATGAACAAAGGATCAAAGGGAGCAAGACATAGTTTTTTTTTCCTTACAGGAATACATAAGGAAAAAGCAGTTAAAAAGCTAGCTGCAGTGTGCTGGTGTGCTGTGAAACTGAGAGCACAAGAAGACCAATTAGTCACCCCAGCAGCTGCAGGCAAAGTCTCTCTCTCTCTTTCTCTGTTGCTGGAGGTGTGGGCACTTAAAACAGAAGCCAGAATCAAAAAAGGAAATAGGACAACTTCTTCAGCTAACCTGCAGAACCAAGTGTCTCCAAACCACCTGCGAAACTGCCAAAGTCAGCCCTACCGGAATCACCCAACTTAACGGCCGCAACGTTTTGCCATTGATGTCTCACAGACAAGCCAAAGACTGATTCATATATCTTTTTAAACTTTTATTTGGACTCTTAACTTCTCATTTCTGATCTGTGTGTACGTATGTTGTGTTTTTATTATTTTAGTAACTAATAAACTTACTCTTTCTTTAGCTCAAGAAAGCCTGGTTAAATTGGCTCCTTCGAAAAAAAAAACATTTGGACTGGAAAAAGGTATCCTCAGGGGAAGGGATCCCTTTTAAATTAACCTTGTTGTGACCAACCAAGGGAGTTGAAGAAAGAAGGGGAGCCAGCTCATTCCTTCTCACCTTCTTTCTTCTCACTTCTTTCTTTTTATATTATCTGTTATAATTGTTATATTATTATCATTATAATTATTATTCAATATTCAATAAAATTGTTGTTTTAACACATTACCTGGCTATGTCACTCATTCCTGTTATGTCCAGAGTATGGCTCCAAATCTAAGTGAAACTCCAAAGGGATTCGCACATCTTTACACCTGGCTCAAATTTTAAAGTTAAAAAAAAAGGATGTACTTTTAGCCGGAGGGATCACTGAGATTAAGGCAGGATTAAGCTAATGAAAAAAGCTGATCCCCTTGCAATGGAATTGTCGATGTGCATGCATACTGTATTACAAATAGTTGTGGTCCTACATGTTACAGTTCCGGCTTTTCCCGATGCTCTGGCCGAGATTTCCCATTGCTCGTTGGGCAAATCAGATGAACCCTGACATAGGACACTGAATCCTGTCCTCCCAGAACACCACAGCTGGGAAGAGAATCCCTGTTCATGTTAGCAAGGTTCTGTGTGGCAGGAGTTCCATGTGGAACCCACCATTGCCTGGCTGCCAATTCCTGCTGCAGCAGAATGGGTAACGAGGAAAATTCATAACTCAGTGGCAAGGGCTGATTCCTACAAGGTAAGGTAAATGTGAGCTGGAGAAGAAATAGAGGAGGCTGCTACAAAGCTCTTTCCCTGTCGGGTCAATACCATTGTTTCACTAGGGAACGTCACCCTGTTCCTAAGGCCACAGGACCTAAATACGTCCCCTCATCTTCATTCACATATGGCAGCTGGTGAATTGGAAGCTTTTTAGGTAGTCCATGGGGAGAGAGAAATGTAGGTCAGGGTGTTAGGCAGTGAAAAACCTCACCATCCACATTTTCTCACATCACGATACCACCCTGTCTCAGACCATCTGCTGCTGAAATCCTCAATCATGCCTTTATCACCTCCATATTCAACTACTCCAAGGCTCTCCTGACTGACTTTCCATCCTTTACTCTCATCAGCTCATCAAGGCACAGCTGTGCATACCCAATCCTATCCCAACTATCATTTGCTCACCCAATAGCCCTGTCCATGCTGACCTACATTGATTCAGGATCCACCCCGCCCCCACCGATGCCTTCAATTTGAAATTCTTATCCCTCCACAACCTTAACCTCTCTATTTCTGTAACTATATGTAGCCTTGCAATCCATCACCTCAAACTCTCTATTCCTCCAGCTTTGACCTTCTGTAGATTTTCTCCTCTCTTCACCCCCACTATTGATGGTCATGAAATGTTTTGGGATGTTTATCCATGTTAAAGGTGCTAAATGAATGCAAGTTATTATTGTCCTTGTTTAGATGAGAAACAATAGGCAAATGTCCAAGAGGAAGTAAAAAAAAATCCTTTCCAAACTGCTCGTAATTCATTAATTATTTTGGTCAGTACAGACGATTGGAAAATAAAATGCTAGCTTAAATGAGTTGCTCACTAAGACAGGATCCAGATAAAGACATTGGAATGAAATCTGATCTGATACCTCTTTTATTGGTTGTAGAGTTCACAGATAATTAGCTCACATTTGCCTGTATCCAGCCGTTCTACATTTAATTTACTTACAGACTTTAAGACAAAGGACAAGGAGAATCTGCGAAAGAGAAGCAATAGCTTCAATGTTAAGATTCTAATTCACTGCCATTGTTATAATTTATTTGAAAAGATAGGGCATTTAAATATATTCGCCTGGTAGTGCAGAACTTGAGTATTGCTGAACTAAATTTTTCATCTTGCACTCTTCAGGATAGATTCACAGGAATACCAAATCTTAAAGGGGAACAACAATTTATACTGCATGAGAAGAGGGTGCTGATTGGTTGGCAAGTGGACTCTAATTGATAGAGGTGTTGACATAGAGAATGCACCAGGGAATAGTTAACTGCCAATCTATTGTTTAAATTCAAACCAGGCAGGTTAACACTGGTCAAGGTATTGCCATGGAGAATGAACCAGGGAATGGCTGTACCCCAAGCTTGTGTTTAGTTGAAAAAGGTGCAATGTGTGACATTCTTTCTGTTTGCAAAGGACAGCGCCCTGTATGTGAATATCTGTAGCCCTAGCACATATAAGTGAGCCGTGACGATGATAATCTTAATTATTTTCTTAGTGTAATTCTTAGTACAATCAAGATGGAGACCTTAAGGAAATCTCCATGAATCTTGTGCTAGACCCCCTGGTCTCTTCCAAAGTAAATACTTCCTCACTTGATGTCTAAGTTGACTGAAAGGAAATTGCCCCTTTGAATTCTAATAGTAGCAATATCAATGTTCCATAGAAATTCAGCCACTATTGTAAATAAAGTCTGACAAGCTGCCAGGAGGAAGGGAGGAGAACAATCTCATGCATATAAAACTGGACCTCTTATACTCCAGCCTTATCCAGCGCACACAGACACTTTATATTGCCTTAATGATTTTTGCAAAAAACAAGCTAACAGATTAAAAAAACAGATTAGAATGGATAACTACTGGGATCATTATGGTCTGTGTGGTTTTGGGAGTGTAATAATCATTACTTAACTAGTTAAACCAGTTTCCAGGCACAACTTTAAGGTTGTGTTTTGAGTAGAAATAAAGAAGTCAACAAGTTAGAAAGGAGCTACTGAGTATGCGCTGAATAGAAAAAAATATTGGTGCTAGACTGAGAGAAATAACTTAAGCACTATACCAGCTCTGCAAAGCAGAAATCTCCACTACATACATGCCCTGTTACAGTGTCAGCTGTACACTAGGATTACCCTCCCACTTCACAATGACCCTGTGCTAACTTTCACCAGTAGTAATCATATATTATACACAGGTTCTAATACAGTAACTGGAAAAACTCTTAATACACACTCACACATCCTGATACAGTTCCAGCTCTACACCTGGAGAACCCTTCGTATATATGTTAGTGTGCCAACTGCAGATATCATCCAATATATACAGGATTTGTTACATTGGCAAGTTCACATTAATAGGAATATATTATTGCACAATGGTTTATTATACCAAGGAGTTTCACGCTAGAAGGCGCTAATAGATTACAGACTATGTTGCAAATATGAATACTATTACAGTAAGATCTCTAAATACTAATTATTGCTAGTGATAGCTTCCATTGGGGCTGAATCGGTAAACATCGTGCCTATTGTGGAACTGAACCATCATTCCAGGAAGGCCTCAGGTTTAATATGTTGTTAGTGATCTTAGTCAAAGTAGTGGGAAGTACTATGATTAGCCTCAGTACTTTTGGATTAGGGAGTGGGAAGATGAACTGAAGTTCTTACAGTCTGGAGATTCTGTATGGTATTGAATGAAGACAGATTCATGTCTGGCTCTGATGCTCCAGTGATCAGATAGCTTGTTAACATTCATACTTGGAATTTCCTCATCCACTATAATTTTAGTGGAAGATTGATGGAAACCCTGGATGAACCCTGGACAAAGTTTCTGCTGACCTGCCATTGAAGTCACAGCAGCTGTTCGGGACAACACCCCCTCCACCAACATGAAAAATGGCCTCTCGGAACATGTATCAGAGTGTGGCCTCTGAACATGGAACATTGTGGCAATATGAGCCTGTGTTTTCAAGAGAGGAAGGGAGGACATTTAATTTGGGGGAGGGTGGTGGGAAGAAGTGATCACAAGAACACAAGTATATATGTTAAATAGATACACACCATTTCCTGTTTGAATTTATTGAGGAGATAGAAGAGGGGTTGATGAAGGTATTGCCTTTGTCTAGTCTACATGAATTTTAGCAAGACTTTGGACAAGGTTCCACATGGAAGCCTGATGAAAAAATTAGGAGCCTATGGGATCCAAGGGCAAGTAGCAAATTGGACCCAAAATTTGCTCAGTAGCAAGAAGCAAAGGGTACAGTGTCAGGTTATGGTTGTAAGGCTGTTTCCAGCAGGATTGCACAGGGCTCAATACTAGGTCTCTTGTTTTTTTGTGTTATGTATCAATTATTTAGATTTAGGGGTCACCGTTTAAAAATAATGGGTCGCCTATTTAAGACAGAGATGAGGAAAATTTTTCTATCTCAGAGGATTGTGAGCCTTTGGAATTCTCTTCCTCAAAAGGAGGTGGAAGCACAGTCTTTGAATATTTTTAAGGAAAAGAGGTGTCTTGATTCTTGATAAGCAAGTGGGTGAAAGATTATCGAGGGTAGGAGGGAATAGGAGTTGAGGTTACAATCAGATCAGCCATGATCTTACTTAATGGCGGAGCAGGCCCGAGGGGCTAAGTGGCCTACCCCTGTTCCTAATTCATATGTTCATGTTTAGACTTAAATGTAGAAGGCGCGATGAAGAAGTTGGCAAGTGAATAAAAAGTTGGTCATGTGGTTGATAGTGAGGAAGATATCAGTGAACGGGTCAGGTAGGCAGAAAAGTGGCAAATAGAATTCAGTCTAGAGAATTGTGAGGTAATACATTTGGGGAGAGAAAACAAGATGAGGGAATATACAATGATTGGTAAAATATTAAGAATTGTAGAGGAAAAGACGGAGCTTGGAAGGCATGTCCACAGATCCCTAAACGTAGAAGGACAGATGGATAAGGTGGTTAAGAAGGCATATAGAACATTTTCCTTTATTAGCCGCGGTATAGAATATAAGAGCTGGGTAGAGCTTTATAAAACACTGGTAGGCCACAGCTAGAGCATTGCACACAGTTCTGATCACCATGGTACAGGAAGACATGATGACACTACAGAGAGTACAAAGGAGAATTACAAGGATGTTTCCAGCAATAGGGATTTTTAGCTATGAGGAAAGATTGGAGAGGCTGGGGTATGATTTGTTTGGAGAGGAGGTTGAAAGGAATAAAAACAGGAAATGCAGGAAAAACTCAGCAGGTCCGGCAGCATCTGTGGAGAGAGAAACAGAGTTAACGTTTTGAGTTTAATACGACTCTTCTTCGGAACTCCAGGATGTCATCGTCCAACTTAAGTCAGGGGCAAGATGTCATTATGTGCTCCATATCAGGGTTTTCACAATTGCAAAAGCAAGGTTTTGAGGTGCCATTTGTACATCAGGTGGCTACATTGGCTGAAGGGGAATTTGATTGAGGCATATAAAAATATGAGAGGCCTAGATAGAATGGATAAGAAGGACCTATTTCCCTTAGTAAAGAAGCAATAATCAAGAGGCGTAGAATCAAAGTAATTGGCAGAAGGATTAGAGGGGAGTTGAGGAGAAATTTTTTCACCCACGTGGGTCTGAAAGGATGGTAGATGCAGAAACCTTCATCTCACTTAAAAGATGCTTGGATGTGCACTTAAGTGCCATAGCCTACAGAGCAACAAACCAAGAGCTGGGGAGTGGGATTAGGCTGGATGGCTCTTTTTCAGCCAGATAAAACACAATGGATTGGATTCTCTACCACGAGTTTTCTATGTTTCTCTGTTCTATGTTATACATATTTAGTCAGTTATACAGGTAGCAGGCAGGCAAACAAGATCTCTGACTGTGGTCATTGATTATTTTTCAAATGCATTTTTATCTTTATCATACCT
The DNA here is from genome assembly GCF_964194155.1 of Cetorhinus maximus. Lineage (NCBI taxonomy): Eukaryota > Metazoa > Chordata > Chondrichthyes > Lamniformes > Cetorhinidae > Cetorhinus > Cetorhinus maximus. Next base: position 25,042,714 of record NC_135895.1, on the reverse strand, counting down.
GGCAATATAGTGGGATGTATTCAGTTAATCTAGTCCATGATCAAGTCATGGTAGCCTAGTAGCTGGTGGTCTAGTTGAAGCTGTTCAATACCTAGTGATCTGGATGATGCCTCAAAACTGGCAGTTTAGTTCAAGTTGTCCAATATCCAGTGATATGAAACTCCCCAATAGTGGTCTAAGTGGATGGTTCAATATCCACTGTTCTAGCTGGGGCTGTGGATCAGTCCATCTCCGAACCTAACAGTTTACCTCTCACCAGTCTTTCAGATAGAACCCAGGATTCTCACTCAGATTTCACCTACAGGATGAACCTGCAAACAGCTTGTAAAATGGAGCAAGGAAGAAAAATCAACATTGTTTGGTTCTCTTTCCAAGCTGCTCAAGCCCACTTCCTGCAGATTCAACATAATGGAAACAAAGACGTACACGGAGATGACTATTTTACATTTTGTGCAAGAGAAAGAAATAAACGGAGGAAGTGAGACAGCAAGATGATCTCACCGAGTTGGTGAAATTTATGTACCTCTGTGACAAGTTAATGCAGTAGTATTTTTCATTCTCAATTGTAGCATAGTGCATATTTTTATTTGTCCTTGGGATGTGAGTAATACAGGAAAGGTTGTCTATCTGGGGGTCAAGAGTCAACCAAATAGCATGATACTGGAATCATGTTGTAGCCCAGTCTAGTAAGGGGGGCAGATTTCCTTCTCTGAAGGATATTAGTGAACCAGATGGGTTATTGTAACAATCCATCAGCCTTCATGATCATTTCATGGTGCCAGGACACAAATTGTCAGATTTACTGAATTCAATTTCATAACTTGCCATTGTGGGATTTAAATTGACCATCTTCTGGACTTCCAGTCTTATAACATAAGCACTAGGTTACTGCATTGTTTATCATCTTCCTTTGGTGCGCACACAGATGAATCAGCTATGCCCTGTTTAGGGATAATTGTCTACAATATGTGTACAATGAGTTTCTCAGAGCTTCCCCATGCATTATGAAATTGTACAGCGACTGCAAAGAACCTGCCCGTGAGCCTGTATTCCTGATTCACAGAGGTCAGCAAGACACACACTTGTGAAGTTGATATTGCTTGAAATTAAAACAATTATAATTTTATGGGAACACTGAAACATCTGGAGCTTGGATAACATGAGACAATCATCCAAAACTGCACAGTGGAGGGGTTGCGCCCAGGAGGGGAATGGCACTGTTGGATCTAGCCAGTTCAGCAGGAAACTGGGTGTGTTTTCATTTTAAATAGATTTTAATTATGGTTTCATCCAAAGCAGAGAGGAAATAAAACCCAGTATCAGTCTGGAAAGTACACATTTCCTGTGAGATATAAAAACCTGTTAATAGTCAAGCTGCTCAACAGTTAATGCTACTGGATTAGCAAACCAGGGAATTCTGAGTTTGAAAATGTAGCATCAGTATATTATTCAGCAAAAAGCAACTTGAATATTGAAACAAAGCAATGAAGGTCACATGTTAGTTTTCTTTAGGACTCCTTTATTAAATCTAGTACAGTTTCACAGAGTCGTGACAGCACAGAAGAAGGCCATTTGGCCCATTGTGCCTGTGCTGGCTCTTAAGGAGCTCTTCAGCATTCCCCTGCTCTCCCTCCACATCCCTGCACAGTCCTCCTTTTCAGACTTTCATGGTTTAAGTTTGATTGTCACATAGAATTGAACAGAATGTACATCGCAGAAACAAGCTATCTGGCCCAACTGGCATAAGCCATGTTTATGCTCCACATGAGCCTCCTCCCACCCCACTTCATCTAACCCCAATCAGCACAATCTTCTATTCCTTCCTCCCGGTGTTTATTTAGTTTGCCTTTAATCACCTCACTACGTGTTGTGGAGCGAATTCAACATCCTAATCATTCTTTGATTAAAGCAATTTCTCATTAATTCCTTTTTAGATTTAGTGAAGGTCTTATATTTATGACCTCTTGTTTTGGTTTCCTCCACAAGTGGAAACATCTGCTACATGACTACCCGAGAAGCTTCATTATCTTAAAGAAAGCTATCAGGTAGCCTCTCAGCCTTCGTTGTATTGCTTTCTCCTTTTCATCATCATATGAGCCAGACAAGGAAGGGTGGAGCACTCTCATTCCTAAAGTGATGAAACACTCCAACTAAGGATCTAAGAATAATTCCTTTGTTATGCACAACGGTAGGCAGGTTACTGTGCCCATAGAATTTCCCACCTTTGCATTTGAGATATTGACATTTTGTTCCTATCTTATTCCTTGAGTTCCTGTTTGCAATGTTATCTTTCTGCCTGCCTTTCTTCTCTTCCCTGACTTTCCTACTTTCATTATCACTGTTTGGGTTTTGAAATGCACTCATTACTATGGGCGGGATTTTCCATGCCCACTGGCGTCGGGCATGCTTGGTGGCGTCAGTGGAAAATATGGCGTCATCAGTTTCACAACGGCGTGAAACTAGTTTGCGAATGTCCGCGCAGCCCGCCGATGGCAGGCCGCGTTTCCCGCCGTTGGACGTCGGGAACCTCATTGTAATACATCAGCGTATCATTATTAGGCCAAAACAAAAACAAAAATACCTGGAAAAACTCAGCAGGTCTGACAGCATCTGCGGAGAGTTAACGTTTCGAGTCCGAATCATTATGAGGCCAGCCTGCTGGAACCGCTCTCGCTGTATCATCCATCCACGTCGGTGGGAAAACACGCCAACATGTTTCACAACAGCACATAAAAGGCGTACGCTCGACGGGCTGTGCTTTGAGGGGGACTTGGAGATGAGTGCACAGTAACGCTGTTCAGCACTTGCCAGGGTCGCCTGTTGAACTTCAAGCTTGAGGGGCATTTGGGGGTCGGGGTTAAGGGCAGTCCAGCTGTTGAGGAGACTTGTGGGGTGGTGCAAGGACAGCCCTGCCGTTGAACATAGCGCACAAGCATTCGGGGTGGGGGGTAGGGTGGGTGAGGGAAGTGGCCACGGGTTCAGGAAACCTGTACAAAGCTATCATTCCCCTGCAGCTGAGACAGTTCAGGCACAGCCACATTGATATGATTGAAGTTAGGCTTCTAGCTTATCTGCCCACTCAAGCAACGCAGAAGCATGAAAGTGCCACCAAATGCTCCAAAGCTTTTCACCACCACCCCCCCACCCACAATGTCATGAGCATTTCAGTTGGACTGCAGAGCAGTTGGACTGCACATGTTGTACAATCTCCTTGCTAAAGCTGGCCATGGAGCAATCACTGGTGGAGGCGCTCACAGCCACGTGCAAAGTCAGCACCCTGGTTTGGACCCCATGGTTCAAGCTAACAGTGCAGCCTTGCAGTGCGGGTTAGGAGAATGCCTGTGCCTGAGCTGAGAGCATAGCATGCAGCCCAATGGGTAAAGCTGCTGCCAATCGGTCAGGTAGACTGGGACGGAGGTGGTGGGGTATCAGGTGGCCATGCAGCGGCACTAATCTCTGGCCATCCAAGTGGTGTCCAGCACTCTCCGGGAATCATTAAGGGGCCTTCACACTTACCCAGGACAGGTTCTAAGTACACCCATGCTAACCACATATCTCTCTCTTTCATCCTGCAGGAGGACTACATCAGGATCATGGAGCCTGGTGAACTAGCTGTATGCCTGATGGCCTACAGAGAGCAAAGATGATGGAAGAGAGAGTGACTGAGGCTCCTGGCTGTGCAGAGGCAGGAGCAGCAACCTCAGGAAGAAGTGGTGGCTGGGGCTCCCACACAGTCTGCTGAAGAGCCACAGTGAGCCGTCGCTGGTCGGTGCCTAGCAACAACCAGGGCCTTTGACACTGCCTTTCATTCCTGTGGATGACCATGAACCAGTGTTGCTGAAGACTGTGCATGTCTAGGGAACTGGTCGCTCACATCTGCCATTTACTGCAGGATTTGGCGTCACGTGGTCATGGAGGGCATCTACTGCCAGTGGCCGTGAAAGTGAGAGCGACGCTCAATTTCTATGCCAGTGGCTCCTTTCAGGGCTCCACAGGTAACCTCTGTGGGATCTCACAAGTCTCAAATGCATCCATGAGTTCTTTGTGAGGGCACACAGCTTTGTGCATTTTGTCCAGGACCCAGGAGAGCCAGGATGCAAGAGCGATTGGATTTGCCCAGATCTCAGGTTTCCCACAGGTTCTGGGTGCGATCGACTGCACTCATGTGGCACTCAGATCTCCATCACAACACATAGTTAACCAAATCAACCGCAAGGGATTCCATTCGTTGAATGTGCAGCTGGTGTGTGACTGCTAGAAATGTGTTCTGCAGGTATGCGCATGGTTTCCAGGGAACGTGGACAACTCCTACATTCCCAGTCATTCACTGATCCCTGGAGTCTTCCAGGGTCCACAGAAGCTGCAGGGATGGCTCCTCGGGGACAAGGGCTACCCGTAGAGGCCGTGGCTGATAACACCCATGGCGGCCTCAGACTGCAGCAGAGCAAAGGTATAACCAGGCTCATGCTGCAACTCGCACCTTGGTGGAGCAGACCATCGGAATGCTGAAGATGAGGTTCCAGTTCTTGGACCGGTCTGGTTGAGCCCTGCAACACAGTCTGCAGAGGGTGTCACGCATCGTTGTTGTCTGTTGTGCCCTTTACAACCTGGCGCTCCAATGGGGAGATGAACTGGCTAAGGAGGAGGTGGAGGACCTGCATGTCTCCTCTGATGAGGAGGACGCCAACAGGGATGAGGGTGAGGAGGCCCTCTAAGGCGATGACAATAGGGATGATGACCTCGCACTGGCCAGATGAGACAGGGGCTCTCGGGAGGCCCTCATAGCTGCTAAATTTGTGGAGGATGATGGCGACATGTAATGAGGTGACCCCATAGATCCTCACATTGCATTTAGCTTATGGCAACACCATGGAGAGACAGTGGAGGCCCTAATAGTCGCTCAATTTCAGGAGGATGATGATGACATGCAGTGAGGACACTCCATAAATCTTCACATAGCCTCTGAGAATGTCTGACTCCTGTCTGGCCGAGGGCAGCTCACTTGCGCTCTGTGATCAGGGTCATATCATAGAGACGCAGCCATGAAACTTTAGAAGTATCTGATTCTTTGTCTGCCTTCAGCACCTGAGCTCTTCAGGAGCACAGCATCACTGGTCACAGATGCTGAAGAGATGGGGGCCAGCTCCTCCTTAAAGGTGCTGAGAGCACACAGAGAGAATGAGAGAACTCTGTGGCGCCTGCCCAATACATTCTGGCAGCAATGATAAGCACCGCCGAAGTGCAGGCATCAGTAATGTTTCCAGGGAGTTTGAGGCTGGACCATCCCTTTGGTCCGGTGGCTGCACAGAGCACAGGGAAGGGGCCCTGGACCGAGACACACGCCTTTATCTTGTGCAGAACGGTTTCACACCTGAGTGACACGAACACTGCTCATAAGAACAAGCAGACATTCTTGGGAGTTTGTTGACAATAGTGAACAGTATGTACAAGTGATTAACACCCATGCCCAGGATGTGCAACTAATTCTGCTTAACTTTCCTAACCCTGCCACTACGTCTTGTACTCCCTGGACATCCATAGTGGAGGTGGAGGCAGCCTGCTGACTGTGACGCCCCGTCTGTGATGACCTTGGCGGGCATCCTCTGGAGGGCTGAGACTTGGAGGGCCCTGGCCTGCTTTCGGGGTCCTGCTGTGTGGCAGTGGCACCCTCCCCGGCTTGTGGAGCTGGAGCTGTTGAGGTCACAGGAAGAGGGGATTCGGATGGGCTGGACACTCCCAGAATGGATGAGCCCAGGGTGTGCACCTCCCTATGGGTGCCCAAGGGCCCCAGTCTGACTCCTTGAGGAGAAGGGGTAGCTAGAGCAAAAGTGGGCTGCCCCGCACCCCTCTCACGTACACACTGTTGGAGGCCAACTACGGCATCGGTGATGGAGTTGAGCCCACGCAGTGGTGCAGGAGTGACGTCCTGGACCAAGGTCTCCACGGCGGCCTCCATCCTACCAGTGTTGAACTCAGTGCGTTGGCATGCCGACGCTATGACCTCAGCCCAAAGGCTGATAGACTCCTCCATTGTGCCTTGCAATCTGAGGAGTGCGGTGGACATCATTTCCTGATGTTCCCGAGCTTGTCTTTGCAGCTCCAGCAACTGTGACATGACTGAGTCCAGAGGCTCGTCATCTGACTGAGACTCAGCAACATTCTGGCCTCCAGCAGTTCTCTGAGTGCCGGACACCTGGGAAGTCCCTGCCAGAGTCTGCTGTGGATCAGACAGTGCGATGTGCTCACCTGCTTGTGATCCCAAGGCTATTATAAAGCTTAGTCCCATCAAGGCGTGTGTCTCTGCGTTGGTGGAGGGTGCAGGCGAGCGCTGTGAAGGGATTTCAAGGAGGATGCCTTCAGATTCCTCTTCCAAGCTGACTTCGCGGCTTGACTGGAGGTCCTGGTTCATGGACTCTATCTGGTTGTTTCCCAGATGTGCCTGTGGAAGCAAAGGGAGATAATTAATGCATGGCAGTGGGCTGTGAAACAGAACACATCACTCACAGCAATGTTGTCTGATGTATGTCACACTGCTGGACCCTCACTTGGTAGAGCACCGCCGACCTCACCGTCAGCACAGGAACAGTCCAGATCCTCGCTGGCCAGCTGGATGGCTCTGTTTCCAAAGTTGATGAGGACCTTGATTTCAGGCATTCCTCCACCAGTCTGCAACCTCTCTCTTTTGTTGTGCGCCAGCTTGTCCTGCATAAATGGAGGTGGAGAGAGTGTAAGCAGGACGCCTGCCAGGCCAGGTGATAAGTATGCCTGGCCTGTGTGGATGGCGAGTGGTCCCCTGGACAGAACAAGGACAATGAAAGTGTGTGTGAGAGAGTGAATGATGATGTCCCTTGAACTGGCAGCGAGTGATGGCCCCATGAACGTGTGATAGGTTTGTGAGTGTGTGAGTTGAGAGTAATGAGAAGAGTGACTTACCCTGGCAGAATGGAGGAGATCATTCATTCTCTTGCAGCACTGGGTGGCTGTCCTCTTTTGAAGGGCATTGGAACTGACCACCACAGCCACTGCCTCCCAAGCCTGGTTGGGAATGCCATTGCCCATCCTGCAGCCGGAGCGGGGGTAAAGGAACACACCCTGACGGGACTCCATTGCATCGAAAAGGCACTTCAGAGTTGCATCGGGTGCAGGCCTTTTGCCTATCAGGGCCATCCTGTCTTCCGTGCAGCAGTTGTGGTCTCGAAGCAATGAGGCGTGTGCTTGTGGCTGCACTTTAAATATGGCACCCTGCATGATGAAGCGGTGAGGTGATGGCAGGCAGGGGAATGAGAGCCCACCCTTCATGGAAACGGCATGTTTCCTGGGGACTCATAAATAATGTGGCAGGTTTGGGATGATATAACGTAAAAACCTGCCATCGCAGCTGATGGTAAAGTGTCGTTTTACCTGCCGGCTACTGCAGTTAGTGCAAATCTGGGACGATTCCGCCCTACATGTGCTATCTCGCTTTCTGTAGTCATGCGACCTCTGCCATAAGAGAAGCTCTTTAAGCTGCCATCTTACAATCTGTTAATAAAGACCTCACACTGAGAAACTGAGAAGTCACTACATCATTGAAAATGAAACAATCACTACCCCACTTCCATTCACTTCCTTCTGGAACAGCTCACAGCAAGATTCCAATGAGGTGCCTGCAAGAAAGTTGGTGAAGGTCCCAGCTTTAATGGCTTTGAACATGATTCTCAAAAAATGCTAGTACAGAATTACTCTGAAATTATGCTGCTATGGTTAACATCACATCAATTTGCTGCTATAATGAAGCTTATGTTCTGAGAACATGCAGTAGGCCAGCTTTGATTAAGTCCATTTACAAATCAATTTGAGTCGCTTCCTTCTTCTTCTTTAGTATGGCTTTAGGAGCAGGAACTGTTGTCAGACTTTTAATGTGAAGTTTCCTAACCAGTCCAATGCCCTGCTGGAGAGCAGGTGTAACTCCAGGATGTTGCCCTCAATCTTGAGTTGGGGGCAAGATGTTATTATGTGCTCCATAGTTTGGTCAGGGTTTCCATAGTTGCAGCCAGGTGAGGTTTTGAGGTGCTACTTGTACATCAAGTGGCCACATTGGCCATGCCCAGTGCATATTCTATTAAGTGTTGCCCATGTGCTCTGGGGGGAGATGGAAGCCTGGTTGTTGAGATGTTGGGTAATTGGGGCAATGACTGGAATTTTCCGGAGCAGTTGGAGTATGGCATCATGGCAGGCTGGGGGGTGGGGGGGAGCGATATGGTGAGAAGGCCAAAGATCGGTTTCAGAATGGTGTGAAAGTACAGCTGGATCATCCAATGTTGTCCGCCATGGTGGGATGCCAATCCGGCTGGGGGCCGGCGTGAACCCCTTTGCATCCAGCAAATGTGATGCAAAATAAGACCCGACCGGAATCGTCCCTCCCCAGGCCAGATTTTCCATCACGCTGGCGGGAAGACACTCTTGCCCGGAACACGTCTGGACAAGTGTGACGTGCAGAAGTCAGGACTCACCATTAGGGCAAGAGCACATTTTTCTTCTTTGGCCTGTTTACCCAAACAACTTTGGGCAGTTTAAGCTTTACCTCCAATTTTGTACTCCCAATGATATCAAATACTTTAGTGAATTTGTTTTTTTCTGTTTCAGGCATTTTCTGATATGCTCAGCTTTGATACAAGTGACTCTGCGAATTGACCCAGGGTAGAATTGACAAAGGTCGCATGTGGTCAAACACCAGCTGACATGTAAGACATTGTGCCAAACATTCAATCCAAACAGCTGAAAATAAAACACAAAAGAATGAGACAGAAGAACATAAAAAATAGGATCAGGAATAGACCATACGGCCCCTCGAACCTCCTCAACCATCCAGTAGGATCCTGGCTGATCATCAGCCTCAAATCCATTGGTTCCTTATCCTGAGACTGTGTCCCCCCCACCCGTGCTCTAGATTCCCCAGCCAGAGGATTCTCAACCTCTGTGTCTACCCTGTCAAACCCCTTCAGAATCTTCTATGTTTCAATGGGATCATCTCTCTTTCTTCTAAACTCGAGATTAAAGGCCCAATTTACTCCGCTCTCTTCATAGGACAACCCCCTCATTCCAGGAACCAATCTAGTGAATCTTCACTGTACCGCCCCCAAAGTAAGTATATCCTTCCTTATATATGGAGACCAAATCTGTGCACAATACTCCAGTTGTGGTCTCACCAAAGCTCTGTACGATTGTAGCAAGACTTCCTTATTTTTGTACTCCAATCCCCTTGCAATAAAGGCCAGCATACAATTTGCCTTCCTAATTGCTGGCTGTACCTGCAAGCTGGCTTTCTGTGTTCCTTGTCTGAATGCATCCAAGTCCTTCTAAACATCAACATTTGCAAATTTCGCGCCTTTTAAAGAAATATTCTGCTTTTCTGTTCTTATAACAAAATTAAATTAACCTCACACTTCCCCACACATCTGCCATCTTGTTGCCCACTCACTGAGGAGGAGTTTTAGGTCAGGGCGAATCTGCTATCGGCCTGTTAATTGGTTCAGGGTGAGACTTCTGGTCGCATTGGGGAAGAAGTCTTACCTCCAAGGGCTGCTGACTAATCAGATGGCTGTCTAGTCCCAGCAGCACCACTGGGCGTGGTAGCCACTGGTGGGCCTACAGGCAGTCCACAACAAAGAGGGGCCATATTGTGGGACAATCATCATAAGTCTGGGGTTTTACAGGGCCAGGCAGGCAGGCCCCAGTGAAGGGTATGGGGGACAGATACAGCAGAGCATGAAGGGAGAGCACAGGGTGGAGCAGAACTACATTGGGGGCAGGCCTCTGTTGGGTGCAGGGTGCCCAGACAGGAGGGACTCCCATACACCAGCTGACAACAAGGCCGCCTTGCCACTTGACCTGGGCAACTCCCAGTGCTTATAAAATACCACTGATGGAACTACTGGAAAATTAGGTCGGAGAGTATGGAATGTTGTTTCAACATTAATAACCACATTTCTCCTGTGCTTCCTGTAAACATGGGCCCTGCTTTGTCTTTTGGAGGAGCTCCAATTAGAAATCACAGGACAACTGTAAGAAATTTAGTGCCACAGGCCTTTTGCTCCTTTTATCTTTGCACTTGGAGAACAGATTTGCTAGGAAAATCAGCATCCAAGTCTTTTTACCAAAAAGGAATAAAATGCAGACCTTGATAACTACAAGCAGGATATTTGCTGTTTATTCTGTCAAAGTTCCTGAAACCCCCATGAATGAGAAGCCTGTAAAACTATTTCATGCTGATTTCTGTCCAGGGGGATTCACACTCATTTCCTCAACGCAGTGATTATTATGTTTGATCGGGGGAGGTGGTGGTGTAGTGGCTTTGTCACTAAACTAGTTAATCCATCCACTCTGGGGACCCAGGCTCAAATCCCACCACAGCAGATAGTGGAATTTGAATTCAATAAAAATCTAGAATTAAAAGCTGCATGATGACCATTGTTGTATAAACCCATCTGGTTCACAAAGGTCTTGTAGGGAAGGAAATCTTCTGGCCTACATGTGACACCAGATCCACAGCAATGTGGTTGGCTATTAAATGCCCTCTGACTGAGGGCAAATAGGGATGGGCAATAAAGGCTGGCCTAGCCAATGGTGCCCACATCAAATGAATAATATAAAAAAGCCTTTAGTCTGTCATTTGGCTTTAGACTGGGCTGATCAACTTGCAATGCTCTCATTTTCTAAATTGTAAATAATAAGTCTCGTGATCCTGAGCCTGAAGCCAAAGCAACAATATTTCTGCATCATTTGATATAACATTCCTGATTTATACTGAATCAAGATCCTTACAGTTTAGCTGGTGACATGTAGTTAATATATAGTTCTTTCAGGGAATATAAATAACTTCCTGTTAGTTACATAAATCCTCTTATTGCAGCAGCTAAACAAAGGGTCCTTCAGGAAGTGCATTTTCCCCACCCTGTTCCTCGTCTATACCAGTGCATATCAAAAGCAATGTTATTGTTCCTGTTGCTGACACAATCGTTTCAGCCTCAATGGCAAAAAGTACTAGGTTTTTTGGACTGATATATAGAGATGGACGATGAACATTGCATAGGTCATCCATAAGGCTTGCTAAAATTTAAGGTTCTTCTGCAACTTTTTCTCAAAAAGTTACCATTGTGTTAAACTTTGGTATGATAAAAGAATAAGGGAATGGAAACCCTGACATGAGAATTCTTAGGCAAACTCCACTCCAATTATCAAAGTCCAATTACTTAAGTGCTTTACAGCATTTATCCCTGGCAAATGACATAGACTGTATCATTCTAATTCAGTTGCTGAACTCAGTAGATTGGCTATAGATGGTGTGTTTCCTATCACAATTTATTCATTAGAGCATGGTAAGCACATAACTAAGCTAACAACCTTTGACAATGCCAGTAACGTACTCTGAGGACAGATCCCCAACAATGCCTGACCTTCAGTTATGCTATAACATACCTGAAGGTGTTTTTGTACCTATGTGTAGTCAGGTCCCTTTTACAGTCACACTCAAGATGCTTTGAAGGCAGAAATCATTCAACTATTTCTCATTTGTAGACTCAGGAACTTTTGTTGCTTTTTCTTCTAATTTTCTTCCCCAATTCCTTTCTCTCCTAGAGGCACTGATTCATGCTGATTTATAGTTCCAAGCATGCCATCCATGTGGCCGTACTTCTTGGTAGTCTAGCCAATTGACAGTAAATATGCACCAAAAATACTATCACTAGAATCAATGAAACATAGGAAATCTTCCCATCAGAGTTAAGATGATGTTAGCACACTGTAATCAGAAGAAAAAACTTTTTTTTCTCAAATGTATGTCTGCCTATCTTATATATCTAGCAGGATTGTTGCAAAGCAGTCAGGATCAGAACCCTGGTACACTGAAGCCAATTATAATCCTGCATTGCCTCTCTTACTGATGCTTGCACAGTCCAGGGACTGAGCCTGGAAATGAACTTCATATTCTATTTAAAATCAAACTCAATCCTTGTAAAATTATATATTGACATAGGTGCTTATATAATAATTAATAAATACAGTAGAGTTCTTTCTTCCCTGGACCAAGAAACTGTGCAATAATTAGCAGATTGATTTCATTATGTGTGACGAGAATGCTATGAAGATTGGCTCCGCACATGCTGTTTTATTTAGAAACGCATTTCAATGAATCAATGGTTTCTTCTTTCTCATGTTATCTGAGAACAGCCCGATCAAAGCTTCCAAATAAAAAGACAGTCATGGAGTCCTTATGATACCCAATTCTCAAGATACTTTACGATAACGTTGCTCAAAATACAGTCATTGGAATACACAACGCACAAGATGTAGGAATATACAGTGTGTGTGATAAGAAGTTTTGCTTAGGCTACACTAGAATATTCAATGCTCAGTGTTCAAGCTGCACAGACAGCTGGTGCTCAGGGTAAATATACTTTGAGATCTCTGTATTCTAAAGACATTTTTTTTACTCATTAAGGGTATGTGGGCATCGTTGGCTAGGCCAGCATTTATTGCTCATCCTTAAGTGCCCTTGAGAAGCCGATGGTGAGTTGCCTTCTTGAACCGCTGCAGTCCATGTGGTGTAGGTACAGCCACAATGCAGTTAGGGAGGGAGTTCAAGGATTTTGACCCAGCGACAGTGAAGGAATGGCAGTACATTTCTAAGTTAGGATGATGCGTGGCTTGGAAGGGAGCTTCCAGGTGGTGGTGTTCCCATTCATCTGCTGCTCTAGTCCTTCTAGATGGTAGCAGTCATGGGTTTGGAAGGTGCTGTCTAAGGAGCCTTGGTGAGTTCCTGCATCTTGTAGATGGTACACACTGCTGCCACTGTGTGTCAGAGGTGGAGGGAGTGAATATTTGTGGATGGGGTGCCAATCAAGTGGGCCGCTTTGTCCTGGATGGTGTCAAGCTTCCTGAGTCTTGTGGGAGCTGCACTCATCCAGGTAAGTGGAGAGTATTCCATCACACTCCTGACTTGTGCATTGTAGATGGTGGACAGGCTTTGGGAAGTCAGGAGGTGAGTTATTTGCCCCAGGATTCCTAGCCTCTGACCGGCTCTGGTAGTCACAATATTTATATGGCTAGCCCAGTTCAGCTTCTGGTCAATAGTAATCCCCAGGATGTTGATAATGGGGGAATTCAGCAATGGTAATGCCATTGAATGCTATAGGGAGATGGTTAGATTCTCTCCTGTTAGAGATGGTCATTGCCTGGCACTTGTGTAGTGCAAATGTTACCTGCCATTTGTCACCCCAAGCCTAGATGTTGTCCAGGTCTTGCTGCATTTGGACATGGGCTGCTTCGGTATCTGAGGAGTTGCAAATAGTGCTGAACATTGTGCAATCATTAGCGAACATCCTCACTTCTGACTTTATGATGGAAGGAAGGTCATTGATGAAGCAGCTGAAGATGGTTGGGCCGTGGACACTATCCTGAGAAACTCGTGCAGTGATGCCCTGGGACTAAGATGATTGACCTCCAACAACTATAACCGTCTTCTTTGTGCTGAATATGACTCCAACCAGCAAAGAGTGATTCTTGATTCTCATTGACTCCAGTTTTGCTAGGATTCCTTGGTACCATACCTGGTCAAATGCTGCCTTGATGTCAAGGGCAGTTACTCTCACCTCAAATTTGGAGTTCAGATCTTTTGTCCATATTTGAACCAAGGCTGTAATGAGGTCAGGAGCTGAGTGGCCCTGGCGAAACCCAAACTGAGCTTCAGTGAGCAGGTTATTGCTAAACAAGTGCCGCTCAATAGTACTATTGATGACACTTTACATTACTTTACTGATGGTCGGGAGTAGACTGATGGGGCGGTAATTGACAGTGTTGGATTTGTTCTGCTTTGTGTGTACAGGACATACCTGGGCAATGTTCCACATTGCCGGGTAAATGCCAGTGGTGTAGCTGTACTGGAACAGCTTGGCTAAGGGTGCGGCAAGTGCTGAATGTGGGAATAAGGCTTTTGCAAGCATCTTGATAGCTGGAAGCGGTTTATATGATTCAGTCTGTGCTTGGAATAACTGACCCAATCTCACGGTGGGTCCCAATTAAAACACTTGGAATTATTTTCTGGTTGTGGGGCGCCTGCATCAACAGCTGTCCTTTGAAAGTGTGTTTATAAATGGGCCGCACTGAATTCTCCTGATAAAGGCTTCTGGCAGTAAACACAAAAATTGATACTGAACTGAGTCATGAGGCACCAAATTATCCTGACTGAGAATGTGCCAATTGTCGGATCATATCTCTAAATGGTTTACTCACAAATTATTTCACTAGCAGACATTTACTATCTAAATTGCATTTGATAACTTCAACATTTCCTTAATCTTGAACTAGTCATGAAATACCCTAAGAAAATCGAAGGAATCACTTGTCTAGTACCTGTGCCTTATTGAACATTTAGGGTGGAATCGCCCCAGATTTGCACTAAGTGCGGTAGTGGGCATGAAAAATGACATTTTACCCGCTGGCTGCAATGGAGGATTTTCACGCCATATCGTTCCCTTACTGGAGCACCTGGTCTCATTAATAATGCATTCACAGTAAACACTCCAGATCACTGGTAGGCTGCCTCGGATTTGCCCGCCACGCCATGACCTCAGCGCTTCCTCACTCCTGGCGCCATATTGAAAGCACAGCAGAGTGCAGCCTACTTCATGTTTACAGACCAGGGCTGCTCCAGGTGACGTGTGGCCCCTAAAGCAAAGAAGACTGCAGGCCCTAAATTTCGTGACGCCTCTCTGGGGTGCCTGCTGGACGGAGTGGAAGGCCGCCACAATGTCCTCTACCCCTGCTCTGGCTGTAGGAGCTGTACCAGAGTTACCAATCTGGCCTGGGAGGCGGTGGCAGTGGTGGTCAACACCAATGGAGCACAGAGGAGATCAGCTATCCAGTGCAGGAAGAGGATGAATGCTCTCATCCGTTCTGCCAGGGTAAGTCAACCACCTCATCACACAACTTACACACTCACAAACCCATCACACATCCCCAGGGGTCTCACACCTCAAGGGTCAATACCACTAACTCTCACACGTACCCTCACATCTCCATCAGGCTCATATCCTCTGGAGATCGTGTCCTTATCCTGTCCATGACTCCGCTCACCACACAAACATTCCACGCAGTGCCATGCGTCCTGCAGCTGGCCACAGGAGGACAGCCAAAGCAAGCCGGGGCCCTCAAGGCCTCGGTTCTCCAGAGGATACATGCCAAAATCATCAGAGGCAACAGGGCCAACCATTGCACAGGCTGTCCCCACCCCTGTTGTGGATGTCAGGGCAGCACCTAGAAGTGGTAGGGCTAGAAAGGTTAAGAAATTCTGATCATAGAAACATAGAAAATAGGAGCAAGAGTAGGCCATTCGGCCCTTCAAGCCTGCTCTGCCATTCACTGTGATCATGGCTGATCGTCCAACTCAATAGCCTGTTCCCGCTTTCTCCCCATATCCTTTGATTCCTTTCGCCCCAAGAGCTATATCTAACTCATTCTTGAAAACATACAATGTTGTGGCTTTAACTACTTTCTGTGGTAGCGAATTCCACAGGCCCACCAATCTCTGGGTGAAGAAATTTCTCCTCATCTCAGTCCTAAATGGTCTACCCCATATCCTCAGACTGTGACCCCTGATTCTGGACTCCCCCACCATTGGGAACATCTTTCCTGCATCTACCCTGTCTAGTTCTGTTAGAATTTTATATGTTTCTATGAGATCCCCCTCATTCTTCTGAACTCCAGCGATTATAATCCTAACCGACTCAATCTCTCCTCATATGTCAGTCCCGCCATCCCAGGAATCGGTCGGGTAAACCTTCGCTGCACTCTCTCTATAGCAAGTACATCCTTCCTCAGATAAGGAGACCAAAACTGCAAACAATATTCCAGGTGTGGACTCACCAAGGCCCTGTATAATTGCAGCAAGACATCCTTGCTCCTGTACTCGAATCCTCTCGCTATGAAGGCCAACATACCATTTGCCTTTTTTACGCCTATTGCACCTGCATGCTTACCTTCAGCGACTGGTGTAGGAGGACACCCAGGTCTCGGTGCACATTCCCCTCTCTCAATTTATAGCCATTCAGATAATAATCTGCCTTCCTGTTTTTGCTACCAAAGTGGATAACCTCACATTTATCCACATTATACTGCATTGGCCATGCATTTGCCCACTCACTCAGCTTGTCCAAATCACACTGAAGCATCTCTGCATCCTCCTCACAACTCACCCTCCCACCCAGCTTTGTGTCATCTGCAAATTTGGAGATATTACATTTAGTTCCCTCATCTAAATCATTAATATATATTGTGAATAGCTGGGGTCCCAGCGGTACCCCACTAGTCACTGCCTGCCATTCGGAAAAAGACCCATTTATTCCTACTCTTTGTTTCCTGCCTGCCAACCAGTTTTCTATCCATCTCAATACACTACCCCCAATCCCATGCGCTTTAATTTTACACGTGATTGCACGGGTGAACACATTTTATCACCTTATAATCTGAAAATATATTCACTTTCACTGTATAAGGTGTAGTGGTGTCTTTCAGGTTCATTTACAGGCTTCGTAAGTCTGCCCACTGCATCCCCCCCACTAGCAGCTCATCTGCACGCAACCGGACCAGGAGTGATTCTGGAGGACGAAGTGTGTGTGTGGCAGGGCCTTTCAGAGCCTGGTGCAAGCATTCTCCCATGCAGGCGGAGCCTTCACACTCATCTCACTGTCCTAAGCATTTTCAATGCTGCCTGCTGGGGTTCGCTTTCAGTTGATCTGAGCTGATCTACATCTCCACCCACCCACTGACCACACTCCCATGCAGCACCTGTGCCCGTCCAACATGAGGCTCCGCTCACTTTGGATTTGAAAACCATGGTCGTGATGAAGTTTTTGATCAGCTCCCCCAGTCGCCCACATCCTTTCCCCCGTCACTATGGACCTTCCATCTCCCTACCGTCACCTACAAACCCAAATCCTTTTCTTTCCAGAATGTCCAGATGAACGTGCACATTCCCCACCTTCCTGATAATGCCACCCCCATCCACATTGACCTCCCAACCTCCTCCTTCCCACCCTCAGGGTCCATGTCTGCCTCCAAGTCCATCAGCCACCCTCACCATCCCTTCTACCGTTACCGACGCACCCTCACCCACCCTACTGGCTCACTCTGCACCCTCTCAAACTCATTCCCTCCTACCACACCCATCCTCAGTTCACGCTCCAGGAGGCAATCATTGACTCCATAGACCCCTCCCTTGCACGTTCACCAAGACATCCCCCCGTTACTCCCTCCTCCACACTTACTCCCTCCTCCCCCCGGACACTTGCCCCCCCTCTGAAATTCCTCTTCCTCCTAGACACCATCACCCCTCCAAACTTCCTCAACCCCACCCCGGACACTTCCCTCGCCGACTTCCCTTCTCCCTCCCTAGCCACCTTCCCCCCTCCGAACTCCCTCCCTTACACCTTCCTCCCCCCTTACACCTACCTACCCACTTGCTGGATTCTCCCCCATTACTCCTCCCAACACCCTGTACTCCCTCCTGCCCCGTACTCCCTCCTCCCCATGGACACCATCCTTTCCCCTCCCAACCTCACCCCTGCCGACACCTTTGTTCCCCACCCTCCCACACCCCCCTGCCAACCTCACCCATCCGCACCCCCCCCTAACCCCTTTGTCATCCCTGTGCCAACTTCACCCCCCTCCCCGGTACAACATCCTCTCCCAGTCACGGCTAAATCTTCCTTTCTCACCGCACCCCTTACCCACCAGGTAACGACTTCCTCTCCCACTCACAGCTAGACCTTTCTCTCCCCACCTCTCTCAGGTCATCCGTACCTTCCCATTGCCAAGACCGTGATATTCGGAAGCAGACCTGAAGCATCAACGAAAACCTCCCACCTGCTGTGAGCTGCTTCGTGACGGAGCCATGTCCATGAGAATCCACCCAGCATGCGACGCACGTGTTCCTCCAGAGTCTGGTAGCTGTGGGGCTCCAGCATCTACTGTGCCTCGGATGTCCGCGACCTGAGCAAGCCCCTAACAGTAAGTCCTGACTTCTGCAAGCCACACTTGTCCAGATGTGTTCTGGGCTGATGTGTTTTCCCGCCATCGTAATGGAAAATCTGGTGTGGGGGTGGGTGACGATTTTGGTCATGCCTTACTTTGCATCCATTACCGGGATACGAATCGGGTTCACGCTGGCCTCCAGCGGGATTCACATTCGGCCATGGCAGGCACCATCGGATGATCCCGCTGTGCTTTCACACCGGCGTGGAACCGATTTCTGACTCTCACGCTGAATTGTACCCCCCCCACACCCGCCCCCACCCCCTCCCCGCCCCCCCCCCCCCCCCACCCCCCACCCGCTGCCAATGGAACCGGACGATTCCGCCTGTAAAGTGTGATGACAGCACCCCACCTCTCCAAACAGTGGCCTGCATTTAAGATTCAACATGTACAATGAAGTGAAATCTTATCCCTCCTCCACCAATCAAGTTGCATCCATATTTCAGGCCAATCGGGCGCCGTGCAGCAAAAGGTGAGAGTTATCCCAGCAGCTCCAAAATTAAATGCAATGCTCCTGAAAACTCACTGTACCCTGGTAGAATTAAGGCTGCATTGTTGCTCATAGAGCTCTGTGATTGTCAAGCAGGCTATCTCAGTCTGGACTTTGTGGTCATGTTTGACATTATTAACTCAATTCTGTGTATTAGAAAATAGACCCAACGTTGTAGTGAATGAGCAATGAAAAACACTGCTTTGGCTGAATGTTATTGTGGTGTGCGGGTGGTGGGGGAGGGGGGAGGGTGGAGGGTGGTCAAGAAGGGGTGTATACAGATTACTTAAATAATTCTGCATGTATCAACCTTTGAAGTGGGATACTGGTGCCTTAATTTATAGTAGGACAGGTTTTTAAGAACACCAGCAGATTTAAATGTAGTATTGAAAAAGCTACCTACCATTGTTCACAGCAGTAGCAGTCTTGTAGCTCTCTAAGGACTAATGAAGAGAATGAGAAATTCACATACACAGGTCAATGAGAAGGTCACACCCACATAAAAGAATTGCCTGGCTTTATCCATGAAGATTCAGCAGGGAGCTAACTAAGGTGTGTACATTGCTGGCTCCAGGTTTAGAGGAATCATCACTTACATAGCTCCCTCTCTAAGTGGCTCTTCAATTAACATCAATCATTACTGAGTCTTCCAAATGTCATATACAATAAATACACGCAATACACTTCCATAAATTACATTTACTGATTTTTCATAAGGCAATTTTCTGTTGAGAGTAAAGTAAGCCATGAAATGGAAATTCTTGCCAATTGGTTCACACAGATTAATTACAACCAAAGCAAAATACTGCAGATGCTGGAAATCTTATATAAAAACAGAAAGTGCTGGAAACACCTAGCAGGTCAGGCAGCATCTGTAGAGAGAGAGTTAACTTTAGGTCAAGGACCTGTCTTCCGAAAAAAGGTGCTGGACCTTGTTACAACCGGGATGGGAGGGGTGCACGAATTATCAAGCCACACTACTCCGCAGGCTGTGCCATTAATTGAAATGTTTAATTTTCTCACCAAAATCGCCAATGGTGCACCTATAACTCTAGTATCCAGAAGAAAAAAGACTCTGACCAGGTTTCTTTCAAATACTCAGAGTGAGTAATTTATTTTAAAACAAAACTTCTTTAGCAATTTGCAAGTACGGGTTAACACACAATTGCAACTGGGAAGCATAACTATCTATCTCTTGTTAAAGAATTCCCCCAGCGCACACACAGACATATACACAGTCAAACAAAGGACAAACAGATAAGAGTGTCTCTGCAGAGATGGGCTTTGGAGGACGGGCATTAGAAAATAAAGGATAAAGTCTGCAGGATCTCAACGCTGTTGACCTGGAGTTCTCTCGTGGGCAGATGGGCCGCTGGTCCCAGTGGATGCCTGGACGTTCTCACCACTGGTTTCAGCTTTGAAGGTCCAAATGCAGACTGGTTACACTCAGATGAGAGTTCTCTGACTACAGGTTGATAGCCACACACCATATTGGGCAAGGTAGAGAGAGGGAGACAGTCAAGGTAACCTTCTTTCCTCAGCTTGGTCTCCAACAAAGCTCCCTTCTGAACAAGCAGGTTCACAACTTAGATTTTTTTCCCTCTCTCGCATGTGACTGCCTTTTTTAGCTCCCAACTTTTCGTTAAATAGAGTGCTTTGCAGTTCAACACAAACAAACAGCTCCTTCTCAAGTACCATATAGGTCAGGTGAGTTCTTGGGAGAGGCCTGCTTGTTGACAGTTCCAAGGTGAACTTATGACCTTTTAAAAAAATGCCCAGGTTAGCATCCAGATGACCAGATCATGCCAGGCCCTTCCATTTTGTAAAATAAAACTTCAGTCTTGAGAGATATGATTTGAACATGCCTCCGCCCTTAAGAGACGAAACACCATTTGCAAATGTATTTTATCACAAAGTATACAGAAAAAAATATGTACAACATATAAACAGAATTCAACAGGCACCCACTCAACCATTCGCTCCTTATACAGAATCTGTTCAGTATTCTGGCTTTCTTACTTTCCAGAAAATTATAAACAATTTGCATTCTTGAAAATGCAGCAACAATTATATTATCTTTTCCAGCAATATGAACAATCTTCAAGTTATAAGGTTGTATTAGCAAGCTCCATCGGAACAGTCTATCATTCTGAGTCTTAAATTTTCCCACAAAGGCCAAAAGGTTGTGGTCACTTTATACTAATGTTTCTTTACAGGCATGACGGAGATATACCTCGAAATGTTTACGAGCCAGTAACATACCCAGGGTTTCTTTATCTACTGTAGAGTATCTCTTTTGATGCTGATTTAATTTTTTTAGAAAAGTATCCCACTGGCTTCTCTATGCCAGATTCATCATCTTGCAATGAGACTGCACCCACCCCCAAGTCACTAGCATCGATTACCAGCTTGAAGGGTTTAGTGAAATTAGGGGCAGCTAATACTGGTTCGCCTTCAGCTTCTCAAAAGCCGTCTGGCACTCCCTTGACCATACCACCTTTTCTTTCTTTTGCAATAAATCCATTAGTGGAGCCACTGCTGTGCTGAAGTTTGGCACAAATTTATGATAGAAACCGCACATTCCTAAAAATCTCATGATTTCCCGTTTGGTTTTAGGGACAGGGAATTCCATCAAAGTCTGTACCTTCGCTGTTCTTGGCAAGACTTGTTTCTGCCCTACGATATGCCCTAAATAAGTGACTTGCTCTTTCGCGAGCTCACTTTTTGCAAGGTCCATTACTAGGTCTGCCGACTGTAAATGCTTAAGTAAGGCTTCCAGTTGTTTTAAATGGTCTTTCCATGTGTTACAATAAACCAATACATCATCTAAGTAAACCACACAGTTAGGAACTTTAGTGATACCTGATTCATTAGTCTTTGGAAAATGGTTGGAACATTTTTTAGTCCAAGTGGCATTACTCGACTTTGGAATAGCCCACTTGGCATGATAAAAGCCGATATCCCCTTAACTCATGATGTTAGAGGTACTTGCCAGTATCCTTTCAACAAATCTATCTCAATAAGGAGCATGGGACTGTCAACCCTGTCAATACAATCTTCAAGACAAAGGATTGGGTAGGAATCCATTTTTGTTACCACATTAACTTTTCTATAATCTATGCAGAATCTGGTTGACCCATCAGGATTAGGCACTAACACTACAGGAGAGCACCAACTGCTTTGACTAGGTTCAATTAGATGATTTTCTAACACATATTGAATTTCTGCTGTGACTTCTGCTTGTTTCTCAGGACTTAACTGATAAAGATGTTGCTTTATAGGAACAGATTCCCCTACTTCCACACCAGGTGTGGCTAAAGTTGTAGACCCTGGTTTATCCCTACGGATCCCTTTAAATTCTGTAAGTAACCTCACTAAATCCTCTCATTGTCCTACTTCTAAATATGAAAATATGGTTTCTAACTGTCCTAATATTTCAATGTTAGCTAATCGGATAGTAGGAGGTTCAATTTACGAACTGTCTAAGTCTTCTTCTACCTCACTCTCACTGTCTCTTTTGTCCTCAACTATGCTTACAACCTGGCATACCTGCTCTTTCCTATCTTCCTCTCTACGGTAGTATCGTTTTAACACGTTGATATGACACAGCCGATTCATTTTCCAACAATCTGGTACATTTATCAAATAAATTACTTTACTGACCCTCTTAATTATCTTGCGTGGACCACTGAACCATCAGAGGTTCCCCCTGAAATGGCAATAATACTGACACTTCATCCCCTGATTGTAATGTTCGGGTCACAGCATGCTTATCTGCCCATTCTTTCATCTTTGTTTGAGAAACTTCCTGAGTCACTTTGCAGCCGTACCTGGAACACAGCCACATACGGCGGAATCATCCCAGATTTGCACGAAGTGCGGTAGCGGGTAGGTAAAACCCGCCGGCTGCGTTGGCGGGTTTTCATGCCGCATCACCCTAAACCCGCCGCATTACTTATGCATTCCCAGGATACACGGCATTTCCATGGTGGACAGGTTCTCACTCGCCTGCCATGCCATCACCTCACTGCTTCAGCACGCTGGGCGCCATATTTAAAGTCCAGCCACGCATACACATCGCAATGCTCCTGTCTCACAACTACTGCAGGGAAGATGTCCACGAAAGGCAAAAAGACTGTAGCCTCCAGGTTTAATGACCCATCACTGGAATGCCATTTGGACACCATGGAGACCCGCTGTGATGTCCTCTACCCACGCTCTGGCTGCAGGGCGGGCAGCAGCATCACCATTCCAGCATGGCAGGCAGTGGCAGCAGTGGTCAGTGCCAATGCTGCACAGAAGAGGTTGGCCATCCAATGAAGATAGAGGGAAAATTATCTCATCCATGCCACCAAGGCATGGCAACCATCTCATCACTCTAAACTCACACATTCAAGCCCATCACACATTCACTGGCACCTCACTCACTGCCAACTCAAGGGATATTGCCACCCATTCTCCCACACATACCCACACATGTCCATCTGGCCTCATCTCCTCTGGAGATTTCCCCCTCAGCCCTCACCATCTTGAGACCACATGCACAGATCAACATGTGCCCCCACACACACCCTGGGATACCTTCCTTCCCCAGTATAGCTCTCATCCTACAGCCTCTTCCCTTGCCTGAGGCCACTTCTCCCTCTTCCCCAAGCAAGACCTTGCCCTGCAGCCATTGAAAAGCCACCCACATATGGCTGATCTGGTAGGTAGAGACCCAACCGTGAGCCCCCCTAAAAGTGATGTGGTGCAGTCTGTGAAGCCTGGCGCTGATGACTGCGAGTGCTGCCCGAGGCAAGGTAGGCAAACAAACCTTGAATTCCCAAGCAAAGTGCAGCCCGCCAGGCGCATGTCTCTTATGTGCTGTTGTGAAACACGTTAGTGTGTTTTCCCGCTGATGTGGGCAGACGATCCAGCAGGGAGAGATGAGTCCGGTGGGCAGGCCTCATAATGATATGCTGATGTATTGCAATGAGGTTCCCGGCTCCGATGGCAGGAAACGCGGCCTGCCATCGGCGGGCTGAGCGGACGATCGCAAATTGGTTTCATGCCATCATGAAACCGATCGCGCCATATTGTCCGCTCACACCATCAAACACACCCAATCCCAGCCATAATCTAACATAGGGGATTCGTCCTTCTCTCCTAAAACCTTTTCTTTGATTAATTTCAGAGGACTTCTTATCTCATGTCCATAAATTAATTCAAAAGGTCTAAAATCAGTCGTTTCATTTGGTGAATCTTGGGTAGCAAATGAAAGAAAATCCAGTCCTTTGTCCCAATCATGGGATATTCATGACAATATGCTTTAATCATTGTTTTGAGAATTTGATAGTACCTCTCTAAAGCTCCCTGTGTTTGTGGATGATGTGCTGTGGACTTTAACTGTTTTAAACCCAAAATACTCATTATGTTCTGAAAAATTTTAGACACAAAATTGGAACCTTGATCCGACTGGATCTCTGCCGGTAATCCATATCGAGTAAAAAATTGGGTTAACTTCTCTACCACTACTTTAGCCATAATGTTCCTCAAAGGGATGGCCTCTGGAAATTGAGTTGTAATATCCTTAATAGTAAGGATATACTGCTTTCGTTTCTGGTAACACACAGTCTTCCTAACACCCTACTGAATGGTTCCTCAAAGACTGGTTAAGGAATTAAGGTTGCCGGTTTGAATACATGTAGAGGTTTTCCGACCATCTGGCATATATGGCACGTTTTACAAAATTGCACCATGTCCTTATGAAGTCCTGGCCAGTAAAACTGCAGGTTTATCCACACTTGAGTTTTCCGTATCCCTACATGTCCTGCCATAGAAATTTCATGTGCTATCCGTAATGTCTCTTTACGGTATTTGGGCGGTACCACTACCTAATGAACAAGTATCCACTCCTCATCTGCAGGTCTGTGAGGAGGTCTCCACTTCCTCATTAGAATTTCATTTCTAATATAATAGCATTAACCCCCACTCTACCATTACCATCAAGCCAGGGGATCAACCTTGGTTCAATGAAGAGTGCAGGGGGGCATGCCAAGAGCATCACCAGGCATACCTAAAAATGAGGTGTCAACCTGGTGAAGCTATAACACAGGACTAGTTGCGTGCCAAACAGCAATAAGCAGCAAGTGATAGACAGAGCTAAGTGAACTCACAACCAATGCATCGGATCTAAGCTCTGCAGTCCTGCCACATACAGTCGTGAATGGTGGTGGACAATTAAACAACTCACTGGAGGAGGAGGCTCCTCAAATATCCCATCCTCAATGATGGAGGAGCCCAGCACATCAGTACAAAAGATAGTACTGAAGCATTTGCTGCAATCTTCAGCCAGAAGTGCTGACTGGATGAACCATCTCAGCCTCCTCCGGAGGTCCACAGCATCACAGATGATAGTCTTCAGCCAATTCGATTCACTCCACATGATATCAAGAAATGGCTGAATGTGCTAGATATTGCAAAAGCTATGGGCCCTGACAATATTCTGACAATAGTACTGAAGACTTGTGCTCCAGAACTTGCTGCGCCCCTAGCCAAGCTGTTCCGGTACAGCTACAACACTGGCATCTACCCGGCTATGTGGAAAATTGCCCAGGTATGTCCTGTACACAAAAAGCAGCACAAATCCAACCCGACAAAGTACCGCCCCATCAGTCTACTCTCCATCATCAGTAAAGTAATGGAAGGGGTCATCAACAGTGGATCAAGCGGCACTTGCTTAGCAATAACCTGTTCACTGATGCCCAGTTTGGGTTCTGCCAGAACCACTCAGCTCCTGACCTCATTACAGCCTTCGTTCAAACCTGGACAAAACAGCTGAACTCCAGAGGTGAGGTGAGAGTGACTGCCCTTAACATCAAGGCAGCATTTGACTGAGTGTGGCATCAAGGAGCCCTAGCAAAACTGGAGTCAATGGGAATCAGGGGGAAAACTCTCCGCTGATTGGAGTCATACCTAGCACAAAGGAAGATAGTTGTGGTTATTGGAGGTTAGTCATTTCAGCTCCAGGACATCACTGCAGGAGTTCCTCAGGGTAGTGTCCTCGGCCCAAACATCTTCAGCTGCTTCATCAGTGAAATTCCTTCCATCATAATGTCAGAAGTGGGGATGTTTGCTGATGAGTGCACAATGTTCTGCTCAATTCACGACTCCTCAGATACTGAAGCAGTCCATGTCTAAATGCAGCAAGACTTGGACAATATCCAGGCTTGGGCTGACAAGTGGCAAGTATCATTCATGCCACACAAGTGTCAGGCAATGACCATCTCCAGCAAGAGGGAATCCAACCATCGCCCCTTGATGTTCAATGGCATTACCATCACTGAATCCCCCACTATCAACATCCTGGGGGTTATCATTGACCAGAAATTGAACTGGACTAGCCATACAAATACTGTGGCTACAACAGCAGGTCAGAGGCTAGGAATCCTGTGATAAGTAACTCCGCTCCTGACTCCCCAAAGCCTGTCCACAAAGCACAAGTCAGGACTGTGTTGGAATACTCCCCATTTGCCTGGATGAGTGCAGCTCCCACAACACTCAAGAAGCTTGATGCCATCCAGGACAAAGCAGCCCCCCTTGATTGGCACCACATCCACAACATTCACTCCCTCCACCACCGACACACAGTGGCAGCATGTGCCATCTACAAGGTGCACTGCAGGAACTCACCAAGGTACCTTTGACAGCATCTTCCAAACCCATGACCACCACCATCTAGAAGGACAAGGGCAGCAGATAGATGGGAACAGCACCACCTGGAAGTTCCCCTCCAAGTCAATCACCATCCTGACTTGGAAATATATCACCGTTCCTTTACTGTCGCTGGGTCAAAATCCTGGAACTCCCTCCCTAACAGCACGGTGGGTGCACCTACACCACAGGGACTGCAGCGGTTCAAGAAGGCAGCTGACCACCACCTTCTCAAGGGCAGCTAGGGATAGGCAATAAATGCTGGCCCAGCCAGTGAAGCCCATATCCTGTGAATTAATTTTTAAAAACTGCCGTAGCCTCAGCTTCAGTTTGGGCTGATTGTGCTATGTTACTTAACTCTGGATCAGCTTGTTGAGCCTCAGCTGGAGAAGATTTGTCAAACATCTCTTTCAGATTATCTAAGCCTGTAAAGAAAGTTTCAGCCAGCCAAATATTTATCTGTGGTACCGCTTTGACCTTTGATGATGGACTATACTTCACCATTGCTCGGGTCATCACACACAAAGGAGAAATTCCTGGAACCTTTTCCTGTAACTGTTCCATTTCTTTAGTCTCACTTAGGCTTTCTGTTATAGGAGAAGCTACTGCTTTCGCTTCAGCTAAATCATTTCCCAGGAGTAAATCAATTCCATCTACGGGTAACTGCTGAACAACCCCTACCGCCACTGTCCCAGATATTAGGTCATATTCCAAGCACACCCAGTACAAAGGTACGGGTATATACTCTGCACCAAAACCATTGATTATAACTTTGGCTTTTATTGCGTTCTCTGATGGAACAGTTATGCCTTTCCCCAACAAAAGTGTTTGAATGGCTCCTTTATCTCTAAGCATGATTATAGGTTTAGCTATCTCATTTGTGGGATAAGGGATTACTTTTCCCCTTGACAAAATTCTTTATAACTCTCATGTATCTCATTCATCGCTTCTGAACTCACAGCAATATCCACGCTCGGTTTCACAGCTGCAGTTAAAGCTACAACATGATCTGTTGTACTTTCAGTCAGGTTTCCTTTTCCTGAATCACCCTTATGTATTCCAAGAAGTCCCATGGATTTCACAGATTTCCTGTGCAACTTCCAGCAATCGGCACAAACATTTCTCACCTTGTTACTATGGAAACACTTGGGCTTTCGAATATCACTTCCACCCTGAGCACCTCACTTTCTGGCCCAAGGAGGAGTCTCCGGGGTATTTCCAGCTGTCTGCTCTCTTCCCTGACTACTTGCCTTCCTTTCATATTCCCATCTTCTACCCTTCTTGGGATTGTGGGGATGACGGAAAAAGGGTTTATATTTATGGGCCAGCTCATAATGATCAGCCACCTCTGCTGCCTTCTAGCTGTTTTAACCCTCTGGTCTTCAACATGGGCTCTAACTACAGGAGAAAGTGAATTTTTAAATTCTTCCAAGAGAATTATTTCTCTAAGAGCTTTATACATTGTCTCTACCTTTAATGCCTGTATCCAATGGTCAAATTATTGTGCTTTAACCCCTGAAGCTCAATATAAGTCTGCCCGGGCTGTTTACTTATATTCTGAAAGTTCTGCCCGTATGCCTCATGGACTAACTCATAGGCATTAAGAATAGCCTTTTTTACTGCATCATAATGCACCGATGCCTCTTCTAAAAGTGAAGCATAAACCTCATGAGCTCTACCCACCAACCTACTCTGTAAAAGCAATGTCCAGGTTTCATTTGGCCACTTCATTTGTTTAACCACCTTCTCAAAGGAAATAAAGAATGCCTCTACATCCCTTTCCTCAAACTTTGGAAGAGCTTGTACAAAGTTAAACATCTCCCCACTAGGTGTTGGGTTGGAGGTTTTTTCATCATCAGAACCTTCCTCAGCATCTGAGGCTTCTTTTTAATGGTCCAGCCTTTTAAGTTGCTATTCCCTTTCACATTCCTTCTCTCTCCTTTGCCTCTCTTTCTTAATCTTTCTCCCTTGTGTGAATTTCCATTTCCAGCTTCCTGAATGCTCTTTCTCTTTCCTTTTCTTCCCTTTCTCTTTCCTTTTGCCTCCATCCTTTTCAACTCCAATTCTCTTTCTGTTTCTTTTTCTTTTGCCTCGATTTCAAGTTTATCCAGTTCCTTTTCATGTTCAAGTTGCTTCATTCGCAACCGAATCTTAGTGAACTCAAATGACTTACTCCCTGAAGAATGTGGGCTCTCTGTTATCCCTTCCAGTTTCAAATGCTGTGCTATTAACTCAACTATGTCTGCTTTTCTTGCCCCTTTGGGTAATTCTAAGTCCAGCTTATCCACCAATTCCATTAGCTTATTCTTGGTTACTTTTAATAACCCAGTCATGGTTAAATTTTCCATCTGTAAAACAGCCTTAGCAACTTCCATCACCATTTTACTTTACCAATATATAAGAAATGTGGCCTCTGTCCTTTTGTCCGTAACCAATTATTATTATGCATCCAATCCAAAACTCCTTTTAATAAGTTGCAAGTACTGGTTAACACGCAATTGCAGCTGGGAAATATAACTATCCATCTCTTAAAGAATTCCCCCAGCGCACACACAGACAAACCAAGGAAAAACGGATAAAGTCTCTCTGCAAAGATGGGCTTTGGAGGATGGGCATTATATAATAAAGGATAAAGTCCACATAGTCTCGACGTTGTCGACCTGGAGTTCTCTCGTGGGCAGACGGGCCGCTGGTCCCAGTGGATACCTGGACATTCTCACCACTGGTTTCAGCTTTGCAGGTCCAAATGCAGACTGGTTACACTCAGATGAGGGTTCTCTGACTACAGGTTGATAGCCACACACCATATTAGGCAAAGTAGAGAGAGAGAACCAGTCAAGGCAGCCTTCTATCCTCAGCTTGGCCTCCAACAAAACTTCCATCTGAACAAGCAGGCTCACAGCTTAATTTTCTTCCACTCTCTCCCCCTTTTGTCTCCAAGCTTTTCATTAAACAAAGTGCTTTGCAGTTCAAACAAACAAACAACCCCTTCTCAAGTACCATATAGGTCAGGTGATTTCTTGGAAGCGGGCTGCTTGTTGACAGTTCCAAGGTGAAATTATGACCGTTTAAGAAAAAATCCCAGGTTAGCATCCAGATGACCAGATCATGCCAGGTCCTTCCATTTTGTGAAAGAAAACTTCAACCTTGAGAGATATGATTCTAACAACCTGAAGAAAGGTCCTTGACCTGAAACGTTAACTCTGTCTCTCTCTCTCTCTCTCTCTCCACAGATGCTGTCAGATCTGCTGAGTATTTCCAGCTGTTCTGGTTTTAATTAAGCCCTTGAACCTCTATAATTTGCCACAAGGTATTAAAGCTATTGTGCCTCAGGATGTTATATTGATTGACAAAAATAGGCTGAGGAGGCAAACACTCACCTTTGGAGCTGTGATGAAGTAACAACACCATCCCCGCTCCAAAATCTAAGAGAGGATGATTAAGATCCACATAATGCTTTGACTCCAAAGGTAATGACTCTTTTGACAATAGAAGTTCAGGAAGTGAAACCACAAGGAACCATTGTGTTTTTTTCCCTGGCTTTAAGGAAAAATTTCTGCTACTTCAGCAAGAAGCAACAAAGTAGTTATACTGCACATATAATCAATGTGGAAAAGCTAAAGATTCCAGGTACATGGAAGATGGATAGGAAGAAAATTCCCTCTGTGTGTTTTGTACAACAAAACCATAAATCAATTTACAAAGGCAAGTTTACAATTTCATAATGCACATGGATTGTATTGTGTTTTGGACTTTAGTCCACTATATTTTTCAATGCAACCAACTTCAAGAATAACTTTATTAAGCTTGCTGTGCAATTTGTTTTAGTCACTATTAAAAATGGTTGCTGTGTTTTGAATTACGAGGCATCCAGGATGGTGTCCAGGCTGGTCCCAGCCTTGCAATTGTGGCCTGGAAGCTTTAAAACCATATTAAGGCAAGACTAAACGACTAGATAAGATTAAGCTTATCCATTCAGTGCCACGTCTATGCAGTTGTTAATTCCAAGCTATGTATTTGTTTAAAAAGAGGGCTGACCTTTGTACCGTGCCCTACATGTCCTCAGGATGTTCCAAAGCACTTCACACCAATGGGTTACTTCTAAAGTGTCATGGGGTTTTCCAGGGCCACCTAAACAAGCAGACGGGATCTTACTTTTCACAACTCATCTGAAAAATGACACCTCTGACAATGCAGCACTGTATCAGCAGAGTTGTGAAGAGATTGGAAGGGTCAGTGAGGGGAGATCAGAAGAGCTGGGGAAGACCAGAGGAGTTGGGGAAGATCTGAAGAGCCATGAGGAGATTGAAAGCCGTATGAAGGAAATCGGGGTGAAGCGAGTTTAGAACGGTTGGGGAGATTGGACAAGTCCAAGGATCAGAAGATTCTGAGAGAGATCAGAGAGTCCAAGGATCAAAAGAATCAGGGGTGAAGAGGTTGTCAGGAATTAGAGAGAGATCACAAGGGCCGGGGGAGATTGGAATGGTCAGGGGCCGATAGGAAGGGTTGCGGGGGGCAATTGGAAGTTCAGCAGGAAATCAGAAAGATCAGAGGGTAATTGAAAGAGTCGGTGGGAGAGATCAATAGTGTTGGGGGGAGATAGTAAGGATCAAGGAGGACACTGAAAGCCCCATGAAGGAGATTGGAAAGGTAAGGGAGGATCAGAAGGGAGAGATCAGATGAGCCATGGGAGAGATGGGAAGGGCCAGTAGGGAGGGAGATTGGTTTCTCTGACAATGGAGGGATGGGTACAGTAGGTAAACTGGATATGGTGACTAAGTGGAAAGCCATTTACCTCCTGGATTCAGCAGTCCTTGTCTCCCCTCAGCTGCCTGGTTTATTGAGGCCCAGAAAACTCGGCCGGTCAGGGTTAAATTTAAGATGTGGTTAATGAGGTACACAGGCTCAGTATTTTTACATTGCCATCCCACATCCTGGGAGCATGGTGATTAATTGCCATCCTACCTCGCCTCCATTAAAACCAGAAGTGGAAATCAGCAGGTTGGAAGAATCGGGGGTTGGGTTTCAGATTTTCAACATTTTTTGGTGGGGTTTAACTACCACCCCAACAATATTAGCCTATTATATTTCCCCATCCTAGGTTACTGAACTGAGAAGAGACCAAATTGTCTATTGTGAGCTGGCAGATCAAGTTAATAATACTGAACCATCAACAAGTAACACCTTCGAACTCCCAACCTCTCACTGGAGAGTGTTGCCTCTTTAGTGATGCCACCAGTGGCGAGACAGAAAGGGAAGCAAATGTAAACAACGCTCAGAGTGAAAGGTTTATTTGGACTTCATGAAGTTGAGACAATAAAATGTGAGTAGGACACATTACACAATAATACATGTAAATAAATGATATAGTAAATACTGTGAAATTTTTCATTAAAATACTTCTGGTTTTTGAAATAAAATTTACCATAGTACATTTACAGAAACAACAGTTATTCCATCCCAACCTTACTCATGTGTACACAAGTTTGTCATTGGTCCCATTCGCTGAATTACACATTAATATATTTAGGTAAGTTTTAAAGATCAGACCAATAATAAACTTAAGCTTTTTTTCAGGCATTCTTCAATGTATGGGAGATGGTTGCTACATTAATTTCTTTGCTTTTTCACGCCTTAACTAAAATGTGCCTGAGAATAGTCACTGCACTTCAAAATGATTCATCTATGTGAAGGGCTTTGAGACAATTCTGAGAGAAGTAATAGGCAATATATAAAAGTAAATCCCTCTCATTTTCCTGTCAGTGTGATAGAATTATGTGCATGGAGCAGATCGTTATAAGCCTGCATTCTCCATTCTTGAGATGCAAATTTGTTCTGGAACACCTCAGCTACTTAATGTGGCTAAATGATCTACACAGTGGATATCATGCATTCATTCCTCTTAAGAGGCGGTAATGCAGAATATACCCTGGCAATGAGGATTTGAAGATTGAGCACAAATGTCTACTAAATGACTTACCATATTGTTTGATTAACTCCATTGTAATTGTGCTGTCTAGGACTTAGTGTATTAACGCGATGGCACATAATTCGATGCCTAAACCAGGAACACTTGGAAGTTAGTGATGCGGTTGGTCAGTTGTCTCCACATAATTTAAACAGAGTTGACTGACTCAAAATAAATGAGCTTTGCATTAAGCCTTGCAGTTGATATGAACATGAATAAGGCTTTCCGCATTACAGGCAAACTTTATTAATGATGTTGCAACACTTTGTGATTCCTGCCAGCTAATGCTTTGTAGCTAGATGCACAAATCAAAGCAAACTGGAGATATATTGCTGTTCCCTCATCGTCACTGGGTTAAAATCCTGGAACCCTTTGCCTACTAAAGAGTAGGAGTACTTTCATCACATGGATTGCAGTGGCTCAGGAAGATGGCTCAGTATCATTTTCTCATGGGCAACTAGGGATTGGCAATAAATGTTGGCCTTGCCAGCAATGGCTACATAGAATGGTTACAGCGCTATTCAGAAGGCCATTCAGCCCATTGTGTCCATGCCAGCTCTCTGGCAGACCATTCCAAGAATGAATATTTTATCAGTGTGGAACCCATTACACCCAGGAGAAAAAGTCTAATCATAGCATAGTTGCTATTTACCTTCAGGAAAATTGATGTATCTGGATGCCCTCATTAGCAGTGCATCAGTGACCTCCTGGATATAATTAGACATGGTTGAATACAAGATGTAAGTACGGTTTCTTCCTGGAGTCCAGGAGGATTCTGTGATGGAATGAGCACAGTGACCTTTGTAACGCAGCAACAATCAAAAAAGGGTGATTTAGTTTGCTTTTAAAGCCACAGATCAGTGAGAAGGCCCCTATTAAATTTGTGTTTAGTTCAGTAACAGAGCATAGTTAGTGTTGTTAAAACCTATATGCAGTAAGACACTATAATTACTCTGTGAAGCGAGGAACTGTGTTAACGCTTCTTCCAAGAAGAGGACTCGAAACGTTGGCCGGAATTTTCTGGTCACATCCACTGCAGGACAGGAAATTCCCGCCTGAAGTCAACGGACCTTTGGCTGATTCCCGCCACGGGTGGAATCGGAAAATCCTGACCACTAACTTAGGTTCTCTCTCCATAGATGCTGCCAGACCCAGCTAAGTTTTTTCAGCACTTTCTGTTTTAATTTCATATCCCCAGCATCCACAGTATTTTACTTTTACTAAAAGTACTCGTACTGGCAAAATTCCAGTTGCCTGTTGAGCAGTAATTAAATTCTAGCATTGCCAGCAGTTTGAATGTAGGTTGTCTAGTCTCATTTACCTCTTTGCCGGCCTTTGAGATTTCATGTTTAAACTGATAGTTGCTTTCAACAGCAACTGCTTGCATTAATGTAGTGCTTTTAATGTAAGGATTGTGCTCCACAGCTAGGCATTAGGAAAATGAATGTTCAGCTCAGGGAAAAGTGCTTGGCATGACTAAAAGAAGGCCTTCAAATGAAGCGCTGGTAATAAGCTCAATGGAGCAATAAAGAGCAGCCATTTTGTCAGATAATGCAAGGATGACAAAAAAATGTCTCAAATAATCAAAGAGGGTGTACCTGACCACAAATGTGGATCCTCAGAAAGTGCAAGGGTGGCTAATTCCTGCAGCAATACCGTGTGAGTGCAGTCTTCCTTCTAACCTTGAATCTCAACTTTGAGCACTAACGAATGTTAGTGTCATCTCCCAGATCAAAAGCAAATTTCCAAAGGGCAGTAGTAAGCCACTATCCCAAATTATGTCCCTGTTCTGTGAGGCTTTAACAGGAAGCAGCCAAATCCTCAAGATATCAATGTTATTGTTTGAGCGTCTTTCATGAAAACATTGCTTTCGCTGTGAGGAAATAAGGGCACTCTGCCCACTGCTCCCCCTGCCCCCAGCCAAAGAACCAGATAAAGGCTCTGGAACAAATTTTGAAAGAGAGAATTTCCACACATTGCCTTCTGAATTTGCTTTCTCTCTGAAACATGACTGATCTAAACAAAAGCATTTCAGTTTCTGATAATAGAGCTCCTCTGCATTTAGAGTTCATACTCAACAGCAAAAACAACATGTGGTGTGCTGAAGTATAGCTATAAGCAGTGTGAAACCACATAGTACAGAACGACATTTGGTAGCATGTGTTAAAATAGCGATAACGACTTGTACAATGGAGCCTTCTAAATTGTAAATGCCCCACAGCATGACACAGAGGGAAAATAGAGAGTGAACAGTGGTAGCATAAGAGCAATGGCTGAAAGCATGTCTGAAAATGTTAGTTTTGAGAAGGTTTTTAAAAAGTGGAGGACTGAGTAACAGGCAGAAGTTAGGGAATTCAAGAGTAGGGCCTTAATGGCTAAAAACACAGGCTCAGATAAAGGATTAGAGGGGGCGGAAATTTAGGCTGTGGAGATTAAAGTGGACTGAGGCAATTTAGGAATCTTAACACAGATGAGGATAATCGAGTGGTATGGTGCAGAACAACAATTACTTGCATCTACATAGCACCTTCAACATAAAGAATGTCCCAAAGTAGGTACTTTTGTGGAGGACAATTTATTATGAAGGGAGAGGATGAGAGGAATGACTGAAGTGTTGATTGAATAGGTAAGTTCAGAGGAGATTTTTGCAGGAAAAGAAGGTGGTGAAGGCAGTAAAGTCAGATCCAGGTAGGAGAAGTGGGATTGGAGGTTCCTGGATGGTTGCACAATAGATTAGCATTAAAGGGACGGGGTGTTCCTGGGGTGGGGAGGGGAATAGGAACAGAGGATTTGGGGGATTTTTTTTTTATTCATTCATGGAATGTGGTCATCGCTGGCTCGGCCAGCATTTAGTGCACATCCCTAATTGCCCTTGAGAAGCTGGCGGTGATCCTGGATCTCTTCACCTTCTTGAACCATTGCAGTCTATGTGGTGTAGGTGCACCCACAGTGCTGATAGGGAGGGAGTTCCAGGATTTATCACCAGCAACAGTGAAGGAATAGTGATGTTCCAAGTCAGGATGGTGTGTGGCTTGGAGGGGAACTTGCACATGGTGGTGTTTGCATGCATCTGCTGCTCTTGTCTTTCTAGGTGCCAGGAGCTGTGGGTTTGGAAGGTCCTGTTGCAAAGAGCCTTAGGAGTTGCTGCAGTGCATCTTCCAGATGGTACACACTGCTGCCACTGTGCATCAGTGGTGGAGAGAGTAAATGTTTGGCTGCTTTGTCCTGGATGATGTTGAGCTTCTTGAGTGCTGTTGGAGTTACATTCACCCAGGAAAGTGGAGGGTATTACATCACACTCCTGACTTGTCTCCCAGTTCTGACAGAGTTGGTTACTAATCCCTGTGTTTTGCAGCACTGACAGAGCTGGTTACTAATCCCTGTGTCTCTCAGCACTGACAGAGCTGGTTACTAACCCCTGTGTCTCTCAGCACTGACAGAGCTGGTTACTAACCCCTGTGTCTCTCAGCACTGACAGAGCTGGTTACTAATCCCTGTGTTTTGCAGCACTGACAGAGCTGGTTACTAACCCCTGTGTCTCTCAGCACTGACAGAGCTGGTTACTAACCCCTGTGTTTTGCAGCACTGACAGAGCTGGTTACTAATCCCTATGTCTCGCAGTATTGATGGAGTTCAGTTCTACATGTGATTTCCTCTAACAAGCAGGTGATATAAAGTAAGGAGACAAAGTACTTCTTTCAACCAAAATGTCCTGTATTTTCCGTCAGTGGTGAATCTGTGGCTGCTATTGAGAAAGGAAAATTCAGGCCATTCCTAATTATAACAGGAAACTCTGCTCGTAGACATACTTTATATCAGAGAACCTTTCCCACTTTCACATCTCAAGGGCATGAGGGGTGGGCAATAAATTCTGACCTATCCAGCAACTCCCACATCCCGTGAATGAATTTAAAAACTCTCTCCTGTCCAGGTCACATGACTGTGTTGACAGCAAAGTTCAAAGGGCGGTGATTGCTCCAGTCAGCAGGACGTTGAATATTGTTCTTGAAGCTCATATCTAACTTCCTCCCGAGCCTGTGAATCAGTTCTGACTTGATTAGAGTGCGGAAATGCTCCCTATTTGACAAAAACAGACCCAGCTGAGAACCCTGGGTGTTAGCCTAAACTCAGGAATCAGTTATTGAAGCTTTAGGAAGGATACCAATAGCTAAAGATTGCATGGGTTCAGATTTCCGTCTCATTTTTAGGAGACAAAATAAAAAAATCTCGATGTAACAGGCGCTTGAGATGATTTCCAGAATTTACACGAAAGGAAATAAAAATGGACTGATGATGCGTTTGAGAGATTATAAATGGCCAAAGGTTTGATAGGGATTGACAGTGGGTTTTAGAGATTACAAATGGACAAGGATGTGGAGGAGGCGAAGAATGCACAAGGGAAATTAAGGCTAAGTGAGAGGTGAGAGCATAGGAGCTGGCTGAAGGTGAGAGAAACTGAGGAGGGGCAAGAGAGAGTGGAAGAGTTTAAGTCAATGAGAGAGATTACAAGTGAGTGATGTGAGAGTGATTAGGGCCGGAATTTTACCAGCCCCTTGGCAATGGGGTAGGAAGAGATGGCAAAATGCTCAAAGGCATGGGGAGAGCTACTGTGCCATGCTATTTTGCCAGTGGCAAAAAAGTTCGCAGATGTGCCACCCACCAGGAGCCTAATTGAGCCACTTAAGTTGCCAACTAAGGGAATCTTCCAGCCTCTGCAGGCATTTCGCCAGTAGCTTGGGGTAACCTGGCAGCCTCCAGGGGGTAGGCAGTCCTTTTTGGACACTCAATGACG
Source organism: Cetorhinus maximus (assembly GCF_964194155.1). NCBI lineage: Eukaryota > Metazoa > Chordata > Chondrichthyes > Lamniformes > Cetorhinidae > Cetorhinus > Cetorhinus maximus. Next base: position 25,005,706 of record NC_135895.1, on the reverse strand, counting down.
TATGGAAGGGTCTCCTGGCGGCAGTGGCCATCCCCGCAGCAACGCTGCCTCCTTCACTCTGTGACTACCTCCTCCCCCAGTCTCCAGGGCCTGCCTGGCCTGGGCATTCCCAGGCCCCACTTACCCGTCTTCAAGGGCACCAGGCCACCGGATGCGCCCTCTCCTTGCTGCTACTGCCTCAGCACTGGCCATCGCTAGCAGTGGTGCTGCTGAGCTGTCGACCCTCGGATTGGGCCGGCAACTGTAACGGGCAAGCCACTGTCCTGAATACTTTTATGTTGATGCAGGAGCCACCATCCTCAAGGTATATGCTCATTTCAGCATTCCTGTGAGCGGAACACAGCAACTGCGGGATTTTGTGGCTTCCTTAAATTGGAGGAGTGCATATCTATTGATGCATATTCTGACCAGGTGGCCTTCTCTACTGCCAGCTACTGACAGGTAGATTGCTGAAACACTGGAAACCTCTGACAAGCTATTTTCAGAATGTAGGTGAAGAAAATTGCCCCAAATACTGTGGAGAAGCTTCAGGGGTGAGGGGTTTGCCAATGAAATGGCTGAGCTTTACTTTCTCTTTCTGCTCTGAAACTATTCATGGACTACACTGAAGCTTCAAAGGCCAAGCTGCTCAGCATTCTCTTGGTGTATGGACTGACAAGTGACATGAATAGGAACTCGGAGCGAGTGATTCGTTACAGTATTTTGGGGTTCACAGTGAATGGCCAGACTGAAGCAATTAACACCAGACGTGGCAGGAAAATGTGAGAGAGACTTTTTAACTTTCTACAAAAGAGTCAAGAAGGACTTGAGTGACATATGACTTGTCTGAAAACAGCTTTCACAGCGGAATATCCAAATTAGCCCTTGCAAACGCTGTGTCCTTTGAGGAGTTTTGCGATGGTGTTCAACATGCAATCTTAAAGAGATTGACATGGATGCGCTGTACAAAGAATTTGACATTGTGGAAAGCGTTATATCCTCCCCCGAGATGAACCAGTTACCTGAAAGGTTCCAGCAAAGCACAGGGCAAAAGATTCACGAACATGAAGAAAACCACCTTTATTCTCCATATCACTTAGCAATGCTCATACCGAACGTGTTTTCTCCATAAGGACCACTGCCTAAAAACTAAGAGGAACAGGCTAGAATTGGACAGCGTGAAAACAGAACTCCAAATGTGCATCAATTTCTCTGAATAATGCAAAGACATGCACTCTGAGTTCTTGAGGAAACAAATAAATTCTGAATGCCGTCAGGGTGTGGACAAAAATATAAACACTAGTCGTTCCCCTGGTGGCTACACTGGCTTAAATTGTTCATAATGTTATTATTTATTACACTATATAATACTAATTATTACGCTGTAAATATAGTTATTATACCCCATATATTAGTATGATTATTATTGAGGGTGGTTGGAGTCTGGAACAAACTTCTTGAGAGGGTGTTGGAGCGCAGGTTCAATCGAGGTATTCAAAAGGAAATTGGATTTCTATCTGAAAAGAAAGAATGTGCAAGGTTACGGGGATAAGGCAGGGGAGTGGGACTAGATGGAATGCTCTTTCAGAGAGCAGTGCAGACTTGATGGGCCAAATGGCCTCCTTCTGCATTGTAAAGATTCTGTGATTCTATTGGCAATTATTACTTAAACTTAATCAATAAAATAGTGGCATGTGTGATTGAAGGTAGAGGCCTGAGGGTTGCCAACCCTCCAGGATTGGCCTGGAGTCTTCAGGAAATGAAGATCAATCTCCAGGACACTGTTGTATGCAGAGGCTGGGAATCCTGCAGTGAGTAACTCACCTCCTGTCTCCCCAAAGTCTATCCAGCATCTACAAGGCACAAGTCAGGAGTGCGATGGAATACTGTACACTTGCCTGGATGAGTGCAGCTCCCACAACACTCAAGAAGCTTGATATTATCCAGGACAAAGCAGCCCGTTTTATTTGCACCCCATCCACAGACATTCATTCCCTCCATCTTCGGCAAACAGTGGCAGCAATATGTACCATCTACAAGATGCTCTGTAGAAACTCACCAAGACTCCTTAGGCAGCACCTTCCAAACGCACAACCGCTACCATCTAGAAGGACAAGGGCAGCAGACACATGGGAACACCACCACCTGGAACTCACCATCCTGACTTGGAAATATATCACCGTTCCTTCACTGTCACTGGGTCAAAATCCTGGAACTCCCTCCCTAACAGCACTGTGGGTGTACCTACACCACACGGACTGCAGCGGTTCAAGAAGGCAGCTCACCACCACCTTCTCAAGGGCAATTAGGGATGGACAATAAATGCTGGCCTAGCCAGTGTCGCTCACATCCCTTAAATGAATTTTTAAAAATCCTGGAGAAAAATCATTGGGGCATTAAAAAAATCGTATTTTTTGTCGTTTTCTTTGAGCATTTCTCTTTACCACATATAAAAAACATTGAAAATGGGGGCAAAAAAGGCGAATAGTTAACCATAATCCAATTGGGTAATGAGTCTTTTTGCTTTCCGTTTGACGTACGGGAAGGCATTGCATCACAAGAATGGATGGGTTGGCTAATGGCTCGATCATGGGGGCAAGTGATGAAACCTCCTGGGATACATTTAATCACAGTTGGCAACCCTAAGGTCTTTTGTTATTGCTTTCGACAGCAACCAGTTAGCACCAAAGTCAGTAGTCATCACTGTTGCTGCTGACCTCTCAGTTACATTTCCTTTCTGCTCTTGCTACCAGGCTCGAGGCCCAGTTAAGGAGCAGGTAACTGCACCATGGCACTTTGAAGGTTAATTCTGCACTGGTTGAATGTTTTTGTGACATGATTGTTTATGATACAGTGGAAAATTTTGGGCAATTGCATTCCTCTGAAAGAATGTAAAATTCACCCATATTTACTGTCACCTGCAAAACAGGATCCACGACTTTTCATGTAGCCTGTGAGAGTGAGTAAACCTACAGGAAGTGTTGCTGGTATGGCAAGCTATCAGCTCAGAAACTGGTTCGCCAGGAACACATGCAAATGCATGGAATCACAAGTGCTACAGTCCTCACAGCCCGTTTAGATTTCAAAGTGAACATTGTTTTCATTGTTTTCATCAGTGTTGTCAGGTATTAAATAACACAAAACTGGTGGTGTGTGTGAGACCAGAGATAATTGCTACCTCCACTGCAACAATGAGAGGAAAGCCAGAAAAATGTTTGATTTGCTTGTTTGGTTAAACATTATCCAAACACTCAACGTGCAGAGATCAGTTAACTGCGGACTGCTGTAACCTGGCGAGGGTTAAATGCGGGCTGCAACCTTTGCACTGTGGCACTCCCGCATTACAGACACTCCTGCACTTGAAGAGGCAAAACGACAGCAAGAAACCAGCCTTTTTTAGATTAAATATCCCTCAGGTAAGAGAATCCACTTCCGTCAACTTCAGTAAAAGGGTTTCAGGTTTTCAGACCGACAAAAAAAAGGGGAGAAATCCCCCCCAAGCCTGTAAGGGATCTGTCAATGGGGAAGTAATGGCAATGGCACGAAGAGGAATTAGGTTTCACTTCACACAAATACAGGATTCAACGGCCTGCTGTTTGTGTTACTCTGCAGAGGTGTAAGGAATCTTGTAGGAAGATGAAGCAGGATCGAATAGAACAAAAAAGGAAGTGTGGAAAAGTACAGAGTAAAACCAAGAGCACACGGGTAAAATGGGCAGTGTTTTGGAGTGGGGCAACTTAAGAGTACAGGAACATGGGACACAGGAATCAAAAGGGGAGGGTCTTCATGTAGTGAAATAGGAAGAGTCTGCACATTGTTAATTCCTCGGCACATTTTTAATATTGTACGGGATTACACTGAATATAAAGTAGGGAGCTGGACAACTGTCCATGTTCTTTCTTTAAGTGCTGTACCACCCTATTAAACAGACTTGCACGTTGAATTGGGAATATTCAATATCGTAGCGACGACATTCTCTGTTGCAAGTTTAATTGTGGCTTTGAATAATTTACAGTCTTTCAGCTCTTTGTGAAGCTTGAAAAAGAATACTTAGAAAGACATTGACTGTTGCCATGACGCATGCTCCACATGTCAATCCAAATTTCCCAACTTGAAATATTTAATAAGCCTTCAGAACTGTTAGACATTTGGCCATTAACAAATGAATGTGAATTAACTGAGCTGCAAACGAGTGATGAAAGCTGACACTGCCTAAACAAAAACAACTGCCTAGAAGTTCACTTGCACCCAAGAACAGGCACCGGGGTGGGTGGGAGGTAGAGTTGCCAATTCTCCAGGATTGGCCTGGAGTCTCCAGGAATTGAAGATCAATCTCCAGGACACTGCTGTGTGAGAACCTGGAGAAATATCATAGGGCAATTTTAAAAGGATTATTATTTAAATTTCTTTAAACATTTCCCTTTACAAGATATAAAAATACTGAACATGGGGAGAAAAAACAAAAACAGAATTACCTGGAAAAACTCAGCAGGTCTGGCAGCATTGGAGGAGAAGAAATCAGTTAACGTTTCGAGCCTTCATGGCCCTTCGGCAGAACTGAAGCATAGTTAGGAGAAGGGAGAAATATAAACTGGTTTAAGGTGGGGGGGGAGGGGGGCGGGGGGGGAAGAGAGAAATTGAGGGTGTGGTGATTGTGGAGATAAGCAGTGATAGGAGCAGATAATCAAAAGATGTCACAGACAAATGGATCAAAGAGGTGTTGAAGGTGGTGATATTTGTCTAAGAAAAGTGCTAATTAAGAATGGAAGACAGGATACTCAAAATACAGCTCTAGTGGGGGTGGGGTGGACAGACTAACAAGGTTTTAGTTTTAGATTTAAAAATAATGGAAATAGGTGGGGAAAGAAGAATCTATATAGCACTTGAGAGAAAGAGAAAAAGTTTCTTGTTGAGGCGACGGATGAGGCGAAGAATAAAATGAAACTGGGGGCACGCGCAGCTTTGAAAAAGGGTGCGGCGGTGCTGCTGGAGGGAGAGGTCGAGTGTGTTCATATGGCGGCGCATGGCACTGAGTGTGGATCTCAGAATGCGACGGGAACAGCAGTCCGAGAAACGTTTTATGTCCCGGAGATACCTGTAATCCTGGGTGGGTTCGAAACAAGAGGGATGGAATTTCAGTTGAAATCCACGTGGGGTGAGTCGGAGACGGAGACACTCACTGAGAAAGGAGATAACAACAAGAAACTTTTTCTCTTTCTCTCAAGTGCTATATAGATTCTTCTTTCCCCACCTATTTCCATTATTTTTAAATCTAAAACTAAAACCTTGTTAGTCTGTCCACCCCACCCCCACTAGAGCTGTACTTTGAGTATCCTGTCTTCCATTCTTAATTAGCACTTTTCTTAGACAAATATCACCACCTTCAACACCTCTTTGATCCTTTTGTCTGTGACATCTTTTGATTATCTGCTCCTATCACTGCTTATCTCCACAATCACCACACCCTCAATTTCTCTCTTCCCCCCCCGCGCACTCCCCCACCCCCGCCCCCCCCCCTCCCCCCCCCCCCCCCCCCCCACCCCCACCTTAAACCAGTTTATATTTCTCCCTTCTCCTAACTATGCTTCAGTTCTGCCGAAGGGCCATGAAGGCTCGAAACGTTAACTGATTTCTTCTCCGCCGATGCTGCCAGACCTGCTGAGTTTTTCCAGGTAATTCTGTTTTTGTTTTGGATTTCCAGCATCCGCAGTAGCTTTTAGCTTTTTGTTTTTATCTATGGGGAGAAAAAAGGCTGTTTAGCTGACAGTCAAGCATCATCCAATTGGATAAAGCCTTTTTGCTTTCCAATTGGTGTAGGAAGACAGTGCGTCAGAAGGATGGACGTGATGGCTGACTAAAGGCCAGAGTGAGGGGACAATTCATGTGATGAGACCTCCAGGAATACATTTAATTACAGTTAGCATTCTATAGGGGAGTGCGCACAGGCTGCACATGTCTGTTCACAGGGTTGCAGGGTCCATGTTATGTTGGTGCTGCTGCACATTATTTGCCTGTTTAGGAGCATGGGAAATCAGTGACACAACTTAAAGGCAACCAGCACTCCTTAAAGGGGAATAAAAGTAGAAAATGCTGGAAGTACTCAGTAGGTCTGGCAACATCGGTGGAGAGAGAAACTGAGTTAATGTTTCAGGTCTGTGGTGCCTGATCAGAACTGGGAAAGTTTAAAAATGTAATAGGTTTTGAACAAGTAAATGGGGGGGAGGTGGAAAAGGAACAAAATGGAAGGTCTGTGATCGGGTAGGGGGCAGGATAGATTAAATGACAAAAGGGTTCAATGTGGAACCAATCTAACTGCAACCATTGAATCCAGCTGCCAACTGGAAATTGGGACCAGTTGGTTACATTTGCTGCAGGCTGTCACCAGTTGGCATTTTTTTTACAGTTGACACCGGCTATCGTCGGCCATCTATATTCAGTCAGAAACAGTTGTAGTGTAAAGGAGTGTTAATGGGATAAATTAAGAGACAAAAGTCATGCCTAGAAGGTAGGCGAATGGCAGGATCATGAATGGTTGCCATCCAAAAGCAAAGGAAAAAGAGCCACTAAGAAAGTGATGCCCAACTCCAAGACTGCAACGGCAGACCCAACTGTTGTGCAGTCTCTTGTTTCCACTGTCTCAGCTTCCACAAAAGGAAGACACCCAACCTCTGAGTGCTGCAGTGATAGCTGCCATATTCAGGATGGTGCCTTCATGAGTGCAGGCCACTGTGCTCTCATGGCCTACCAGCAATCTGTCATCTGGCAGATTACTAGGATTAGTGAGGTTCCACCCTGGGGGAGTGGCAGTGGCACTGTGGTGCATGGACCTGCTGTCCTCTCTTAGAATGACAGCACTGTCACTTCACCAGTGCCCTCACTCGTTCCTATTGGCCAACGAAGCCGGACTGTTATAGCCCATGCTGAGGTGGTGCAGTCTGAAGCTGGGTTTTCTAGGGCCAGAGTTGTTTGAGGGTGTCCTCCAAGGATATCTGTTATCTCCCCCATTGAAAATGAGCAGCTTTTCACCAGCTATGCTGCAGGCACTTGAGTAGCCTGCATAGGAGCTAGGATGGCAATGCACCTGCAAGAAGGCACTAAGGGTGAATTTTTAGGATGAGTAGTTCATTTCTGTTTGTAGAATTGTATGTGCAGTTGGATAGGATGTTTTTTGTTGGTGACTTTCAATGATGAGTGGTGCCCAAGGGTACAGTGTGATGGGACGGTTCAAATGGATGTAATGATGGTTGCATGCTGTTCCGGGTAAGTTGTATTGCTGAACTTGGAACCTGATAACCCACTCACTCACAGCTAAAAGCAATCAAAGATGCCCCCTCTCTACCTCCACCTATTCCTTCTCCTCCTCCTACTAAGTAAGCTACCGGATTCCTGGTGGTAATGACTGCAGCCTCATAATGGCCTGGTTGTAGACCACCATGAACTTTAAGACCTGCTCTGGCATACACTGCAGCTCTCCCCCTAAGCAGTCAAGGCAGTGGAACCACTATTTGAGAAGGTCGATTGCCTCAAGGTCGAGGTCGAGAACTCAGTGAAGTTCCGAGTGGCTCTGTTGTTGGCCTACACTGCTTGCATGGTAGGATGTTGGAGGGGGGGTCATTGGTCACATACAGAAGCCCTTGTCCCCATGAAGCCTGATTCATCTAGAAAGGTTGAAGGTGGTGAATGGGACTGACTAGCATAGGATGAATGCATCATGGCTGCTGCCAAGATAATGGGCATTCACCGCAATGATGTCTTGGCATTCACACACCAACTACACATGTATTGAGTAGAAGTCCTTCCGGTTCCTGTCCCTCTCCCTGTTGACACAATGGGCCCTCAGACCCATGTGTTTGCAGTCGAAGGCTTCCTGCACCATTGGGAAGCTTGCTGCCCTGGCAAAGCCTTGTGCTCTTTCATCCCACTTGTACTGCCTGAGTGAAGAGACGACAAACTGCCCTCATCAGAGTAGATGGCCTCTGTGACCTCCTGGAGGTTGCGACAGACAGAATACTGGGAAATGTTGCCTGGCGGGATGAATCCAGAGGCATAAAAACTGAGGGCGATGATGACCTTTGCAGCCACTGGTGGGGCTGGCCTCATCCTGTTGTGAGGCTTCAGGTTGAATGGAAGGAGGCAGCACAGTTCAGTGATCATTATTGCTGAAACTAAGTCTCTTCAGGTATTGCTCCTGGATTTAGGTATAAGAAGTACTCTCGAAAAACCCTTGTTTAGTAGGGCCTTAAATGGAGAGGCCTCCTCCTCCTCCACTTTCCTCCTCAAGGAGCTCCCCTCTCTGCATCCTCTGCTCTATGTCTTGCTCAGGTTGCCGACAAAGAGGCACTGCAACCACAACCCTCACAGGTGACGTATTCATCTGTCTTCCCTGACTATCAATTCCTGCTCTCAAAAGCAACTCCAAAGACACAAGACCGAGCTTCCAAAAACTCTGCCTAAGCAGAAGTAAGTCAAGAGCACCTTATCTGCAACTTGTTGACTGGCTCTTTAAATAGTGCTGGTACAGAGCCCATCTTGCAGTTGAACACTTAGGGCAGGATTTTCCCCTGGGCTTTGGAACCCTAACATTGGGACCAAATGGGGGTTCTAAGCCTGCACTAGTTGGGAGCCAGACTGGGCCTCCTAAATGACTGCCTTCACACTTGCCATCCTATTCAGAAAGATCTAGGATGGTGATGAGGAGCATGCAAGGCAAAGTGGTACAGTCAATGGCACTTAGCTCTCTGGACAAGTTTGCAAGGCGGGTGAAGCCTAATGCTCTCTCATCCTGCTTTGCTCTACCCATTGGGTAGGTGATGTAAATGTTCCTCTTCGGGTACAGGGCCTCTATGATGTTCTAGATGTGGCAAACTGGGAGATGTCTCTGTGTCAACCCCTGCAACTCCTGTTCCGAAATGTTAAGTGCCATGGTGGCCTAGACAACTCAAGCATTGCAAATATTTGACAACCTGAGATTACTACAAATGATTCCCAACATGGGACTAAAGGACACTCAATGATTAACAATCTGGAACTGCAAGTAGATGGCAGTTTCAGTTGATAGATGCCGCAAATGGCTCCTAATTTTAGAGTGATGTTTAATAATAATGTCTTGAGCTCCAAAGTACGAAGTAGTAGGAAATGCCAAATTTATATTCCACATTGTTTTTGCAGAACAATGGTTGTATTCCTCCTCCCCCTCCCCCCTCCATGAGAAAAGCCATGCCTCAATCTATTTACTGTTGGAACATTAAAGATCCTGGCTCTGACCTCCAGGCAAATGTAAGATCTAACCTGGAATAACATTTAAGAGCTCTTTTGGCTGCTTTCCTCATCAGGACTGTGTTTAAACAATGAGTTCACCACAGTGACCACGACCAAACACTCCTTATTTTCTAAAGAATAGGCAGGAAAGGAAGTTTGGTTCTTTACAGGCCCATTTTCTAATGCTAGCAAATACACGCCATCTAATATTAGATCAAAGAAAGAATTGCATTTATATATAGCTTCAAAACCAAAGAAGTACTTTTGAAGTGTAGTCACCGTTGTACTGTAGAAAATGCAGCTGCCATTTACTGCTGAACAAACTCTCTCAAACAGCAACCTGACCAGATATGATCAGAATGTCTTTTGTGATGTTGATTAAGGGATAAATTTTGGCCAGAACCCCAGGGAAAACTCCCCTGCTCTTCTTCGACATGGAGCCAGGGATCTTTTACGTCCACCCATGCAGATGCAACCTCAGTTTAAAGTCTCATCCAAAAGGCAGCACATCTAACAATGCAATGCTCCCTCAGTACTGCACAGCTGGAGTGTCTTTTATGCTCAGGCCCTGGAGTGGGCCTTGTGTGCAGAACCTTGTGGCTCGGAGGCAAGTGTGTTCGCAATTGCACCATGGGCTAACATGTCATTACTGCAGCATCATTGGTGATAGTCAGATCAAACTATTATCCGTGTTGCATTACTTCAATATGCATGTTAATTGAGAATTTGAGGAATCAGACGAGAAGATTGTTGTTAGTCAAGTTGCATCATGATTTTTGTTATTATAAATCTCTACTTTATTCCAGACCCTCTGCTTGTTGGATTGTCAACACTTATATGATTTTTTTTCATTCATTTACCTGATGTGGGCATCGCTGGCTAGGCCAGTATTTATTGCCCATCCCTAATTGCCCTTGAGAAAGTGGTGGTGAGCTACCTTCTTGAACCACTGCAGTCCATGTGCTGCAGGTATACCCGCAGTGCTGTTAGAGCGGGAGTTCCAGGATTTTGATCCAGCGATAGCGAAGGAACGGTGATATATTTCCAAGGCAGGATGATGAGTGGCTTGAAGAGGAACTTGCAAGTGGCATCTGCTGCCACCTGTCTGCTGCCCTTGTCCTTCTAAATGGTACCAGTCATGAGTTTGGGAGTTGCTGTCTCAGGAACCTTGGTGAGTTCCTGCAGTGCATCTTGTAGATGGTACACACTGCTGCCACTGTGCATCGGTGGCTGAGAGAGTGAATGGTTGTGGATAGGCTGCCAATCAAGCGGACTGCTTTATCCTGGATGGTGTCAAGCTTCTTGAGTGTTTTTGGTGCTGCACTCATCCAGGCAAATGGAGAGTATTCCATCACACTCCTGACTTGTGCCTTGTAGATGGTGGGCAGGTTTTGGGGAGTAAGGAGGTGAGTTACTCGATGCATGATTCCTAGCCTCTGACCTGCTCTTGTAGCCACAGCATTTGTATGGATAGTCCAGTTCAGTTTATGGTCAATGGTAACCCCAGGATGTTGATAGTGGGGGATTTAGCAATGGCAATGCCATTGAATGACAAGGGGCAATGGTTAGATTATCTCTAGTTGGAGATGGTTATTGCCTGGTACTTGTGTGGCACGAATGTTACCTGCCACTTGTCAGCCCAAGCCTGGATATTGTCCAGGTCTTGCTGCATTTGGACATGGACTGCTTCAGTATCTGAGGAGTCGCGAATAGTGCTGAACATTGTGCAATCATCAGCGAACATCCCATTTCTGACCTTATGATGGATGGGAGGTCATTGATAAAGCAGCTGAAGATGTTGGGCCTAGGGCACTACCCTGAGGAACTCCTGCAGTGATGTCCTGGAACTGAGATGATTAACTTCCAACAACCACAACTATCTTCCTTTGTGCTAGGTATGACTCAAACCAGCAGAGAGTTTTCACCCTGATTCCCAATGACTCCAGTTTTACAAGGCCTTTCTGATGCCACACTTGGTCAAATGCTGCCTTGATGTTAAGAGCAGTTACCTTCACCTCACCTCTGGGATACATCTCTTTTGTTCATGTTTGAACCAAGGCTGTAATGGGGTCAGGAACTGCGTGACCCTGGGGTAACCCAAACTGGGCGTCAGTGAGCAGGTTATTGCCAAGCAAGTGCCACTTGATAGCACTGTTGATGACCCCTTCCATTATTTTACTGATGATGGAGAGTAGATTGATAGGGCGGTAATTGGCTGGGTTAGATCTGTCTTGCTTTTGTGGACGGGACATACCTGGGCAATTTTCCACATAGCCGGGTAGATGCCATTGTTGTAGTTATAGTGGAACAGCTGGTCTAGGGGGCGTGGCAATTTCTGCAGCACAAAGCTTCAATATTATTGCCTGAATATTGTCAGGGCCCATAGCTTTTGCAGTATCCAGTGCCTTCAGCCATTTCTTGCTATCATGTGGAGTGAAGTGAATTGGCTGAAGACTGGCAACTGTGTTGCTAGGGACCTCTGGAGTAGGCCGAGATGGATCATCCACTCAGCACTTCCGGCTGAAGATTGTTGCAAATGCTGCAGTCTTATCTTTTGCACTGATGTTCTGGGCTCCCCCATCATTGAGGATGGGGATATTTGTGGAGCTGCCTCCTCCAGTGAGTTGTTTAATGGTCCACTACCATTCATGGCTAGATGTGGCAGGACTGCAGAGCTTAGACCCGATCTGTTGGCTGTGGAATCATGTAGCTCTGTCTATCGCTTGCTGCTTATGCTGTTTGGCATGCATGTAATCCTCTGTTATAGCTTCACCAGTTGACATCTCATTTTTAGGTGTGCCTGGCGCTGTTCCTGGCATCCCTCCTGCACTCTTCATTGAAACAGGGTTGATCCCCTGACTTGGTGTAATGGTAGAGTGGGGGATATGCCAGGCCTTGAGGTTACAGATTGTGGTTGAGTACAATTCTGCTGCTGTTGATGGCCCACAACACCTCGTGGTTGCCCAGTCTTGAGTTGCTAGATCTGCTCTAATCACAACACAATGGAGGGTATTCTCAATGTGAAGACGGGACTTCTTCTCCACAGGATTGTGTGGTGGTCATTCCTACTGATACCGTTGTGGACAGTTGCATCTGCAGCAGGCAGGTTGGTGAGGATGAGGTCAATTATGTTTTTCCCACTTATTGGTTCCCTCACCACCTGCCGCAGACACAGTCTAGCTGCTATGTCTTTTAGGACTCAAGCAGCTTGAAGTCCCCCACCCAGAGTACATTCTGCACCCTTGCCACTCTCTGTGTTTCCACCAAGTGGTGTTCAACATGGAAGAGTACTGATTCATCAGCTGAGAGGGAACAGTGCATGGTAATCAGCAGGAGGTTTCCTTGCCCATGTTTGACCTGATGCCATGAGACTTCGTGGGATCTGGAGTCGACGTTGAGGACTCCCAGGGCAACTCCCTCCCGACTGTATGCCACTGTGCCGCCACCTCTGCTGGGTCTGTCCTGCAGTGGGACAGGACATACCCAGGGATGGTGGTATCTGGGACATGATCTGGGTATGATTCCGTGAGTATGACTGTGTCAGGCTGTTGCTTCCCAGTTTTGGCACAAGCCCCCAGTTGTCAATACAGAGGGCTTTGCAGGGTTGACAGGGCTGAGTTTGCCATTGTTGTTTACAGTGCCTAGGTCGATGCCGGGTGGTTCTTCCGGTTTCATTCTTTATTGACTTACTGCTATTGCTGATATGCAGATTATTATAACATGTGTAACACTCAGATGAAAAATTAGATGATACTGACATGCTTGTAATTAATATGGGCATTAACTTTGCAACAATCATTTTCACACTGACTGAATTCAAACAATTTATGAAATTGTTAATTTTTGATTCTGGCATTTTGCCATCAATAATCAGATAATTACATTGTTATTGATGCTCAGAGTTTTAATTGATCATTTGTGGATGCTTGGATTTTAAAATAATCTGTAAAAAATATTAATTTATAGAAAAGATTCTGTGACGGACCATGACAATAATTGGGCGGCATTATGTTGGCCTGGTGCTGTTCTCTATGGGATGCTTGGCGGCTGTTACACATACAATGAGTCCTTGTGAAATACACAGTGAGGTAAGTGACATTGGAAGTCTCTGTCTGTTTGGAGTTTACACTAACTAATCGAAGATATTTTATGGACAATTAATGTATAAGTTATGCTTTCCATTTGGGTTAGTCTGATAACACAACTGATATGAATATGGTCAGCAACACAAAGTCAGAATTATAGTTACATGGCTTTATCCATCTAGACAGTGTGGTATTTATAACATATTTTACATGTAATATTGAAGTAAATAATTGTTTTAATTTTAGTCTTTTTATTATTTCCTCTCCCTTGTTCAGCCCATCAACCGGTTTCCTTGCACCTACATCATTCAGTAGCAGAGGAGGAAGTGTCCCACTCTCAGGCCCTTGATGATGTTGTTCATGAGCTGCTTGCTGGATGCTGGGTGAAAGCAACTGGGCTGAATTTTGCTGCATAATGACAAGCCCCGCTGTCACTGCTGAAAGTGGGAGGTGATCCTGTATCGCCAAGCAGCAGGACCTGGCATGTTGCCAGCGACAGTTTACTAACAGGCCAAAGCTGGGGGCCGCTGGTGCTGCTGGCCCAATCAGTAGGCCAGCAGTTCAGCAGCCTCAGCAGTGCCACTGCTAGTGGTGGCCATTGCTGGAACTGCAGCTACAGGGAGAGGGTGTCTCAATTGCGGGCGCCCTTGAAGAAGGTTGGGGTCGTTTGGGGTAGTGGGTGTCTGGCAGCCAGGCCCTGGCTATTTGGGGGGTGGGGGTGGGTGTGGTGAATAACCGGCGGCACCGTTGCCACGAGGGTGGCTCCTCTGTAGACAATAGAGTGCTCATAAAGGAGAGCACCCCACTTGGAGCCCACTGGGAGGCCACCAGGTTTCACTGGGCAGTCTCTCCACACAAAATGCCTGCAGAGGTCACAGTTAGGCCTTCATTTGCCAGTTTAAGTGGCTCAATTGGCTACTCAGCAAGACAAAGCCACCAACATTCTGCCACTGGAAATATGACTTTCCCCACAATTTTACCAGTCCTCCCACCTCCCAGCCGCCACCAATGGGCTGGGAAAATTCCAACCCATTGACTTGCCCTCTGATTTCTCCTTACTCCTCAATTTTCCTTCTAGGCATTTACGAACAAAACGATTGTTGTGCCTTTAATGTAGAAAAATGTCGCAGAAGCAAATGGGTGACCAAACCGAAAACGGAGATATCGAGGGAGCGATTTGATTGGGCAGAACTTTGCCCTTGATGGGTGGGCATGCCCCATCGGCTCGGCGGCGGGCAGGCAGCCAATCGCCGCCGTTGAAACGGGCCCCGCCGCCATTTTAAGTGGGCGGGCCAATTAAAGCCCACCCAGTGGGCTGCCCAACGGGAAGCGCTATGCACTTCCTGCGCGGGGTGGGAGGGATTCCCCAATTGTGAAAGTGCGCTCTTTCACGCATGCGCACGAAAGAGCGCACTGCTCCCTGAGACTAAGTGCTGCCTCAGGAGTTTTTGAAAGTTAAAAAATAGAAAAATAAAAATTTATTAACATGTACCCCTCATATGACAATGTCACATGAGATGGGACATGTTAATAAATATCACAAAAACTTTATTGAAGTTTTTTAAAACCGACATGAAACCTCATCCCGCCGGTGGATGAGGTTTCATGTTTTTTCAGAAGCCCGCTGGAGCTCCTGGCCTGCCCGCCAACCTTAAGGTTGGACAGGCAGGGCCTTTAATTGGGTTAACTACCCTGTCAATGGCCCCAATTGGCCACTGACAGGTCGGCGGGCGGACAGCTGATCGTGTTGTCCGCCCACCTTCCTGAATATTTAAATAGGGCGGGATGATGTCGGCGGTTTCCCTCCAACGTCATCCCGCGTCATTTTTGCGTTGGCGAGCAGGCCCTGCCCCCAACTCGCCGATGGAAAAATTCTGCCCATTAGGTCTGATATCAGACACAAGGATCATGGTGCGCATTTACCCCTAACCGGTCCCCAAACTTCGCACTGAATGTTCATCTATATGATTGGAACGGGTAGCCCAGCGTAAAATGTGCTACTGACTGACTATATATTCAACAGGGGCTCCAGCAACGTGTGTGGCTAACATGACATAGAGCCAGCCTGCACTCCTTAAAGGCTGTGTGCCTCTTTTAAAAGGGAGATGCAGTCAGGCTACAGCAGCTGCTGGAATAGTGCCAGGAAGGCTATGTTTGAAAGGAGTAGACTAGTAACGGAACAACAGATCAGAAAGAGGGCTCCCTGGCTCTTGGATAAAGTGCTGAAGACCTTAGTGATGGAGGTTGAAAGGAGAAGAGAGGCTTTTATTCCACAGGGGGCCAAAGGCCCTGAAGGCACATCCTGTGAAGGGAAAAGGAACAGCTGACAATGGAGGTAAATTCTCAGAGTCTGGCCCTGAGGGCCTGACTGCAGCTCCAGAAAAAGTTCACACGGTGGTCAAGGTCAGTCAATGCATCTTCTATGGTATCTGTACCTACCACACCAGCAAACCTCCTACACTGCTCAATGAACCACAGCCCCATCACCCGCCATCAGCAGTCAGGGCACATGCCTCACATGCAGTTACTCCAGCTCACCCTCTCACACTTGCTAATATTGCTAGACTCACACCCATTGCTTGCAGCTTCCAATGCCTCCAGCTATTTAGCTATGGCAGGCACATCAGCCAAGCTCATTGCAACACACTCACTGACATTTGTCCCTCTTACTTGCAAGACAAGATGGTAAATAACCACAAAGAGTAGCAGAGAATTAACAGGGGAGGGTCACACCAGCATCTCCTGAGCCCTTTGGAGGAGATAATGCTTCAAATCATGGGGCTGGCTGTGACTGAAGTCATCGTGTTCGGCGTCACTGAAAACATTAAAATTTCGTGATGATGGTGTGTTCCTGCCTTATGGGCCGTCTCAAATTTCACTTCAGCCTCATCCTGCTATCTTGCATGAAGTGCAAGCTGCAGGTGGTCTGACAATAGAACTCACACGTTCCACCCACTCCACCCTGCCCCGACCCATTCTTTTATCCCAATCATATCTTTCTGCAGTTTTGTTTGAAGATACCCAAGATTTGCTGCTTGGTCAATCAGTGGAACCTCACAATGAAGGCTGAGAGTGTCACCCCCTGATGAAGAAACACTGTCACTTGATCTAACGCTTGCAGCCTCCAGCTCACATACTAGCACTGCACCTAGTAGTAGAGTAGTATGGATTTGGGATCTGCACGTGTTGAGTCATGAGTTGGCTAGGGGGAAAGGATAGCATATGTGTCAGCTCACCAGAGGGCAAGGCTGCAGAGGAGGACTTCAGTGAGGTGGCATACAGGTTAACACTGAAGGGATTGCATGCAAGATATCTTGCCGTATTGGCAGGCCTGTCACAGATCCTCCTGTCACTGTCAAGGAGCATGGAGGAGTCAGGCTCCAAATTGGCACAGGGCTTTGTGCAGAGTTTGGAGCCTGTCCATTCCAGTGCAGAAGTGGTGGCCAACTCCATGACAGCACTTGTGGACCAGCTGTGATGTAAGGTTTGGTGGCTAATATCCATGCTCGTTGCCATTCAAGCCCAGTTTGGTGCAATACAGGCTCAGGCTCAGGCTGCTACTATCATTTCTGCGTATGCCAGTGCTCAAAAGGGCTTACTGGCTCTTGCAGCAGTCCAGCCATCTGTGCTCCAGCAGATTATAAGGATTGCTGAGGCTATGCCCCAGGGGGTGTGGCTGTGACTCTATGGTGCATGAACTTGGTGCCTCCTCTCAGGATGACAGCATTCATGTTCCCACTACTGCCACACCGCTAGTTCCCCTAGTTTTGATGCTCTTATAGAGAGCCTGCACAGGCACAATAGATTGAATAGCCTCCTGTACTGTAACCATTCTATGATTAGTTAATATTTAAGTACAGCAAGTGATTGCAAGGAGAATTGAATATAAAAGTAGGGATGTCATGCTATAGTTGTATAGGGTATTGGTGAGACCACATCTGTACTGTGTACAACATTAGTCTCCTTATTTAAGAAAGGACATAATTGTATTGGAAGCAACTCAGAGGAGGTTAACTTGACTGATTCCTGGAATGATGGCGTTATCCTATGAGAAAAGCTTGGGACTGGTTGGGCCTGTATCCACTGGAGTTTAAAAGAATGAGAGATGATCTTATTAAAACACATAAGATCCTGAGGGGACTTAACAGGGTCAATGCTGAGAGAATGTTTCCCCTTGTGGGAGATTAGAACTAAGGGACAAAGTTTAAAAATAAGGGATCTCCCACTTAAGATAGAGATGAGGAGAATTTTTTTCTCTCAGGAGATTGTGGGTCTGTGGAATGCTCTTCCCCAGAGAGCAGTGGAGGTAGGATCATTGAATATTTTTAAGGCTGAGTTGCATAGATTCTTGACTGACAAGGGAATCAAAGTGTAGGAGGGAAAGTGGAGTTGAGGCCACAATCAGATCAGCCATGACCTTATTGAATGGCGGGGGCAAGCTTGAGAGCTTGAATGGCCTATTCCTGCTCATAATTCTATGCTCGTATGATTCTATCATACATTCGGCTAACCAGCCCAGACTGCTGCTGCCCATGTCAAAGTGGTGCAGTCCAAAGCCGGGCCCTCCAGATCCAGGGCTGCTTGAGGTCATCCTGTAAGATCATCTGCATTCACTCCCTCTGAAAGTCAGAAGCCTTCCACCAGCCATGCATCAGTCACTGGGATTCCATTGTGTAAGAGCGCTGGGCCAGGCAAAGGTGTCCACAAAACAGACTAACGGATGTTAGAATCATATCTACCAGAGTTATATTTTCTTTTAAAATTTGGAAGGACATTGCATTATTTGGATACTTGGGAGCTGACTTGGATTTTTGTAAAGAAAGGTCATAAGTTCATCTTGGACTTGAGCAAGCATGCCTTTTCCAAGAAATCACATGACATCAGCTAAATGACCAGCATGGCAATTGTGGAAGAGAGATATTTGTCTATGTGAACTGCAATCACTTTAATTGATGGGAAAAAAAATTATTTTAAAGGCAAAGGCCTGGTGATTTACTGGAAGTCACATGACAGAAGAGCTTTATGTTTTGAACTTGTTGTTTTGAACTCAGTTGGGGATGAACTGAGAAGGTAAAAAGCTGCCCAGCTTGCGCTCTTCTTGCCTTGAAATCCAGTGTGGTTATCAGTATCCAGCTAGGGATCCTCATCTCAGGGGAACTTGCCCGTATTTGGAAACCTGAGAGGCTGAGATAAGAAGGATTGATGCGGCTCTATTTTCCTCCACGCTGAAGCTCCATTGTTGAGAACCTCCAGACATCTACTGGGACTAGTGACCCATCCTCACACAAGGGAGCACCAGATCGACAGCGCCAAAACCCTGTGAATTTTATCCTTTTTCTTCAATCGCCCATCTCTGCAGAGTCCCTATTTGTTTGTCCTTTGTTTGTGTGTGTGTGTGTGTGTGTGCACGTGTGCGCTAGGGAATTTTAAAATGGATAGATAGTTAGACTTCCAGATTACAAATTGTGTGTTAACCAGTTCTTGCAACTTGTTTTAGAAAATAAGTTTCATTTTATAATAAATCAATCATTCTGAGTTTATTAAAAGAAGCCTGGTTAAAGTCGCTTTTACTCTGGGTCTAACAGTAGCAAAGGTAAATACTTGGCCATTTTGGTAAGTGAATTAAACATTTACGCTAACGGTATGACATGTGGAGTACTGGGGCTAGATAAACTGCACACTCTTCCTATCCCAGTCATAACATAAATTGAGGGCTCTTGCAGGATATTTGAAATGTGGACAATGGGTGATTAGACATGGAATAATAATAATTGGTAAAAAATAAAAGGGCTGATACCAGGTTTCTTATACATTCGTAAACCAAAATGACTTTGGAAGTTGCTAAGACTTTTCTAGAGATGGAAGATTTAACCCTAACTAGTTTACATAAAGTAACCAAGACTAAGCTAATGGGATTGGTGGATAAGTTGCAGTTAGAATTAACTATAGGGGAGAGGAAAGTGGACATATTTGAGGTAATAGCACAACATTTGAAACTGGAAGGGATACCAGGGGGTTTTCCAGGGGGTGAATCAATTGAGTTAGCTAGGATTCAATTGCAAATGAAGCAGCTTTAACACAAAAAAGAAAATCTTAAACTTGAACAGGAACGAGAATTGGAATTGAAAAGGCTTGAGAGAGAGGAAAAAGAAAATTAACGAACAGAAGAAGAAAGAGAAAGAGCATTTAAGAAGCTGGAACTGGAATTTCAGGCAAAGAATTAAGAAAGAGAGGCAAAGGAGAGAGAGAAGGAACGAGAAAGGGAATACCAGCTTAAATGCCTGGAATTAAAAAAAGAGGCCCCAGATGCTGAAGTAAATTTTGATGACAAAAAAACTTCCCCCCTATCTAAAGCCCAGTGGGGAGATGTTTAAATTTGTACAAACCCTTCAAGAATTTGAGGAAAGGGGTGTAGAGGCATTCTTTATTTTGTTTGAGAAGGTAGCTAACCAAATGAAGTGGGCAAAAGAAAACTGAACAAAAACAGAATTACCTGGAAAAACTCAGCAGGTCTGGCAGCATCGGCGGAGAAGAAATCAGTTAACGTTTCGAGCCTTCATGGCCCTTCGGCAGAACTGAAGCATAGTTAGAAGAAGGGAGAAATATAAATTGGTTTAAGGTGGGTGGGGGGTGGGGGGTGGGGGGGGGGGGAAAGAGAGACACATTGAGGGTGTGGTGATTGTGGAGATGAGCAGATAATCAAAAGATGTCACAAACAAAACGGTCAAAGAGGTGTCGAAGGTGGTGACATTTGTTCTTCACCACCTTCGACACCTCTTTGACCCTTTTGTTTGTGACATCTTTTGATTATCTGCTCATCTCCACAATCACCACACCCTCAATGTGTTTCTCTCCCCCCCCCCCCCACCCACCTTAAACCAATTTATATTTCTCCCTTCTTCTAACTATGCTTCAGTTCTGCCGAAGGGCCATGAAGGCTCGAAACGTTAACTGATTTCTTCTCCGCCGATACTGCCAGACCTGCTGAGTTTTTCCAGGTAATTCTGTTTTTGTTTTGGATTTCCAGCATCCGCAGTAGCTTTTAGCTTTTTGTTTTTAAAGAAAACTGAACATTGCTACTACAGAGTATGTTGGTGAGTAGAGCTAATGAAGTTTATGTATCACTTTAAGAAGAGGTTTCTATGGACTGTGATGCAGTAAAAAAAAAAGGCTATTCTTAGCATGTGTGAGTTGGTGCCTGAGGCATGCTGGCAAAAATTTCAAAATATAAGGAAACAGCCTGGGCAGACCTATATTAAATTTGGGAGAGTAAAGCAAAGAAATGTTGACCCCACAAACCCGAGAAGGGTAGAAAGTGGGAAGGTGAAATGAAGGCAAGTAGCCAGGGAAGAGAAGGAACAGCTGGGAACTCCCCGGAGCTCCTCCTCAGACCAGAAAGAAAGGTGCTGAGGGTGGAAGTGATATTCAAAGGCTTAAATGTTTCCATTGTAAAAGGTCAGACAGGTTCGTGCGGATTTCTGGAAGTTGCACGGGAAATCCATGGGACTTTTTGGAGCACGTAAGGGCAATTCAGGAAAAGAAGCCCTTACTGAAAATACAACAGATCAAGTTGTAGCGTTAACTACAGCTGTGAAATGGAGTGTAAACACTGCTGTGAATTCGCAGGAGGCGAATACGATACATGAGAGTCATAAAGAATTCTTATCAAGAGGAAACGTAACCACTCAAATGAGACAACTAAACCTATAATTATATTAAGAAATATAGGAGCCAGTCAAATGCTTTTGCTGGGGAAAGGCATAGCTTTTCCATCAGAGAGGGCATTAAAAACTAAATCTTAAAAAATGGTATTGGCAGGGAACATATACCTGTACCTTTGTACCGGGTGTACTTGGAGTGTGACCTAGTGTCTGGGACAGTGATGGTAGGGGTTGTCCAGAAGTTACCCGTAGATGGAGTTGACTTAGTCCTGGTAAATGAATTAGCTTGAGCAAAGGTAGTAGCTTCTCCCATAATTAGAGAAAGCCGAAATGAGGTTAAAGAGATGGAGCAGTTACAGGAAAAGTTCCTGGAACTTTTTCCTTTGTGTTTGATGACCCATCCTGAGCGATGGCTAAGCAAAGTCCATCATTGGGGGTAAAAGTGGTACCACAGACAGATATTTGGTTAGCTGAAACTTTCTTTAAAGGCTTAGATAATCCAAAAGAGATGTTTAGTAAATCTTCTCCAGTTGAGGCTCAACAAGCTGATCCAGGGTTAAGTAAGATAGCACAATCAGCCCAAGCTGAAACTGAGGAAGTTCCAGAATGTTGTTATATTAAAAATGAGATACGAACAAGGAAATGGAGACCTCCTCACAGGCCTGCAGATGAAGCGTGGACAGTTGTTCATCAGGTAGTGGTGCTGCCCAAATATCATAAAGAGATATTATGATAGCACATAAAGTTCTTATAGCAGGACATGTAGGGATACGGAAAACTCATGCGTGGATAAACCAGCAGTTTTACTGGCCAGGTCTTCACGAGGATGTGGTGCAGTTTTGTAAAACGTGCCATACTTGTCGGATAGTGGGAAAGCCACAATGTGCAATCAAACTGGCACTCTTAATTCCCATACCAGTGTTCAGGGAACCATTTAGTAGGGTGTTAGTAGATTGTGTGTGGGACCGTTACAAGAACGAAAGCAGGACACTAGTGTATCCTTATTATTATGGATATGACAACTTGACTTCCAGAGGCCATCCCTTTAAGAACAATTACAGCTAAAGTAGAGGTAGAGAAGGAGTAACCTAATTTTTTACTCTGTGGATTACCGGTGGAGATCCAGTCAGAGCAAATTTCAAATTTTGTCTAACATTTTTCAAGACATAATGAGTAGTTTGGGTACAAAACAGTTGAAGTTCACAGCATATCATCCATAGACACAGGAAGCTTTAGAGAGGTACCATCAAACCCTCAAAGCAATGAATAGACCATATTGACATGCTATCCCCATGATTGGATAAAGGGCTTGACTTTCTTTTATTTGCTACCTGAGATTCACTGAATGAATGAATCTGCCTGTTTTGAATTAATTTATGGACATGAGATTAGAGGTCCTTCGAAGTTAATCAAAGAAAAGTTTTGGGGACAGAGGGATGAATCCTCTATGTTAGATCATGCAGCTGTTCCAGGAACATACATACGAACATACAAACATACAAACAAGGAGCAGGAGTAAGCTATTCAGCCCCTTGAGCCTGCTCCGCCATTTAATAAGATCATGTTAATCTGATAGTAACCTCAAATCTGCATCTTGCCTACCCCCGATAACCTATCAGCCCCTTCTGACCAAGAATCTATCCACCTCTGCCTTAAAAATATTTAAAGACTCTGCTTCCACTGCCTTTTCAGGGAGAGAGTTCCAAAGACTCACTATCCTCTGAGAGAAAAAATTTCACTTCATCTCTGTTTTAAATGGGTGACCCCTTATTTTTAAACTGTGACCCCTTAGTTCTAGATTTTCCCACAAGAGGAAACATCCTCTCCACATCCACCCTGTCAAGACACCTCAGGATCTTATATGTCTCAATCAAACTGCTCTCACTATTCTAATCTCCAGCAGATATAAGCCTAGCTTGCCCAATCTTTCCTCATAAGGAAACCCGCCCATTCCAGGTATTAGTCTAGTAAACCTTCTCTGAATTACTTCCAATGCATTTATATCCTTCCTTAAATAAGGACCAGCTCATGGGAGCCTGCAAAGCGGCTCAAGAACATCTTAAAGTTTCTCCAACAAAGTTGAAGGAATGGGCAGATAAACAAGCTGCAACTCGAACATTACAACCAGGGGATGCAGTGTTAGTGTCTTTAGAGGGGAAACCTCTGAAAGCATGGTTCAGTGGTCCATGCAAAAGAGAGTTGGTGAAATAAATTTTTAATTTAATTTAATAGCTGGTAAGCTAACACTGAAATATTCGGACAGTTAGACACCATATTTTCATACTTAAGAGGCAGGACAATGAGAAGTTCTAGTAAGGTTACTTATAGAATTTAAAGGAATCTGTATGTATAAACCAGGGTGAACAACTTTAGCCATGCATGTTGTGGATGTAGGGGAATCTACTCCTATAAAACAACATCCTTATTGTTTAAGCTGAGAGAAACAAACTCAAATGAAAGCAAAATTTTGATATATGTTAGAAAATCATTTAACTGAACCTAGTCAAAGCAGTTGGGGCTCTTCAGTAGTGTTAGTGCTTAAACCTGATGGGTCAACCAGATTCTGCATTGATTATAGAAAGGTTAATGCAGTAACAAAAACAGATTCCTACCCAATCCCTCATTTAGAAGATTGTATTGACAGGGTTGGCAGTGCCACGTTCCTAACTAAGATTGATTTATCGAAAGGATACTGGCAAGTACCTTTAACATCGTGAGCTGAGGAGACATCAGCTTCCGTCATACCAAATGGGCTATATCAATGCCGAGTGATACCATTTGAGCTAAAAGATGCTTCAGCCACTTTCCAAAGGCTAATGAATCAAGTTGTAACTAGTGTTCCTAACTGTGTAGTTTACTTGGATGATGTATCGATTTACAGCAGCACTTGGAAAGATCATTTAAAACAATTGGAAGCCCTATTTAAACAATTGCAGTTGGCAGATCTAGTGATAAACCTTGCCAAGAGTGAGTTCACGAAAGCATGAGTAACTTATCTAGGGTATACGGCAGGGCAGGGGCAAGTGCTGCCAAAAACAGTGAAAGTACAGGCTTTGGTAGAATTCTCCAACCCTAAAACAAATTGGGAAATCATGAGATCTTTTTTAGGGATGTGCGGCTTCTATTGTAAGTTTGTGCCAAACTTCAGCACAGTAGCTGCTCCACTAATGGATTTATTGCAAAATAAGGCAAAGGTGGTATGGCCGAGAGAGTGCCAGACAACTTTTGAGAAGCTGAAGGCGATCCTAACTAGCTGATGTTATCTGCCCCTAATTTCACTAAATCCTTCAAGGTGGCAATCAATGCTGGTGACTTTGGTGCAGTCTTATTGCAAGAAGATGAATCGGGCATAGAGAAGCCAGTGGGATACTTTTCTAAAATTAAATTGGCATCAAAAGAGATGTTCTACGGTAGAAAAGGAAACCCTGAGAATGTTACTGGCTCTCAAACATTTTGAAGCATATCTCCGTCATGGCTGTAAAGAAACACTAGTATTGGCTTTTGTAGAAAAAATTAAGACTCAGGATGACAGACTGTTCTGATGGAGCCTGCTAATACAGCCTTATAACGTAAAGATTGTTCATATTGCTGGGAAGGATAATGTAATTGCTAATGCATTATCAAGAATGCAATTTTTGTAGAATTATCTGGAAATCAAGGAAATCAGACAAAATTATACTCCTGTATAAGGAGTGAATGACTGAGTGAGGCATGTTTGAATTGTGTTTTACATATATTGTATATATCTTTTCCTGCACACTTTGTAATGGAACATATTTGAAAATGGTAGAGAAATGTTAGAACCAAATCTACCAGAACTATACTTTCTTTTAAAATTTGGAAGGACATTGCATTATTTGGACACTTAGGAGCTGACTTGGATTTTTAAAAAATGCCAGAAGTTCATCTTGGAAAAGGCATGCTTCTCCAGTCCAAGAAATCACATGACATCAGCTAAATGACCAGCATGGCAATTGTGGAAGAGAGATATTTGTCTTTAATTCTTTAATTGATGGGAAAAAAAACTGCTTTAAAGGCAAAGGCCTGGTGATTTACTGGAAGTCTCTTGAAGGAGGAGCTTCATGTTTTAAATTTGTTGTTTTGAACTCAGTTGGGAATGAACTGAGAAGGGAAAAAGCTGCCCAGCTCGCGCTCTCCTTGCCTTCAAATCCAGTGTGGTTATCAGTTTCCGGCTAGGAATCCTCATCTCAAGGGAACTTGTCTGTATTTGGAAACCCGAGAGGTTGAGATGAGAAGGATTGATCTGGCTCTATTTTCCTCCACGCTGAAGCTCTGTTGGTGAGAATCTCCAGACATCTACTGGGACTAGCAGCCCATCCTCACATGAGGGAGCACCAGATTGACAGCGTCAAAACCCTGTGAACTTTATCTTTTAGAAATTGTTTTTCTTCAACTGTCCATCTCTGCAGAGACCCTATTTGTTTGTTCTTTGTTTTTATATGTGTGTGTGTGGGCGCGCGCGCACGCGTGCTAGGGTATTTTAAAAGGGATAGATAGTTAGACTTCCAGATTGCAAATTGTGTGTTAACCAGTTCTTGCAACTTGTTTTAGAAAAGTTTCATTTTATAATTAATCAGTCAGTCTGAGTTTATTGAAAGAAATCTGGTTAAAGTCTCTTTTATTCTGGGTCTAACAGTAGCAAAGGTAAATAATTGGCCATTTTGCTAAGTGAATTAATCATTTATGCTAATGGTACGATCTGTGGAGTAGTGGGGCTAGACAAACTGCGCACTCCTCCTATCCCAGTCATAACAGGAAATGCAAAAGATTTATATGTGTTATAGGGAGTGCTGTTGGATGAAGTTGTTATGAAATGGTTTTATGGTGATGGCTTTTATTTCATGGTTTTTCCCAAGAGGACACTGTGGTTGGACATAACAGAGAGGTGAGAAATTTTAGAGTAACGGTGATGTGAAGGGGCCAGGGTTGAGCACCCGGTCATGGTCAGCACATCTGGAGCAAAGGCTATCAGATGCCTCCTCCTCCTTTTTTCTCTCCCTCCTGGTCCTGAGGTACCCTTTGAAGCTGGTGCCCTTACAAGTACAAAGTTATGGGAGACGCAGCAGACTACCATGACCTTGGAGCCATACTCTGGCAAGTATTAGAGGGCTCCTCCTCAGCAGTCCAGACAGTGGAACTGTTGTTTAGGACACTGATGGTTTGCTCCACAATGCTCCTGGTGGCGGCGTAGTTCTCATTTTAGACGCCTTGGCCATGCATGTTGGGGTGGTGGAGGAGAGTCATGAACCAAGTTTACAGCGGGTATCCTTTGTCACCCAGCAGCCAGCCTCTGGTTCTTCATGGTGGCCCAAAGATAGTGAGTTTGGCTGACTGCCACAGCTTGAAGGTGTTGTGACTACTGCCAGGAGAGCAGACATTCACCAGTAGGATCTTCTAGGCATAGTCACACACCATGTTTATGAAGAGGTAGTCTTTGCAGGTGCAGTGCTTCTCCCCATTGATATGTGGGGCCCACAGAGGGTCAAATTGGACCAAAAATTGATCTTGATGGCCACTGGCAGTGCCATCCACTGCCCTGCTGCGCAGCTGCAGATCCAATTGCAAAAAGCAATGTTCAAAGACGATCTCCTTGGTGAATTGTAGCCACATGGCGGAGGTGGAGGTAGGAGAAATACTCCTGTAAAGACACCTGGTGAGTAGGGCCTTCTATTGAGAGCTCTTCTCCTCATTCCAGTCTGTGCAGCTTCTCCTCTCCACCTCCAAGTCATGCTGCAGTCCAAGAGGAACCATAGCTGTAGCTCCCATTGCTGAAAGGAGGCTTTCTCTTGATAGGCCTTCCAACTCACCTGACCTCCTTGACAGAGTCCAGCACCGTTCTTTTCTGAATCCAAAACCTTGGTCAATTCCTCGAAAACACTCTGCACAATACTTCCACTAACTCTGCAGCAACAAAAAGGGGCAAAAGACCTCATCTGTAAGTTGAATGGTGATTCCTTTAAATAGGTTCAGTGGGGGTGTCAGGAAGTGGTCCCTGCTGGGGGTGTTAAAGAGAGGGTATTAATAGTACCTGCGAGGTCCAAACTAGCAGCTTGACATCACAATCCAACCACTCTGCATTCTTCTGCTCTTCTCGAATGGTGCCATGGGGCAGAATTATTCGGACAGTGTGGCTTCCAACCCCACTCCACCACTGAAAAAGTCAGCAGGGAATGCATCCCACTCCTGTGGGTTCCCCTGCAGCCATTTAACACTCTGTTGAGCATTACTTGGCAAGAGACAGGCCTTCTGCCCCTCATTTGGAGAGGAACTCCCCCCTCAACAGAGCAGCAGCCAATCAGATTGGCCGGCAGATCTCTAATCCGAGCAGAGCCACTGGGAGCAGTGGCTACTGCTGGTACCACACCAAGTCCCACAGAACAAAGTGCCAGGAGCCCAGGATGCAAGTAAGTCCGGGAGTCTCAGAGTGGGGCCAGGAGAGGAGACCCTGGGTGGATGGGGGAGGGTTGGGGAGGGAACAACCGTGATGGAGTAAGATTTTGGATGCAGGCCCCTGATCAGGAAAGGGGATGAGTGAGGGAGGCACGCACCTGTCCTGCCCAATACCCGAGCAAGGCTAAACTGCCGGGCTTTAACCTTCCATCCCTGACCTCCTCCTATTGGCCTAGAAAATTAGCCAGCGGGAAGTGGCCCTAAGCAGCCATTAATTAACCACTTAAGGGCCTAGGGCCTCATTTGTAGTGAGGGTGGTTGCCATCCTAAGCCTCACTGCCCCCGATCAAATCACTGCCAGGTTGAGGGTGGGCAGGTAGGCAGCAGGAAGGACACCAGCCGAATTTATGGGCCCCCTCGCCTCCAAATCTACAGGCAAGGGGACCATAAAATTCAGTCCATGGGATATTTTATATTCTCCTGAGAGATCAGAAGGATTCTTGGTTTAATGCCACACCGCAACGGATGGCATGGATGAGGATTTCAGTAGCACATGGGATTAGGTACAGGTAGCTGCGTAGAGGTGGAAGTAGATGTTCTTCCCTTCTACACTACCATCTTCATTTCCCCTTAAAATCTATCTGTGATGGAAAAGATTTGGAGTTAGAAACTCAGCTAGGGATGTGATCCATCTGGGCTTGCCTGAGACAATAGCTGGGGAGGAGCATGGAACTCAAAGCAAGAGCTCATACCAATATCTTTCATCTTTCTAATGTTGAACTAGAGGAAATGGCAGTTCATCCAAGACTGGGTATGTCTAGCAGGGCAGAAACCTGATTCACACTTAGAGCTGGGAGAAAGCTGGGCACAAACTTGGAAGACTTTAGAGAGGAAAGTGGGGTTGGAGATGGGTCATTAGTTTGACTGATAGACTCATGGACGTTTACAGCACAGGAGGAGGCCATTCGGCCCATTATGTCCATGCTGATCAACAAAGATCTGACTACACTAATCCCATTTTCCAGCACTTGGCCCATAACCCTATAGGCTTCAGCAACGCAAGTGAATATCTAAATACTTCTTAAAATAAAATAAATAAAAGCAGGGATGTGCTGCTGAGGCTTTATAAGGCTCTGGTCAGACCACATTTAGAATATTGTGAGCAATTTTGGGCTCCGTATCTCAGGAAGGATGTTCTGGCCCTGGAGAGGGTCCAGGGGAGGTTCATGAGAACGATCCCAGGAACGAAAGGCTTAACATATGAGGAACGTTTGAAGACTCTGGGTCTATACTCGATGGAGTTTAGAAGGATGAGGGGGGATCTGATTGAAACTTACAGAATACTGAAAGGCCTGGATAGAGTGGACATGGGGAAGATGTTTCCATTAGTAGGAGAGACTAGGACCCGAGGGCACAGCCTCAGAGTAAAGGGAAGACCTTTTAGAACAGAGATGAGGAGAAACTTCTTTAGCCAGAGAGTGGTGAATCCATGGAATTCATTGCCACAGAAGGCTGTGGAGGCCAGGTCATTGAGTGTATTTAAGACCGAGATAGATATGTTCTTGATTGGTAAGGGGATCAAAGGTTACGGGGAGAAGGCGGGAGAATGGGGTTGAGAAACTTATCAGCCATGATTGAATGGCGGAGCAGACTCGATGGGCCGAATGGCCTAATTTCTGCTCCTATGTCTTATGGTCTAAATGTAATGAGAGTTTCTGACTCAACCACCCTTTCAGGCAGTGAGTTACAGACTCCCACCACCCTCTGGGTGAAAAAATTTATCCTCAACTCCCCTCTTAGCCTTCTACCTCTTACCTGAAATCTATGTCCCCTGGTTATTGACCCCTCTACTAATAGAAAAAGTGCTTTCCTATCCACTCTATTTATGCCCCTCATAATCTTACACACCTCTATCAGGTCCCCTTTCAACCTTTGCCGCTCCAAGGAAAACAACCCAGCCTATTCAATCTTTCCTCATAGCTCAGACCCTCCAGCCCAGGCAGCATCCTGGTAAATCTACTCTGCATCCTCTCCAGTGCAATCACATCCTTCTGATAATGTGGTGACCAGAACTGCATGCAGTACTCCAGTTGTGACCTAACCAGTGTTTTATACAGTTCTAGTATAACCTTTCTGCTCTTGTATTCTATGCCTCGGCTAATAAAGGCAAGTATCTCATATGCCTTCTCAACCACCTTATTTACCTGCCCTGCTACCTTCAGGGATCTGTGGATATGCACACCAAGGACCCTCTGATCTTCAGTATTTTCCAGGGTCCTACCATTCATAGAGTAATCCCTTGCCTTTTTAGCCCTCCCCAAGTGCATTACCTCACACTTTTCCAGGTTGAATTCCAATTGCCACCGTTCTGCTCACCTGACCAGTTCATTGCTATCCTCCTGCAGTTTACGGCTATCCTCCTCACTATTTACCACCCTATCAATTCTCGTATCATCTGCAAACTTCTTGATCATATCCCTTACATTTAAGTCCAGATCATTTATGTACACCAGAAACATCAAGGGCCCCAGCACCGAGCCCTGTGGAACTCCATTAGAAACAGACTTCCAGTCACAAACATCCCTCTACCATCACCCTCTGCTTCTTGCCTCTCAACCAATTTTGGATCCAATGTGCCACTTTGCCTTGGATCCCATGGGCTCTTACTTTCTTGACCAGTCTGCCATGAGGGACCTTATCAAAAGCCTTGCTAAAGTCCATGTAGACCACATCAAATGCGTTACCCTCATCAACACTCCTGGTTACCTCCTCAAAAAATTCAATCAAATTTGTCCAACACAAACTTCCCTTAACAAATTCATGCTGACTATCCCTGATGAATCCGTGTCTCTCCAAGAGCAGATATATTCTGTCCCTCAGAATGCTTTGTAGTAACTTCCCCACCACTGAAGTTAGACTGACTGGCAATGTTAGCAGTCCTCCAGTTCTCTGGCACTTCACCTGTGGCCAGAGAGGATTTGAAAATTACTGCCAGGTCCCCTGATATCTCTTCCCTTGCCTCCCTCAGCAACCCGGGATACATCTCATCTGGGCCTGTAGACTTATCCACTTTTAGGGCCACTAAACCTGCTAGTACCTCTCTCTCCATGTTAACTTCCTCTAATATTTCACAGTCCTCCACCCTGATGTGTATACCTGCATTGTCCTTTTCCATTGTGAAGACTGATGCAAAGTATTCATTGAGGACTGTACCCACGTCTTCTGGGTCCACACACAGATTACCTCTATGGTCCCTAATTGGCCCTGCTCTTTCCCTAGTTATTCTCTTGCTCTCTATGTATTTTTAAAAACCCTTTGGATTTTCCTTTATTCTACCCAACAATGCTTTCTCATGCACTCTCTTAACTTTCCTAATTTTCTTTTGAAGTTCCCCCCTGCACTTTTTATACTCCTCTAGGGACTCTGCCATATTGAGCCCTTGGTATTTGCCATAAGCTTCTCTTTTTTTCTTAATCCTAACCTTTATTTCTTTTGACATCCAGGGTTCTCCGGACTTGGTACACACCTCCCCCCCGCCCCCCCAACTTTGTTTTAATGGGAACATATTTGCCCTGTACTCTCGCTATTTCTTCCTTGAATGCCTCCCACTGCTCTGACACAGTTTTATCTGCAAGTAGCTGCTCCCAGTCCACTTGGGCCAAATCGTATCTCATCTTAGTAAAATTAGCCTTTCCCCAGTTTAGAATTTTTATTCCTGGCCCAACCTTAACCTCTTCCATAACGATTCTAAGTCTGAGTTATGCTGCTGACTGCCTGTTCCAGGGTCCTCCTCTTGCACTCTCCTCTCCTCTTTGCACAAACGGAAGGACAGAGAGTGGTTTAGTTTTGAGAAGGGGATGATGATGGCCTATTTGAAATATAAGGAGCCATTTATAATGTCCAGAGCAGACTTGTAAGGATGTGGGATAGAGGAATGCTGCTGGTGAAGAATGCAATGAGGTGGTTAGAAATAGATTTGTCTGTGAAATAAAGCAAGAGAATAAAGAGACTAGGGAAGATGGCAAGGTTAGGATACATGGCTGTGAATATGGGTAGGAGAGAATATGTGGAGGGAGAGGTGGGAAATGAGAAGGAATTTGGAGGAGAGTGGGCAAGTGGTGCTGAGATGCAGATTGAAATCATCATGGACAAGTGAGAAGCTTTTCTATGAATATAGAACACAAGGCAGATACCCATGCATACAATTTCCTGTCTTTAGTGGCTTCTTCACTATGATTTGAAGTTGTTGAAAGTGATCATCCAGCTTATTGAAACCAGTCCACAAAGCATCATTAACTAATGGCAAATTTACCCAGATCGATGGTTGAAATCCCAGTCCAAAATTTGCAAACCCTTGCCTCAGATTTTGGCAGTTGACAATTTTCTCATATGGTGGAAAGAGTAGAAGTTGGGGTAACACAGGTTTCCAGACCAAGGTCCTGATAGGAAGATCCATTGTCATTTCCTAATTGGCCCTCTCATAAAGAAAGTGGATTACCTTTTGATATGCAAGTGACTGGCAAGTGACTATCTGGTTTCCCAGTTGCACAACCTCTTCCTCTAGCAGGTATCCAAGATACAACCATATTGGCAAGAGCAGCTGCTATAATATACTGCTATGGAGCCAGGAATAGACAATTGGTGGAAAGGGACCAAAGACTTTCAGAGCCCTTGTGAAGTTAATTTATGAAGCATCATGATAACTACCAACAAAAAAGAAGCAAACATAGTTACTGTCATGAATATATGGTAATTTGTTACGTGAAGTGATTTCTACCTGGTGGCTTAACTCTCTGAGAAGTGCTGAAACATTATCATAACTGTTTAGGACATCAGGTAGATTATTTCAAATCAATATAAATGACCCTATAGTCAATATTGCCAAATTTGAAAATTTGTATTTCAGTTGTGGAAATGATGTAATAAAAATTAAGATTTTGAATGTATTTCTCAGGAGTCAGCAATTTGCACTGGAAGGAATCTTACAAGAGTGCCAAAAGATCTTCCTACCAATTTAACCAGTTTGGATTTATCATACAATTCAGTGGATGTGACTGATCTTGAAAACAGTAGAGGACTGCAGGCATTCAAGAATCTGGTCTTCCTCAATCTTTCGAATAACCACATCCCAACTCTGAGCCCTGGGGTTTTTACAAGCCTGAAGATGCTGAAGGTATTGGATCTGAGTAACTGCAATATTAGTTTGCTCTGCCCCAAGGCCTTCAAAGGTCTTTTGAGTTTGAAGATCCTGATTTTGAACAATAACAGAATAAAGGCCTTAGTGCCTCAGTTCCTCGGTGATGTGCAGGCATTGTCAACGTTGGACCTAGCCAATAACAAGCTGACCACAGTCTCCATCCAGTTGTTAGAGAAATTCGAAGGAATACATGAGGTTCGACTGCAAGGAAATTCTTGGGTCTGTAATTGCACGCTGTACCCACTACAGAAATGGCTGAAGCAACATTTTAGTAAGTAATTAATGGTTGTCAAATTAAGCTCAGTTTCAAAGGGTCTTGCTCTCAGGTAAGTGCTCAGGGATCTGCCAAGACACTGAATTGTCAATCTGAGCCTAGTCATTACAGCATAGAATGGAGGGACTAATTTTAACCTGACCTGCCCTTTGAAAAGACAATAGGTCAGGTCAGCCATCCTCTTTAAGGCCCGCTTCAATGGAAATATTGGACAGCCTGTAACACATATGGCTGATCCATCCACATTTGTTCACTGTTGGGTGTGTTAGGTTACAGTGACCCACTGAGTGTTATCCTAGACTGCAGTATAAAACACACTTCCAATTTCAGCACAGTCCATCACACATGGCTGTTAGAATCAGACTGGACCACAGCTGGGGTCTCCATGACACGGGGCCATTAGCAGCACATAGTTCATAGTCCAGAACTGGTTATTAACACTAGCTGAATCCAGCACAACAATGGCAATCATTTGCTAATCCATAATCGGGGTCAGCCAGTAGCACCCTTACCTTTGAGTCAGAGGTTATGGCTTCAAGGCCTACTCCCAAAACCTGAGGACAAAAATAGACTGATGCTTCAGCGCCCAAAAGAGGGAGTGCTGCACTGTCAGATGAACCATCTTTCAGATGATAAATTAATCCGAAGCCCTGTCTTCCTCCTCAGGTGAATGTAAAAGATCCTACCACACATATTGGACAAAGAGCAGGAGAGTTCTCCCCAGTGTGCTGGCCAATGACATGGAGATGGTGGCATAGTGGTAATGTCACTGGACTACTAATCCAGAGGCCCAAACTAATGCTCCGAGGACACAGGTTCAAAATCCACCATAGCAGCTGATGGAATTTAAATTCAATTAATAAATCTGGAATTTTAAAACTAGTCTCAGTAATGGTGACCATGACAGCTATTACTGATTGTTGTAAAAACCCGTCTGGTTCACTAATGCCCTTTAGGGAAGGGTCCTGCTCCCATCTGACCTACATGTTGACTCTAAACTGCCCTCTGCAGTGGCCTAGCAAGCAACTCAGTTCAAGGGCAAATAGGGATGGGCAACAACTGCTGGATTTGCCAGTGATGCCCTCATCCCATGAAAGAATGAAGAAAAAAAAAGTTATCCCTCAATCAATGGAGCTAAGCAATCCCATAACAAATGCATCAGATCAAGCTGCAGTCCTAACACATTCAATCGTGAAAGGTGGTGGACAATTAAGCAACTAATGGGGAGAGGAGGTTGAAAAATATCACCATCCTCAATGATTGGGGAGCCCAGCGTGTCAGTGCATAAGACAAGGCTGAAGCATGTGCAACTATCTTCAGCCAGAAGTGCTGAGTGGATGACCCATCTCAGCCTTCTCCTGAGGTCCCCACCATTGTAAATGCCAGTCTTCAAACAATTCTATTCACTCCATGTGAAAGCAAGAAATGGCTGAAGGCACTGGATACTGCAAAGACTATGGGCCCTGACAACTTTCCAGCAATAGTACTGAAGACTGGTGGTCCAGTACTAGCTACACCCCTGGCCAAGCTTTTCCAAAACAGCTACAACATTGGCATCAGCCAGGCAATGTCGAAAATTGCCCAGGTATGTCCTGTACACAAAAAGCAGGACAAATTCAATCTGACTCATGATCGCCACATCAGTCTATTCTTGATCATCAACAAAGCGATAGAAGGTGTCATCGACAGTGCTATCAAGCAGCACTTACTCAGCAATAACCTGCTCAGTTTGGGTTCCACCAGGGTTACTTGGCTCCTGACCTCTTTACAGCCTTGGTCCGAACATGGACAAAAGAGCTGAACTCCAGAGGTGAGGTGACAGTGACTGCCCTTGACATCAAGACAGCAACTGACAGCATGTGGCATCGAGGAGCCAAACAAAATTGAAATCATTGAGAATCAGGTGAAAGATGGTTGTGGTTCTTGGAGGCCAATCATCTCAGCCCCAGGATACCACTACAGGAGTTCCTCAGGGTAGTGTCCTGGAGACAACCATTTTCAACTGTTTCATCAATGACCTTCCCTTTTTGGTTTTTTGCTGATGTTTGCACAAAGTTAAATACTAATTACAACTCCTCAGATATGACAGCCTGTGCAGACATGCAGCAAGATCTGGATAACATTCAGGCTTGGACTGATAAGTGGCAACTACATTAGTGCCACACAAGTGTCAGGCGATGACTATCTCCAACAAGAGAGAATCTCACCATCTCCCCTTTACATTCAATGCCATTAGCTTAGCTGAATCCTTCATTATGTGGGTTACCATTGACCGGAAAATAAATAGTGTGGCTTCAAGAGTAGGTCAGAGGCTGGGAATTCTTTGCTGAGTAATTCATCTCTTGACTCCCCAAAGCCCATCCACCATCTACAAGGCACAAGTCAGGAGTGTGATGGAATGCTCTCCACTTGCCTGGATGCTGGAGTTCCAACAACACTCAAGAAGCTTGACACCATCCATGACAAAGCAGCCTGCTTGATTGGCACCCCATCCAACACCTTAAACATTCAGTCCCTCCACCACCAGTGCACAGTCAGCAATGTGTACCCTCAATGAAATGCAGGGTAGCAGCTTGCCAAGGTTCCTTCAACAGAATCTTCCAAGTCCGCAACCTCTACCACCTAGAAAGACAAGGACAGCAGATAGATGGGAATACCACCACCTGGAAGTTCCCCTCCAAGCTACTCACTTGGAAATATATTGCCGTTCTTTCATTGTCACTGGGTCAAAATCCTGGAACTCCCTCCCTAACAGCACTATGGGTGCACCTACATCACACAGACTGCAGGGGTTCAACAAGGCAGCTCACCACCACCGTCTCAAGGGCAATTAGCGATGGGCAATAAATGCTGGCCTAGCCAGCGACATAAGGACAAATAAAAATAATACTTTAAGTATATTGTGTGGTACAAAAGCAACGTACTGCAGTTGCTGTAAATCTGAATTAACAACAGAAAATGCTGGAAATATTCAGCAAGCCAGGCAGCATCTGTGTAGAGAAAAGCAGGATGAACATTCCAGTTCAATAACCTTTCATCGAACCATTCGTTGAGGTATCTGATCATTATCACAGCGATGTTTGTGGCATGTTGCTGTGTGCAATTTGGCTGCCATGTTTCCTACATTACAACAGTGACTACACTTCAAAAAGTACTTCCTTGGCTGTGAAGAGCTTTGAGACATCCTGAGGTTGTAAAAGCTCTTTCTTTCACCGTGCACGCTGGTCAGTTGTACCTTTGTCCACAGCATGACAGCCAATCTTGCTTTAACCCATGTCACTCAACTATCAAACATTGCCTTGTCACAGCCAAACAGAGCTGCCGATCTCTGTCCAATCCTTTCTTTTACAAAA
This sequence comes from Cetorhinus maximus, assembly GCF_964194155.1. Taxonomy (NCBI): domain Eukaryota; kingdom Metazoa; phylum Chordata; class Chondrichthyes; order Lamniformes; family Cetorhinidae; genus Cetorhinus; species Cetorhinus maximus. The sequence continues at coordinate 24,969,488 of NC_135895.1, read as the reverse complement.
ATGCCATTCTGTTCTTGCACTTTATTTTTTTAAGCACAACTTCTTGATCTAATCAGGTCCATTTTAGCTAATAAACACTCAATAGCTTCTGCTTAAATGTCTTTTTTCTCTCTACAATATGACAACATGGGGTGCAGGGGGAGATTTCTGTTGTTTATTAGCATTGACAATGTATTTATGCAAAACAAAATTAGCCTCTATGTAAGCATCCTTCATGCCCTTAGGCTGTGATAGGCATTGACATACTCCTAAATTAACGTTGTCATATAGGCAAATATGGTAGCCAATTCATGCACAGCAAGGCCCCACATAAAATGAAAAATCAATCTGGATTTCCTGTTCAAGTCTGTTCAATGTATTGGGACCTAACATTCCTGATCTTCAGATTTGGACTACTACTACTGAGCCAATGCTGATATCCTCCTGTGAGTAAAGTGGTACTTGATTAGTCTAAATAGCATAAATCATATTGGCCTTGTGACTTTGTACTTCACAGAATGCTCCTGCCAATTTGTTAACTGCATTAACAGACACATCATTTAGTTACCCGTGTATAGAAGTAAAATAACTGCAATTGTGGCCCTCAAAATGCAGAAAAAAATACTATTGTGAAAGTATTTCCATCTTCCTGTCAGACCATACAGAAGAGATACAGTGCATGCTCCCGCCTGACCTCCACGGAAAGAACTTGCTGAATCTGGACCTCTTGCCTGTGTCCTGTTCAGAAACGTTTGAAAGATTTTATCGCCTCGTGAATTCAGTAACTTCAGCGTTCACAGTCGCAGCTGTCACCAATCAGAGTAAGTCATAGGCTTCAGCAGAAATCTTTGTAAATTATTTTACATTTTCTCAAGAATGTTTGCATGATATATCTAGCTGTGTTTGTATCATCATTGTCTGTCACATGAGAAAGGTGAGACATTGAGCACAAAAAGTCTGCATCTATTTCTTTTAAATGACTTACCAGGTGTAATATATATTCTTCTTCACCACCTGGGAGTTAATAATATTGACTCTGTTTCAATGATGGTTTGACCCAAAGCCTTCCATATTCTATCTCCAGAATTTTTTCCTAGCCTCCCCTTTAATATTTAAATATTTCAATTTTCAAGAATGGCCTGCCGGCACTAAATGAGTTAAAGAGGTTTAGAAAATTGGGACCTCTGGGTCCACAAATGTGTTAGCTTTATGAGGCATGAATAACATATCGGAATGAGGATATTGCAAAGTAATCCCCAGTTTTCCATTTTTCATTAACTCTACCCACTGAAAGCGCATATCGACGATGAGCTGCAGTATCACATTCAGGCAAGAGGGTTTATTAAAGCTCTGCATTTTATTAAATGGCTATTTTTCCATATATATGGTGTTTGTATTTACAGCCTCTTCATCAAAAGTTTGCATTCTTCAACAGCAAATTGGATATATGAATTACCTTTAACTTAACAATGATGTACCAAATACTACACAGAAGAGGGGAAAAATAAACAGTACTGTAGGAGAAAAGTTACCAAAGGTGACTGAAAGCAATTGTCAAAAAAGTTAGTTTTGATGAGGGTTTTTGAGGGAAAAGATAGAGATAACAAGACAAAGAAGTTTAGGGAAGACTTTCTAAAATATGGGATAAAGGTTCTGTGATCAAAATGCAACAGAGGAGAGTATGCAAAAGGGAACAGGGACAGAAGACCAGAGGGTATCTGCTGACATATAAGCTTGGAGGAGAATGTCAAATTAGAAGGGAGTGAGTTTGTGGAGGATTTGTAGACACAGATAAGGTTTTTGAATTCAATGTACTAGGGAAAGGTGAGCCACTGGAAGTTGGCAAGGACAAAAGATAATGGAATTACCTGGAAAAACTCAGCAGGTCTGGCAGCATCGGTGGAGAAGAAAAGAGTCGACGTTTCGAGATAATGGGATGAGGGAAGGTCAATGGCAGCGGCTGCATGAGTTAGTGTGGGACAGGATGCAGGCAGTACAGTTTCAGGTGGATCTTTGCAGGCCACCGGGGAGCTCAATGTAGTAATGCAGCCTAGCTGGATCTGGTAAAATCGATGGAAATAAAATAGAGGGATGTCAAATGAGCTGCCTACTCGTTTTTATGCATTTTACACTATCGCCCCAAATTATCTATCGCATTACTTAAAATAATATAAAAGGCACTGAAGACTTTGTATAATTGCAGTGTAAAAATACTGCAACTTTGTGGTTTAACAATATTTCTTGTGGTAAAATTATACACTCACTTACCTGGTTGTCACTACCTGTAGCAACCTATTGGGTGCAATATCACTTTGAACACCAAGGCCATAGTTCAGAGAGAGGAAGAAAAATAAGTAGTTGAACACCAGCTTTTGGACCTGTTCTTGAAGTTTTACTCTGTGACATTACAAGTGATACCTTTTTTCCTGCATGCTCACCATTTTGAAATTGTTGTTGCACATTTTACAAACACTGCAGCATTAGAAATGTGCATGAGGAATCTGAAGCTAAGTAGATGGTCAAGCCTGATTTTTAAAAAAGCATTTGTTGTCCAACATGAATGCACTGCACATTTTCCCTTTCAAATCTATAGATTTAATATTCTTCCTCCAATGATTGCTGCATTTGTGTAAGTTCATGTCTGTGTTACTTAATTTATTTTGCAGTGACAATAATTGGGTACAATGGTCAATTAAGAAACTTCAGTCTACAGTATTTACTTTTCTGTCTATGCTCCTATTTCTTTTGTTCATGCGATATGAAACTATTGGAACCAATGATTTTTGCTGAGACTTCCTGTTTATTTCCCCTCATAATTCAAAGTATTTTTTTACCTCACTTTTCTGAATTGCTTTTTAATATTTTGAGTTCCTTCTTGAAGATTACTTTGCTTACTGTCTCTGCTGACCCTGAATTTGTCTTTTTTAAATATATGTTTGTTTAACAAATCCTTTGTGAAGTTGCTACACAGTTTGTTACGTGATACTCAGGCGAGTACAATGGCATATTGTAATTGTCAAAACAGTTAACAATAAGCCTGAAACCACAAGCTTTGCTGGCGGGTCCCTGGATAGTTTGCGGGCATAACTCTCACTCAGTTGAGTCCGGGAGATCAGGGGAGGTGCTGCCTACATGCATCTTACTGAACTGGGCCTTCTTTGTATCAAACAGATGACAAACATCAATAGCTTGAAATACATTCCCAGTTAGTTAGTTCTTACTATTCTGTCTGGCAGTCGGGTTGTGCAGAGATACTGGGGTAGAACATAGTTCCTGGAAGGGGCTCCGGACTGGCACGCCCCAGTTATTCCAACTCAGAAATGTCTCAATGGTGCTTTGCTCACATTTTTGTTATGTTCACTTCGCCACTAGGGGGAATGCATCTTCCAGCAGCTAGCAGTACCAAGCTGGTATCAGTTTCAAAGGAAATGAACTCTGGTCAAATCTATAATGGCCAATCACTCTATTCCACCAGGTTTAATTCAAGTGGCAGAGGTGAAAATAAGTCCCGGGGTACTTTAGGCTTTTAAATAGGATTTAGCCCATTAATTTCAAATAATATAAAAGGGCACGGAAAACTCCGTATGACTGCAGTGTAATATGCTTGCGACTTTGTAGTTTATCAATCCACCATGTGATAAAAATTGTGCACTCACTTAGTGTGCTGATGCTGCCTTCAGCAATCTATTGTTTGCAACTTCACTTTTACAACCAAGTCCATAATTTCAGAAATGAAAGCAGGAAAAAGAAACAGTTGAACACTACCTGTTATAGCTTTTTAAAACACGGAATCATTTCCACCCTTGTAGCACCTGGAGTCATAAGAGTGCCAAAGGAAAGAGGGAAAGTTCATTCCATGCAAATCATAGGGAAAGTAGTCAGCTCGAATATGAAGTCCAGTTTTGGGTGTCCTATTTTAGGAAGGATGTGAAGACAATGGACATGATTCAGAAGATATCTGGGATGACTGGCTTTAGCTGAGAGCATGGAGGAGAGAAATTGAGACTCTTGTAAAAACAAAGAAAGCTAAGAGACATTCAAAATTAAGGATTTTTGGAAGGTAGATAGAGAAAACCTGCACTCATAGGCCATAGATTCAATAACCAATCACTATAAATTTAGGATTTCCATGAAAAGAATGAAAGGAAAGGTTGAGGGGATTTTTTAATGTAGGGATTGTAAAGAGGTAGAATGCCCTTCCAGAAACTGGAAGGAAGCTGAATCTATGATGATTTTAGAAGGCAAGTAAATTAATATTTGATTTGGACAAATTTGAATGTACTTACAGAGAGCTGTGGTAGTTGTGATGGGCTGAATGGCCTCCTTGTCTGAGGTAAAATTCTATGATCTATTTATGTTTCCACCCTGCTGAGCTTTCCTTCAATACTGTGCTGTAACTTTGAGCATATAACACAGTGGTGTTACACGATACTCAATTTGAAGGTAATCCTGCTGACTTCTGTACTAACTACGCACTCTGTTATTGACTTGGGTCTAGGATATCGGTCAGCTGTTAGGGTTGCCAACTGTGATTAAATGTGTTCCTGGATATTCTCATCGCATCACTTGCCCCCTCACTCCAGCCATTCGTCAGGTTGAAAACACACTGTTTTCCCATGGGAATTGGAAAGCAAAAAGACTTGTTACGCAATTGGACGATGCTTGACCGTCAGCCAGACAGTCTTTTTTCTCCCCGTGTTCAATATTTTTATATCTGGTAAAGAGAAATGTTCAAAGAAAATGACTAAAAAAAGTATTTTTAAAGGTCCTGATGATTTTTCTCCAGGGTTCCACACAGCAGTGTCCTGGAGATTGATCTTCAATTCCTGGAAACTCCAGGCCATTCCTGGAAGGTTGGCAACACTTGTTCAGCTAGACGTCATGCTCTACATGTGCTCCCTGTTGTCATTATACTCTAGGCAAGGGAGTTTCAGATAACTCCCTCTAATGTTATTGTCTAGCACAGTAAAACATCTTCTGTCAGGATGTGCTGTAAATTTTGCTGAACAATCTGGCTGGTTCCGGTTATTCTAGGGTAAAAACATATAAGGTTGAAAGATATCATGTTACTGCAGAGGCAGAGTAAAGGTCATGAAAATAATTTACATGTCTACCTGCTGCACAGGACATTCTCGTTTTGATAAAGGAGTCTAATCTTAATACAAACTACCCACCTAATCGGATAAGTTACTGGGAGTGCATAAAACAATATGAAATAAGGCAACAATTAGTCAGTGGAAGATGCAGCCATTTTGGCTGCTGTTGCTTGCTGCAAATTTTCATCACCAAACACTCCTTCAGGTGATGCCAGCATGTCAGGCCCACAAAATATAATCTGTTTTATCTATTTATTGAAGGCTCTATTTTGCTAGTGCTTTTCTTTGGCTTTTATGGAATCTCCTAGTGATGTCTAGGAAATTTGGAGGGTAGGTTAGCAATCTCAGTTGTGGAGCGGTGGTGACAAAGTGGTAATGTTACTATACTGGTAATCCAGAGGCCCAGCCATTGGAGACATGGGTTCAAATCCCACCATAGCAGCTGGTGGAATTTAAATTAAATTAATGTATCTGGAATTGAAAGCTAGTCTCAGTAATGGTGACCGCACAACTATCATTAATTGTTGTAAAACCTCATCTGGTTCACTAATGTCCTTTAGGGAAGGAAATCTGCCGTCCTTACCTGATCTGGCCTACATGTGACTCCAGATCCACAGCAATGTGGTTGACTCTTAACTGCCCTCCGAAATGGCCCAGCAATTGCCACTCAGTTCGAGGGCAATTAGGGATGGGCAACAAATGCTGGCCTTGCCAGAGGTGCCCATACTCCATCAAAGAATTTAAAAAAAGTTGTGGCTCAGGCTTTCTCGCAGCATTTTTTATTTGTATTTAAGGAAATTAAGCATTTTCCGTTAACAGACCAAGGACGGACTTTTCCCACCCTTCCTGCCGTGGGTTTCGTAGTGGGCGGGAGCGGAGAATCCCACGGCGGTCAAAAAGTCGGAAACCCGCCGGCGTAAAAGTAGTTTGTGATTCTGCCGATACACGCCGTTGGTTATCCCGCTGCCTCGTGGCGCGAATGCCGTTTGCATGCATTACCATCTCATGAATGCTCATTAAAACAGCCGCACGCCGGAATCTCGTGATACCTCCCAATCTTGCGTTCTGCCTACGGGAAATTACATCGGCATGAAACCCGTTTGAAAAGGACTGGCATGCACACGTCAGATCTCAGTTCGCTAGTGACTTTGAGGTGAGCACAAGATACATAGCCTGCCTGCCGTAGCGCTGTGCCAATCTTGTTGCGATGAACGGCACACTGCTGGGACTGTCGGGCTGGTCTTTTTTTTTATTTGTTCACGGGATGTGGGCGTCGCTGACTAGGCCAACATTTATTGCCCTTCCCTAATTGCCCCTGAGAAGGTGTTGGTGAACTGCCTGCTGACCTGTCTGTTCCTGCTCTTTCCCTATGTTGTCCAGAAGGACAGTACTGTGCTGCGGTACTCATGCAGGCCTCCACTTTCAGCCCCTGACCCGTACTGCGGCCAGGGTTGGGGGGTGCAGGGGTTTTCTGCTCCCAGTGGCAGAAGCTGTTGTCTACAAGGTCACCACTATGCAGTGGTACTCGGGCAGGACTCCATTTTCAAAAACGATCATTTCGACTGGGGGTGGGGTGTGAGTGGAGGGTGGGGATGACGAACACAAGGGGGGCAATGGGGAAGGAAGGCTGTGCACAGGCTGTGAGGGGGGGAAATGGATGGGAGGCAGAGGGGCAAGGAGGTGGAGGGGTTGGGGAATAATGGGAAGCAGAGGGTAGACTGAGGGGTAGAAAGCTGGAGCCCAACAAGGGTACATGAAATGTTGAATTTCAAGGGGGTCAAAGGGAAAACACATGTTTGACTGGAAGAGGATGCATGTAGACTCTGGAATAGGAAGTGGGGGTATTTTTAGTGTGGCACCAGAGGGATGGGCTGCACTGAGACTCAGAAGGTTGGGGGAGCTGGGGGGGGTGGGTGGTTTGGGAGGGGACACTGTAGTCCTCAGTCATTAGGGCAATGGGGAGCTCTGTGAATGTCTAAGTCCTTGGTCTGGGTCTTGCAGTCAGGAGTCAGAGAGTACAGACAGTCCTGTGCTGATGTGGAAAGGAGTCATAGAGTACATGCAGTCCAGGGGCTATGTGGCCCTCATAATCAGAAGTCAGAGGTAAGAGACAGTCCAGGGGTGCAGCGGGCATGTAGCAGGAGGAATCATTGGGGGCACACTGCAGTCCAGCTGCAGAGAGGGGCAAGGGCTGTGTACTCCAGAGGAAAAAAGCACAGCTTGGTGTGTGGGGCTGACTCACAGTTGGTGTCCTTGCACTTGGCTGCCTCTGTACTGGGCTGCAGATGGAATGGTAACTGGAGGCATCTGCAGCCTGTAGATTGGAAACACATAATAAAGGCGGGGGGCTGGGGGAGTAGACGAAGCTCTCCTTGGGGGATGCGGGGGAGGGGTTCACCTCGGTATGTGACCGTGAACACAGCCTCCAGATGGGATGGGTAAAGGTCCACATGGGGCATAGGCACATCACAAGTGATGGACACGGAGAGGGGAGGGTAGGAATATCCACCCCAACAACTATGGGATCCAGTATTATTTGGGGAGGCTGGAGAACAACAGGAGGGAGCTCTACCTTCACATCGTGAGGTTCCAGGGATATATCAGGTACACAGACAGCGAGAGAGTCCAATTGCATTTCAAATTAATAGTGGAGAACCACCATCTTGCTGCACCACAGTTATGGCGCTGTCTCAAATCAAAAGTACCAGCGAATCTGATCGGGAGGGGCCTGAGGTTGTGTGGGAGGAGTACACTGCTGGGTTAAGGGGCCCTTTCTGGGGACTCCCTCAAACTTGTTGGTGACATAACGGTAAGCATGAGTCTGCTTAGTGAGAAAGGAGGAAGACCTCCTTGCTATGAAAGCTACCAAAAGCTAATGCCTTTATTAGCACTGTTAAAGGGGTACTCAAAACTCAGTGGCTTCACATCATAGTTGCTGCATTTTAAGAGTAACACAGAGGAATGTAGAGTTTGGGAATGCCGGCAATAGTGAAGGAGGCACAGCTGCATCGTATATGGCATTCCATCAATGAAGGCCTGTCACCTGTTCACCAGAATTGGCATTCATAACAGGCCAAAGGGCATCCACTCATTGACCTTGAACAACTGATTGGTCATTACTATGCCACATCAGAGATTGGAGCACAGAACTAGGTTGGGTCACTCATCTCATTTACAACTTATCCTATGCAGGGCTCCAGATGTTACATATCTGGGATGCCATTTTGTTCACTTCGATGTGTGTGCTAGCACATCAGGGAAAAGGCTGTATCAGCCACCATGCAAGTAGGGCATGAAAAACCTTTTAATTTTACATTTTACATTTTACAAATATTTCATATTTGAGCTTCACTTTCTTGACCCTTTCATCATTAATGTCTTCAATGTTTCATTTCAGAGAGAAGGCAAAAGCACAAATAGATCCAGGGCTCAATGCTGCCTTTGTCAGGGTCCTAATGCAAAGGAGTAGGTGAAGGAGGGAGAGGTGAGTGCAGCTCCAGCAGGAGGCTCTGCCTGAGGGACATGGTCAAGGGGAGCCAGGAGGAGAGACCCAGACAACAGAAGTGATCGCCAGACCTAGGATATACTGTAGAAGAGTCTCCTATTTACAAATGATTGAAAGACAATGCTGTGCATGTCTGCGCTTGTCCTGAGCTCTGGTACATCACATATGCCACATTCTTTGTGAAGACCTGACACCACATGGAGTTGGAGGGTATCCCCTGCCAGTGGCTTTGAAGGTGACCACAGCGCTCAATTTCTTTGCCTCTGGGTCTTTCCAAGGATCAACAGGGGACCTGTGCAGCATCTCTCAGTCCACAACACATCGATGCATAAAGAAGGTCACAGATGCCCTTTACAGGAAGGCCTATCATTACATCAGGTTTGCTCCGGTCAAAGATAACTAGGCTGCGAGATTCACCAGCTTTGCCACCATCTCAGGCTTCCCAAGAGTGCAGGGTGCAATAGACTGCACCCATGTGGCTTTATGGGCTCCATGGCAGCAGGCCTGAATATTTATAAACTGCAAAGGCTACCATTCCATCAATGTACAACTGGTGTGTGATCACCGAAAGCACATACTGCATGTTTGTGCATGGTACCCTGGGAGTTGCCATGACTCCTACATCCTGAGTCACTCCCAGGTGCCTAAGATTTTCGAGGGCCTGGATGGTTGCTTGGGGATAAGGGGTACCCACTGAAATGCTGGCTGATGACACCGGTATGTTGTCCTCAGAGTCGTTCCGAGGGGAGGTACAACGCTGCTCACAGCTCCACACACTCCCTTATAGAGCAGACCACAGGGCTTCTGAAGTTGTGCTTCAGACGTTTGGACTGCTCAGATGGCTCACTACTATATACTCCTGACAGGGTTTCCTGCATCATTGCAGTGTGCTGTGCCCTTCACAATCTGGCAATGCAAAGAGGTGACCCTTGCCAGATGCTGAAATTGAGGAGGATGAGAGCTCATTGGAGGATGAAGATCTGGAGGCCCAGGAGCCTTAGGAGACTGCTGAGGGTCAGTGTGAGCGCAATCGCGCTATGGAGGAAGGAAAATAAAAGCAAAATACTATGGATGCTATAATTCTGAAGCAAAAGCAGAAAATGCTGGAAAAACTCAACAGGTCTAGCAGCATCTTTGAAGAGAGAAATCTGTGGAGAGAGAAACAGAGTTAATGTTTATGCCAACATCAGCACCTTTTTTAGCACTAACCACCACCATTAACACTCCCTTTGTCCTTTAGTTCGTAACATCTTTGTCAATTCCTCCTTTGTCCCCATCTATCGCTGGCCTTCTATCCAGCTCCACCTGCTCCATCCCACTTTAACAGTATAAATCTCATCATATTTCCACTTCTCTTTAGCTCTGAAGAAGGGTCATACGGACTCGAAATGTTAACTCTGTTTCTCTCTCCACAGATGTTGCTAGACCTGCTGAGTTTTTCGAGCATTTTCTGTTTTTGTTGTGAAGGAGGAAGGAAGACCTGGGAAATGTGCTTGTGGTACTTTAATTGCTGACAGGTTCCAGGGGAAGTAAAGTTAATTGAGGGAATATGGCCACATCTCCCCTAGCCTTCAATGCCATTCTCTTTCATCTCAGGGGATGTCCAACCACTTGCAGCAAGAACGAGTCCTGCATTCACACTTGCATGTTCTGGCCTCATGAATTGCCAGGTCATGATCTTTGCTTTGGTCCGCAGTGCCCTGTGAATGCGCTCGCTCTGGGAACTGAGAGTTCTCTGAGGAACAAGAGCGATGCGAGAGAAGACTTGAAGCCTTCTCTGTCACCTAATGATGCAAACATTGCTGCCACTGAGATGAGGATATGGCTAGGGATCTTCTCCTCCAATACATGTCTTGTCTTCTGCCACTACCAATGCCACTAGATTATCAATGCTGGTGAGCTACCCTCACTCAATGGTATTCCTTGAGGAAGAAGGGTTAAAAATGCTAACATCACATACTTCAAATAAAGATCTCCCTGACATCACACAAGGTGCAGAGACTAGTTCAACTGAGGTTGACATCACAGGAATGTGAATCTCACAGTGGCACATTATCACTGAGTGGGAGGATGGCTAAACATCCACATAAGAGAAGTCCAATGTACAAAATCACAATGCCTTCAGTTGACCAAGACATTCACATCTAAAGTGCAATTTCTTTATGGTGGTAGCACACCCATGACCCAAAAGTGATTTCAAAATTTCTTAACTTTCCTAACTCTACCACTGCACTTGGGTGCAGCCCCGACATCTGCAGCTGAGGTGGAGGAAGCCTTGCTGACTGCTACATCCTGATGTCTGTGATGACCTTGTCGGACGTCCTCTGGTGGTTTGAAGCCTGGAGGGTCCCGGCCTGGTAAGGGTCTCCTGCTCGGGGGCAGGCGTGCCCCCAGTGGCCTGAGAAGCTAGAGTTGATGGGGTCACAGGCAGAGGGGCTGTAAGCATTGCACACCCTTGGAGTGTCCTGAAAGAAGGCCCCTGGGGTGCCTGAGCACGCTCCCCTGACTCCTTGAGGAGATGGTACCCCTGGTGGGAGGTCAAGGTCCCCATGTCGTCTACATCTTGCTAGTGCTCACCAGGGTGTGTGGCTATGGAGTGTAGGGCCAAGTGCAAATCCGGCAAGACCCGCTGGACCAAGGTCTCCACAGTGGTCACCAACCTTTCCATGGTGGCCCCGAGATGCTCACATGTTGGCCTACGACATCAGACAGAATGCAGATGGACTCCTCCATCGTTTGCTCTAGCCTTCCGAGTGACTGTAAAATTTCTGCCGGATATTCCGCTGCCTGTCGTTGCATCTCCAGTATTGAGTTGCAGGCCAGAGGATCGTCACCTGACTCAGACTGAGAGGGTGGCTGTTCTCCAGCAACCCTCTGAGTGCCAGAAACCTGGGCTGTCCCTGCCTCAGACTGCTGTGGGGACGTGTTAGGAGGTGTTCCCCAGAAAGTGACCCCTAGCCTAATCTACAGCTGTACTCCACCGAGTTGTGTGTCTCTGAGCTGGTGGAGGGTGTGGGTGAGCGCAGTGATGGTTCTTCCAGAGCTTCATCTTCAGGTGTGGCCTAGGGGCTCGGACTTATTCTGGGCTGCCTTGTGGGTCTCCATCTGCTGGCGCCCACAAAATAGAAAACAGAGCTTCAGCTGATGAGCATGAGCAATATAAGCCTGCACGTGACTCACTGTGATTGTCAGGATTTGTTGAGGTGATGGAGCTGTGATCCATACAAAGTTTCTAGGAGAGGCCGATCCCCCTTCCCCACAGGAGCAATCCCTGTCCTCCCCAGCCAGCTCGACTGCAGCCTCCTCAAACTCAGTGAGGACAATGATCTCGGCCATCCCTCCCCCGGTCTGTGATCTCTCGCGCCTATTGTGTGCCAGCTTGGCCTGTATGAAGAAGAAAGAAAGGCATGTGATGAGAAGGGATGGAGCAGAGGTTGGCTGGGATGCATATTCCTTGTGTGTGGTGAGCATCCCCCCCCCACCCCCCCCCCCCCCCCCCCCACCCAGTAGGTCCAAAGGATGGAGTGTGAGCAACATTATAGATAGGATGGTGGTGGTATGAAAGTTTCCGTGAGAGAACGATATGTGTCCCCCGCTAATGGTTGTGTGAGACCCCGGAAGAGAGTAGCCATTTGAGTGCATGATGCCATGATGAGAGTTTGATATTGAAGGAAGTTGAAGGATGACTTACCCTGGCAGAGGGGATGTGACCATTCATCCTCTTCCTGCACCAGATGGCATTTTGTGCACAGTTGCCAGCCGCGCTGACCTCCTGTGCGATGACCTCCTAGGCCGGAGAGGTGAGGCTGGTATGCTCCCTGGTGCCATCCCTGGGATATAGGACATGACTCTGCGCCCGCACTCCTCTGATCAAGGCCTCAAGGGCCTGGTGGGTGAAGCTGGGTGCTGCGTTCTTCTTGAGGCTTACGGCCACTTTCTTGTGCGTGGAAAACATCTGTAACAGTCTCTTGGAGACAGGTGGACTGGAGAGAATGAGATGTATGAGTTTGACGGGTGTTTAAGTATGGTGCCCAGACCTTCGAGCCTGCCAGTTGACAGCGGGTGGACGAGTCGGCTCCCGACCCACCAGGCGATTTGGTCCAATTCTTGCCTGTGCATAATTAATGAGCTTCCGAGCGTGGAATTGGGCGTGAGTTCCCACCATTCCAAGCAGCGGAGTGGGCACCGCCGAAACTGCCCATCACCGCACATAGTCTCATGAATGGAAAATTCCGCCCCAAGTCTCCTATTAGCCAAAAACTGAATGCTGAGAATCCATGGGCCAGGGTTAACATTTATAAAAGCAAAATACTGCGGATACTGGAAATCTGAAACAAAAACAAAAATACCTGGAAAAAGTCAGCAGGTCTGACAGCATCTGCGGAGAGGAAGACAGTTAACGTTTCGAGTCCGTATGACTCTTCATCAGAACTAAGGAAATAGAGAAATGAGGTGAAATATAAGCTGGTAGCGGGGGGATGGGACAGGTCTTCTTTGCCTCCACCTATCACTGGCCCAATTGACGATTAGACTGAACTGACTGAAAGATGACCAGTAAATTTGCCTCTACACTTTTGCTGTAATTTGTGGCTAAAAATCATTCACAAAATCTTATTGAGTAGGTAGAGGCATGAAGATGTTGAGAGAAAAATTCAATTTTCCCATCTGTTCATAACTTCTTCATATTTGGCAACAAATATGTTGTATACAGGTCTAAATATCTCACATGCAGACTTTCACCACTATACTCAGCAGTATTGTACTCAATGTTTGTCATTTTCTGTACAGTTTGCATGGATTCAAATTAGTACAAATGTTTCTCTAAAGTGAGTACATAAATATTGATTGATGTGTATGTCGTTTAATATTTAATTGACATTATTTTATTGAAACTTCCAGCTTCAGATGCACCATCAAAAGAAGGCGGCAAGGGATGGCAATATCTTGTTGCAGCTCTGGTAATTGCTATCGCCTTCTCAGCCTTGATTGCTATTGGTGCGAAATTTAAACTCTTTCACAAATACTTCACCAGCTACAGCCACCAGCTACTGCCAGAGCAAGATGGCATCAGTCATGATGCAGTTAGTGTGAACATGCCACGCAATAGTGAGATGGAGGACATTAGGGATAGAACTATGTATCCAGGTCTGGAGGAAGATGATGGATACATTGAGGACAATTATATTCAGTCAGAAGTGAAAGCAGACGATGAGCAGGAGATGCATATTTCCATTTAACAGAAATCAACAGGTCCTACCACCTCAAACTCTTCCAAACCATTCTGTTGTACAGGGTATGTATTTTTTAAAAAGTCAACTTAATTGAAGGGGGCTCCAAGTCTTTTCCCTCTCTTCATTGTATCAGATTAGATATTGCCCAATGTCATTGGAATTCACCAAAACTTCTCTCCACTGTTTATGTGTAAAGAAATAAATCTGCAACTGTTGGACCTAGGAATAAAAATAGATGATGCTGAAAATGGATAGCAGGTTCATCAGCATCTGTAAGGTCAAAGAGCAAGCTAACATTCTGATCACCAAGGTTCCAACCACAGCTGATTCAATGCCTGTACCTTCACCTCTTCCCACAACATTGACCAGAGACCCAAATACTCTTCCACATAATACGGCAATTCAAACATACTTCCTCTAATTCATGCATGCAGCAATTGCCACTCGTGGTGAGAACTCCTGTACGATCAGGAGATCGAGCACTGATTGGATGACTGCATTGTTGAACTTCTGACCTGTCTGCAGATGTTTTCGAGACCTCCATGTGGCTTGGCATTTAAACTCTCTCCCCACAATCCCACTCTGATGCTCCATTTTGGACACTGTTTCAATGAAGTACAACACAAGGTTGAAAAACAGTGTTTCATCTTTGATCTCTGGTATGAACACTGAATCTAGCAACTTTAGAGCTTAGTCATCTCCCCAATTTTCTTCAGAGCAAGGTATGTTAGCATTTTGGAATTAGATTCTTAATCAGATTACACTTCTGGCAGCGATGTCCTCACTCTGCAACTTGGGTAGTCTTCTCTTTTCAGTTTGGATCATCTCACTTTTTTGTTTCCAGCATTCACTGTTTTCCATTTCAGATGGAATCCATCTGCGAAGCATTTTTTGGCTTTTGGCTTTGGGCCCCTCTAATTGGTAGGATGTGATTGGTGGTAACCCACAAGAATCTGTTATAGAGCCTCAATTATTCTCTGGTTTTATTAATGACTTAAATGATGGAATAGAAAGGCATATATCCAAATTTGCTGATGACACAAAGATAAGCAGTACTGCAAGCAGTGTAGATGGAAGCATAAAGCTACAAAGAGATATTCATAAATTAAGTGAATGGACAAAACTGTGACAAATGGATTTCAATATAGATAAATGTGAGATCATCTGCTCCGGACCTAAAAAGAAGAGAACAGGGACCTTCTAAATGGTGGAAGACTAATAGGAAAAGAGGAGGTGCAAACAGACTTGGGGGTCCGGGTATATAGATCTTTAAAGTGGCATGAACAGGTATGAAAAATAATCAAAAAGGCGAATGAAACTCAGTCTTTATATCTAGAAGATTAGAATACAAGGGATTAGAAGTCATGCTACAGCTATACAAAGCCCTGGTTAGATGGCACCTGGAGCACTGGGAGTAATTCTGGGCACCAGACCTATTGTCCTTGGAAGGAGTGTAGCATACCTGGACTCCAAGGGCTAAATTACAAGGAGGGAATACAGAAACTAAGGTTGTATTCTGTGGAATTTACAAAGATTAAGAGATGATTTGATTGACGTTTTCAAGATATTATGGGAAACAGAAGGGTTAAATTGAAAGAAACTATTTCTGCTAGTTGGGAAGTCTAAGGCTAAGGAGCATAGTCTAAATATTAGTGTCAGATCTTTCAGGGGTGGCGTTAGGAAACACTACTATATATGAAGGGTGGTAGAAGTTTGGAACTCTCTTCCGCAAATGGCAATTGATGCTAGATCAATTGTTAATTTTAAATCTGAGATTGAAACATTTTTGTTAATCAATGATATTAAGGGATATGGGGCAAGGGTGGGGTATATGGAGTTAGGTCGTAGGTCAGCTCATGATTTCAATGAATAGTGGAACAGGCTCGAGGGGCTAAATGGCCTACTCTTGTTCCTATGGTTCCTTCTAATATTCACAGAGGGAAATGAAGGAAGTCTTCAAATATTTGTGGATGAGGGAAAAAAGGATTTTCATTTTTATAGCATGTATCAGGACTTCAGGGTATCCCAAAGAGCTTTATAAACAATGAAGGTGGACGGTGTTTACGCTAATAAGGTATTGAAGGTGTTAAAATTTGAAAGGTGTCCAGGACTAGATGAAAGACACACTTTAGAATATCAAAAGTGGCTAGTGAGGAATTATTGAATTGAGCGATCATGATTTTTCAAAATTAATTGGAGACAGAAGCTCTAATTCCCTCTAGTTTGCATTCTTTTTCCATTCCCCAATATGTGGGAGTGAAGTTAGTTACAAATCTTCTATTATTCGTTAAAGCTTTTTAATACCTTGTTAATGAACTTTCCAAAAGAGCTTACATAGAATTACATAGAACTTGTAATTCTGCCAGTTGGGGAAACTAAACTTCAGCTAGCAACCAATTCACTCGTTCTGCTGGAGGTAGCTCAACAATGCAGCAGCTAAGTTCTTTGGTGGATTATTATTTTCAGACAGATTTTTCTGCATTGGTTCAGTGTTGCCATTGGAGGGCCAAGGTTGTCTTGGAAAGCAGGCTGGGCTGGAGACTAAATACCCACCCAAATAGGCTACCATTGGGCTTTTAAACTATGCCATGCCACTTCAATCAGTGAACAGAGGCCAGCCCAGGGGCACTTCAAGCAGTTGATCAGCAAAGTGCCACTTAGTTGTGTACTTCATTCCACCCTATGGGAAATCGAATATTGCAAAAAAAAAGAAACTGAACTTAATTATTACATGTGCAAAGAAGGCTAAACAAAATCAAAGTAGTAAGGTGAATCATTTTCACTACAAGCATCACAGTGAACAATGAACACAATTTTAAAAATCCAATCGTAAGCTGTTTAATTATTTCTGATTTCAATCTTGGAGGTTAATCACATGCAGAAGCACAAATATTTGGCTTCTAATTTCATAGCTCTATTCCAAAATGAGGATATAGCTGAGGCAATCAGTGGGGGTTCACAAATCTGTTGCTCTGCTTAAATTTCTACAATTTTCCAACCTCTGAAGCTGGATTGATGTCCTTGGTCATTATTTCAACATAAGCAAAATACCGCAGATGCTAGAAGTCTGAAATATAAACAGAAATTGCTGGAAACACTCAGCTGGTGATGCAGCATCTGTGAAGAGAGAAACAAAGTTAATATTTCAGGTCGATGACCTTTCACCAGGACCGGCAAGGGTTATTGATGTAACAAGTTTTACACAAATACAGAGGGAGGTAGAGGAGGGAGAGAAGGAAAGAACAACAGTGAAGATCTGTCATAGGGTGGAAGGCAGGGGAGGTTAAATTGCAAAAGAAATGATGAGGTAAGGGCAAAGGGAATGGTAATGGAACAAGAAAGAAAAGATCTAAGGAAGTTGAAAATGGCCGCAGTTTTTACGATCTGAAATTGTTGAACTCAATATTGAATCTGGAAGGCTGTAAGTTGCCCAATCGAAAAATGAGGTACTGTCCCTTGAGTTTCCATTGAGCTTCATTCAAACAGTGTAAGTGGCCAAAGAGAAAAAAGGTCAGAGTGGGACTGGGACGAAGAATTAGCCATTACTTAACCAGTTCATGGGTTCTTCAGCCACTTCGAGAGGCACAAAATGGGCATTTCTGCAAGAAGGCCAATGGCATGTCATGTTTCTGCTGATAAAGATGATTCAATTCTATGGAACAAATTCAGCCATCAAAAAAACAATTAGCATTTCTGTTCATGGCGTTTAGGATAAGCTGACAATGGTGAGATTACCACTCAAGTTTCCACATCCATAAAACATTCCCAATTGTGTTTGTGTGAAATTATACCCATATTGGAAAAGACTTGTTTTTTAAAAACACACAGTCATTGTACTGTAATTATGATGTCTCACTGCTGCAGTCCTGATACAGCATAAGATTTTGGTAATGCAGTGTGCCACTGCTATAGTCCTGGCTGTAAAATCTCAACAATATAAGATGTGAAATGTGTACTGTCTCACTCTTATAATAAAGAGGTTGCATGTTAATTAGAGGAGCAATTGATGGACAACCAAAGCTCCTTCAATATGATCTTATTCAGGAAATGTAAATAAATATGTTTTATACAAGCGATTACTATGCAAAGATTTATAATTTCAATGCATTGTAATAATATTGTGTGATTGATTTTGCTGATTTTGAAACTGAAATAATTGACATGATGGAAATTGTATTGCATTGTGCTGAGTGCATTCACTGCAGCATTTAACATTCAGTAAATAAAACTAATAATATGTACTTGTTTTTATGTAGTATCTTGTCGCATCAAAGCACTTCATAGTTGGTTTGTTTTGAAATTCAGTCATCCTGCCGCAGCAGCATCTCATGAACAGTAACGAGTTAATCTGGTTTTCATAGTATTGCTGAAGGGAGAAATGTTGTCACAATTCCAGGAGAGTTTTCTTGTCGTCTACAAACAGAGCACAGAGTCGTTAATATTTGCCAGAACAGGAGAAAGATGCAGAGGGGGGCAAGGGAGGAGAGGTGGAGTAGGAAAGAGTTCCTTAAGGTAGTTTCCTAGGCCCGACCATCTTCAGCTGCTTCATCAATGACCTTCCTTCCATCATAAGGTCAGAAGTGGGGATGTTCACTAATGATTGCACAATGTTCAGCACCATTCGCAACACTTGAGATACTGAAGAAGTCCATGTCCAATGCAGCAAGACCTGGAAAATTTCCAGGCTTGGGCTGACAAGTGGCAAGTAACATTCACACCACACAAGTGCCAGACAATGACCATCTCCAATAAGAGAGAATCTAGCCATTGGCCCTTGACATTCAATGGCATTACCATTGCTGAATCCCCCACTATAAACAACCTGGGGGTTACCATTGACCAGAAACTGAACTGGACTAGCCATATAAATACTGTGGCCACAAGAGCAGATCAGAGAATAGGAATCCTGTGGCGAGTAACTCACCTCTTGACTCCCCACCATCTACAAGGCACAGGTCAGGGGTGCGATGGAATACTCTCCACTTGCCTGGATAAATTCAGTACTGACAACACTCCAGAAGCTTGAAACCGTCCAGGACACCTTGATTGGCACCACATCTACAAACATTCACTCCCTCCACTACCAATGCACATTGGCAACGGTGTGTACCATCTACAAGATGCACTAAAGAAACTCACCAAGGCTCCTTCGACAGCACCTGCCAAACCCACGACCACTACCATCTAGAAGGACAAGAGCAGCAGAGACATGGGAACACCACCACCTGGAAGTTCCCTTTCAAGCCACTCGCCATCCTGACTTGGAAATATATCGCCGTTCCTTCACTGTCACTGGATTAAAATCCTGGAACTCCCTCCCTAACATCACAGTGGGTGTACCTACACCAGATGGACTGCAGCGGTTCAAGAAGGCAGCTCACCACCACCTTCTCAAGGGCAATTACGGACGGGCAACAAATGCTGATTTAGCTAGTGACGCCTACATCCCATGAATGAATAAAAAAAAAGGGTGGAGGGGAAAGGAAGCAGGGCGGAAGGGGAGGAGAGTGGTAGGGAGGGACAGAGACGGAAGGAGGGGAGGGACAGAGAGGGAAGGAGGGGAGGGACAGAGAGGGAAGGAGGGGAGGGACAGAGGGAAGGGGAGAGGGTGGGGGAAGGGGAGAGGGTGGGGGTGGGGGAAGGATGGGGATGAGGGTGGGGGAAGGTGAGAGGGTGTGGGAAGGGGAAGAGGAGAGGGTGGGGGAAGAGGAGAGGGTGGGGACGGGGAAGGGGGGTGGGGAAGGGGAGAGGGTGGGGGAGGGGGAAGGGGAGGAGGGACAGCCAGGAGGGGTGAAGAAGGGAATGGTGAAGGGAGGGGTGGAGGAGGAAGAGAAGGAGGGACAGAGAGAGAAGGGGAGGAGGGATACACAGGGAAGGGGTGGAGAGGGAAGGGGATGAGGGACAGTGGCAGTGGAGAGTTAGGAAAGGAAATCCATTTTCTGATTAATATTGTGATTGGTATACAGTATTGGTGTGTGTGTAGAACTATTACTGTGTATAAACTGTATATCTATAATATATTTATGCCTCTGTATCTATTTTTGCATCTAAATTTCCCTTGTGCATGTAGTTGAGTACTTCTGTACACGAATGTTTATGTGCTGTATTTATCCACGGATGGATGCTACTATTTGATCATTCCCAGCTCCCTGGAGTTATAAAGCTGTCGGTATCGGTGTCCATGACGCGGAGGATACGGAAACAAGTAAGACTATCCTAGCAAGGCGACATCCCCTGCGGGAAACAGGGACTTGGCTTTTCTGAGCTGCTCTGAGAATCATGTCAGCCTCGGCTGTGTTCGTGCTCGACCTCAAGGGGAAGGTAAGGCCCGGGGAGTCTGAATCTTGCTGGACGTTAATAAATGCTTTATTAGCGCTTAGATAGCGAGGGGGGGGGGGGGGGGGGTGGTAAGGGAAGCCTGGTAGGGACAGGGACACTACCTGAGGACGCAGGTGAGTCAGCGTCAGTTTCACCTGAGTTTGGCAATTTCACTTGTAAGCGGAGAAATTCCATTTGCGAAAAAAAAGTCTGGAAACTTAATTGCGGGGAAAAAAAAAAGTTTTTGTTTCTCTGGGTCTGATGGATTCTCGAGCATCCACAAGAAGACGTTCATTTCGTCTTGAAAATGGAACAAAAGTTATGGCTGGAATTCAATATAGAACTAATAAGGATTAGTTTCATCATGGCTGTTTCAGTGTCCTTGAAACTCCTCCTCCCACACTGACACATGCTGATGTCCGTATCTTGGGTGCCGGATTAGTCCCTTAAGACTCAGTGTCAGCAAAGACACGGTAAACATAAAGGCTTTTCAATGTGTGTTGGATACAACTCGCAAACTAATGTGAACGCTTTGCCCCCTTGTCGCCCCTCGGGATTCCTGATCGTGGTGTTAAACTCTGCGGATTCCTCCCACCCCCCCCAGGATTTGTGCCAGCGATATTAAACCCTCTGCGTATTTCTAGCCGAAGGATTGCTACTGTTAAAAATCTGTTTACATTCCCTTCCCGAAACATCTGTGCTACTGATGTCACACAAACAAGATACTACTCAACTGTGTGTAACGAGTTGGCCAAGGGCGGGAACATTGTTCATTCCAAAAAAAAAGTACTGAAATGCACAGGAGGAGTTGCAGAGGAGATTCACCAGGATGTTGCCTGGGATGAAACATTTAAGTTATGAAGAGAGGTTGGATAGACTTGGGTTGTTTTGGTAGGAGCAGAGAAGACTGAGGGGCGACCTGATCGAGGTGTACAAGATTATGAGGGGCATGGACAGGGTGGATAGGGAGCAGCTGTTCCCCTTAGTTGAAGGGTCAGTCAGGAGGGGACATAAGTTCAAGGTGAGAGGGAGGAGGTTTAGGTGGGATGTGAGGAAAATATTTTTTACCCAGAGGGTGGTGACGAAAATATTTTTTACCCAGAGGGTGGTGACGGTCTGGAATGCGCTGCCTGGGAGGGTGGTGGAGGCGGGTTGCCTCACATCCTTTAAAAAGTACCTGGATGAGCACTTGGCACGTCATAACATTCAAGGCTATGGGCCAAGTGCTGGTAAATGGGATTAGGTAGGTAGGTCAGGTGTTTCTCATGTGTCGGTGCAGACTTGATGGGCCGAAGGGCCTCTTCTGCACTGTGTGATTCTGTGATCACATCCTTTCAGTAGTTGCCCCTGTGCTTCTTTTGCGTGTTAAAGCTTTTGCAAATTCCCTCTTTGGGTTGCGCTGTCACCATGGGGTATCAGTACTGGAGTAGGAAGGAACTGATCTGGGCAATCTACACTTAACCCAAATTGGAGTGAAGGTCCTCGTGGAAAGGGTATTAGGACAAAGAAAGAATTTTCAACTAGTTATGAAGGGAGGTGTGGCAAAGGAGAGCATTCAGGCCCTCAGCCGTGTTCCACCATCAGTTCCGTAACCCATGCCTAACTAAACGGTGGGTATGCATTGTGTGGTTAGGTACTGATGGGCATCAGGTATTACTGATTCGCATGTCGTTGGATTTCTTTACATTGAATTTCATTCCCCATATATTGGCCCATTTGATGAGATTATTTAGAGCTTCCTGTAGTCTAACCTCATCTGCTGCTTCAGTGACGATTCTGTAGACTCGGCAGTCATCTGCAAAGAGTCTGATCTGGCTTGATATTCCATCCTGAATGTAATTTATAAAGAGAAGTGGGCCCAGGACGCTACCGAGGAGCACGCCACTTAAGACTGGTTTCTGTGGCATGATGTTGTATGTGCCTGCATGCAATTGTAGTGTAAAGGTGCTCGCCAGCGTAAGGTTTAATGTGGGACTGGAGAATAGCACCACCCAAGGTATGATGCATAGAGTCACATGGTAATAGACTGAGAGAACACTCTAGAAGCAGCCTACCTGCATGGCAGCAGTACCATGCATGACATTAACTGGGATCTGTACATAGTTAGAGATTAACAATAAATTGTTCACGTTTAAACATACAAGTCTCAAGACCTCATTGTTGAGACATCAAATGAACCCACAATGCAACAGTTTCCAGTCTGAGGCTCTTGATGTTTAGTAAGAAATGTTCTTATCCAACATGTGATGTGAGCAGTCATGTGATGGGAATGGAGTAAGAGGTGACTGAAGGCAGCTCCCATGATTTCTGTGGTTTATCCCTGTGGAAATTGCTGATGTTGGGTTGAAGGGGTCAGCCTTTTGATTGTCGAGTATTTTGGGGTTTTCTCTGATGCTCAACATACATTTGAAATGTCTAAACCCAGAGGCAAACACAATCAGAAAGAAACCGGGCCTGGTGCTTTATTGACTGCGGTGTCCGATATTATAGCTGGTAACAACATGGCGGTTTCCCACGCTGAATTTAATTCTGTCAGCACACTTGCTGACTTACAGAGCACTATTCTCGCTTAATTTGCTGGACTCTGTTCAGAACTGTGGTCCTCTGTTGCTACTCTACAAGTCTCTGTTGTCTCCTTCAATCAAAGACTGCGGGATGTTGAGCAATCTGCTACTGACTCGAGCGACAGAAATGCGGCTCTGGAGCCCCGCTGCACCCAGCTGGAAGCCGAAAAATGCTAAATTGTTGACAAAGGTGGATGACCGGGAGAATTGCAGCCAAAGACAAAATGCAAGGATTCTCTCAGTGCCCGAGGGTACAGAACAGGGAAGCCCTACAACTTTTACTGAGGCATTTTGTTTGGAGGTTTTGGCCAGAAGAGTTTCAATTCACCATCTGTAGTGGATTGAGCCTGATGCTCTTTGGCGTCGTGCCACAGCATGGTGAGCCCCCAAGAGCCCTTAAGACTGCATCACTATAGAGTGAAGGAGCAAATTATGCATCTGTCTAGAGAAAAGGGCCAACTGTACTTTCGTTGAAGCAAGATATTCATCTGCCCTGACCTCAGTGTGTATCTAGCCCGCCATCGTGGAGAATATAAATTTGTTAAAGCCCAGTTCATAAATATGGCTTTCTTCACGCAAATGGATACTTTATAGAACTTAATATTACTCCAGGTATTTTCTTTGCTACTGTCTGGGATGAAATAAAGAATTTAGGAAGAACCTCATTACACAGAGAGTGGTGGAAATGTGAAACTCACTTCCATATAGTAGTTGAAGCAGACGTGAGGAAGAAAGGAATAGAGGTATATGGGGGCAGGGTAAGAATAAGTGAAGGGAGGCCTGTGTGGAGTACAAACACTGGCAGAGACCAGTTGGTTTGTTTCTGTGCTGTAGGTTCCATAATTCTATGAAAAAGCAGTTTGTAAACACAATTTCTAGCTCAGGTAAATTAAAACCGGGCAGTCCCAACTAATGAGACTAAGTGCTGCTTAGTTTTTAAGAATGGTCAAAAGCACGGTATTAAAAATTATCATTGCATTAGAATGATATTTAGAGAAAAAAGCATGCAAAGCACCAAAAACTAGAAGCAATATATCCAAGCCAGAGTGAATTTCTAACTGTGTTATGATAGTATGTTTTCCTGTTTGGGAGCTGGTATGCATCCCTCGGCACTAACCCTGTGTTATTTAGAGTTCGCTCTTTGTTTCTCGATGTATATGGCATTGAAGATACCACAGAGGATTAAATATCATAACAAATAGCAGCCAACTTGGCTTTAGGTTTTAGGTGTCAGCTTTGCATTACTGATAGCACTGGTACTTCTGAATAAGATGGTTGTGGGTTCTAAGATTGACTCCAGGATTTAAGCAAGTAATTTAGGCTGAGACTTCAGCACAATTCTGAGAGAATATCGCATGGCAGTTCTCCTGGTGTTCTGGCTAACATTTATTCATAGGAACATAGGAAATAGGAACAAGAGTAGGTCATTCGGCCTATTGTGTCTGCTCCACCATGTTAACAGATCATGGCTGGTCATATACCTCGATGCCATTTTTCCCCACTATCTCCGTACCGCATATTCCTCAGCCAACATCACCAAAGCAGATTACTTATTATTCATCTCTTTGCTGTTTGTAGGATCTAGTTGTACACAAAATGGTTGCCTTGTTTGCCACACAACAGCAGCAATTACACTCAAAAGTAAGTCTTTGGCTGTACA
The DNA here is from genome assembly GCF_964194155.1 of Cetorhinus maximus. NCBI lineage: Eukaryota > Metazoa > Chordata > Chondrichthyes > Lamniformes > Cetorhinidae > Cetorhinus > Cetorhinus maximus. The sequence goes on along the minus strand of NC_135895.1, from coordinate 24,945,135 downwards.
GTGTCTTGGCACATCCCAAGGCTGTGAATGAAATGTAAGTTTTTGCTTTCTTTTTCTCAAAAAGAGATTTTTCCTGACCAATAGTATCAACTTCTTCATGGAGGTGACATCCCAAGATTTCTCTATAGTAGGCCTTCCTGAAATCCTTTGATCAAGTTCCTTACATTAGACAACCATACATGGTTAAAACAATAAAAATAAATTCACCTGAAATCTGAAACAACAAGGAACTGTCTGAAGGACACAAAGGAGCAAGTACTCGTTAGGAATGTGCCTCAGAAAGATAAGGGAAAAGAATTTAACTTAAACAAAGATCAATTCTGGGATCTACATTGTCTTTAATTTGCATCTAGATCTGGAAGCTCCATGTTCACAAGTTTAATCAAGCTGAAGAAATTCAGGTCTACACCAGAGGAAACAGGCGCGGATTTATAAAATGAGTTACAGAAAATAGTCAATGGGCAGAACAATGGCGGATGAAATTTAATACCGATATATAAATATTAGTTACTGCAAGAAAAAAAAATGGATGGCATAATCTGTGAACTGCTGTCAAAACAGCTGAAGGTGAGGTTGAAAGAGATCTGAGCATGCTTCAAATGGGGATTCAAATGAACCAGAAGAGTTTATTAATTAGAATGATCTGGGATTAAAGAATTTGGTGCATGAATGTACAGAAATGCATTAAGCTAGAGTCACAAGTCAGTGTTGCAGTTAAGGCATATTAACGTTTATGCTAAATTATCTGGCTTCATTGGGGAAATTCCATCCCCCATTATATTAATACTAATGGTAGCGGTCTCTAAACCCATGAGTCATTTTGTCATATTATTTGTGCTATTTGTACAATCTGCACTTCACTGTGTTTAGTTTGATGTGGGCTTTTATAAAAACTCATGGGATGTGGGCATCTCTGGCTAGGCCAGCATTTATTGCCCGTCTCTAATTGCCCTTGAGAAGTTGGTGGTGAATTGTCTTCTTGAACAGTTGCAGTCCATGTGGTGTAGATACTCCCACAGCATTAGGGAGTTGCAGGACTTTGGCCCAGTGATGATGAAGGAATGGCCATATATATATATATATATATATTCAAGTTAGCATGGTGTATGACTTGGAGGGAAATTGGAGTATTATTGTTCTCATGTACCTGCTGTCCTTGTCCTTCTAGATGGCAGAGGTTGTGAGTTGGGAAGATGCTGTCGAAGAAGCCATGACAAGTTGTTGTAGTGCATCTTGTAGATGGTACAGACAGCAGCCACTGTGAGTCAGTGGCAGAGGGGGGTGAATGTTAAAATGGTGTATGAGGTGCCGATCAAGCAGGTTGCTTTCTTCTGGATGGTGTTGAGTTTCTTGAATGTTGGTGGAGCTCCAGTATTCCAGGCAGCTAGAGAGAATTCCATCACCCTCTTGATTTGTAGATGATGTAAAGCCTTTGGGGAGTCAGCATCTCTGACCTGCTCCTGTAGTCACAGCATTTAAATGGCTGGCCTAGTTCAGTTTCTGGGCAATGATAACCCCAGGATGTTGATGGTGAAGTGTTTGATGATGGTAATTCTATTGAATGTCAAGGGAAGGTTGTTAGCTTTCTTTTGTTGGAGATGGTTATTCTTTGGCATTGTGTGGATCCCCATGGAATTCCAGCAAAGCTCAATGTGTGTCAAGTCTTTGAAGTCTCTAATCTGAGCTCAGATGACTTAGGGGGAAGATAGTATGGTACCATCACAGAAGCAATTGGGCTGCCTATCTTCAGGTGTTCTGTGTACTTCTAGTGCAAAGAACTGACCTCACATTATAAACACTTCTCTAAATCATTCGCATGTTACTCAACACTATGACCTTGATAACAACTTGCAATTCATTACATCTCTTTTCAGTTTCTTTAGCAGAAAGGATGTGAAGGCATTATTGGGGTTGCAGAAAAGATTTATGGGAATGGTTCCAGGGACAAGGGACATCAGCTATGTGGATAGATTGAGGAAGTTGGAATGGTTCCCCTTGGAATAGAGAAGGTTGAGAGGAGATTTGATAGAGGTATTCAAAATCATGAAGGGTATGGACAGAGTTGATGGGGAGAAACTGTTCCCATTGGTGAAATGATCAAGAACCAGAAGGCACAGATTTAAGGTAATTGGCAAAAGAAGCAATTGTGACATGAGGCAAAACTTTTTCTCACAGCAAGCTCTACCTGAGTGTGGTGGAGGCAGGTTCAACTGTGGCATTCAAGAAGGAATTGGATTAATATTTGAAAAGGAAGAATGTGCAGAGCTACTGGGAGAAGGTGGGAGAGTAATCCTAAGTGAATTGCTCCTTCAGAGAGCCAGCACAGACACAACGGGTCAAATGGCCACATTCTTTGCTGTAACCTAACAGCATTGTGGGCGTACCTACACCACATGGACAGCAGCGGTTCGAGAAGGCAGCTCACCACCACTTTCTCAAGGGCAATTAAGGATGGGCAATAAAACGCTGGCTTAGCCATCGACAGCCACATCTCATGAAAGAATTAAAAAGAGCATACTATGATTCTAGCGAGGAACCATGAATGCGGTGGATGGCCTATTTTCCCTCGAACTCTTCCATCCAATATTCCTGACCTTTAAAACAATGGTTACACTGTGGATTGATGTAAGATGGCAGAATTGTGGAATTTTCCATCAATGTGCAAGTTTCCACACCTATGGTCATAGACCAGTCGCACACTCATGAGAATAGAACAGCATTTTGTTCATGAAGAGGGTTATGTTGATGACAGTGGTGTATATGGGCATCAGAATTACATGAATTTTGGCCAATCTAACTAGGTGTTAAAAGTCAAGGGTAATATTTTTAAGTAATCAAGTGGAGCGGATTGCGCTTCATACCTCCCGCCCCCCATTATAGAACCGACCCCAATTTCAGGCCATATATTTCAATAAGATGCAGCTTTAAGAAGCTCTGAATAAGTTTAGTTTTGAAAACAGCATAATATCAACGAAGCAATGTAATCGATGGAAACTAACAAAATAGTTATACACGTTGGGCGGTATTTAATGGAGATGACATGGGTCTCATCCGCTGGCTGGAGAGCCGACGAGAGCCCCATGACACCTCTTTTAGGAAAGACCCGCCACTTTAAGTGTCAATCTGAGCTCTGGGTTGGCCTTTCCCAGGATCAAGAATGTCAGGGGTGGATGAGCCACCCACTGAGATCTACCAGCCAATCAGAGGCCAGCAGCTCTTTGTTGCTCAGACATGGGGCTGGGGTGGGTGGGATGGTTGCTGCTGGTACTACACCCACTCAAAGCCTAGGATCACCGAGGGACCCAGGTCACAGGTGAGTGATGGCTGGAGAGGGATTGCAGTGGAGGGGGTTGAGGGAGGTTGGCAGCAAGGACTGGGTGTTAGCTCTCAGTGGGTCACCCCACTTCCCAATGTTGGATCCCGCCGAACAGGCGCTGAGAGCCTGACAATGGGGAACCACCCTGGGACCCCGTGGGTTTGATTTTTTTGGGGCTTCCCGCATGGCGTGTCCCCTAACCACCGCCGAGTGAATACCTTTGGTGGTGGGATGAGACCCTTCAGTTGGCGGCAGGGTGGGAAGGCCATCCATGAGCATTAAATTCCAGCCAGTAAGTTTAACAAAAAGATGGCTCCCTTTAAGAAAAGGATACAAAATTATGGTCGAACTGCCCATGCAGTGCCTGTTTTAAATGGTACACAATATCTAAAGCATTCTTTAGGGACTCTGACAACATTAGCATATTTTTTGGAGCCATACTGAACCTTATGCATGAAAGATGTAAGGGCAAATCAGGATGGCATTATGAACCGTGTTGTGCAGTGGAAGGGAACTGACTCCTGGCCTCATGTTTAATAATACAAGTTGCACCATTCATCATATCATTAGCCCCTTGACATATTACTTTCGGGTGTGAACTACAACATGAATACAATTCAAACTGGTGATGGGTAAACTCAGGACTGATATAATTAGCATTTGGAGTCGATTTCACGATGACTAGCAGGTTAAAAACCTTACAGCTTTTTAAGTAGAGGCCACAATGGGGTTGCTGGCTTTAATTTTTTTAATGTTTGAACTAAGATGGGCTGAATGTGCTTCCTAGTAGATCTTAACTTGTCACAGTAGGAGCTGCTGCCTCCTCGCTATATTTTGGATATTTGCTTAATTTTTGAAATGGATAATTTAAGAATCAACAATTACAACTTCATCAAAATTAACTCTAGAGCTGGGACTGAAATTCTGCCCGAGTTACATTAAATTTCCATTGAAGTTACTTTCTGTCCAAAATTGCTGATAATTGTCTTAACATTAGTAAATTCATTAGCTATTATGCCATCCAAAATCACGATTTTGGGCTGTTTATTTGTACGTGATCTGAGCTTTTTTTCAAGCTTTTTTTTGGTCCAAGTCAATGATGTGTGACCATTGTTCAGGGTCAAATAATTGTTGTACACTTGCAGTCCATAATGAATACCGTGTATAATACATCCCATGATACTAGGATATCTGACTTGATTTGACATTATCCATCAATCCATAATTGCGAATGTACACTTGGGCTGGAATTTTCCGGCCCCGTTAGCTTCGGGCGCCATGACAGGCAGGGACGGGGGGTACAATATGGCGAGGATGCCAAAAATCAGTTTTATGCCATCATGAAACTGGTTTGTGATCATCTCCGCTCCACCCGTCAATGGTGGGCCGTGTTTCCCGCTGCCGCAAGTCGGGAACATCATTTTAATATTTTTGCATCTGCTTATAAGTCTTGATCGCCGGAATCATCCCCCGACGTCAAATTTACCACCAACATCGGCGTGACTTCAGAACAGCGTGCTTCATGCACCTGGTGAGCTGAAATTCGAGGGGAACTCAGGAGTGAGTGCACACAAACTCGTGCAGCGATCGCCCGCAGGCAAGTTTCTTTTCCCCAGCTGACTTTCAGTGTGTTGCCGGGGCAAGGGCTCCAGTGCGGGTCAGACCGGGGGTGGGTGGGTTGGGGGGGGGGTTGGGGGGTGGGGGGCAAGGCAGCACAGACTGAAGGATGTACTCAAGCACATGCCGGGTGGGGGTGGGGGGAGAGGCCGGTGAGGGAAGTGGCCAGTACTTGGAAAAGCTTGTCAAAAGTGAGCATTCTTCCGCAGCTTGGGACCATTCAGCTGCAGCTCCATTGACATGCTTGGAGTTGGGCCTCTGAAGCATTTCTGCCCACTCAAGCAACGCAAAAGCATGAAAGTGCCATCAAATGCTCCATGACTTTCCACGCCTCGGGCACAGACTGCAAATTAATGTGCGTTTTAGTGGGGTAGCAGAGCAATTGGCTGACTGGGCAAGTTATATAATCCCCTTGTGAAAGGTGGCCATGGCACAGTCACTGGTGGAAGTGCTCACAGCCCCTTGCAATGCCTTTATTACATGTGTGGACCTGTATCATTATGGTTCAAGCTAACAGAGCAGCCTTGCTTAGGAGGATGCCTGTGCCTGAGCTGAGAGTGTAGCATGCAGTCCAAAAGCCGAAGCTGCCATCAGTCAGTCAACTGGAGTGGGGTGGAGGTGGGTGGGGTTTTGGTCAACCAATGAGCTACACACTGGCCATCCAGGTGGTTGTCAGCACTCTCCTGCATGTATGAAGGGGCCTTCAGACTTAACCAAAAGAGGTTCTTAGGACACATGCGTCTAACCCACGCGCCTCTCTTATCCTGCAGGAAGAGAACATCAGGGTCATGGAGCCTGGCGATTTAGAAATATGCCTCATGGCTTACAGAGACCAGAGAAGAAGAAGAGAGTAGTGGAGGCACCTGGCATGGCAAAGGGAGAAGCATCAGCCTCAAGGTGAAGGGGTGGCAGGGCCTGTCGTGCATGTAGCTGAAGATCCACAGTGAACTGTCGCTTGTAGGTGCCTCACTAGACCCAAGGTCTATGGACGGTGCCTGTCATTTCTGCAGATGACTGAGAACCAGTGTCGCTGAAGGCTGCGCATGTCTAGGGAACTGGTCGGCCACATATGCCACCGGCTGCAGGATCTGGCACCATGGGGACATGGAGGGCATCCACTGCCAGTGGCCGTAAAAGTGACCATTGCAATCAATTTTCACACCACTGACTCCTTCCAGGTGACCTGTGTGGGATCTTGCAAGCCTCCACGCACAAGTGTATCCAGGAGGCCATATTCATGCAGGCACAGAACTTTGTGCAGTTCGACCGGGATCAAGAAGCAAGAGTGCTGGGATTTGCGCAGGTCTCAGGTTTTCCACAGGTGTAGAGTGCCATCGACTGCACTTACATGGCACCTAGATCTCCATGGCAACAAGCAATCAACTACTTCAACTGCAAGGGCTTCCACTTGCCGAATGTTCAGCTGGTGAGTGACCACCACAAACACATCCTGCAGGTCTGTGCATGATTCCCAGGGAGTATCTATGATTCCTACATCCTTAGCACGATTTCTAAGGGCAGATGAAGGTGTTTGTGAGAGAGTGAATGGTGATGTCCCTTGAACTGGCATTGAGTGAGGGCCCTGTAGATGTGTGTTGGGTGAGTGTGTGAGTTGAGAGTGGTGAGAAGAGTGACTGACCCTGGTGGAATGGAGGAGATCATTCATCCTCTTTTGGCACTGGGTGGCTGTCCTCTTTTGCAGGGCGTTGGTGCTGACCACCGCTGCCACTGACTCGCATGCTGGATTGGCGGCCTCGCTTGATGGTCTTCGCCCAGAGCAGGGTTAGAGGACTTCACGGCGGACCTCCACTGCGTCCAGTAGGCGCCTGAGGGAGGCATCTCTAAATTTGGGGGCAGCATCTTTCCTCCTTTTGGCAGCAGCAGCTTCCGATCCCTTAAAGAGAGCTAGCTTTGTACAGGGGCGGCCTTTAAATGTGGCACCCAGATTACTAATGGCCTGAGGTGACAGCAGGGTGGGCCAATCAGAGGCCACCCCGCCAGCAATCCAGGATTGCATTATTAATGAGGCGGGATGTGTCGGGAATGGGATGATTGTGGCCGGCAGGTAAAACGTCTGTTTTCCTGCCCACTACTGCACTTTGTGCAAATCTGGGACGATTCCTCCCCTGGAGTAGACTTTGTAATGACTAAGAGGTGTAAACCTTTGATCTTTTCAATAGTTTATGAGAGGGCACAGAGGGTAAGGATGGCTTTGCCTTTCTTTTTGCTTAATATAGGGAAAAAAATAGGAGAAAAAGTTCCAGGTGATCGGGATGAATTGAATAACTCTACCAAAGAGCCAGTGATGGGCCAGACGATTTCTTTCATGCTGTATTATTCCATGATTCTCGTGAATTGTAATTCATTTTCTGCAGGTGTTAAATATATTTTGTCAGCCATATTCATTTCAGGTTCAGTTCTTAAACTTCATTCTTTTTTTTTGTCAGGTTCTAATATGCAGAAACTACATGGGTGATGTGGATATGAATGAAATTGACTACTTCCTGCCGATGCTGATGCAGAAGGAGGATGAGGGAACTAGTTCCCCGATCCTCATCCACGGACGTGTTCACTTCCTTTGGATAAGGCACAATAACCTGTACTGTATCCTTCAAAGTGGTGGATCTGGGGTAGTGGAGAACCCTTTTTTTTTTGTAACCTTCTGGTTTAGAGCAGTGTATGAGGGAGATATTGGAGGGGATTGTGGAATCCTATTCTGTTTACCAACAAGGTGGATCTGGTACCTAGACTCATGTGGCACAGACAGAGGCCACTTGGCCCATCATGCCTGTGCAATCATGCGGGCTGAAGGACCTCTGGCAATTTGTATTGCAGCCCTCGCTTGAGAAAGAAATAATCTGTACTGTCTCCTTATCCACAGGAGGATTAGCCAGAGGGTCTCTAGTGCTCTTATCAGATTAGATTTTTCAGACAATTTATATGCTATTGGATTTGTTCTCTTGTGGGAGGCGGGGGGCGGTTGGGGTGCCTAGCAATGTCCATATGGAATGGTCCTCCATGTAAAGAGAGGAGGAAGGATCTGGCAGAATGTAGCAGTGGGGCGAGTGGAATTAGTTGCCATGTAGTTGGAGTGTCAGAGATGTTTTTGGATGTACCCACAAAAGGGGTGCGTCCTCAGTCTGTAGCTATAGGGAGTGACGGGTGCAGAGACTTCAAAATTGGGTTTTGTTTGGGTGGTGGGGGAGGGGGGCAGGCATGATTTGAAATGACAGCCGCCTCGCTCTGAAGGTCCTGGGTGAGATGTAAGACTAAGATATTAAGTTACAAATTTAATTCTGAAGTAATTCATAAATTAAGGATGATTTGTAAAATGCTATCAACCTGATATTACCATTGGCAATATCAGTGGATGAAGCTTTACCCACTAGTTTAATGTTTCCCTCTGGCTGCTATTTTAACACGGAGTCATATAACGCCTTCATTAAAACAGCAGACAGAAAAACTCCATAGCATGTGTTAAATATTCATCTATTAAAGTTGGCAACAAAAATTTATAGCCTTATATTATGGAAGGTTTTTGTCTTAGTTTGTGAATTCATGAACAGATACGTTTTGGCTTATAAATGGAAGTGATGTAACAGCTAGTGTCAATCTAAAAATGTGAAACAAAGTAAAGCAAATTAAATCCTGATTAAGATCCCTGTCGCAATTTTTTGACATTCAGTATTTTCCATTCGGTTTAAGACTGACTGACTGGCAAATTAAATAATACTGTTGTTAGAAAGTAACTGTTCTGATGTTTCAGGTGTTGTTCTGCAATTTAAATTCTTTAACCTTGAACAACAAGTGGTAGCAGTGACAAAGAAAAATGCGAATGCAGCCCTGGTTTTTGCGTTTTTATATAAAATTGTTCGGGTGAGTGTCATTCAATTAATCCTTGTGTTCTCATTAAATCAAAATTAGACTGGTTACTTTGACTGCTAATTATCTGAGTCTTGGATTCATACATTGAGGCAGTCTGAAGGGATGTTTTACTGTCGTTATTATATATATGACCTTAGAACTTGGCTTGCCCATTAGCGGGTGTAGAATGGCCAATGCTTTCGAGAAGCCTAAGCCTCTTTGGAGGTTTGGCCTCTTGTCTTCATGTCAATATTCCCGGTGAGCTGTGGGCTTTACCCCTAGAGACAGCTCCGTGGTCTGGGAATCTGTAATTTAGAATGGCTGCCTCATTGGCTACGGCTCTCAGGTAAACCCTGCGAGGAAAGATAAAGAATAGGAGTGGAGCGGGGGCGGATCACATGGGCTGGCTGCGGCCTGAAGTAGAGCAACAGTTCTGAGAGGAACATTCCGAGAATTCTTGGCACCACATCAATGTAAGTAAGGCCTGCAGGTTAGGTTGCATTTAGTTCTGGTATTTGTGGTTGACGCAGGCCCGATGCCAGCACGAACCAGGCAGGCTAGAACAACGACTTAAACAGTAACTATAACATAATGAAATGCTGCGAGTTGTTTCACATCAGCATTATGAAGCAAAATTGGGCACTGAGCCACATAAGACGATATTAGGGCAGGTGAACAATAGCTCAGTGAAAGAGGTAGTCTTAAGGAGCGTCTTAAAGGAGGAAAGACAGGTAGAGAGGTTTACAGAGGGAATTTCAGAGCTTAGGAACTTGGCAACTGAAGGCATGACCACCAATGGTGGAACCTTTAATATTGGAAATGTTTAAGAGACCAGAATTCGAGCAGCACAGATGGAGAATTGTGGTGCTGGAGGAGATTACAGAGATAGGTATCAGGCTCCTGTAACCGCCTGTTTGTGGTGGGTGCTGGGGATGCCCAGGCAATTACTTTTCCCAGCATGGCAGTGCCACTGATGTAGATTGGGCATGGAATGTTGCACCCTGAAATTGTTCTTTTTTGCCTCTGTTTTTCACCAGGTTGATAGGCATAATGAGGACCAATTTCCACCCTAGCCTGAGCTGCTGCATTTTCACACTGAAGCAAACCCTTGACTTGACCACCTCATTATCGTTCCAACCTTGAAGCACAGCCCCTGAGTGGACTGGGCTGGACTGGACTGCCTCAGTTTAACTCCCTGATCAAAGCAGTAACTGGTATGATTGTTCCCCATGTCACTATGATCACCCAGAGCCACCCCAAACCTTTTCCCCATCCTCCTGTCTGACAACTCTTCTCTATCCACTTTAATGTAAGTAATGACAGGGAAGGGGGTCCAGCTTCTTGCCTGATTTTTCTACCATGTCACCACCAGCCCCAAGCGAAAGGTGGCAATGAGCCTTGGTAGTGGAAGTAAAGTTTTGACATTTGCAGGTAGAGGGATAAGAAGGCTTATCAGAGATAAAAAAACCAAAAATGCTGGAAATTATTTCAGATTTCCAGCATTCGCGGTATTTCATTTTTTTAGGCATATTAGAGGACTCTCCTTCCTCCAATTCAGCCTCTGCACTCTCCCCTTTGGGGACCAGTCTCTAGGTCTGTCACATCAGGAGCTTTCTTCATTCTCAACTTCAGAGTTTTTCTGCCCCTGTCAAATCTCCCACCGCCTCTCAGAGTGCTGCTGCAATGATCCCACTTCAGCTTCACCTCATTTCCCTCCTTGACACTAATAAGTTCATTCTCAGCAGCAGCGATCTCAACAGCAACCTGCCCTTCATGCCAAACAAAAGGAAAATGAGTTTAGAGTCAAGCTACACACTTGACAATTCTGGATGTATTCCTGGAGGTTTGATCATGTGCCAGCTGATCATGTGATGTTCAATCATTTTGGTATTGAACACTTGAAACTTAATCATATTATATTGTAAGTGTTAATCATTTCCTTTAGTTAACTGTCTTTATTACCAAGAGCTGAAAAAAAACTTCCAATCTTTTTGTTGAATACAGGTTCCAGCATAATTTACAAATCAAAGCACGTCTGGCTAGCCCATTTCCTGAGCTGGTTATGGATAGTTGCTGAATATTTATTAACTACTAGTGTTCCAAATCCTGTTATCTTTACATTGCTAGTGTTTCTCTCTCAGTTCTTACACCTCAGATTACCTATGTCTTGCCGCACTTCTCACTGGTATTGCTAAGTTTGACTCCTACCACAAAGGAAGATGGTTGGCGTTGTTGGGGGTCAGTCATCTCAGCTCCAGGGCATCACTGTAGGAGTTCCTCAGGGTAGTGTCCTAGGCCCAACCATCTTCAGCTGCTTCATCAATGACCTTCCGTCCATCATATGGTCAGAAATGGGGATGTTCGCTGATGATTGCACAATGTTCAGCACCATTTGCCACTCCTCAAATACTGAAGCAGTCCATGTCCAAATGCAGCAAGACCTGGACAATATCCAGGCTTGGGCTGACAAGTGGTAAGTAACATTTGCGCCACACAAGTGACAAGCAATGACCATCTCCAACAAGAGAGAATTCAACCATCACCCCTTGATGTTCAATGGCAGTACCATTACTGAATCCCCCACTATCAACATCCTGGGGGTTACCATTGACCAGAAACTGAACTGGACTAGCCATATAAATACTGTGGCTACAAGAGCAGGTCAGAGAATAGGAATCGTGCGATGAGTAACTGGCCTCCTGATTCCCTAAAGCCTGTCCACCATCTACAAGGCACAAGTCAGGAATGTGATGGAATATTCCCCACTTGCCTGGATCAGTGCAGCTCCTACAACACTGAAGAAGCTGGACACCATCCAGGACAAAGCAGTCTGCTTGACTGGCACCACATCCACAAACATTCACTCCCTCCACCACTGACGCACAGTAGCAGCAGTGTGTGCCATCTACAAGATGCACTGCAGGAATTCACCATGGTTGCTTAGACAGCACCTTCCAAACCCACAACCACTACCACCTAGAAGGACAAGGGCAGCAGATAGATGGGAACACCACTACGTGGAAGTTCCCCTTCAAGGCACTCACCATCCTGATTTGGAAATATATCGCCGTTCCTTCACTGTCGCTGGGTCAAAACCCTGGAACTCCCTTCCTAACAGCACTGTGGGTGTACCTACACCACATGAACTGCAGCAGTTCAAGAAGGCAGCTCACCACCACCTTCTCAAGGGCAACTAGGGATGGGCAATAAATGCTGGCCCAGCCAGCAAAGCCCACATCCTGTGAATGAGTTTTTTAATAAGTTATCTTTGTCCTGTAATCTGGCCCCAGTCCTCTACCCTCCTGACAAATAGTTGCCCTCAAGTGACTGATTTGGCCCAATGCACTTATCAATACTGCACAGGTAATGTAAATTTAAGGGCCAAAGGTTAATTTTTCAATTTTACATGAGTAATCTCTGCCCTCCCCCGCCCCACTCCATGCAGGGATTTTACCGGTTCCCCTCACTCCCCCCATCCTTTTGCTAATACTGCCTGGGTTTTCTCCCTGACTGAGTCACAGAGGTGCAACGTTCTGATTTCTTTCTTGGAGCACTAGCAGCAGTGCCTGGGAAAGCAAATCACAGTTCTGGGAGAGATTTGACAAAATCTGAAATTAAGTAGTTAACTGTGCTGAGTTATTGTTCCCTCATTCCCCTATCATGCTCTGCAGGACCTCACCAATATTTTCACACTGATATAATGTCCCCTGATGGAGATGGTGACTCACTCTCTTTCTCACAATGGGGCATGCTCTCTGGAGCCAGTTCTTGACTGGGGGTGACTTCATTCGGAAGGATACATCAGGTGAGGTATAAAACAGGTGGCTGATCTGCCACTGCCCAATTTGCGCCCTCGCCAAATTTGAATTGCCCTCCCCACTTCTGAGTTTCACTTTAACCATGGGAGGTAGATAATCAACAGTGGATGGCTGACTGGTGCAATGTGCTGAATGCTTGCACCCCTGCTGTCCACCTCCCCTGCCTGGCTTCCCTCACATGTACCTCCGTTTCCCCATTGCTGCAGTCCAGTACCGCTGAGCCACCTTCCCTGATCCCAATCCCCATTTGACGCTCCCATTCCCTGCCACACCTCCTCCCCGCCCCCACCTGACCCCTGTCTCCCCGCCTGCCTGTCCCTCCCTCTGCCAGGAGGGAATAATTTTCTCCTCACTGAATCATAGGTAGTTTATCTCTTCAATCACTGTTGCTCCATTTGATGATCATTGTGAAGATCATAATTTGTATCACCCCCAGGTTTTCACAGAATATTTTAAAGAGGTCGAGGAGGAAAGTATTCGAGATAACTTTGTTATTGTTTATGAACTTTTGGATGAGGTGATGGATTTTGGATTCCCACAAACGACTGATAGTAAGATTCTCCAAGAGTAAGTGCCAACAGAGCAATTTGTTTGTTTTAATCTATTTACCCAAACTGATTAACTTAGCCATCTGTAAGTTGCTCCCTTTCCTCTTTGCATTTCTTTTTCAGTCAATATCTTTCCCAATTTCCTTTACAGTGCTTGGAATAACTTGATTTTGACACCACCTCACAAACTCTGCTTTGTTGAATGTTTAAAAGTGATTCATCATGATTAACAGCACTTCTTCTGTCATAGAATGCAGAAGCCAGCAGTGTTTAAAACCCAGGATACACTTGTCAGTGTCCCTGCTGCTGAAGCTAGTATGAGCAGGCTGATTGATGGTATATTGCAGTGTTGGGTTGTTTGTGCTGAACACAATATTCTGCCAGTATGTACAAGCAGATCTTTCACTATATCCCTGACAAAATTAAGTGGATCGAATCATCGAGATGTCAAATGGCACAGTATAAATCGTCCCATCTTTTCAATAAACACTACAGTTAAGTATTGCGGCATCAAGCTTGTGTCTAATTCAGGGACAGTCTAAAGTGCCTAAATAGATTAGGAGTTCAACAAAGTTTTTAATACTTTATTCAGTACTCCTTGTGATCCACACACTGTCCTATGGGAAACCATGTAGTGTTCCGTCACATGTGGATAAGTAATGATTTCACTGGCCAGGAAAGAGCTACCATCCACTAAAGTGTGACCTGTTCTGTAAACAGCAGCAATGTGCACAAGAGACAAATATTCCAGGTTGTGGCAGATTTCAGTCTGGTTTTTCCCCCTTACAGAATATTTTCTGAGATGTTTTTCACACACAAAAAAACTCTAAATTAATGAAGCCAGGAAATGTTAGCAGTCCGATGCTGTGTAACCAGCAGAGGTCACTAGTCCTTTCTTTCCTGCATGCCCGTACATATAATTAATTTTTATTAGACGGTGGAATATCTCAACCAAGAAAGGAAAATAAATATCATGTTCACTTATTTGACCTTGTGGAATATCCACCAGCATCTTATTCCTGTTGGGTTAGAAAGTTCATGGGTGTTAGTGATGAATTCTCAGGCCAGGAATGTGCTAATTCATTGCAGTTCACTAATGCCTGACCTGTTCAATAAGCTGCATCATGTGCAGGCATATAATTCAACCACCCTTCACCATCTATTGAATTCCAGCCACCCGTGTGTACATTCAAGCTTCAATAACCTCTTTACTGCTGTCCAAGGGCAATGTTGAATGAATTGAGGTTCAGCTTCTCCAATTGAATTGTACCTATGAGATTTCAGAAAACAAACTACCGATGTAGTGATGAATGCTGCATTGTCCCATTACATATTTACATAGCAGAGGCTGTTGAAGGTAATGCTATAATTCATTTGGTATCCTGATTGAATGTAGAGGCTTGACAAGTTAGACACACTGCAATTTTCGAAAAGGAATGATTACTCTTCAGTATTATTCCAACTTGACTCCTTATGCACAATTGGGTTTTCACCGTGTCCCTCAGAAGAACCCCTGAAGGTGTTGATTGTAGGCTTGGACCCAATACTACAGATTACATCAAACTGTATTGAATGTTGTCACTTGAGTTCAACCTGTAAGGTAGTCTATCTTTAAGCTTCAAATCGTAATTGATAAAGAAAGAAATGTATTTATATAGCAACTTTCAGGCCATCCCATAGTGCTTTACAGCCAATGAAGTAGTTTTGAAGTGTTGGAATATAGGAAACGTGGCAGCTAATTTGTACACAGCAAGTTCCCACAAACAACAACATGACAGTGACAAAATAATCTGTTTTAGTGAAGTTGGTTGAAGAACAAATATTGGCCTGGGAACAAAGATGTTCTTCATCCAATTGTGTCATGGAATTTTTTACATCCACCTGAGAGTTTAATCTCTTATCTAAAATACAATACTACAAACGATACAGACTGCCTCAGTACTGCACTGGAGTGTCAGCCTAGATTTTTGTGCTCAAATCTCTAGACTGAGAAATTGAACTCTCAATCTTTTGATTCAGAGGCTAGAGTGCTACCAACTGAATCACATCTAATATCATAATGATTATGATTTAGAAGAGCTCAGTCTTGGTTCAGTACAATTTAAGCTAATAAAGAATGGTTATCCTGACAAATTACTGAGTTTCTAAAGGGAAGCATGAATATTTCAACAAGTCAAATCATGTAACAAATGATTTTTCTTCCTTCAATTTCATTGGCTGAAAAGCAAATGAAAATAAACAAGGCCTAAATCAATGGCGTGGATCCTAAGTCATCTATTTTTCCAGTTTTGTCAGGCCTTATAATCTCTTCATGAGTTGGCAAACGTACCATTTAATCTTTTCACGTTGTAGCAAACAATTCTACTGTGTCCTGCATCTGTATAGCTTTATCCATCCTAGTATCACTCATATATTTTATTCCTTGAATTAACCTTATTCCCAGAATGAAGGGGAGAAACTTTAGCCCAACACCTCCCTCCCACCCACCCACACATACCTGAGGTGGGAGAGGAGCAGGGTTTAAAATCTGAAACCTGACTCTAAACTGCTTCAAACACGTCCACTTCTGGTTTTAAATATTCCACTATTTAAATATGCTAATGAAGCAGTATGCCTCAAATTTCAAGAGACATTTAGATTTAATGATGCGAGCCAGTTTTCCCAGCGCTCGGGGAAACTTGGTAGCTGAAGAGAGGCGAGAATGGTTGGATTCAGTAGTTAAGTGCCTTTCCAATGCTGCTTGTGGGCCAGGAGGTGCTGGAGTACTTCCCAGGTCCTGTCTTTTCAATCAAACCTGCTTCTCACCCCATGATTGACCTCCTCCAACAATCTCCCCCTACCCCACGATCACGTCTCCCATTAACACACATTCTCTCCCCCGAACCACAATCTCTCCTTCTGACCTACAATCTCTCTCCCTGAACAATGATCTCCCCTAACAATCCATGACCTGTTCCTCCCTCTCCACCCCACCTGCAACACATGGTTTCTCCCTGCCCCACGATATCTTTTCCCCAACCCACAATCTGCCCCCAGGCTGCAACTGTACAGTGCAGATTCTCTCAGGAGCCTCTCAAACAGGCTGGCTGCCCGCTGGGAAGCAGATTTAAAAAAAAATACAAGTGAGATGTTGCCATTAAATCCATCAGTATCTCCACATTACCTGCATTTCTGGGTATTCCAGTCACTTAGTCTATCTTATTCCCAATAACTATTTTCAAAAAGTCCTTAGTAAGGTAACACATAGTAGACTTATGACTAAGGTCAGAACAAGTAAGTTAGAAATAATAGCAAACTTGTTGTATAGCATAACAGGGAGTAGGGTTAGGGGTAGTTACTCAGGCTGTCAGTAAGTGGGAAGTAGTATCCCAAAAGGATCAGTGCTGGGACAACTGTTGTTCACTAGTTATGCAAATGATTTAAGCTTGGGAATTGCAAGCATAATTTCAAAATTTACGGATTCTATACAATTGAGGGTGGGGTGTTATAGTTAATACAGAGGAGGATTACATCTGAAAATACTGCATTAATAATCTTGCAGAATGGACACTTAATGGCAAATGAACTTTAATATGGATAAGTGTGAGGTAATACATTTTCGTAGGAAGATTAAGGAAGCCACACACTCCTTGGAAATAATTATCTAAATAACATGGGGAAGTAGAGGGATCTGGGGGTTCAGTTACACAAATCATTAAAAGTATAACGCAGATTAATAAGATGTAATAGAGCAACAAAGCACTGATGTTTATTTCTAGAGGGATGGAATTGAAAAACAGAGCAATTATGTTAAACTTGTGTGAGACATTGGTTGGGCTGCATTGTATATTGTGAACTGTTCTGGTCTCCACATTATAAAAAGCCTTTAGGGGCACTGGAGAAGATGCAAGAAAGATTTACCATGATCGTATCAGAACTGAGAGATTATACCTATTGGAAAAGATTGTACCAGATGGGGCTCTTTTCTCTGGAAAAGAGAAGAATGAAGGCTGGCCTGATAGAGGACTTTAAGAAAATGAACTATGCCAAAAATAGATTATAAATAATCTTAGTTATGTCTCCAGACCTCATTATAGCCTTAGTCCAACAATGGACAAAAGAGCTGAATTGCAGAGGGTAGGTGGGAGTGACTGTCATTGATAGCAAAGCAACCTTTGACCGAGTGTGACATCAAGGAACCCAGCACACATGGAGTCAGTGGGAATTAGGGGAAAATTCTCCACTGGCTGGAGTAATACCAAGGACAAAGGAACATGGTTGTGGTTGTTGGAGGTCAATCATCTCAACTCCAGGACTTCACTGCAAGAGTACCTCAGGGTAGTATCCTAGGCCCAACCATTTTCAGCTGCTTCATCAGTGATGTTTCCTCGATCATAAGGTCAGAAGTAGGGATGTTTGCCGATGATTGCACAGTGTTTTGTTCCATTTACAACTTATCAGATAAAGCAGCAAGACTTAAACTCATCAGATAATGTAGCAAGCCCTGAACAATATTGAAATTGATAGTTGGCAAGTAACATTCACTCTACACAAGTGCAGGGCAATGACAATCCCCAACAAGAGAGAGTCTAACTACCTCCCCTTGACATTCAACAGCATTGCCATTGCTAAGTCCTCCACCATCAACAACCTATATGTTACCATTGACCAAAAACCTATCTGGACCAGACGCATAAATGCTGTCGCTATAAGAGCAGGTCAGAGGCTGGGGATTCTGCAGTGTTTGATTTACCTCCTGAATTCCCAAAGCCTTTCTACCATTTACAAGGCATAAGTCAAATGCAATGGAATACTCTCCGCATATCTGGATGAGTGCAGCTCCACATAATACTCAAGTTGCTCAACACCATCCAGGACAAAGTAGCCCACTTTATTGGCACCCCATCCAACACTTTAAACATTCACTCCCTCCGCCACAGGCACTCAGTGGCAGAAGTGTGTACCATCTACAAGATGCACCGTAGCACTGCAAGCCTCGCTCAAAAGCACCTTCCAAATCTACCACCTAGAAGAACAAAGGCAGACACATGAGAACAACATCACCTGCACATTCTCCCCCAAGCCACTAAACCGTGCTAACTTGGAACTATTTTGCCATTCCTTCACTGTTATTGGGTCAAAATCCTGGAACTCGCTCTAACAGCACTGTGGGTGTACCTACACCACATGGACTTCAGCAGTCCAAGAAGGCGGTTCACTACCACCTTCTCAAGGGCAATTAGGGATGGTAATAAATGCTGACCTTGCCAGCAACACCCACATCTTGTGAATGAGTAAATAAAAATGAATCCAACAGGCAACTCAGGAGAAACTTATTTCCCAGGAAATGGTTAGAATGTTGAACTGGCATGCAGAAGCAGTAGCGGTGAGCAGAGATACATTTACAGGAAAAGTGGACACATAAGGTAGAAAGAAATATAAGGTTATGTTGATGGGTATAGATGAAGAGGGTTGGGAGGAGACTCATGTGGACTATGGATCTGTTGGGCCGAATTGTCTGTTTTTGTGCTATAAATACTAAGCAACTTTGGTCTGTTTCAATTTCTCTTGTTCACAATAAATACAATACAACATAGTGCATCCCATTGCCACTAACCATTGACTGGGTCATTGTGTTCCATTTGCACTCATTGTATCTCATGTCTAATAACCATGGTGTGTCTCAGTATATTCCATTCATAAGATAAATGTGGAGAGCAGCGTATTCCATTCCCAGAATGAACATGGAGATTATGTTAATTGCATGTTAATTGTATTTAATTGTGTGCAAATGGAGGGCATTGAGTGGGGATTCGCTTGTCTCCCTCTTAATAGAAACATACTGAAAGTGTGGTTGTTGGGTTAGGAACTATATGGTTGTAACGTGTGTCTTTGCTCATAACTGCTTATAAAAGCATGTAAAGATTGGCTCTAATTCTATCCTTTACCACCTGGCTTTCTGGAGAATAACAGTGTATTCCATTCTCAGAATGAATGTGGACCTCAATGAATTCCATTGCAAAAATGAATGTGGACTTTCCAAAACCACAACCGTTTAGTTGGTATTAACATCCAAGTTGCCATTTGTTGAAACTTGCTGCGCATCTGTTTCAATCGTGCAAAGGAGAATATTCATTATATTGAACAGCTGCTGCTCATTACTCTCAAGCTGAGTGTGAATGCAGCCTTTCGAGAATTCACTGTTCCACTGTAAGCTGTAAACAATATTATTTTGATTGAATCAGGAAGCTCCTTGAACACTGTTGTGTTCTAGTTTATTGGCAGAAACCACTGCTAGGAATACTGTGAAGTTTTTAAAAATAAATCATTGATATATTTTCCTAATTAAATGGTAAGCTATGTAATAAATGGTTTAGACAGAGGGGATATCAGAGTGCTGGAATGTGCAGGGGAGGGTACGGATGTTGGTTTGTCGGAGCTCCTCTATTTTGGTACGGTATGGGAGGAAATGGGTTAATTGCCAGGGACAATAAATTTGCTGATCTTGAAAAGGCATCTGATATTATAATCTCTATGAACAATGAGGGGAGAATCCTTACGTTGACCAGTGATGTTCACATCAAGCTTGACATAATTTTCTAGAAGTCCATTGCACCAAACAGAACTTGGTTCATCTTAAGATGGCTGGGCTGTCGCCAGTATTACAATCGAGGCACAACCTCATGTTCTGTTCTATTGGATGTGTCTAAAGAATGTTTCTGCGTAGAATTTCAAACAAACCTCCACATTAACTTAGCTATCAATCAGGGGCATGTCCCACAGAGTGATATGTCATGTAAACATGGAGGAGGCACCTGTAAAATACTAAGCAAATAGTATGTTATATTTGACAAAGACTTAAGTTCTTTTGATGTCTCCAATCTTTATGATGTACTTGTTTTGAACCATTAATCAAGGAACGCTTTGTACTTTGTACTTTGTGTATTTTCTCATTCTATCTATCTATCTATCCCTTCTGCCCCACCTGTCTACCTAGTCTATTCTACCTACCTATCTATTGTAGAATCATAGAATGGTTGCACAAAGAAGGACATTTGGTCCATCGAATCTGTGCTGGCTTTCTGAGGGAGCAACTTACCTAGGCCACTGCCCTGCCTTCTCCTTCCACATTCTTTCTTTTCAGTCAATAATCCAATACCCCCCTGAATTCTTTGATCAAACCTGCCTCAGATAGTGCATTTCAGATCCTAACCACTCGCTGTGTGAAAAAGCTTTTCCCTATGCCCCCACTGCCTCTTTTGCCAATTACCTTAAATCTGTGTCCTCTGGTTCTTGATTCTTCCACTGATGGGAACAGTTTCCTCCTATCTACTCTGTCCTGATCCCTCACATTTCTATCAAACCTCTACCAAATTTCTTCTCAACCTTCTTTACTGCAAGAACAGTCCCAACTTCTCCAATCTATCAAAGTAACTGAAGCTCCTCATCCCTGCAACTATTCTTGTGAATCTTTTCTGCATCCTCTTTAATGCCTTCACATGCTATTCTTCCTATACTTATCCTACCTCTCTCTTTTTCTCCACATCTCTCTCTCTCTCTCTCTTTATCATTCAACTTATGACCAAACTGGCACCAAATTGGCAGAGCAAATACTCTATGCACTATTCATGGCAGCCTAAGATCCAAGCACAGGGCCAGAGTTTCTTTGTTGGTTCAGGTCCAATTGCTGCTCCCACTGGGCCCACGAAAATAAAAAGTTACCATTTCTTGGGTCATTTTTCGAGTGGCCTGATGTAGTCCTTTTAAATTATACCATTTTAAAATAATTTATTGACTTGGATTCAACAATGGTATAGTGAGATTTGTTGAAATGTACTTAGCCTTTTTTAAAAAAAAGACTAATTTTCATGATGTGGGCATCATTTGTAATGCTAGCATTTATTATCCATCCTTAGTTGCCCTTAGAAAATGGTTGTGAGTTTCCTTCTTGAGCTGCTGCAACTGCAGCTATTTGATACAACCAAATGGCTTGCTAGGCCGAGCAGTTAAGAGTAACCATGTTGGTGTACAACTGGTAGGCCAGGTAAGGACAGCGATTTCCTTCTCTAAAGGACAGTAGCGACCAGTTGAATTTTTAAAAAGTTGTTCATGGGATGCAGGCGTCGCTGGCTGGGCCACCATTTATTGCCCATCCCTAATTGCCCTTGTTCAGAGGGCATTTGAGAGCCAACCACATTGCTGTGGGTCTGGAGGAGTCAAGGGCAGCAGATTTTCTTCCCTGGAGGACATTAGTGAACCAGATGGGTTTTTACAACAATAGTTTCATGGTCATCATCAGGCAATTAATCCCAGATTTTCATTGAATTCAAATTCTACCATCTGCCATAGCAGGATTCAAACCTAAGTCCCCAGAGCATTACCCTGGATCTCTGGATTACCAGTCCAGTGATGATACCACTATGCCACCACCTCCCCTTTTTACAGCAACCCAACCCAAATTTTTATTTAATGTTTTTTAAAGCTGAATTAAAATTCTTAAACCGCCCTGGTGCAGGATTTGAATTGCTGTACTCTGGATAATTAGTTCAGCAACGTAACCATGACACCACTATACCCTATATGACACCCATGGCAGGTGTTGCAAGTTTAAATGTGTTGCTGTGTTACTAAAATATGCCAAGATGTAGGGTTGACATGAGTCTTCATTCTACTTTGGCAGAATTGCACTGACTATTTAATGGACTCATTTTATTTTTAACCTTTGATGTTCAGGTACATCATCCAGCAGGGCCACAAGCTGGAAATTGGAGCACCGCGGCCCCCTGCTACCCTCACAAACGCAGTGTCCTGGAGATCAGAGGGTATCAAATACAGGAAGAATGAAGTGTTCATTGATCTGATCGAATCTGTCAATTTATTGGTGAGCAACAGTGACTGCAACAGTGGTGTCTTGCAGGCCATCTCAATCCTTAGTGAGCATTGTGCAGGGAGAGAAGAGAGAGCATTAACAACTGCCTGGAGTGTTGTACTAAACAGCATCCTTTTCTAATAAGGTTACCACTTATGTGGAATTGTAATATATCTGTTCGGTTTCTTCGTGAAAACATCTCAAACAACAATGCCACTGATCGTATGAATTGAATTTTAATTCCTTGGTAGCTAACTTCAGGCTCTGAAAATAAGCAGAGGAATCAAGAAGGTTATAATGAACCTTTATAAAACACTCATTCGGCCTTAACTGGAGCATTTTGTCCAATTCTGTGCACCACACTTTAGGAAGAATGGAAAAGTATTAGAGAGAATGCTGAAATGATTTACAAGAATGGTTCCATATCAGATCTCCTTTCAACCTTCTCTTCTCTAAGGAGAACAATGCCAGATTCTCCAATCTATTATGCAACTGAAGTCCCTCAGATTTGATAGAGGTATCAAAATCATGAAGGGTGTAGACAGAGTAGCTAGGAAGAAAGTATTCAGTTGGCGAAAGGATTGAGAACTAGAAGGCACTGAGATAAGAGTGAATGGCAAAAGAACCAATGGTGACATGAGGAAGTGGTTAGGATCTGAGATGGTCTGCCTGAGTGTGGTGGATACAGATTCAAATGTGGCTTTTATAAGGGAATTGGATAAGGACCTGAAGACAAGATAAATTGCAGGGCTAAAGGGAAAGGGGGAGGAAGTGGGACTGTCTGATTTACTCTTGCAGAGAGCCAACGGAAACATGATAGACTAAATGGCCCCTTCTGTGCTATAACTGTTCTCTGGTACCATGAATGTGTTAGGAAAAGGGATGTTCTATAAGCTGAAATATATTCATAAATAAAAATTGAACATTGAAGGGTTAAAGGATTTCTCCCAAACATCAAAAATGAAAAACAGTTACAAGCTAAACTAGATATGTACCAGAGAAAAATCTGATTGAGGAATGTTAAAAACTCTGGTGTGCTATAAATACCTTATTGGGTTCAGTGGCACCAGTCACTTGTCACGATCCCCATAGAGACTGTTAACATTTAATGAGAAATTCAAAATTCCTGTTATATATTGAAAGAATAATGCCACAAGAATCCATGGTTTAAACAAATGATTTTACTATACAAGAGTCAAAAAGCAAACACTACTAACTAAACACTATCTTAAGTTATCAATTATACTTTACACTCAAAAAATCAATAAACACAATCATTTGTACTTTAAAACTGAACCTTTCCCTTTCCACATTGGCTTGTGTGCACCCCCCCCCCCACCGAAAGTGCTTGGCAACTTATCACACTTTTCAAGGATCCTTCACTTCCTGGGAAGAAACCAAATTGACACAGTTTTCAGGAATTCACTTTGATTCTCCTCAGTGTTCCTTCTATCCTCCGAGGTATGAGCTTTCTTGGGGTCCTTCCACTAGTCTCCAACTAAGCAACCCTCCACCGCTCCTTAAGCACCTCACGATTGTGGACACTCCAGTTCAAGCGTGGGCTTCACTGCACTCAGGCTTACTGTGCCTCTACCTCAGAACTACCCTTGATTTCTGATAGCCCTTTTGCTGCTAGCCTACAGCTCTGAGCAGACACTCTTTCTGTCTCCTGAGTTCTGGGCTTACACCCACTAACTTAGGCGCCTTTAACTCAAACCCCTCTGGAAAAATCCAATAACATCTTCCCAGAATTCCCACCAAGGCGCCACCCATCACTCATCTCTCTGGCAACAGTGGTTAGTTGAGAAGTTCGATAGCTATTTACCTTAATTAACTTGTTAGCTTCAAAACCAGACCCCTTGATCCCGAGTCTACATGAATAATTTAAATTTCTAATGAAGTCAGGGCAATTCTCCACAGACTTACTGTCTGCAGCTAAATAAAGACCACCTGCTGTATGGCTTTTAGACTCCTAGCTCTGACCTCATAAGTAACTCCCGCTACTTGAGGTGTTCCGGCAATTTCTAAAGTCCAGCAGTTTAATTACCTTGCTCATACAAATTTAATATTCCCAAAATTAAAAGTTACCTCTAAAATATTAATATGAACCATAAACTGGGGTATAAAAACAATTGCAGTTTTGGCTCCAATTTTAGAAAGTACTTTGAGGCTCTAGAGAAGGTAGCATTCAGATTCATCAGGATGTTGCCAGGTATGGGGATATACAAATACAAAGTAAGTTAGTCCTGGAGTAGGAACAGGCCAGTAAGCTTTCTTGGAAGGTACTTCAACTGCACAGCATTTCTCATAGGACAGGGTGGGTTTAAATGTGTGTGTGAGTGTGGGTGTGCGCGGTGATCCTACTTTCTCCATACTGTATAGTACCTGTCTCATCATATTCTGTTTCCCCAGGTGAGTGCAAACGGCAGTGTCCTGAAAAGTGAGATCATTGGAAATGTGAAGCTGAAGGTCATACTGTCAGGAATGCCAGAACTACGACTTGGACTTAATGATAAGGTTCTGTTCGAGATCTCTGGACGTAAGTAAATGTGGAGCAATCAACAGCAAACCCATTCATTTTAAGCTCTGCTCTGCATGAAATATAAAAGTGAAAATATTGATGGAGACTTGTTATGATATGGCAGATGGTAATTGCCAGAATGACCAAGTCCCGAAGGGAATCTTGGCCAAGTTATCACAATGACTTTGCAATTTGTATTTAGTACGAGAAGGTATGTGCACTGAAGTCAGAAGTAAAGAGTCCACTACCACCTTTGGAGATTTTAATGTTGTTAACATTTATTAACAAAAGAAAAGAAAACTTAAACACACAAGATTGCAGTTACGCAATTAAATTTAGTCTTACAACATTTCCCAAAAGATTTCTACTAAACTAGACTCCCAAATAAACACCCTTTTTCTGGCAACAGTCCAAAAAGTTTCTTAATCTATAAATTATGCAGTAATATTACCACAAGGTGCCCACTGTTTCTGTAAGGAGGTATTTCACAGCTTCTCTCTCCCTCACTCGACAATGCAACTCCAAGGCTTTTAACAAAACCTTGCTTTCTGGAACAAGCAGACGCTTCTCTGGGGTGGCTAGAGGTTGCTTTTTCGCAAAGTGTTTTACACAGTCTATCTTTCAAGATCTCACATGGCCACTCACACACAGCTTTCAATCTTTCCTTAAATATATTTCTCCCCTTTGATCTCTAAATCCCATTGTTTCAACCTTACTTTGGAAGTTACTTTTCCCAGAATATAAAAATCTTTCATGTTGTCCTTATGGCCAGCACTTTTGGGAAAAATAAACTTAACAACTTTGCCTTATTTATCAACGATTTTGCCAGTTGTAAAACATTCAGTCATGTCCCTTTGAAATTCAAACAGCTAACAATTCACTTCTCACTTATCTCCTAATGTAAATTCCCATTCATACTTAACTACTGGGACCTCACCTTAGCTCACCCACCTCCATTTCAAAGTGCCTGTTTTTACCCCAATCCCTTTGATGATTTTAACCTTGTAGTCTGACTGTCTTCAGTTTAATTAAATTATTCACACACACACACAAACATGCACACACAGTCCCCATAAGCCTGCATCAGTCTCCCACTGTAATATTAGGAAAACCTATTCCCTTTACAGACTGTGTGATGCTGTGGACTTGAACATTATACAATGGCCACATCACTGTAACTCAAGCCCAAAGATACCCCAGACTGATTTAATAATGCCCTTTAAACATAGAATGATTTATATCACTGAAGGAGGCCATTCAGCCCATCATGTCCATGCTCTCTCTTCCCCTCCCTCCCTGATAATAAGATGACCAGTAGGGGAAATGGAAATGTTACATCATGCAGTCACAGATGCTCTTCTCAGGTGGGGGTTGAGTGATTTTAGGACCGTGCAGATGGAACTTTCTATGAATCTAACTCATGCCATACCTGAGTAGAGAGAGTTTGAAGCTGGGCACAGAGAACAGAAAAAAGAACCAATGCTCATTCCACAGCAGTGACATTTTTGTGAAACCAAGTTCATTTCCTGATTAGTGTAAAGCATAGATTGTGTGACCATCTGTCAAATGTTGGCACTGTTTGTAAATGTGACTAGAGTCAGGTGAGTTTTTACCTTCTGACAAATACAAGCATTGCATGATGGTTCCTTATTGACCAGCAAGAAAGGTTTGCAATGGACCTGTCGCATTTTGACTTCAGACAACAGCTCATTTGGAAAATGCTGGGCAGGAAGGCAAAGGACATTCTGGAAACAATGAAACATGTCTTAGAATGGGAACTGCCACTAAGATTAGGCGGGCAAATAAGTAATGGGTTTTAATTATTGCCGTTCTAGATGACAAAGATTAGAATGTGTAGGATTCTGAATTGGGGAAATTTGAGTTTTGTGTACTTTTCAGCTCGTTTCACTCCCTCTCCATTTCTAGGTTGCTACTCTCTGCGCTGGCGACATTTCAACTGAGCACCACTTGTGTCTCCCTCTTTGTGACTGAAATGATCTCTCTTCTCCGTGTAGACTCTGCCCTAAATGGTGATAATGTGCAAGCAGCAGATGTTAAAAACAATTTACACATTGCTGTGCAAAATCTTGGATGTTGCCTTCAGCAATCTCTCAGGATGGAGGTTGGCCACTTGTCTTTGAAAATGTTTGTATAATTCACAGGTCACTAGAGGAAAAACAAAATAGTGTATATAGTTAACTCTGTTTCTCTCTCCGCAGATGCTGCCAGACCTGCTGAGTTCTTCCAGCACTTTCAGATCTCCAGCATCCGCAGTGTATTGCTTTTATTTCACTGTATATTGGGTGTGTGAAGTGTAGAGGTGCTAACATTCCAGTGCTTATTTACTTTAGCTTTTAGTTCATTTTTACACTGCTGGTGCCATATTTATGAACAGTTCTGGTGTCATAATCTCCTGATGTTTCGGTCTCTCAAAACCTGCAGCAATCCCATAGTAAACTAAGTGAAGCAATTCTCCAAAGCTGGTCACCAAGTACACTGGTCTTAAGGAATTCAGCAGGTTTATTTTTTGAAATACCATCAGCTACACTGGATACGCATGTTGAAAGCCAACAGCTCTTAGCACAATTTTGGATGTGCATTGAAGGCTGCGCAACAAATTTTGGGAGTAAAACAATTTTGACATGTTGGATCCCAGTAGCTGCCTTTAGCGGGATCAGGAAAAGCTGGGAGAGGGAAGTTTTGCAGCACGGGGATGCTGGATCACTGAACATCCTCCACTCCCTCTGTTCCAATATTAGGTGACCCCACCCCCGCCTTTGGAATTTTCACCCTCCGAGACACTTCACCTTGTAAAGACTGCACCTCAGCTACACTTCTAACTGTCCGTCTGTTTCGTTTAACATAAGGGGACAAGACCAAATCCGTGGAACTGGAGGATGTAAAGTTTCACCAGTGTGTGCGCCTGTCTCGTTTTGAAAACGATCGAACCATTTCCTTCATCCCCCCAGATGGAGAGTTTGAACTCATGTCTTACCGGCTGTATACTCAGGTATGTTTGATGTTCACAAGCCAAGCCGGTAAATGTAAAGTCATGTCTGTGACATGTTCACATGTAGCACTGATAAATGTACACTCCGTCATGTGGCGCACCGCCACCTCGCGCAGAGAAATTCATTTAAGTGCTTTGCAATAGGTGAAGAATACATTTTGGATACAACATCTTGACTAGAGCCTGCTGTGGCATTTTAAAACAAACCAGCACATGTAGAGCAGAGAAGAATTGAGGCTGCAGAGTTGTGGCTTTTGAGGCAAATAATGAAGATATCTTGGACAAGTCACATTACTAATGAAAAGGTGCTAGTAAAATCTGAGAGCAAAAGAACTCTGCTGACC
Organism: Cetorhinus maximus; assembly: GCF_964194155.1. Taxonomy (NCBI): domain Eukaryota; kingdom Metazoa; phylum Chordata; class Chondrichthyes; order Lamniformes; family Cetorhinidae; genus Cetorhinus; species Cetorhinus maximus. The sequence goes on along the minus strand of NC_135895.1, from coordinate 24,917,249 downwards.
AAGATCAGTTTCGAATTTCCTGGGCACGTAATAAGAAATCATGATTTAGAAAGTCTGATGCTGATGGGAAAGATCGATGGTAAAAGAGGTGGACAAAGAACAAACTTTCTAAAGAGCCTTGCAAACTGGATGAATGTATCATGGACGAAGAAGATCCAAACTCTGTATGAGATGCTTGTACTTTTGGAGCGGAAAATCACTGTACTAAGATAGTCAAAATGTGCCTATGTTCATACCATTTCTTTATTGAATAGTATTGTTAAAAGTCAGTGATCCACTGGCTCATTTCTATCATTGTAAAGCATTACATGCACACTGATTGAGGCATGGCGCTATTTTGCAGGTAAAACCCTTGTTCTGGATTGAGTCAGTGATTGAGAAATACTCACATAGCCGAGTGGAAATTATGGTTAAGGTAAGACTGAGACTGCGATGGAGATCCAAACATTTTAATCCAGGATTCCTGAATCTCCCTGTGTAAGTTATGAGTATGCTTCTGCCCTGCAACTCACAGGGTTCTGCTGGCCCATAGGATGTAGAACCCTCTATCTACATCATCTATCATCTCAGAGAATATTTTTCTTTTTCTAGCTTCCTATCCTTCCACTCTTCACTCTCAGATTGCATTCCCAGATACCAGAAGTCCTGTGGTACCTGATCCAAATAGCCATTTTCCGTGTGCTAGGTGAGACTGTGAAGGCTGGTAGGTTTTATATGTTTCTTCCTTCCCTGGTAATGGGTAGCCTTGTGACTAAGCCCAATCCAGTGCTCAGCTGATGGCTGCACATGCAGTTCCCAGCAGTGTAAAACAAGGATGACCTCTCCCTTCTGACACCTTGTTCCCAGACATGGGATGTTCAGGCCAATTCTAAGTATTATTTTCCTGGGTTTACTGGCTAAAAAATACCTGAGAAATGGAAAATTGTGATGATAATCAATTACCCTTTGCCCTTCCCAACCATTTAGACGATAAAGTCGTCATCCATGTTTTCTACCGCAAATTGGTCATCTAACCTAACTTGGTTCACTCCTCAGACCCTTTAACACTACTTTTCACGCAACTATCCCATTTTTGAAGAAAAATAGCACCATTGAAAATAGTCAAAGTGCCACCCTCAGAAAACCTAAGGCTATGGCAGTTAATTTATTATTTTTAAAATTTAAAACAACAGATCATGGCACAAAACATTCAGGCATCTGTTGATAAAACATTCAGGCATGTGTTGATAAGTGCCAAGTGACATTCATGCCACGCAAGTGCCAGACAATGAACATCCCCAACAAAAGAGAATCTAACCAACGCCCCCTGACATTCAATGGCATTATCATTGCTGATTTCCCCACTGTCAACATCCTGAGGGTTACCATTGACCAGAGACTGAACTGGAACAGCCATATAAATACTGTGGCTGCCAGAGCAGGTCAGAGGCTGGGAGTTCTGAGGTGAGTAGCTCACTTCCTGACTCCCCAAAGCCTGTCCACTATCTACAAGGCACAAGTCAGGAGTGTGATGGATACTCCCCACTTGCCTGGATGAGTGCAGCTCCAACAACATTCAAGAAGCTCAACACCACCCAGGACAAAGCAGACAGACCACTTGATTGGCACCCCAACCACCAAATTAAACATTCGCTCCCTCTACCACTGATGCACAGTGGAAGCAGTGTGTACCAGCTACAGCAGGAACTCACCAAGGCTCCTTTGCCATCACCTTCCAAAGCCACAACCTCTACCACCTAGAAGGACAAGGGCAGCAGATACATGGGAACACTACCACCTATCACTCACCATCCTGATTTGGAATTAAATCGCTGTTCTTTCACTGTCGCTGGGTCAAAATCCTGGAATTCTCTCTCTAACAGCACTATGGGTGTACCTACACCACCTGGACCGCAGTGGTTCAAGAAGGCAGCTCACCACCACCTTCAGATGGGCAAGTAGGGATGGGCAATATATATTGTCCTAGTCAGCAACACCCACATCCCATGAAAGAATTTTTAAAAAAGATTTGGTACAAGAGGTAGAATTGGAAATGATAAGCTTGACCAAAGTGCACAGGAACAATTTGCATTTATATGGTGCCTTTAACAGTGTCAAATGCCGCAAGGAGCTTCATAGAAGCATGATGAAAACTGAGTCACATGAGGAAATATAAGGCAGATGACCAAAAATGCTTGTCAAAGAGGTAGGTTTTAATGCGTGTCTTAAAGGAGGAAAGAGGGGCAGAGAGGTGTAGGGAGGGTATTCCAGAACTAAGGGCCTTGGCAGCTGATGGTTATAGCCACCAATAATGGAGTGATTAAAATCAAAGCAGCTATCTCAGAGGGTTTTGGGGCTGGAGATGATATGGAGGGGCAGGGCCATGGAGAGACTTCAAAACAAGAGTGAGAATTATAAAATCGAGGTGTTGGTTAACTGGAATCAAAAGTAGGTCAACAATCAGAAGAATGATGGATGAATGGGGTTACAACAGCAGATAAACCGATGCACAGGTGGTGTCGGTCAATGATATTGAGCTGGAATTAGGCGGACTTAGCGATGGTACGAATATGTGGTCGAAAGTTCATCTCAGATTCAAATACGATACCTAGGTTGCAAAAAAATTGGATCAGCCTCAGAGAGAGCGTTGGAGTCAGTGGCTAGGGAATGGTGTTTGTGACAGGGACAAAAGACAATGGTTTTCCCAATATTCAGTCAGAGGAAATTTCTAACCGTGTAGTATTGGATATCCTCTAAGCTGCCTGACAATTTAGAGACACTGAAGGGGCTGGGGATGGAAGTGGTGGTGAGGCAGAGTTGGGTGTTGTCAAAGGACATGTGGAAAATGAGGCTGTGTTTTTGGATGATGTTGCTGAAAGGCAGCATTTAGATAAGAAATAGGAGAGGGTCAAAGGAGAGATCCCTGCGGGACACCAGAGAAAACGCTGAGGGAATGGCGAGAGAGGTCAATGCAGCAAGATTCTCTGACCATGATTAGATGGGTAAGAATGGAATCGGGTGAGAACAGTCCCAACAGAGATATCGAGGAGGTTGGTGTGGTCAACTATATCAAAGGCTGCAGACAGTTCAAGGAGGATGAGAGGGGAAGTTTACTTTTGTCACAGTCACATAGGATGTCATTTGTACCTTTGATATGAGCTGTTTCAGTACTGTTGGCAGGGGTGGAAGCCTGATTGGAGGGATTCAAATACCGAGTTCCGGAAAAGATGGGCATGGATTTGAGGGGCGACAACATGTTCATTGACTTTGGAAAAGAAATGGATGTTGGAGATGGGATGGTCGTTTGCAAGGCCGGTGGGCTCAAAGATGTTTTTTTGAGGAGGGGGTGATGACAGCAGACGTAAAGGAGATAGGGACAACACCTGAAGAGGCAGGACTGTTCATGGGAACTAGGAAGGGAAGCTGGGTGGTTAGCAGTTTAGTGGGAATAGGGACAAGTGAGCTGGAATTGGATTTCAGGAACAAGTTGAGCTTGGAGAGGGCATGACGGGAGTTGGGAGAGAAACTAGAGAAAGATACAAATTCAGGGCTAGGGCAGGAGGGACTTTAGAGGAAGTTTGGCTCCATAGGCTAAGGGAAAAGAATAAAGTGGCAGAGGAAGCTGATTGGATATTCTCAATTTTTATGACAAAGCAATCCATGAGCTCTTTGCATTTGTTGTTGGGGGTGATGGGGGAAGAGTCTGGTGTAAGGAGAGAGGTTTAGGAAGGTGGACTGAAGTAGAGAAAAGAAGCCGGGGGTTAATTTGTATTCCAGGATGATCCAGGAATATGATGGACTAGAGCCACACCAAGTACTGCCAATGTGATCCAGCCAGATCTGGAGGTGAATGACTGTCAAATCAGACTTAGTTACACTTGGAATGCAGCATACCCGTAGGGAAAATTACAATTAACTATTCCTGTCCTACGACATTTTAAAAAAATTTGCCTTGGTGCCTGTTGTCTTTTGTGGAGATGGAGGTAGAGGAAGGAGATAGTCAGGAATGAAACGTGTGTCTATGTGTGCGTGTGTGTGCATGTGAGTCTGTGTGCGTGTGAATCTGTGCGTGTGAGTCCGTGTGCGTGTGAGTCTGTGTGCATGTGAGTCTGTGTGCGTGAGTCTGTGTGCGTGTGAGTCTGTGTGCGTGTGTGTGTGTGCGCGTGTGAGTCTGTGTGCGTGAGTCTGTGTGCATGTGTGTGTGTGCGCGTGTGAGTCTGTGTGCGTGTGAGTCTGTGTGCGTGTGTGTGTGTGCGTGTGTGAGTCTGTGTGTGTGTGAGTCTGTGTGCGTGTGAGTCTGTGTGCGTGTGAGTCTGTGTGTGTATGTGTGAGTCTGTGTCTGAGCGTGTGTCTGTGCACGTGTGAGTCTGTGTGCGTGTGAGTCTGTGTGCGTGTGAGTCTGTGTGCATGTGTGTCTGTGTGCGTGTGTGTCTGTGCGTGTGAGTCTGTGTACGTGTGAGTCTGTGTGTACGTGTGAGTCTGTGTGCGTGTGAGTCTGTGTGCGTGTGTCTGTGTGTCTGTGTACGTGTGAGTCTGTGTGTGTACGTGTGCGTGTGAGTCTGTGTGCGTGTGTGTACGTGTGCGTGTGAGTCTGTGTGCGTGTGAGTCTGTGTGCGTGTGAGTCTGTGCGCGTGTGAGTCTGTGTGCGTGTGAGTCTGTGTGCGTGAGTCTGTGTGCGTGTGAGTCTGTGCGTGTGTGTGTCTGTGTGCGTGTGAGTCTGCGTGCATGTGAGTCTGTGTGTGTGAGAATCTGTGTGTGTGAGAATCTGTGGGGAGGATTTTCCCCTCGTCGGGCGGGCATGGCAGGTGGACCCGGGAACGGCCGCGCAACAGCTCACCGCCCGCGATCGGGCCCTGACCACAAATTTCACGCTGGCTGGCCAATTAACGCGAAACAAATGCTGAAGTCTGCGCATGCATGGCGGATGCGCTCAGTGAAAGCTCCCTGAAGGCACAGTGCTGCCTCAGGGAACTGAAGATTTTTAACATTAAAAATAAAGATTTGAAATTAAGGTAAACATGGCTCTGTCACATGAGCAGGGACATGTTAAAAATGAGTTTTAATGAACACCGGAAACCTCATCCTGCCCCGTGGATGAGGTTTCCTCAAAAATGCAGAAGCCGCTTGGCCAATTCACCCACCCACCCAATGTAAGGTTGGACAGTCAGGGAAAAAATTCACTTTAATTAATTTATTAATGGGTTTAACAGCCTTCTTTATTGTCTGCGGGTGCGCTGCTGACTCCCACGCGCGCCCACCAACCAAAATATTGCGCGAATGCGCGATGACATCAGGATGTTCATGCATGTCAGGCTTGCACTCAATGCCGAGCTGAAAACCCAGTCCTAGGTGGAATTTTCCATGCCCGCTGGCATCGGGTGTGAGTGGACAATATGGCAAGAAGGCCAAAACCAGTTTGCGATCATCCCCTCAGCCTGTCGATGGCGGACCACGTTTCCCACCATCGGATGTTGGGAACCTCATTGTAATACATCTGCATATCATTATAAGGCTAGCCCGCCAGACTAATCCCCCCCCCCACACTGGATCGTCCACCCTTGAAGGCGCGACTGCACACTGATTCACAACTGTGTCTCACAACAACATATTTAAGGCGTGCACTTGGTGGGCTGCATTTCACTCAGGGCTTCAAGGTTTATTTGTTCACCTTGCTTTGGGCAGCACTCGCAGTCATCAGCACCAGGCTTCATAGAGAGCAACACATCACTTCTAGGGGGGTTCACGGGCAGGTCTCTACCTACCAAACCAGCTGTAAGGCTTTGTACAAGCTGCAGGGCTAGAGCTTGCTTGGGGAAGGGGTAGAAGTGGCCTCACCCAAGGGAAGGGGCTGCAGGACGAGGGCTGTGCTGGGGAAGGAGGGTATCCCAGGGTTTGTCTGGAGGCACAGGTTGACCTGTGCAAGTGGCCTCAAGATGGTGAGGGCTGAGGAGGCAGTCTCCAGAGGAGATAAGGCCAGATGGAGATGTGAGGCTGCATGTGAAAGAATGAGTAGTGATATCCCTTGAGCTGGCAGTGAGTGAGATGCCAGTGAATGTGTGATGGCCTTGCGAGTGTGTGAGTTTAGAGTGATGAGGCAGTTGCCATATTCTGGCTGCATGGATGAGATCATTTATCCTCTATCTGCATTGGATGGCCAACCTCTCTACTGCAGCATTGGCACTGATCAACACTGCCAACACCTACCAAGCTGGAGTGGCAATGTTGCTACCCCTCCTGCGGCCAGAGTGGGAGTAGAGGTCATCATGGCAGGCCTCTACAGAGTCCAAAAGGCGCTTGAGGGACATGTCAGTAAACCTGGGGGCTGCAGTATTCTTGCCTTTCGGGGCCATGTCTTATTTGCAGCAGTCTTGGGCTGGAAGCGCTGAGAGGTGTGCGTGCAGCTGTACTTTAAATGTGGCGCCCAGCGTGATGAAGTGGTGAGGTGACGGTGTGGTGGGTGAATCAGAGCCCACCCAGCATCGAAACGGCGTGTTCCCCAGGAATGTATAATTAATGCAGCGGGATTGGGACAATATGGGGTGAGAAGCCGCAATTGTGGCTGGTGGGTAAAAAGTCGTTTTTCCCGCGCACACGCGCACCACCGCATTTAGTGCAAACCTGGGATGATTCCAGCCTCTCTGGGTGAGTCTGTGTGTGTGTGTGAGAGCCTGTGCATGAGCGTATGCATGTGGATGTTAATCCTTTATCTTTTTATTGCTAATGTACATAAGTCATATTTATCTATCTAATTGTTTACTTGTTACCTTAATTTCATAACTCAGAGTTTTCTACCTACTCAAATTCAGGCTAAGAGTCAATTTAAACACCGCTCTACAGCGAACAATATTGAGATTTTTGTACCAGTTCCCAGTGATGCTGATTCACCGAAGTTCAAGACCAGTACAGGCAGTGCAAAATGGCTGCCAGAAAAGAATGTTGTCCTCTGGTCGATCAAGTCTTTCCCTGTGAGTAATGCCGAAAGTTCACAGTATTAATAATAGAGTGGTACAGCCTATCAGGAGTCAGACTTGTGCTTACATAAAGTATTGGAATACTCTTGCTTTAATGCCCTCCATGACATGGTAGGCTGCAGTCTGCTGCCACCATATATGTTGAGGATCTCGATGTAGAACTCAAAGGACTTGTCTTTATGCTTTCTATTCTAAGTAAAATATTGAGACTGACGAGGGTTCTGGTCGAACACAAGTATCTGAAGTTTATTACTAGCAACAAGTATATGCAGCCCTGCGCAGGCCTTGATCTGGCCTGGGTCCTAACAGTTACATAGGCTGATCACATGACTTATATGCCTGACTCCTAAGATGTACATAGAGTTTTGCTGATGCAGGGTCACAGGCAGTAATGAGTATCTGCAATACACCAGCCTCTCACGCAGTGATGTCACTGTGCAGCTTCTTAAAGATATATCTCATTGTCCGCATTGGCATGCATACAATATCACAACACTCCGCCATGGCAAATTTGGTGCCGAGGGGCGTTTAATTGGACGGGTGGGGGATGGGAGCCTGTCGCCTTTCTGCCTCCATGGCGATTAAGTCCATGGCAGGAAGGCCTGTGGACAGCCTCACTGCCCCATTGCCAATTGTGGCCCTTAAGTGGGCAGTTAATTTAAGGGCCTCTTCCTGCCATCGCTGGTATTAACCCAGCAGCGGGGGTGGGGAGGGCTTGCCACGCAGGGAGCACAACAAGCAAACCCATGCGGGGTTGTTTGCTGGATCCCAGGTGTGGTGGGGTGGGGGGTGTTGGGGGGGTGGGTGGGGGTCCCTGATCGAGGGACCTGACATTGGAAAAGGGGCAGCCCGCTGAGAGTCAACCCCTGCTGATCCCCCTATCCAAACTTTCCCCCACCCTGCAACCACCCCGTCCAGCCATTATTCACCCGTGGACTGGGTTCCAGCTACAATCCTAGGCCATGGGTGGGTGTCTTGCCGGCAGCAGCCACTGCCTCCCCTGTGCTGCTGCCATTCAATACCGCTGCCAGCCTCTGACTGACCGGCAGCTCTCAACGGGTACGATTTGCACCACTGGGGTCCTTGATCCCAAGGGAAGACCTGTTGCTGGCCTGTCAAGTGCCTGAGTGGCACTTAATTTGACAGGCTTTCCCAAAAATAAGCGACACAGGGCTCCTTCCAGATCTTCAGCCAGTGGGTGAGACCCCACCCCCATCGCCTTCATTAAACCCTGCCCCTTTTTCTAAGATTGGGAAAAGAGGGACAATTAAACATTCTCCCGGAGAGACCTTATCAAAGTCCGTAGCTTGCTAAGGCTTTGTGATAACTGTTCAAAAGCCCCTTCGGCCCAAATAAAGTAAAATAAAGAAAGTAATAAGGTGAACATAATTTAAATAAGCTAGTTTATTCTTTTCATGTGGAATAAATTTTATTTCATTTAAGTGGAATTTGAAACTTACTCCAAATTTCTTGGCACCACTATAGACCTTGCACCTCTTCTAGCACTTTATTGCAAGGCTCTCTCGTTTCTTGCTTGTGGCCATCTCCTGTTTTCGTTCTTTGCAGGGTGGCAAGGAGTACTTGATGCGGGCTCACTTTGGCCTCCCAAGTGTTGAGAGTGAGGAGCAGGAGGGGAAGCCGCCCATCACTGTCAAGTTTGAAATTCCATATTTCACTGTCTCTGGAATTCAGGTCAGCACTTATTAAAAGGGGAAGTCTGAAATATTCACTCTTATGTTTAACCTTTTGTTTCCTGGTTCTTTTCGAAGAGAACGTGATTGCTTTGGAATAAAAAAAGCTTCATCTAGACTAGTTGGTGATAACATTTAGAGCAGTACGGTTTAGTCAAGTCCAATGTAGACTATTTATATGTGCATTTGTATCAATTTATACAGACAAAACACACACACACACACACACACACACACACACATGTACGCTCATATATTGCTTAGTCAATACAAGCCTAGTGCACTGGACAGCAAACTACCTGTTCATCATAACTGTTATTAACATCTGTATACCAGCAGTGTTTGATGAATGTGTAACTGTCCTATGGAAGGCCCGAAGATCGACGATGTCAATCACTCCAAAAACTGCAAAACTAGGTCCACTAGCACAGTACTAAGGACATGCTGCCATACATGCTCTAGGTTTATCTTGATCTGTTAAACAGATGTTGTGATGGGTATTTTAAGTCAATACATTGGGAAAGATGTGAAACCAGCTGCTGACTATGTCTCTGTTGTTTCACAGTATTGTAGAAAGTTAAGATCTAGCTCTATCTTAATCCAGTCCAGTCAGTATAGACACACACACACACACACACATACATGGGCTAGCCCCATCCAACTTAATCTATTTCATTGAATCCAGTCTAGTCCTCTTAATTATTATCTGCTTCAGGACAGTCTGATGGATTCCAGTTCAGAACAAATTATTCTAACCTTGTCGAGGTCACACTTCCATCTTATGATGTAATTTTTGACACCACCCAGTACTTGATACCCAAGGCAGCAGTGAGATTCTTCACAATAACTTCAGCAAAACACAATGAGGCAGAAAGGAATAAATGTTATGTTTTTGGGACAAGATGAAAAGGGATGGGGAGGAAGGCTCATGCAGAGCATAAACAACAGCTCATTTGGGCAGAATGGCCAGATTCTGTCCTATACATCCTATATTTTTTTTAAAGTCTTAATTATTACAAAACAGGATTCTCCATCTCCTGCTCACACTGACCTTTTTTTTTTAGCAAAGTTATCAATAGAATTAATGTCAAACCCCCACGCGCATATGGATTATTACCCCTCACTGAATGGGCAGGGAGAGGGTCGAGAGGGTCTAGTGCTGTGCAAGTCTTGTTCTCAAGAGGTGGCACAATTCATTATAACATTTAAATCAGGCTTCCCAGTGCAGGGAAACCCAGCAGCAAAATAGAGACAGAAGCTGTCGGAACAAACAGCTAAGTGTTTTTATAGAGCTGCTTGCAATCTTGGAATAGCAGGTTTTCTCTCCCCGTCCCCTCGAGCAAACTTTCTGCTGGTCGCAGCCTACAGCCTGTTCTCATTATTGCAATCGGCTGACTTCCCACCGCCCTCCCCTACATCCACCCCCCCACCAAATCCTGATCTTTCACTCCCTCCTGATGGCAGCACTCCTCCTATTGTCCCATCCACCTAGCCCTGATCTTTTCCGATTTTCAGACACCAACCCATTTGATTTCTTCTACCCGGCGGGTCTCCCTCCCACCGCCCCTACCCCCTGCAACCCCCACTGGCATCTCCATCAATTCCCCCAGCCCCCTCTACCCACAACCCCCTCCCCAGGTCTCAACTCCCCACCCCACCATAAGGCCACTCACACTTACCTGGTCTTGCACTCTGGGATTCTGGAGACTGCTTGTAGTCCCAATCCTGGCCACTACTGCCACTGGCGCTGTTGGGACTACAGAGCTGCTCATCAATCTGATTGGCCGACAGCTCCCTGAGGCAGGACTCCTACCTCAGTGAGGGGTAAGTCCCATCTCCAACCAACACACCTCAGAGCGTTAAATGGCGGTGGAGCTTCTGTCATTGGCGGGAATGCGGGAGACTTCGCCATCCGAAAAATCCTGCCCTATGACTGCCGTGTGACTGTGATATCCATCAGCAATCAGCGCTGGTAGCTGTTTGCCACAGCTGAAATTCTGTTTTTCCTAGCACAATTCAGGCACATTTGTTTCGTTTTTGTTCACAGTGGTCCAGCAGAGAAATGCATTGAAAATAAAATGACAATGAGAGTTGGCCAGATCCAAAGATGTTTTGTAAAATTCACTATAAAGGGTGTGTAAAACTCATTTTTGTTTTAAACTAGGTGCGCTACCTGAAAATCATTGAGAAGAGTGGCTATCAAGCTCTCCCCTGGGTTCGTTACATTACTCAGAGTGGAGGTAAGCAATTGGGTGTGAAAAAAAAATCCACTTTATTATTATTTAATTTCTTTTTATAATTTTACTGTTAGTTTTAGCTCCAACATTTTTATAAAAACAAACAGATGTATTCAAAGAAAATGGGTTTAAAAAAAAATCACAAAATTTGTTTGATGCCCTTATGATAGTTCTTCTGGGTTGCACAGAGCAGCGTCCAGCAGATTAACCGTCAATCCCTGAAGACTCCAGAACGACCCTGGAGGTTGGCAACCTGAGTTCCGACTCCTGTGTCATTCCTTCCATCGCTAAAAACGCAGCAAACCCATACCTTCGAAACATTTCTAAACCCAGATATATGGGACAGGTTTGATAGACCACATCACCCCATTGCAACCATTTTAGGAAATTGTCACGTTTTTTACGCCGCTCTGGAGACTATGCAAACCTGTGGAGCTATAACCATTATCAAAGTGGCTCAGTGATAGTGTGCACCTGAAATGTGGATCTGTACCATGATCTCTCTGGTGTAATCAATCCAGCAGTGTTCTTATAGTCTAGGTATCCAAGCAACCTTCTGAGTAAGAAAAGGGTCATCAAATTACATAAGAGTGATTATATGTGCTCAAACCTGAAATAAATTCCACTGTTTGCTGTCACCCATAGTGTAAATTGGAAGGACAGGGTGAATGGCTTTAATACCTGGACCAGCATGAGATCTGAACTGAAGATTTTGGTGCAAATTTAAGTCTCAATGTGAAAGTTGGTATTTGGGAGAGGAGTGGTTTCATATGTGAGAGTTAGAGTTTGCTACTTGCAACTGGCCCTTTCCCTGATTGCTTTGTGTGTCTGCGTTGTATTCCAGATTATCAATTGCGTACAAATCAGTAGGAGTTCTGCTGCCCAGTGGAATTCCCATGTTTGAAAGAACACAATTTGTGAACAAAGTTATTAAAAAGAGAAGGAATCTTAACTCTGACTCCACAAGGCTTCAAGATTATGGATACTACAGAGTGAAAAGTTGAAACACAGTTCCTACCAAACAAGATAGGAAAATGTGACTTGTTATTGATGTACCATTTCTTTGTTGCTTCTGGATATGCGTTAGGTTAATTTTCATTATTGTTCCTTCACTGTTACTTGGAAACAGTCAGGTGAATGCTGCTGGGCAGGTTAATTGCTGCACCTTGCTGGATTTTCTGTCATACAGTTTAATTTCGAAAGCTACTAACGCAGAAGACCATTAAAGCAACAGTTGACGTTTTCACTGAGCTGATACAGAGGAAGGTCTGATGTCTTTGACACAAGCATAACCACTTGGGGCCATGAGGAGGTTCTGCTTCCTTTGCCTGCATGCAACTTTTGTTTCTTCCCTTCCACCCACCCCACCCCACAACCAAATCCCAAATTGCCCCTGTGCTTCCTTGCTCAAAGCTCTTTATGTTGGGATGCACCACGGGAATCAGAAGTGAAGGTCCACTTCCATGATCTCCATGTCCTCTCATTTAATTGGAGAAAAGGTCATAAATAACAGACAAAAAAGAAGCAAAGTGAAAAAAATAGAAGGGTAGATTTTCTCATCGCCTGTCTGGAGATCCATTATATTGATCAGGTTTTTGTATTCCAACATCTCAAATGCGCAAGAAGTATTCACCATCTTGCGGGCAGATACATTTACACGAGGCCACCATGACTTTTTTTGCATGACATTTCCCAACAATTCCACCAATTTAGTACCATTTCTAATACTTATCCAAACATCCAGAGTTGCTTATCACTGAGTTTTATATTTGAATGTATGTTTAAAGAGCCCAGTGAGAAGATTATCTGGTCACTTGCCATTGGCCCACTGAACATGGGAGCTGGCTGATTCCTCACGCTGTCACAACCAGCAGGAGGCCCATTTGGCACCTGGACCTTACAGGGTTAATGTGGCAAGCTGGGAGTCCCTGACCATGTTTCCTTTCGCATTTAGCAAGCTGGACGATATTGGAACCCAGAGCCTGAATAGCAGCAGCCTGAGCTTCCACTGAAACTGTCTAAAGTTATTCAATGAAGGCTCCATAACTGAGTACCAGGCCGGCTGTGTTCAGGAAAGCCAAGTCATCATGAGACCTAATCAGCAGCCCTAAAACGGTAAGGCTACAGGCCACCAACAGTAGGTGGGTTTGTTAAATTGTACTTACCTGAATGTGGATCCAGGAGGTGCAGGAGTGCTCCTGTGGAACACACATTAAAAGCACAGGTTGCTGCTGACCATAATTTTATTGCTTGCCAGCTTGTCCTGCAAGGAGAAATGGAGCCTGTTAGTATATGGCCTGCTGAAAGGTAATGAAGATATGTGTGCAAGGCTAGACTTTGTGGAAAGTGCATGAAAAGGTATCACAAGTTTAAGAAGTGAGGAGAATAATTGTGAGGATAATGTGCAGAGCGTGCAAGAAGCACCAGAGGGAGGTTGAGTGAAGTGTGCTGCTGTAATTGGAGGAGACTGATAGAGAGCAGAGGAGAGAAGGCTCATGAGGTAACAGGTCATTTAGGCCTAATCAGAGCGTAAGAGAGATGTGAATGGGAATCTTAGTAGCTCCGGTCAGTTGATTGAATTTTATCTTCCTACATTTCAGCCAGCTTCTGGGTGTTATGCTCTTTGTACTCACTGGCTCGACCACCTCAGCCTACAGGTACCAAGCTATTTGCTTTGTCACCCTCCTCCCACTAGCAGGAAACCGGGTCCCGTCTTCCAGCTGACCACCTTCACCTGAACCTCCATTGGGCTGTCTGAAGATCTTGAGGCCTTTGCAGTCATCACACTCACTGTATTCTCCACTTTCAAGCATAGAAACACACAGTACAGACAAAGTACATCTCAAGTTTAAGAGTCTCCTTTTAAATGGCAGCACAGCTTGCCCAATTATACAGCAATCCCAGTAGGCAAGCTGCCAGTAACCATCGGGAGTAGCATTTCCAGAGAGGCACAAAGCCAAATTTGGGCTGTTCCACGTCATTGGGCGGTGGCCTTGCCCACAAGACCCCATTTTGGGTGGAAGCTGAATTCCTCTGCTAGTAACCCTTGATTATTTTATTATTTAATTTATTCATTCCTCTAGTTCTTTCTTCACCACTCCCTAGTGCAAAGCTTTTGTATTTTGTTGTTTTATTTTTGCTTGCATGTAGACACTGGGGAAAAATGTAAAGCTACAAGATGCATTTTGCGCTCAGTGGCGAATAAACGACACCAGCTTTTCACTGCACCTACACTTGCCCACAGACTTCCTGTGTGATTTTTGCACTGGGACTTGCTGTAAATTAGAAAGCCAGTTTGGTGCAGTGCCCTCTATAGGGGACCTGGGAACTGTGTGAACAGGGTAAGTAACTGTGTATCTCCTCAACCAATCAGATTGAAGTGTTAATAAGCAGTGCTGAGTCTGAAACAGGAAATGTTATTGAGAATATTTAATTTAATGTCAAACCAGGTACAAAAAGCAAAATAAAGAGAGGGAAAGAAATGTAGGATTAAAAAAGAGAGATAAATGGCAGAAAGAATTTTTTAAAAACTTTTTTTTCTTAAATCTGCAACAATAATTAAACTCTGAGGGAATGAACCTCCAAATTTGTAAAAAATAAAAAAGAGCTTTTCTGGCTACAATTGAGATATATCGCATTGTTAAAAAACATACCTTTGCTAGAGTGGACAAGTCCTAATTTTTTCTGGTGTTTTTTAGTAGGTATTACAGCATTACTGAATGACAGCAACTTCACACAATTCATGTTTTCCAATGCTGTGGCTCTGGGTGAATTAAAAGTATTGTGAAGCTTTTGGATAGCAGGACAACACAGACAGCAGCTTCCTGATTTCCATGTTTAACAGCAGACCTGCTGGAGGCTGCTGCCCCAATTCCTTTATAATAATAGCGAGCACTGTTAGCTTCTCTGTTATTTTTGCAGTAACACTGGGCCCTAAACAATCAGAACCTGCATTCCTCTCCCACACAATGATGCAGGTGCCGTGAATAATACCAAACACTAGCATCCTGCTATGATCCCTCACTATCAGCCACTGGTTGGACCCCCAACCCCCTAATTCCAACCTTTCATGTGCCAGATTCAGACTCAGCCCACTAATGAAGCTGCTGGATTTTCACTTTGGTCAGCTGTCACCTGGTGCTCATTGAGTATCGGGGTAGCCCATTGACGGTATGACAATGAGTCTGAAGCTAAAAATTGTGAGGACTTCCCACTGATGGGTTTGGGCAGGTGTGTGGATACACCGCTGAGTTTCTGTCGCAAGTTTAAAATTTCCCTCTTTGTGTCTTATTAACTAGGGCAGGAAGGGGTTTAGCGGTGACTGCTAACCAATTGATGAAATTTGTTCCATTTCTTCCCCTGTTCTCGCTGGTCTACATTGGCTCCCGGTTAAGCAATGCCTCTGTTTTAAAAGTCTCATCCTTCTTTCAAATTCCTCCAATGCCTCACCCCTCCCAATCTCTCTAAATTCCTCCATTCCTAAAATCCTCTCAGATATCTGAGTTCCACTAATTCTGGCCTTTTGAAAATCCCCATTTTAATCATTCCACCTTTGGTGGTCACGCCTTCGACTGTCTGAGCCCTAAGCTCTGTATTTCCCTCTCTAAAATTCTCCATCGCTCTTTGAGTTTCCTCCTTTAAGACATTCCTTAAAACCTACATCTTTGATCAAGCCTTTGCTTATCTGCATCTGATATTCCATTATGCGGCTTGGTGTCATATTTTATTTTTAATGCCCCTGTGAAGCATCTTGGGATGTCTTATGACGTTAAAGGGGTTATATAAATACAAGTTATTCTTGTTGTTGAAAGGATCAAGTCATTGTGAAGTTTTTTACCAACAAAGCTAATTGATCTCAATAACAGCCAAGCGTAAGTCAGAATAAATTGCTGCATCGCTATATAACCCAAGGTTAATTGAATAGCTATTATGCTGTGTGCCTTTTGATCACGCCATCTTTGAAATAATACTGAGGCACTAGTAGGGCTCAAAAGAATTACAATAATGATTCAGGGACTTGGAGATTTTAAGATGGAAAGAGAGATTTTCAGAATTTAATGTATTGCTATTGGAGTAAAGATTATGAAAAGGCAGGATTCATGTGTCTGAGAGTCATGGACATGGTACTTACAAGAAGTTATTTAGTTTGCCTTTTCACAAATTAATAGCACCCGTGTAAATGGAGGCTTTTGGTGTGACATCTGAGATGAGACAGCCATTTGATGGAAGAGTCTCCAACTTAATTCAGCCACTTAAAGCCATTTATTTTAATAAGGCATTGTAGGCCCGAAAAGCCTACTGCCAACAGTCCAGTATTGACATGGAGCCTCCAGAAATAAAAGATGGATCTCCTGCTGTGAACAACCTGGGAGATAATTCACAGGTGCATTCACTACAAAAAATATATTATAAAGATTTACTTTGAACACTTTTGTTTATTAGTTGTAAAAACATTGGAGGTGGTGAAAAAACAGGCCTGTTTGACTAGATGGGATGGTTGGAAGAGGAGGTTGTATGATAATGCTTCCAGTATTACACCCATCAAGAATTTTTTTAAAATTCATTCATGAGATGTGGGTGTCAAAGGCAAAGGTGGTAGTGAGTTGCCTTCTGCTGTCCACATAGGTACACCCACAGTGCCAAGGAGTGAGTTCCAGGATTTTGACCCAACAACAATGAAGGAATGGCGATGATTTTTCCACATCAGGATGGTGTATGCCTTGGAGAGGAACTTGCAGATGATGGTGTTCTCATTTGCTTGTTGCCATTGTTATGCTAAGTGGTAGAAGTCATGGATTTTGGAGGTGCTGTTGAAGGAGCCTTGGTAAATTGCTGCTATGTTTCTTCTGGATGGTACCCACTGAAGTCACACTGAGTTGTGGTGGACAGAGTGAACTTTTAAGGAGGTGGATGGGTGCCAATCAAGTGGGCTGTTGAGCTTCTTGAGTGTTGTTGGAGCTGCACTCATCCAGGCAACTGGAGAGTATTCCATCACACTCCTGATTTGTTACTTGTAGATAGTGAACAGGCTTTGGGGAGCCAGGAGGTGAGTTACTTGCCAGAGAAGTCCCAGCCTCTGACCAGCTCTTGTAGCCACAGTATTTAGGTGGCTAGTCCAGGTCAGTTTGTGGTCAATCGTGACTGCATGTTGATGGTTACAGGATTCAGTGATGGGATTGCCGGCTGTTAAATGTCAAAAGGAGATGGGCAGCTTCTCTCTTGTTGGAGATGGCCATTATCTGGTATTTGTTTGCTGCTAACGACACTGGCAGGAATTTTCCGGCCCGCTTGGCATCGGGCATCATGGCGGGTGGGACAATATGGCGCGAAGGCCAAATATCGGTTCATCCGATGGTGTCCACAATGGCGGAACACCAATCTCGCTGGAGGCTGGAGTGAACCTGCTTTGCATCCCACTAATGGGATGCAAAGTGAGGCCCGACAGGAATCATCCCCCCACTCCAGATTTACCATTACGCTTGTGGAGCCTAGGGAGGAAGGTGTCCGAGGGGAGGAGGGAGTTAGGGTGGAGGAGGGAGTAAGGATGGAGGAGGGAGTAAGGGTGGAGGAGGGAGCAATGATGGAGAAGGGGGTATGAAGGGGGGAGTAAGGAGTGGGGGATGTCCAGGTGAACACGCAAGGGAGGGATCTGTGGAGTCAATGATTGCCTCCTGGGGAGCAAACTGAGGGTGGATGTGCTAGGAGGGAATGGTGAGTATGATGGAGGCAGAGTGAGCTGGAAGGGTGGGGGGGTCAGGGCGCATCGGTAGCAGTAGAAGGGACGATGAGGGTGGTTGGTGGGGACTCAGAAGCAGAC
Source organism: Cetorhinus maximus (assembly GCF_964194155.1). Taxonomy (NCBI): domain Eukaryota; kingdom Metazoa; phylum Chordata; class Chondrichthyes; order Lamniformes; family Cetorhinidae; genus Cetorhinus; species Cetorhinus maximus. The sequence goes on along the minus strand of NC_135895.1, from coordinate 24,899,554 downwards.
ATGGACCTTGGGGGTGGGAAGGAGGAGGTCGTAGAGGTCAATGTGTATGGGAGTGGGATTCTAAGGAAAGTAGGGAATGTGCACGTTCACCAGGACATCCTGGAAAGGCAAGGTTTCAGGTTGGTCGGTGATGGTGAGGAGGTGGAAGGTGATGCTGGGGTGGGGTCGATAGTGATGAGGAAAGGACCTGGGTGACTGGGGGAGGGGAAAGGACAGGGGAGTTGAGCAAAAGTCTAACTATCATCATCGTCGTCGAAATCGACAGTGAGCGGAGCCTCGTGTTGGACGGGCACAGGTGCTGCACGGGAGTGTGATCAGCGGGTGGGCGGAGTTGCAGGTCAGCTCAGATGGACAACTGAAAGAGAACTGAAAGAGCAGGCAGCATTGAAAATGTTAAGGCAGTAAGATGAGTGTGATAAATAAAGGCTCCGCGGGAGAGTGCTTGCACAAGGCTCCAAAAGGCCTTACCACACACACACACTTCTCCCTCCAGAATCACTCCGGCTGGTGGTCCAGCTGCTTGCAGATGAACTGCTAGCTTGGGGGTGGTGGGGGGCAGGGGGGGTGGTGGGGGGGCAATTGGAGGTGGGGGGGATGTCGGGGGGTGGTAGTGTGCAGTGGGAGGACTCGTGAAGTCTGTCAATGAAGCTGAAGGACAACATTACACATTATTCAATTAAAGTGAATATATCTTCAGATTATAAAGTGACAAAATATGTTCACCAATGCAACCACTTGTGATCAGAATTTCTTAACTTTCCTAGGCCTGCCACTTCTTCTAGGTGCTGCCCTGACATCCACAGCAGGGGTGGGGACAGCCTGTGCAGTGGTTGGCCCTGTTGCCTCTGATGACTTTGACGCTCGTCCTCTGGAGAACCGAGGCCTTGGGTGACCCAGCTTGCTCTGGCTGCCCTCCTGTGGGCCAGCTGCTCCCTCTATGGTGACAGAGGACGAGGTTGAGGGGGTCACAGGCAAAGGGGACTCGGAGGGAGCGGACAGCCTCTGAGATTCCTGAGTGGATGACCCAGAGGTGTCCAGCTGCTGCTCCTCCTCCGTTGGGGTGCCTGAAGGCCCCAGCCTAACTCCTGGAGGGGATGGAGCACCTGGAGAAACATCGAGGTGCCATGTTTCCCTCTCACATTGCCACGGGGGGAACTCGCCTATGGCCATCACAATGGAGTGCATGTCTGCGCACATCTCTGCATTCTTCTGCAATAGGGTCTCCATGGCGCCCACCATCTTTCCCTTGGAGACCTCCATACATGTACATGTGGGCACCACTTCATCAGAGAGCAGGCAGACACACTCCTCTGACTCGCATGCTACTCTGCTGAGGACTCCCAACAGCTCTGTGTGATGTTCCCCCACCTTCTGCTGACTCCCCACAATGAGTTGGAAGGCCAAATCCAGAGGCTCGTCATCTGACTCGGACCTCACAGATGCCTCTTCCCCAGGGATTCTTTGAGTGCCAGGGAGCTTTGCTGAACCTGCTTTCTCCTGCTGCAGACACATGTCTGTGCAGTGACCACCAGATTGTGAACCTGAGCCTGCTCTAGATCTAGGTCCCATTGAGATGTGTGTTTCTGCGCTGGTGGAGGGTGTGGGTAAGCGCTGTGATGGGTTTTCCAGGCTGCTTATTTCCATCTCGTCAATGGAGGAGGTGTCCTCTTGGCTCGAGGTGAGGGACTGACTGGCTGAGGGCGTTGGTCGCTTGTCAGAGCTCCCTTTGAACCAAAGATAATTAGTGCGTGGCAGCAGAGTCAAAAACAGGAGAGAGAGCACTCCCAGTTGCATTGAGAGAGGGATGATGTGGTGCTGGATCCTCAGGTGGGTGTTTGCCACTGATCTCACCGTCACTGCAGTCACGGCCCACATCCTCACCAGTCAGCGCGATGGCACACTCCTCAAAATGAGTGAGGGGCCTAATGTGGGTCACTCTACCCCCGGTCTGGGACATCTCCCTGCTGTTGTGAGCCAGTTTCTCCTGCATGAAAACAGATAGAGAGAGCAGGACGCAAGGCATTGTGTGGAATATTTCTGTAGTGACTGGAGCCATGGACAGGATGAGGTCGTAAGCTCCAGAGGATATGAGCCTGATGGAGATGCGAGGATGTGTGTGTGTGTTAGTGGTGTTGACCCTTGAGGTGTAAGACCCCTATGGATGTGTGATGGGTTTGTGAGTGTGTGAGTTGAGAGTGATGAAGTGGTTGACTTACCCTGGCAGAACGGATGAGAGCATCCATCCTCTTCCAGCACTGGATGGCTGACCTCCTCTGCGCTGACCGCCACTGCCACTGCCTCCCAGGCCAGATTGGTGACTCTGGCGGACCTCCTGCAGCCGGAGTTGGGGTAGAGAACATTGCAGCGGCCTTCCACTGTCTCCAGCAGGCACCCCAGATAGGCATCACTAAATCTGGGGACTGCCATCTTCTCTGCTATAGGGGCCACCTGTCGCCTGGAGCAGTCCTGTTCTGTAGACATGAAGCAGGAATGTGCTCTGATACGCTTTAAATATGGAGCCTGGAGTGAGGAAGCACTGAGGTCACAGCGGGGTGGGAAATTCTGAGCCAATCCGGCGTGTTTCCTGTGAATGCATTATTAATGAGGCTGGGGAGGAGACGATACAGAGCAAGGACCCGCCATTGCGGCCGACGGATAAAATAACCTTTATCCCACCCGCTACCGCACTTTGTACAAAAATCTGGGACGATTCCGCCCACTATGTGCAATATTCTACCAAACTTTACAACTACTTTTTCAGAAAGGGCCCTGAACAGATTAGACAAATCCCTGCAAAATGACTATACCCTCAACCTGTAAAAGCCTTGGAAACTCACAGAGATCATTGTCAAGGGTTGTATTCCCCCTGAGGAAAATGCCCACAGACTGTACGTTGTGGTATTTGTGAACACTGCCCATTTCCCAAACAGGAGTTGCTGTATTCACTCAGCGCACTTGCCACATCCTGGAAATATTCCCTCACCGTTCGCAGAATTAATTGCACTGGCAGCCAGTGGGAACTTTTAAATCTTTTCATTGTTAGGAGGAAGTGGAGGTTCTTACTGTACTCTTTTAACACTGAAGAAAAGAAGGTCTCTTGGAGAGTGGAGCCATGGGCATGCTTGGGCAGAACTCAGTTAATGCTACGCCTTAGTGCTGATCAGACTCAGGTCAGTGTGCACTACAATGGTCTGGAGCTGTCAGATATTGATCTCAAGTTATTTACTGCAATGTAAATGTGGTAGCAGATAGGGATTTATGCATAGAATTGTACAGGATTACAATGTACAGCACAGAAAAAAGCCATTCAGCCCTACTTGTTGATGTTTATTCTCCGACTGAAACTCCTCCCAACTTTTTCATTTAACTCTAACTGCATTACCTTCTATTTCTTTCTCCTTCATGTGTTCATCTAACTTTCCCTTCAGTGCTATTCGCCTCAGTTGTTCCTTGTGGTAGTGAGTTTACCCTCTAGAGAGATTTCTCCTAAAATCCCTTTTGGATTTATTAGTCACTGTCTTGTATTTATGGCCCCAAGTTCTGGCCTCCCCTACAAGTGGAAATATTTTCTCTTCGTCTAGCCTTTCATAATCTTTAAAGGCCTGTTTTGGGTTATTCCCCACTCTTTCCCTTTCTGAATAAAAGATCCCTCAGCCTGTTCAGTTTTTCCTGACAGGTATAACTTCAATTTTAGTGTATATCCGGTGTGGAATATAAAAAGGCGTGTAAAGTATAGGGTTGTAAAAAATCAATGGTTCCTTCTTATTCTTATTCTTATATATATAAGTCCTACAGATTCTATATATGGAGACAAATAAAACGTTTACTATTTTTTGGCTTGCATGCGTTTGATTCAAACATTCTACCAAAAAAACTTGCAAAGTATTTGACATGATGACAAGCTCTCCTGATATTTTAATTTCCTGCGAAGTTTGTGAGGACAGTGGGAGGAAGCATTCCAAAATACGCAAACATTAATTCTCATCAGATGATTTTAAAGATTTTGCAGCAAGTTGTTCAGACTGAGACAGTTCCACAACTGCCTGTTGGGGCACAGATGTTGACCTGCATGAAGAATTAAATGGATGACCTTTGAATCGGTCGTGAGGGGTTTCATCCCATTGGGTGTTAACTGTGGCAAGTGGGTACAGCCAGCCAGATACAAAACAGACCATAAACCGCAAATTCCCAATCACATAATAAAGGAGAGATCAGAGTTTCTATTGCTCTTTCAAACCAAAATATTTCGCATGCTGTAAATCTGAAATAGAAACAGAAAATGCCAGAAATACTCAGCAGACCTGGCACAATCCAGGGGTAGAGAAACAGAGTTAATGTTTCAGGTGGCTGATGAAAGATGTTGGCAGAGGGGGCAGGGTCTAAGCTTTTTCAGTGGACTCTGCAGTTACTCTTCTGGGCTCAGCAAGAAAAGTTTAAGCCTTTTTAAAACTTACCCTTCAGGCTTATTCTGATTCTGATCCTCTTGCTTACTGGGTTGGTTTGGCAGCTAAGACATTGCTGCCTCAGGCTCATGCTGAGTGAAAATTGCAGTTGGATCCTGAAGGCATCAAGAACTCATACACACATGTTGTAAAGGATCTCCACATGCCTTCTCTAGCTCTGGCCACCTGATCAGTTGAGTAGGTTTAAATTGCGGAAGGTCAATTGTCAGCGATTGCAGTGACTGAACAGTTTTTAAGTGCCCTCATGCCTGGTATCTGCTGAGTAAATAGTGTTACCATCACCTTTTCATCTTAGTTTATCTTATCTTTGTAACTAATTCTGTTTGTACAATAGATGTGCCCTGTTGTGTGATGTGCCTTATTGCTCTTGTTAAGGTGCTTGGCAGAGCAAGATTCAGCATGGGCCTGCAGAATAGCACCACCCACGGTCTGATACATAGAGTCACACTCTGAGAGAACAGTCTAGAGGGAACACTCTGGAATCAGCCTGCATGGAGGTAACAGCACCATGCATGACAGTAACCTGGGATGTGTAAATAGCTAAAAGTTAACAATAAAGGGTTCATTTTTAAATATACAAGTCTCAAGATCTTATCACGGAGACATCTAAAGAACCCACATTACAACATGCCCTACACTACATCTGAAAATGTGAATATCTAGCTACATCCTTCTCATAAATATCAAAATGGTGACCTGAATGTTAGAGAGCTATTGATGCCATTAGATGAAGAGGATAAGAAGAGGCTCATGTGCAGCATCAACACCAACATGGGCTTACTGAGTCAAATGGCATGTTTCCACACTGTAAATACTTTGTAATACTCATATATATGTGATCAGCACAAAAACAGTCCTCAGTCCTCATTTTTTGCCCTAGGTGGTGACGCGGAAATATTTTGTATATTGCAAACTTCTCATCATTGGGTTACTTCCCTTGACTGAGACTATGCACCATTCAAGATGAACAGATTGCGCTTGAAACCCAGCTACCAGAGAGGACCTGACCAAAAATAGGGTTGCTGATCATCCAGGTTTGTCCTCTCCAGGAGTTTCCAGGAATTGAAGATTAATCGCCAGGATGCAGCTGCAAGCAATGCAGGAGAAATATCATCAAAGCTTTAAACAAAATGGTGCTTTTGCTAATTTTCTTTGAACTCTTTCATTTACCAGTTGTAAAGATATTGGAGATGGAGGATTAGAGGATATTTAATTGACAATCAATCTAATTGGATAACAGAGAGTTTGTTCCCTTTCCAATTGGCGTAGGCAGGTGGACCAATGGCGGGAGTCTGGGACTGGAAGTCATGTGATGAACTCTGCTGCATGTGTCTTAACTCAAACCAAGTTAGTGAGAGTCAGAATGGGTCAGTTCAAAAAATTTTACAATCCCCCACCAGCGGGTTTGCAGGCACTGGGAGGGCCGTAAAAAACCTCAAATGGGGTAGTCCCAGCAATGGCCACAACTGCTTCTGCTGGTTCTGGGACTACAGGGCCACCAGTCAACCAGATTGGCTAGCAGCTCTCTGAGATGGGTGGCCTCCCAAGTGAGGGGAATGGTAGTCCCATCTCCAGCCAATTAACTTTCCTTGGAGCATTAAACAGCTGCGGGATAGCTAGTATCGGCAGGCATGTGTTCCCCTCTGACTCATCCTGGCCATGGTGTCCAAGGAAACCAGGCAAGTGATTGGTGAGTATTTCACCTTTTCGCTCTCTAAATTTGGGTATTCATTTAAACTAAGAGCTGGGAAATTAAAAATTTCAATAGGGGTAAGTTTATTCATTCATGGGATGTGGGCGTCACTGGCTAGGCCAGCATTTATTGCCCATCCCTAATTGCCCTTGTTCAGAGGGCATTTAAGAGTCAATCACATTGCTGTGGGTCTGGAGTCACATGTAGGCCAGACCAGGTAAGTGCAGCAGATTTCCTTCCCTAAAGGACATTAATGAACCAGATGGGTTTTTAAAACAGTCGGCAATGGTTTCATGGTCGTCATTAGACTTTTAATTCCAGATATTTATTGAATTTAAATTCCACCATCTGCTGTAGCAGGATTCAAACCCAGGTGCCCAGAGCATTACCCTAGGTCCCTGGATTCCTAATCCAGCAACAATATCACTACACCATCGCCTCTTCTAAGTACAACAGTAAGTGCATTAATTGGATCTGTGTTAATACTGCTCAGGCATTAATTAAAATTTGTGGTTTAAACAAAGTAGTAACTGGGTTCTAAAAAAGGGAATAGAGATTATTAGATCAAGGATGGGTAGCTGAGACCTGTTGCTTGCAATTCCAGAGCCACATGAGGGGAAATGTTTTGCAACATTTTAAAGTTCTTTGTTTTTAATTTTTTTAATCTTCATCTCCCTGAGGCAGCTCTGAGCCTCGGGGAGCTTTTCCTGCGTTGCATCTGCAAAGTTCCCCACTCGCCCTCCTTCCCCCACCCCCAACCCAACACAGGCAGTGCTGAGCACTGCAGTGCGCCCTTCATGCTGGGTGGGCCTTAATTGGCCCGCCAGTGTGAAATCGCGGTCAGACCCCGATCGCAGACGGCGGTCGGTTTCTTGACCGCTCTCACCCGCCCCCGTCCGCCGAGCCTGCCTGACAAGGGCAAAGTCCCGGCCTTAGTTAAGAGCAATCATATCACAAGTTATAATTAGCAAAGGAAAAGAGCAAGGAACAATCTAAAGTAGAACTTCAAAATTGGAAGAGGGTCGGTTTCAATGAGATGAGAGGGGATCGAGCCAGGGTAAAATGGAATCAATGGTGGGCAAGAAAAGCTGTAATTGAACAATGGATGAACTTTAAGGAGGAGATGTGTCGGATATAGGTTAGGTACATTCCAGCAAGGGTGAAAGACAAGGAAACCAAAGCCAGGGCTCCTTAGATGACAAGGGTGATAGAGAATATGATGAAGCAAAAAAAAAGAGGGTGTATGAAGCATATCAGGTGAATTCTTCAAATGGGAACCAGGCCAAATACAATAGATTGAGAGGGAAAGTAAGGAGGAAAATGAGACCGGCAAAAAGAGAATATGAGAATAGAATGGCAGTTAATGTAACAGGGAACCAAAAAATCTTCTACCGGAATGTAAATAGTAATAGGTGAGGTGGGTCCCATTAGGGACAAAGAGAGTGATATATGCTTAGAGGCACAGGGCAAGGCTAGAAAAGCTTCTGAGTACTTTGTATTGGTGTTTATCAAGGAAGAGGATACTGACAAAATATTTATAGACCCAGAGATGGTGGACATCATGGATGGCGTGAAAATTGGTAGGAAGGGTGTACTTGAAAGGCTGGCAATGCCTAGAGTAGATAATTCACCTGGCCTGGTTGGCTTACATTGTAGATTGCTAAAGAAAGTTGGGGTGGAAATAGTGGAAGGACTTGCCATAATTTTCCAATCTTCCCTAGATACAAGAGGAGATGCCAGAGGATTGAAGAGTGGCAAATGTGACACCCTTTTTCAAGAAAGGCTGCAGGACATTCCTAGTAATTACAGGGGTAAATAAATTCACGATAGGGATAAGAGCAGTGGAATGAGACTGATTGGATTGTTCCACATGGTCTCAATGTGCCGTAATGACTCTGATATAACACACATGCCATCACACCAGCAAATATACTGTGTACTAGGGCACCCTAGCGACACTAACAATAACATATCACCAACATATTAATGAAAATGTGGAATGTATAACGCCGTCAGCAAAACATTAAATAAAACAATAAACTATATTATTCTCTAAGTAATATGTTAACAAAAAGTGAGTAATATAGCAACTCAGCAGCATGTTAACAAAAATACAGAAGAGCATAACACTCCAAGAACACATTGACCAGTACAGCAAATAATAAATAAGCAAAAACACCTTCCTTCATCAAACCAGTAAACACTGTAATAGGTACAGGATCATTAAATGAGTGTAGTTATACCAGATTAGGCAGATTAGATAACAGAGATGTGCAAGATACTTGAAGAGACAGACTCATTCCACTCTTAAATATTTAACAATTGCATTTATTATAAGCAGCTAAACAATGGCTGATGCTACTTAGTCATAGAAAGTGCACTTATGTTTTCCATTAGTTTTGATTCATCTTGTAAAGCCCTGGATCAAAAGAACTTTTTGAAATGTGTGAGTCCAACTCATGACAGCTAGTGAGGTAATAGTAATTTGAAATCAGTAACCCATCCATCTTTGAGTTATAATTTTTACATCAGCGAATATCAAAACTTTCACAACTCGGTTCACATGTTATGCAGAAGCTTCTAAATTCACCTCTCCGGCTACTGTTCATTGCTATAAGTTAAGATTTACAAATCTCAGAGTTACTAGTTAGACTCAAATGAATCACAACTTATATCAAGTCGCATTAATTGGTATTGTTAAGGGCTATTTAATGCAGTTAACCTGTAAATGTTTCTGTTTTCACCATTCAAAGCATGAGCTGAACATGCCCAATCTGTGCAGCCAGCTCAACTTCAGAGAAACTCCTGGTTCCTTGAGTAATTGGTCAGTGCCCATTTTATATCAGGTTGGCTGTACTGGAGGAGAGCTCCCTTGGCCTCGCCTCTGTATTGCCCGTTGATATGACATAAACACTTGGGACCCTTCTGTTCGGGGAGCTGGCCACTATATGGGGACAGAATTTGAAAGTTAAACTGTAGACCAGGAATGAAAGGAGGACAATGGAGCCAGCTAAAGTGATAGCAACACCTGCAATTAACATGTCACTCCAGGATCTAACAGGATAAGGGTCAGAATTGGCCAGGATTATCAATACGTAACCAGAGACTACTGTTACCAACCCAGCGACTAAAATAATCAGATAATCAATCAACCCCCCACTCCTTAACTTGTCAATCTGGGTCCGGTTCCTCATGCAGTTCATATCCTGGATAGCAGAGCTCAGCAGCTGTTTTAAGAGGATAGCTAGGGCTAAAAGGCACAGGACAGTCCCTACTCCCAGCCTCCATTCGCTCGATTTACCAGTAGCTGTGGATAATAAAACAATTCCTCCCAACCCAGTTCCTAGGATCAGGATCACAGCCACAGAGTAGCACAGGATGGATCTTTTAAAATCTTGGAACCACCACAATTCCACCTGATCCTCCAGGATACTGTGCTGGATTCGGGAAGGATTTGCTGGGAAACGGCCAGACATGATCTCAGAAAGCTCAGGCATTTGGGAGAAGAAAAAAATGCCCGCAAATAGCCAAAAGGGGAAAAAAAAAAAAATTTTTTTCGAGGCTTGGCTCAATAAGATATTAAATAAGCAAGCAATACATCTCAAATGGTCCTGGAGAATGGGTTTCCTGTGACAGAAATCGTCAATGCTGCCTAGACTCACAAAGACGTGCAAGCATGAGATTAAGAGACTTCTCAAATTGTAGGTTTACCCGGGCAGCAATCTCAGGAATTAAATACTTTACGCTAAAGTAAGCCCTTCGCTGGTAGATATTCTAAATCCCAGCCATAACATATTTTGATTTCAGCACAATCTTTCTCATTCAACCTCCCCAGGAGTTCCTTAGTATCGCGGAATAAAACAGTCCTGGACTACATGTCCAACTATTATTTTGTTGTTTTTTGGGGAGCCGAGGGTGCCCTTCGGAATATACACTGAAAATCTGCCGCCGTTTACCGTACAGTCACACAGAACATGGTTCCAATGGTTCACAGGTCCGAGGCTATCCTGTAAGATCAATCAGCCAGTGTCTTGCGGGCGCACACTTCCTTATTTCTTTATCTCGGTCTTTCTTCTTTCAACAGTTGCCGTTGTTTATTTCCCATCTCAGACCGATGTTCGCGAAAGCTGCAGGTTCGGTCATTTACTGAGCCTGGAAGTTTCCCAGGAGAAACACTGTGCATGAAGTGAGACTCTCAGGCTGCTGATCGGAGCTGCTCTTAGTGCCTTCTGCAGTTCAGTGCTGCCCTTCGAGTTCAATCCAGCTCAAGTCTTAACACTTTGTCGATCACAAATAACTTGGTTGAGGTGGCGTCGACATTTCACACTGGGTGCATGTCTTAGGAGAGCGTTAATGTCTAATATGGATTTTAACTATTAAACAGCTGTTTTGAAGCAAAAAAAAATCAGGTGTGGAATTTGTACAGATCCGGCACGGGTGGGTTTTAATGCACTCACTCCGGATCCAAAGAGCATTTGCAGTTTATTAGCAGAATCAATTGTCAGTGCAAAGTCTGCAAGCTTCTTCTGGCTTGTTCTGCTCCAGTCATGTGCAGTCTGGACTGGATGTACTTTCTATCATATTCCCCTGATCACTTCCAGCTTCTCAGGAGGCTGAAGGTGTTTAATTTCCAGGTCTCAATCGGATCAATTACTCTGGTCTCCAAACAGGTAGTCATCGGTCTAGCCTTTATTGTGGTTGCTTTCGCCAGAGGAAAGGTGTCACCACCTGGGAGGGTAGAGTAAATCCATCGTCGCTACTCGCCGTGCAGTTCGGTGGGTTTTTTTCCAGGACCTTGTGGCTTGTTCGTGCTGTTTTCTTGGCTCAGGTAAATCTCCTGTGATCAGCTTCTGACTCCGCCCTCCTCGGCTGTCAGGAAGCTTCTGGTTTCTGTTCTTTTAAGACCGTGTCTCTGGTCAGGCTCTGCTTTATGTTCACTCCAGCTCCAGCTCGGCCTCAGCTCTGGGTCGTCACTGGGCGAGCTTACCCACCTGAAACTTCCTTGGTGAGTCTGTGGCCCAGATTCACTTTTCACGGCGTACTTCAACCTTTCACCTGGAATTTCGACTTAAGGCGGAACTTCAGGAAACATGTCGAACCTTCTAAAATACTTTGTTTGAAGATCACAGAACCACAAGGATATAAAATGAAATAGGCTGCCATTTCAAATGGGTTTGATTTCCAACAGCAACTATATAAAATGGCAATCTAATCTCAGATGGAGCATTTTAAGGACAAAACGAATACAACTGTTTAAACAGTAACAAAGAAACACAATGTACCACATAACAGCCTAGTGTTTCTTCCTAAATCAAATAAAACATTAACAGCACTGGCCAGGCCCCTGATCAGATCACACACTCGTTCTTTGTTTCCTCACTGCCATGAGCTTCACTTGGTTTAAATATTATACTTTGTATCTGACCACTGGCCTAAGTGCAGCAAACAGACCCTTTCTGTAGTAACTGTGCAGCTGGAGATGTCGGTGTCGGTGTTGCAACAAAAGACTGCTCTGTGGAACTAGATGGTCAACTAGTACCCACTCTCCACAGGTACATGTTTTCTTGTATAATAAATAATGGCGTTCTTTGAGTATCACTGTTGTGTTAGATTGAATGCTAGGCCACGTGCCATGATGGTTGAGCAATGTGCGCAAATTAATGTTGCTAATAATATAAGTCATTTCCTGACCTGAACATGGAACACCAAAAACGTATCCATTCTTTACCCCAGTAATCATCAGGTTGCTATTCGCAATAGTTGTCGACTGAATCATAGAATCATAATGCACAGAAGGGGGCCTTTGGTCCATTGTGCCTAGGTCGGCTCTTTGAAACGGCTACCCCATTAGTTCCATTCCCCTGCCCTTTCTCCATAGCCCTGCAATTTTTTCCCCTTTAAGTATTTATCCAGTTCCCTTTTAAAAGTTATGATTGGATCTGCTATCACCATCCTTTCAGACATTCCAGATCCTCACAACTCATTGAGTAAAAATAATTCTCCTTATCTCCCCTCTGGTTCTTTTGCCAATTATCTTAACACCATGTCATCTGGTTACTTAAATCTCCCTTTAACCTTGTTACGATCCCCACAGGGAGACTGTAAATCAAAATAACCAAATTTGCTGAATGACCACCAATGCCCAATGCCGCACCTCCCCCAACCACCCTAAATAAAGGAATTATCAAGATTTCACTTTGTGTAACTTTTACTTCAACATGAATCAGAACCAACGTAAATTAAACACGAATTAACAGGGAAATGGTGCTTCAAATAAAAAGTTAATTTCACTTTAAATAGTCGATACAACAAAGAAATGTCTTAGAAAACCAAAAGCATCTACATCACTCCCCACATAATTGTGACATTATGAGTAATCTCTCAGTCTTTCTAACTCAGTCGATCCAGCCCTCAAGTTGCATTCACTGGCAGGTGTATTACACCTGAGGCCTCCGGATATGGTTAGCATGGACATGGCACACAACTACCAATCCTCTCTCACTTGGGTCACGTCGGTCTTGATGTTTCAGATTTCCGGAGTTGTTTTTCAGCCAACCATCCAACAACACCCGATTCATGATCTGGTCCCCTGATACAAACTCTCAGCTCTTTTTCATGGCTGAGCTATTCACACCACTTTTTACAATTCAGTCCATTTTAGCACGCACATACATCACTTCCCTAAGAGTTTCCAGATTCTATTTTTATTCTTACCGCCTAACAGAAAATTGACCTTTTCATAGCACTTTGTTTGCTTCGCCACATAAGTATTCTGTGTTCCACTTTCTGTCTCTATATGCTTTTTCTTGTGTCTGCATCTGTGCACATATTGCCTTCACCCTTCAGCTCACCTCCTTCTAACCTTCCTTTGTGTCTGGCCACATGGCTTCAGTCTTAACTTCCTTTCTTTTGGCAATGCTTCCAGATCAAGCATTGCCAGGTCACATGGACCAGTAGTTCTTATTCCAAGAAAATTACAATTGATCTCTTCACATTTGATGCAAACTCTTAAAAGTCCTTTTCAAACATTCTTTACAGCTTCCACAGGCAATTTAAGGAAATTACAAATTTTCCTTACTCTACTGTTCAAAGGTTGCCACAACCTTCTCTGCTCTAAGGGGAAAAATCACAACTTGTCTAGTTTCTCTACATAACTGAACTCCTGCATCCCTTCAGGCATTCTAGTAATCATTCCGTGCACCTTCTCCAAGGCTTTGACACCTTTTCTAACGTGCCATGTCCAGAATTGGCCACATTACTCTACCTGGGGACCAGTATAGAGATTTATAATGGTTTAGCATAACTTTCTTGCTTCTGTAGTCCAAGCCTGTTTTTAAAGCCAAACATCATGTATGCTTTTTAACAACCTTCTCAACTTCAAAGATTTGGGTCTCTCTGGTCTTGCACCTCTTTAAAATCATGCCATTCAGAATATATTGCCTTTCCTTAAGATAGCAGATGGAAGAATATGATATGAATGTGTTAAGTGTTCAATTATTAATATTGGCAGCAGTTATCTTTGTGCTTTTGTATGCTAATGCATCAAGCCTAGAAATAATGTGAAACACTTTTGAACCCTTCAGCTGAGTTTGCATTGATCACCCATTAACAGTATTAGTTCTTTGTTGAATTTTCCTCCAAATCTCCTAATATAATCACATCCTCTAGTTCCCTTCTGGTTATGTATGAGAAATTTCTTCACATTGAACCTTCCAAAAATATTCACAATTTGCAAAAAAAAAACCTTGATTACATGATCAACTGCTTTGTCTAATAACGTTCAGATTTATCTCTCTTAACTATTCTTCACATTTGCTTAAGACCTAGCTGTAGTTTTTTTGCTCACCGCTGAATCTTTTCAATGCACCTACTGTCTTGATCACCCACACAATATGGTGTAATTATATTTATCATTGATGGTAGTCTATAATTGCTGATGGCAATGTAAAGTGTGCAGCAACTATGTTTTTCTGAACGCTTCATGAAAGCTTTCCAGAAGGCTTCTTAAAATACCAATGAGTGTTTCCTGCGGCGTAGTGTAGTGTGGTACATGAGGTACACAATAAAGCATTTGTGAGTTTGTAAGGTGCATAGAGCTCAGCAACTTCAGAGCAACTCAAACTAGAGGAAAGTGTTTCATCCAAGACACTGAAAGTTCTTCCATTGATTTCATGCTGTCTGAACTAGCTAATTACATGTGTACTCTTCTAGTGTTTTGGGGCACAGAGATTTCAACAATTATGACTGAAATGATGAAGAAAGCCACCATGTGAAAGCAATGTCATTTACATCAACTTTGGAGTAGGCTAAAAACTACTGCCAAAGACACTCAGGCGATTGCTACTTTTACATGTTCAGATATGTAAGTGGAAGGCTTCGTCATATGTGGATAACAGATAGTTTTGAGGGAGGAAAAGAAGGCTGCTGGGAAAGAATGAGAATACTGTTGTTGAGACACATACAAACTGAGTACCCTACACCAATCACCCGGCTGGCACTCAACAGCAGTAGGTGAAGTACTTTTGTCAAATCAGAAATGGTGAAATGACATCCGTCTTACAATAAAGATAGGTTGAAATTCCATTGCTGATTGAATGCTACAGCCCTATCAAAGGTAACTTCAGTACTTCACTTCCATGCTATCAGTCACTGTTGAGGAGTTCCAGAATGTTGCAGCGTTCACCAATTTATGGTTTAGGAGGGTGTGATGGATATACTTTTGCTGAGAAGAGAAGCAGTAAACATATCATAAAATTTCCACAGGCACAGGTTGCTATTAGCAAAGTTTCTATACTCTAATGTTAATGGTGGACTAAGCACACAACAAAACCAGGACCTAAGGCATTGTTTTCAGCCCTGCATCAGTTAGAAGACACACGATTCATTGATCATGCTGAGTGAACATATTAACATATAAGAACATAAGAAATAGGAACAAGAGTAGGCCATTCAGCCCCTCGAGCCTACCCCATCATTCAATAAGATCATGGCTGATCTTCTTGTGTTTCGATTTCCACATTCCCATCTAACCCCGATAACCTTTGATTCCCTTGCCTAACAAAAACCTATCTACCTCTGCCTTAAAAATATTCAATGACCCCGTCTCCACCACCTTCTGAGGCAGAGAGATCCAAAGTCGCACAACCCTCTGAGAGAAAAGATTTCTCCTCATCTCTGTCCTAAAAGGGCAACCTCTAATTTTAAAACAGTGCCCCCTTGACTCACCAACAAGAGGAAACATCCTTTCAATGTCCATCTATCAAGGCGATTCAGGATCTTGTATACTTCAATCAAATCACCCCTCACTCTTCTAAACTCTAGTGGAAACAAGCCCAGTCTGTCCAACCTTTCCTCATAAGACAATCCACTCATTCCGGGTATCGATCTAGTGAACCTCCTTTGAACCACCTCCAATGCATTTACATCCTTCCTTAAATAAGGAGACCACAACTGCACAAAGTATTCGAGGTGCTGTTCTTTCAGGCTGTTAGTAAGGCAATGGTTTTTGTCATTATGGCTGCCAACTTTCCCAGCTCAATTCTAGCATCGTTGTCCCAAGACATTTGGTTATCATCGAAGCTCCTTGAACATGGGACCAAATGAGGCAACAGATCCTTGGGGACCGTGCTAATGATCTGATTACATCGTTGTTGAAATCTCTGTGCCCCAGAAGATCAGAGGAGCACAGGTATAATTATCTAGTTCAGGCTGCATGAAAACAACAAAGAGTGTTCAGCATCTTGGGTGAAAGGCTATTTTTATTTGAATTACTCCAAAGAAGCCATATTCAATGGACCTCACAAACCCACAACAGCTTAACTGTGTACCACTTGTAACATACTTAATTAGCCAGAGGGATACACAGATTAAAACTGCCAAGAGGGTATGAACCACTTACAATGGGGGTCCCACAGCAGCTCCAAAATGAGATGTGCTGTCAGTGGGAAAGGACTAAAGTCATCCTGGAGTTTTTCAACTGTAAATATACTAAAAACTAAATCTATTTAAATCAAGCACATCAGTAGAAGCAGAAACAAAGTGGTGAATTACATGTTTGGAAATTGGGCGTGCTGCCCACCCCCTGCATAGTAAAATCCGGTGGTCAACCCGACGTCATCGCACCAATCTCCGACAATACGGAGTAGAGTGGGTGCTGGAGTTGGCAGCCCATCCATTGTTTTTTTAAAAACTAATTAATAAGCTATTAAGCTTGTTAACAGTCCAGCCATCCGCAATTTTATGTTGCTCGCTGGGCTTTTTGGGCATTGGATCTAAAAAGCAGTTTGGGAGTCTTTTACGCAGCTATGGCAGGGTGGCACAAGGGTGGCAGACAAGGCCTGTCACTCGGACCATGATTGAATGCATCAGCAGATTCTGCTGGGGAAGGTGGCAGCATTTGTATGACCTTTAATGACATTCAAAAGAAAGACCTTTTCTACACCTTCAAACTGATTAATCAAGGCTGATTCTGAGAGCAGTGGGACTTCACAATTCTAGCCGTGAACATGGCTTTACCCCTCTGTCGCATGATGTACTGGCCTGCAGTGCTGATTCTCTGAAGCCTCACACCAAAGTGTTATTCATATCACAGTGTGAATGTAGCTGCAACATAAGTTCAACCCTATATTATTTATTATGTTAACTCAAGTCACAAGAGCTAATATGCTGTGGCCTTTAAAAACAGGCATGAGAAATGGGCCCTGATACTAACTATTAGCTTGGAAGGGAGCAAGGGGAAGGGTTTGTGGTTAGGAAGCAAGGTTCCTGTATAATTGGCCAACATCCCACTGGACGACCGCTAATTGGTTGCAACACACTTTATTCAGTGTGTATAAAGGACGGGAGTTGATGGACCATGCATTTTTGGGTTGGCTTACCACACCCCACCAAAAAATGTAAAATTGAGCAACATTTGCAATCATGAATATCATAATAGATAGATTGCTTTAACCTTTGGACAATCTAAATGTTGTTAATCAGCATCAAATGCAAAAATGGGTATGTGCTGAAAACAGTATGAAGCAATAAAATGTTTTGACATTTCTCAAATTACATGCCACAGCTGAAGCCAGTGTATAACATTTACTGGTTTCTTTATGTAACATAGCAACCTCACAGCAATACTCAGTTCCAGAACTGCACCAAATTAGATTAATAATTAAATGGGATCATATCAGATTAGCACTTGAAGGAGGCCATGTTAATTTGATAATTAAATAGTAGCTTGAGTTGGAGGTAAACGTGGGCAGTTCTATTATACAACAACAAAAAAATCGCTGCCTAAGCGCATGGCAGCCCCAAAATTAACAAGGCGAGATTTCAATCCATGTTAATCCCAGACCAATTGAGTACAGCAAGTAGTACTCAGGGATGGATTATGTATATACCCTTGTCTCTCTGCTCTCTCTCCTCCTTTAAGACACTCCTTCAAACGTTCCACTTCAACCAAGTTTTTGGCCAACCTCTCCAACACTGACTTAAGTGGCTCAGTGTCAAATTTTATTTGTGAGCGTTCCTGTAAAAAGCCTTAGGACGGTTTACTACATTACACAGAATGTGTACAGTATGAATCTATACTGTACTGTACATAGCACATTACAGAAACAGGCCATTCAACAGGCTTGTGTCAGTGCTTATGCTCCACATGAGCCTCCTCCAAACTCTCTTCATCTAACCCTATCCATACCTCTCTATTCCTTTCTCCCTCTGCCAGAAACCTACTCCTGGGATGGGGGTAGTTGAGTTGATTATTGGCATCATTGGACAACACTGAGAGGAGTCAGATCAGACTGCCAACTTCCTGACATAATGTGGCATCAGTTGTGGAAAGTTGGTTAGTGGGGCAACAGATTCCCCTATGTTTATGATACAGCAAGTTGGAAAAATGCTGATCAGTAAATGTTCGAACCCACTAACAGGGCTAGTGCAGCTTGATTTGTTATTTTTAATCTTATGAGAAGCATGATGGAGTAAGTTAAAATTCAAGATTTATTACTATCTAGGGGCATGTAATCTGTAACGTAAATACATTTATTGATTACTTTCCTTTTGATCCTTATCAACAACATTTTCATCAGTTGCGTCTCTCAGAAGTTTGAAGAAATGCATCCAATTATATTGAGTGAGATTGCAGCACCCAGTTCATATAAAATGGGTCTTTGTTGTTATAGTACTTGCTCATGCTATCACATGACTAGATATTGGGCAGTAAAGGTAAACTCTAGATCATAGGGGATGCGGAATCCAGTCAAGGGAGAGGTCAGAGACACTGAACTCAGGAGGACAGGCCCAAAATTTGCAACAATGTCAAGAAGGGCTCTGAATAGCATTTGGCCCCAGTCAGGTACAAGAACCACTTGGTAATTTTATTTAGGAAGGCCCTGAGAGGCTTATTATATTTAATTAGAGTTAATTGGAATTGAGATGTAAACAATTCATTGGTCACAATTATGCAATTTGAGTATCATTTAACTACCAGTCCACTTTATGCTCCCTATAACAACCCTTCTGCCTTCAATTTTGCTTATTTATATCTCAACTATGTGTTGGCTTTATGGCTGCTTTTACTGCCTGTGACACTATCTCTATCCTTACTTTACATTTCATATGTCCACTCCACGCTGTAAATGTACTCTCACTTTCAGCTTGGCTAACCCACTTGTGTCTACTCTCTCAGACACTTCCTACTCACTCCAAGTGGCCAACTCTTGGTTACCTTGGTTATTACTTGCCTCCATGCATTCATGTTTATTTCATCACACATGTCAATCATCTGTGTTTTATAGCAACAGTCATTGTTTCAGACTTAGGGCGTAATTGTCCGGTCCCAAAAAATCGGTTTACCCCGTCATGAAACTACTTTGCGACGATCCACTCCACCCCTCAATGAAGCCCATGTTTCCCGCCGCTGCACATCAGGAACTTAATTTCAATACTTTAGCATCTAATTATAAGCCTTGCTCACCAGAATCACCTGGATCACCCGGGCACGTCAGTGTGATTGCACACCAATGTGTTTCACAACTGTACATAAGCAACGTGCTCCTGGCGAGCTGCACTTCGCTCAGGACTTCGAGGTTTGTTTGCCCACCTTGCTTCAGGCAGCACTCACGGTTATCAGCGCCAGGCTTCATAGGCAACACCACATCGCTTTTAAGGGGGCTCACGGGCAGGTCTCTACCTACCAGACCAACTGTAAGGTGGGGGTGGCTTTTCAACAGCTGCAGGGCCAGGGCTTGCTTGGGGAAGGGGGGGAAGTGGCCTCAGGCAAGGGAAGAGGCTGCAGGGCGAGGGCTGTACTGGGGAAGGGGGGGGGGGGGGGGTATCCCAGGGTGTGCGTGAGGGAATATGTTGATCTGTGCAAGTGGCCTCAAGATGATGAGGGCTGAGGAGTCAGTCTGCAGAGTAGATGATGCCAGATGGAGATGTGTGGGAGAGTGAGTAGTGATGTCCGTTGAACTGGCTGTGAGTGAGATGCCAGTGAATGTGTGATGGGCTTCTGAGTAGGTGAGCTGAGATTGATGAGATGGTTGACTTACCCTGGCATCACAGATGAAATCATTCATCCTCTTTCTGCAATGTATGGCCAGCCTCTTCTGTGCAGTGTTGGCACTGACCACCACTGCCACCGCCTCCCAAGCCAGAGTGGTGAGATTGTTGGACCTGTTGCAGCCAGAGCACGGGTAGTGGACATCACGGCGGGCCTCCACAGTGGCCAGAAGGCATCCAAGAGATGTTTCACTGAATCCGAGGGCTGCATTCTTCTTTGCTTTTGGGGACATGTCTTCACTGGAGCAGTTCTGGGCTGCAAGGATAGAGAACAGTGCATGTGGCTGCAGCTTAAATATGGCACTCGGCATGAAAAAGCGACGAGGTAATGGCGTGGCAGACAAATCAGAGGACACCTGCCAGTGAGACGGTGTGTTTCCTGTGGCTGCATAATTAAGGAGGCAGGAAGGGGACAATATGGTGTAAAAAGCATCCATTGCGGCCTGCGGATAAAATGTCATTTTTCACACCCATTACTGCACTTAGTGCAAATCTGGTATGATTCCACCCTCAGTGTCCGCTCGATTATGTTCTGTGGATGAAAATCAGCGTCACTTTCCCCACTCCTCCCTGAGACAGTTGCTCTGTGGGACTTTAACTCTGTTGTATGTTGTGGGTGAGGGTGCCTAATCCATGAACAGGAAGAGGTAAAATTTGCCTTTGTGGGCTGGAAGAAGGAATAAGTACCAATATAAACTGAGGGAGAGAGCAGGGTTGAAGATGTCAAGAATGAACTGGGGAAGGATAGATAAGAGGAAGAGTGTTCTCTGCTGCTGAAACCCACATTCATGTGTTTGTTACCTCTGAACTTGACTATTTTGATGCACACCTAGCTGGTCTCCTACATTCTACCCTCCCTAAGCTTGAGGTCATCCAAAACTTTACTGCCTGTGTTTTAACTCACAGCAAGTCCCATTCACCCATCACCCCTGTGCCTGCTGACCGACATTGATACCCGGTCAAGCAACACCTTGGCCAGAATATTATGCTTGGTGTGCAGGCACGCTCCCGCCAATAATTAAAAGCCATAGTAAGGCCATTAACAACCTCACTAACTTGAAATTTATGCGGCCCATCCAACCTAACGGTTGACGGGCAGGTGAAAAGGCCAAGCGGCCTTTAAATTTTTTAGGTCCACGAGCGGGATAAGGTTTCCTAAAGCTAATACACATTAAGTAAAAACTTTAGTTTGCAATTAAAAACATACCCCACCTCATGTGACAGATGAGGGGACATGATTTATTACATTTTTACTGTCTTTATTAATTTTTTTTAAAAAGCGCGTCAATCTCTCTGAGGCAGCTCCATGCCTCAGGGAGATTGAAACGATCCTTCTCGTGCATGCGCGAGCTGCATACCAGGCCCGCTCACCCTCCTCCCGCCCGCTGAGCGCTGCCGCTCGCAATCCACGCAAGGCGGGCCTTAATTGGCCCACCCACGTGAAATCACGTTGTGGAGCTGATCGTGGGCTGTGGTCACCCCCGCCCACCCCCTGCCGAGCACCCCGCCAAGGGCAAAATCCTGCCCCTTGATTTTAACATTCTCAACCTTGTTTTCAAATCCCTCCATTGCCTCACCCCTCCCCTATCTCTGCAATCTCCTTGAGACCACAACCTTCTGAGATATCTGTGCTCATCTAATTCTGGCCTCTTGAGCATTCCCAATTTTAATCACTGCGCCATTGGTGGTCGAGCCTTCAGTTGCCTAGGCCCCGAGCTCCGGAATTCTCTCCCTGCACCTCTCCGCCTCTCCACCCGCTTTCTTCCTTTAAAATGCTCCTTAAAACCTACCTCTTTGACAAAGCTTTTGGTTATCTGACCTAACATTCTCTTCTGTGGTTCAGCGTCATATTTTGTCTTATAACACTCTCATGAAGCACCCTGGGTTGCGTTACTATATTAAAGGTGCAATAGAAATATAAATTGTTGCTATTGTTGTTGAAGGGTGCTGATGTGAATGTGAGACAGTAAATGGTGCCTGTATGCACTAGGGGCATGGGAAGGACTGCCTTCATCTCACTTTGGCAACTTATAAAAATATTTAAACAATTTAGTGCTCGGGCTTAGCAATCAAACAATGTCAATGCAAA
Organism: Cetorhinus maximus; assembly: GCF_964194155.1. Lineage (NCBI taxonomy): Eukaryota > Metazoa > Chordata > Chondrichthyes > Lamniformes > Cetorhinidae > Cetorhinus > Cetorhinus maximus. The sequence goes on along the minus strand of NC_135895.1, from coordinate 24,877,761 downwards.
TTCAAAATTTCTCTGCAAGAAACGAGGAACAATCCTTCACATTTTACCACAATATTTGCATATGCAATTGATATTAAATATAAATTATATTATGATCCATGCACTCTCAGTTTAATTACTTATGGAAGGCCTATATTTAGGGTCGGTATTTTTTTGAAGCTGTACCTCCAAGCAGACTGAAGAGCCTTCAATTGAGATGAGGCATGGTTTCAAACCAACAAACTATTGTATTTTACATACGTTACATGATTAAAGTATTTTTCAGAGTGAGATCAATTAATTCTTATGGACCTTGGATTATGAATAACTGAGATACAATTTTAGTGAATCCTTAGGTTATAGGCACATACTTAAGCTAGGACAGACCTTTTAGAGATGTGAGCAGCATATCTGTCGCTGTCTGTTAACCTCACAGTTCACTTGATGTACAAGAAAGTGAGAGATAACTCTCTCTGTCATCTGCCTATCCCTATGGTTGGAGGTTTGGACCTTTGGGTCATTAATAAGAGGCACCACCTTGATTGATATGCTTCTCTTTTGCTGTGGGAACACGAGGCAGCTAAACATCTGTCTTAACTTACCTCCACTGAGTGAACAGAGATGCTGGCTAGCCACTTAAATATTGAAATTGAACCATTTCATCACGGTATTGTAAAATACTTGATATTCTGCATGATTCCCTTTGGTTTACTAATTAACAGCCCAAACTACTATGGTAATCATGTTGATCTGCTTTTTGTTGAACCAAGCTGCTAAATTCAGCATTGCAAAACGATTTGTTAAATTCCAGTTCACAAATGCATAGAGGAAGTCCTCTTAATTATGCATGTTGCCATGGTTATTTTGAAATTATTACTTCCTCTTATAAATCAAAGTAGGAGTCCAATTCCAGCTGTAAACTCTGTGACCCATAAGTTCTGTGTACTGAAGTTCTACTACTTTAATAGAACAAATCCCTTCAATTAAATGTAGGTTCTTTCTTTGGGTTAGCAACTAGACCATAATATTATCAGTGTGCTTTTAGATTCCTCATTAACAATGGTTGATTCATTGTATAGGAGTATCCTCTGTGAGGATTCAGGACACTGGTGCAGTTAGACTTGTTAAGACCTTAATGTTTCAGCTTTATCCATTGCTGTGGAAATAGACAAAGGCTGTTTTTAATACAAGTCACATGATCATGACAGTAAGAAGAGAGGCGTGTGTCCAAGCCTTTCAGTGACAAGACAATGTGACAAACATTATTCAGTCGTCAGTACCTGCGTCAAGGCCCAGAGCCTAATGGAAATAAAAATATCCTGAATATTTAAATAACCATTATTGTATTGGGATTTTTCAACATTATTTCACTTTACCATCAAAGTCATAACATCAAAGCTGGTTAATTTATTGCAATAAATTTATATTTGAGAGACTGCACAATATGTGTGTGCATGTATCTGACATCCGGCTCTATCTTTTTCAATGCTACCACTGCCTCTGTACCATCAGAGAGTTTTTTAAACAGTCAGTGTTGTTATCTTAAACTCAAAATCATGACGTGCAATAGTTGTGTTTAAATCTCCTGGCATACTGCATGGGTAGTGGAAGACAAATAGTTACTAAAGATTAAAATATATTGCAGCTTTGTTGAGTTACACAATACTGCCACATGCTGTGAACTATAATATACACATTGTCTAGTAAAGCAAACATTATTTATATATAGGCGCATTAGAATACACAACAAAATTTGTCAAGTGCCAGCAAACTCACAAAAAATGCTAACAAATCTATCAATATGCAAACTGTGGAACAAACACATAATATATTGGAAGGATGCATTTACATTTTGGGTGGGATCACTAGTCTAAGACAAATCCTATAAGATATTTAAGCTGATGTTTGCATTAAAATATAAATGTACTAAAAAAGTTTTTAAAACAAAATGCACTCACCCCGGTGATGGAAGAATAGCATTTGGAATCACTTAGTGCCCAAGGTTTTTTCAAAGGGACATATTAGTAAATGGAACATGAAGTCTGTTGGAGACACTGGCATATCGGTCATTGCTAAGAAGTTTGGAGCCTCAGAAACAAATGATCTAGCACTTTGATAAAAGAAAAACACTGCGGATGCTGGAAATCTGAAACAAAATCAAAAATTGTTGGAAAAACTCAGCAGGTCTGACAGCATCTGTGGAGAGAAAGACAGAGTTAACGTTTTGAGTCCAGATGACTCTTCTTCAGACCTAAGGAGAAGTAAAAATGTGGTGAAATATATACTGTTTAAAGGGGGTGGGACAGGTGAGGCTGGAAAGAAGGCCAGTGATAAGTGGAGACAAAGGAGAGATTGCAAAAGATGTCATAAACAAAAGGTCGAAGGGGTGTTGATGGTGATGATACTGGCTAAAGGAGGTGCTAATGGAGACATTAAGAGTAGAAAGCAGGATGAGCAAGTGACAGATGGCCCTAGTGGGGGTGGGGTGGGGGGAGGGGATGGTATGGGAGAAAAGATCAAAGCAGGCTAAAAGGTGGGGATAAAACAATGATTGGAAATAAATTTTAAAAATAATAATAGAAATAGGTAGGAAAAAAATTGTGTATATGTAAAAATTAAGAAATAAATATTTGAAAAAGGGAATCAAAATGGGGTGAGGATGGAAGAGAGAGTTCATGATCTGAAGTTGTTGAACTCAATGTTTTTTAAGTCCGGAAGGCTGTAAAGTGCCTAATTGGAAGATGAGGTGCTGTTCCTCCAGTTTATGTTGAGCTTCACTGGAACAATGCAGCAGGCCAAGGACGGACATGTGGCCATGAGAGCAGGGTGGAGTGTTGAAATGGTAAGTGACAGGGAGGTCTGGTCATGCTTGCGGACAGACCGAAGGTGTTCCGCAAAGCGGTCACCCAGTCTGCATTTGGTCTCTCTAATGCAGCCTCCTCACATGTCCGTCCGGCCTGCTGCAATGTTCCAGTGAAGCCCAACACTAACTGGAGGAACAGCACCTCATCTTCCGATTAGGCACTTTACAGCCTTCCGGACTTAACATTGAGTTCAACAACTTCAGATCATGAACTCTCTCCTCCATCCTCACCCCTTTTTGATCCCCCTTTTCAAATATTTATTTTTTAATTTTTATATATACACAATTTTTCCCCCACCTATTTCTATTATTATTTAAAAAATTTATTTCCATTCTTTGTTTTATCCCCTATTTTGATCTTTTCTCCCACACCATCCCCTGCCCCAACTAGGGCCATCTGTCACTTGCTCATCCTCCTTTCTACTCTTAATGGCTCCATTAGCACCTCCTTTAGCCAGTATCACCACCATCAACACCCCTTCTATCTTCTGTTTATGTCATCTTTTGCAATCTCTCCTTTGCCTCCACCTATCACTGGCCTTCTATCCAGCTTCATCTGTCCCACCCCCAATAAAGAGCACCACATTTCTACTTCTCTTTAGTTCTGAAAAAGAGTAATCTGGACTCGAAATGTTAACTCTGTCTTTCTCTTCACAGATGCTGTCAGACCTGCTGAGTTTTACCTAGTGCTTTGATTCAGGTAAACGCTGAGGAAAAAAATCTCTAAACACACCATGATGTCTTCTGAAACCATGTATTACTGTAAACAGGCTTCTGTAACCAAGTAGTGGAGGTCAGTCTATGCTTAGTTTGGATTACTGTAAACACAAGAATTAGCACATTCAAAATGCTTGTGTAGATTTGCCCATACATGTAAAGAATACTGGCACACATTTATCCATACACACATGATCTGCTTGCATACTGTGTATATGCATACACATGTCTCTTGCGTACACCTTCCCTTAAATATTCAAATATATATAAAGTGAAGCACTTGGCTAAGCCAAAAGTACCTTTTTTTTGGTTTTAAACTGTCAGCATTGATGGACTAATAGAGGGGCAGATAGTTAGTCAAAGGGATTTAAAACAGAAGATAAGTCCAGAAAATTGATCTGCTTCTGCACAGACCAAATCTCACTGGTATTTAAAGATTCATTTTACCAAGTCTTAATAGAATTTTCTGTACATGTTTATTTTTATTCCGTGAATTCACACAAATGAGAGCTACAGTATTGCTTCATAATAAAAATCTGCAATTAGCTGTTCATTCTTCATAAACTGGTTTATTATGAATTATAGAGAAACCCTTATTTCTTTACTTTGCTCACATTTTACTCACTGACTACTTTGTATCCAGAAGATGTACATTGTTCAGTGGTACATGCCAACGTTTATATAAGCAGAGCCTATAGTTATTAACTAAGCTCTAGTTATTATAATTGTTGTTTGATAGTACAGAACTTGAGTACTGCTGCAAAAAGAGACATTTTTTGTCAAAGTTTTTTGTCTTGCACTCATCAGGACAATTTGTAAGAAAATACCAATAACAGGGGAAACAACATATTTATACTCTTCTCATACAGTATAAATATGTTCTTTCCCCTGACATTGGTATTTTCTTGTGAATTGTCCTGATGAGTGCAAGACAAAAAGCTTATTATAATTGATAAATCACAAAAATTGGTTTTAGTGTTGAAAACTATTTTCATATATTTAATCAGATATTTTTAACCTTTATTCCACCATTAAAATGTTGAAAAGGAGTAAGACAAGCGCAGTCATCTCAACTTCAGAGCAACTCATGGCACTGATGGAGACATTCAGTACTCATTTTATATCAGGTTGGTTGTACTGGAGGATAATCCCCTTTGTGTCCCCTCTGTATTACCTCCTGATATGATATAAACACTTGGGACCCTTCTACTCATGCACCTGGCTGCTAAATGGGTACAGAGTTTGAAAATTATAGCATAGATAAAGAGTGAAAGCAGAATAATGGAACCAGCCACTGTGAGAGTCACTCCTGCGATTAACATATCATTCCAGAATCTACCTGAAGGATAGGAGTCAGCTTTTGCTATGATTATCAATACATAACCACTGGTTAGTATCATGAATCCAATGAATAAAATAACCAGATAATCAATTAACCCTCCACTCCTTAACCTGTCAATCTGAGCCCGACTCCTTACAAAGTTCATATCCTGGATAGCAGAGGTCATCAGATGTTTAAAGAGTATAACTAAAGTTAATAAACACAGGAAAATCCCCACCCCTAGCCTCCATACACCTGATTTACTAGTAACTGTAGATATTAAAACAATTCCACCCACTCCAGTTCCTAGGATCAAGATTAATGCCACAGAATAACATAGGATGGATCTTTTAACATCTTGGAACCACCATAATTCCATCTGATCCTCCAGGATACTCTGCTGGATCCGGGAACGATTTGCCGGGAAGCGGCCAGGCGTGATCTCAGAAAGCTCAGACATCTGGAGAAATTGTTCACAAATATCCAAAAGGAAAAATATTCAGTCAACCTCCAAGGTATATGATATTGATTTAGCAAACAGTAAATCTCAAAAGTCTGGGAAAATAATAAACTATGCTTCAAATCTTCAATGCTGCCCAGATTCACAAACAGATCGGGAGGCTTATTAAGCAATTGTCATGCCTGTTGGGGTGATCGTAGGCAAAGATGTCAGGAATTCTGTGGGAAGATCACTCCACACGAAAGTAAGTTATTCACTTCAATTTTCTATAGATATTTTAAATCACAATTTTGACACATACTTTAGCGCCATATGTATAATCTTTAACTCAGCATCACCAGGAATTCTTCAACATCTCAGAATCACAGTTCGACACGTTCCCAAATATTTTTAGATAGGATTTGAGGATTTTCCTTCGCTGTAGGGTCACATAAATGATTCCAAAATTTCAGGAGTCTGAGATTATCCTGTATTTGGAAACACACTTCCTTATTTCTTTATCTCTGTTGTGCTTCTTTCAATAATGTTGTCGTTTATATATTTTAATCTCCAGAATAGGAAATCTCCAAGTCCTCAGATTGTTCTTTACACGCAGACTGAGAACTGAATGCAATGAATTTATAAGTTGTCCACAGAATATCAGCACGATATCAAATCAGAGAACACTGGAGCTGCACTCCACTGTGTTTAGACTTGCTGCAGTGGCGTTTCCCTCAGGGATTACACATCTCTCGTTCACACAATATTTAATTATTTACTCATTGTATGTTTCAGGTCTTGTTAAAATTTTGGAATATTTTCAGATTCATTTCCTGGTTCAGGCTTAGTACCTAATTTACATTCAGCTCTTGATAAGTCCTGTTAGGTACAAACTTACTGTAAAAAGAGTTGCAGTTCCCCAGCTCAGTTGCATTTCCAACAGGTATAACCTGTTATACAGGTGTGAGATTTGTAGACCTCGCTCAGAGTTTGACGAACTTCCAAATGCTTTTGACCTTTTCCAGTGGAATCTGTAGAGAATACAAAATCTTCAAACTCTGTTCTCCTGACGTTAATCACTCTGTTACAGCCTTCTCTGTAACGAGTCTCTTTTCTGCTTTATTTTCATATGTTGCAGCCTCATAAATGTGGAGTTTTTATTTCCTGCTACCACGCAAGTAAATTCTTTTAGTCTCTTAAAGTAATTACTCAAGCGGTTCCGGTTTATTTAAGCAAGAGTTGCTTCTATTGAGTTTCAATCTCACCACCCCAGGTGTATAGGGTCTTGATTCTCAGCCGGTGTTTTGGGAGCTTTCCAGTGCACCTCAGTGTCTTTGTTCCAGGCTTTTGGTTCTGTTAAATCTCTTGTGATTATATTCTGACTCCACCTACTTCTGCTCCCATGTAGGTTTATGTATGTTTGTACAAACAGGTGTTTCAAGGGAAGGGCTGCTAGCACAACTAATCCAGAATCTCACAATGTGTTCAATACTCAGATAGTCAAATTTTACTAGTGCTGAATTTTATTTGCTGCATTTTATTTTGCATCGTAGTCAGGTTTGCATTGTAGTCTTTTATATGGGTATTAATGCAGTGTAGATGGACTCAGGGTTAATGCTGCAATTAGGTTGATGATTTGTTACTATTTAGAGACAGTAAAATCCATTGATCGTATGTACTTTGAAATGAATTTTTCCAGTATTTCTCAGATATTGGGATGGGGCCGATAGGATGCTGGTTACCTGTTCCAATAACAAAACACACAAAACCCTATTGCAATAGTTATCAGGTAAAGTTCCTGCTTCTCAGTCCTTCAGACTAAGAGGGTCTCAGCTTTGATTCTTGAGTTAGCTCATCACAGTGATGAAAATAGTTGAACCACAATTGCTGTGGGCTTGGGAAAGGAAAACAGGGTTTCTGGTTCAGATTGTATAAAGCGATTCCTACTAGAACTGCATATATGTGGATCCAGCTGGGTAAGGGCAGAATTGGGCATAGAGCTGTGATGTTGCCACAGTCTGATAAGCCTACTGTTGAGCATTCCCTGTTGAGGCTCGCATATGATCAAAAGCCACTTGGTCAAGGTACAGGATATCTAGCAATGAGAGAATTTTAACCCTAACCACTCAGCAGAAGCTAGGGGCGAGTTAAAATACCCCCAGGTGATTTACCTAGCCGCAAAGCTTCCAGGATCCTGGCATTTCCGGTTATAATGAACGTTTCTACACACGTGACTGAGACACTTCCCAAAGCCAGCAGGGTCCTAATTCACATATGTTAATAGGGGTCTGATAAAATAATTAAGCCCAACACCAATTTTAGCTTCAGCCTGAGTACAGAAGCTGCTACATATTTCCTGCCAGGTGAAAACCAGTGCCAACAGGATTGGGAACCTGAAGAGGCCCTCCGAGGTAAGATATTTGACTTTACTTTTTGGGGGCCTGGAGGAGTGCTTATGGGTGAACCAAGAGGCACATGATTTTCCAGAGACCGGAAGCTGGTCCCCATCTGAGCATGTTAATGGAGCCCAGTGATTAAAATCCCTGTGGCCTTATACCACTGCGGCCTGGCAGGAAAAGAACTGAATCAGCAGTTTCTTTTCAACAACCACGCGCAGTTAAAATACCTCTTGATGTCTTCAGCTAAGGAGAGGCGTGAAAATTGAAAAACACAAAAGTGCATCAAAAATCATTGAACAACAAGAACTACTTATATCTGTAAAGCTTCTTTAACAAAATAAACATCCCAAGGCACTTCACAGGAATGTTATAAAGCAAAATTAGACACCGAGTCTGTTAAGAAGATATTAAGGCAGATATGGCCAAAGCTTGGTCAAAGAGATAGGATTTAAGGAGTGTCTTAAAGGAGGAAAGAGAGGTAGAGAGGCGGAGAGATGCAGGGAGGGAATTCCAGAACTTGGAGCCTAGGCAGCTGAAGTGTGGCTATCCTTGGCGGAGTGACTAAAATCAGGAATCCTTAAGAGGCCAGAATCAGATGAGTGAAAATATCACAGAGGGTTGTGGGGTTGGAGGAGATGGCAGTTCGGGAGGAGTGAGGCCATGGAGGGATCTGATACCTGTATTATTTCAGGTATTACATCTACTCAACTTTTTAGGTGCAACCTCAGAATCAGTAAGTCATAGGATCAGGTCCCACCCCAATATATAAACTAGGCTGACATACTACTACAGTACTGAGGGAATGCTGCATTGTTGGAGGTGCCATCTTTTGGTTGAGATAGTATTCACCAGCCTCTTCCTGTGACAAATAACTGTTAAGGATCCAAAGACAATATTTGAAGAGATGCAGAGAATTTTCCACTTTCTAGCAAGCATTTCTCTTTCAACCAACAGCAGTAACAAATGTGGTAATTTTTCTGGTTAGTTGCGGGACCTTGTGCATTAATTGGCAGTCATGTTTACCCGCACTACAATAGTCACTGCCCTTCAAAGTAAATTGCATGAAATGCTTTGGTATGTTTCTGAGTGATGCAGTAATGTAACGTAAAATCATTTGTTATGTCTAGCAAATTTTTAATCATATGAGATTGAGGACTTTTTTAGGCAACACTATGATGAATTCTCCAATGTGTTTGAATAGCTAAGTATGGCACAGATAAAGCAGAGAAAAGTTCCAAGGGCTACTTGCAGGTGGCACAGCAATTATTTTTATTGAGTTGGTTAGCTTAAATTGTTGAGCTTCGTGCTAGGCCATCATTTGTAATTGTTGTGGTTGTGAATTACTAGCCAAACAATAAAGATATAAGAAATATATTGCATTCATATAGGTCCTTCCAGACTCTCAAAGCACTTCACGACTACTGAAGTGTTTTATGAAGTGCACTTCAAATGTTGGAATCTGGGAAACATGGTATCTCCAAAAGCAATGTGATAATTGGTGGTGACTTGTATGCCTGCTGTCCCGCTTCCATTTCTGGTGGCACCAATTTTCATGAGGGCAGGGGTGGGAGTGCGAGCCTACGAACTCGCCCACACTGCTAAACAAGCCAATTAACATTAAGAGGTTGCGAAAACCCCATCTCTGGGAAGGTTTTGGATTCTCTTGGAGGTAGCTGGCTTTCAGGCAAGAACCATGTCAGGGGTGAGTCATGGAGGCCTGAAAAGTTTTAAAAAGGTTTAAGCTGCTCATAGGTGAAAAGGCTAACCCCTTTGAAGTTACCCCATCTCAGGTCAGGGGAGGAGACAGCATTAAAAACGTTGCCAGTTTAGTTGGGGTCGTCACCCTCCTGGCATTACTTGGGCATGAATACAGTGGACAGGGCTGTTTGGACTCTACCTGAGCACCAGGAAGGGTGCAGCTGGAAATGAATGCTGCACCATCAGAAATCGAGACCATTGGGGATGAGAAGCAGCAGCTGCACAGGAACCCAGGGGAGAAGGGCAAGGGCCATGAAGGAGAATGAGATACTACCCTAAAAACAGGATCTATAAGCAGAAGAGAAGGGACCTGTAGCCCTATAAGCAGAAGGACACAGACATCTGTTCCCTCGTCAGTGTGGACCTCTGTGGCATCTCACAGGTAGCTGCACCCTGGTGCATCACCCAGCTGACAGATGCCCTCGACAACAAGGCAGGACAACACATCAGACTCACAACTGATGGGCCATCGCAGGCTCAGAGGGCACTGATTCTAGTACCTGGACTGGTCAGGTGGTGGCCTGCAATTCCCTACTGTAAGGGTCTTGTCTTGTAGTGGTCTGCGGCATTCTTCATAACATGGCCCTCCAGAGAGGTGTGGACCTTGAGGACAGTGAGGCCCTGACAGGAGAAAGCCGATTGAGGGAGGAGCAGGGACTAAGAAGGAGGAGGAATTGGAGGCAGAGGGAGATGATGGCAAAGAGAGGTGTCCCTGCTGCCTGACAAGGTGGCATCTCCTGGGAAGAGGGTCTCCCTCCTCTCCTTTATGGGTGCCAGGCCTCCGGTTCCCCTGTGACATCCTGCTTTCCTGTGGTGCAGTGGGAGATGGTAGTGTGGTGCTAATGTCACTGGACTAGTAATTGAGAAGCCCATGCTAATGCTCTTGGGAACATGGGTTCAAATCACACCATGGCAGCTAGTGGAATTTAAATTCAATCAATCAAAATCTGAAATTTAACTATCAATGATTATTGTAAAAACCATCTGGTTCACTTATGCCCTTTAGGGAAGGAAATCTGCCATCCGTACCTGGTCTGGCCTACATGTGACTCCAGACCCAACCAATGTGGGTGAGGCTTAACTGCTCTCTGAAATGGTCTAACAAGCCACTCAGTTCAAGGGATGGGCAAAAAATGCTGGTCTTGCCAGTGATGCTCACATCCCATGAAAGAATAAAAAATAGCTTTGGCACAAACTCTCTCCCGCAGGACAGCCAGCAGCCTCAGTGATGGCTGCCATGGACGTCAGAATGAGTCTACACTCTGACCTGCCTTCATTCCTGCCCTCACTGTCATCCACCTGGACACCCCTCCCTCTGGCCTCTTACCTGTTCCTGATCTTTTCATTGAGAAGTGTCGGCGTGACATCAGCCATCTCAATTTCTCTGCTCCTCTCACCCACTCTAACCTGTCTCCTTCTGAACTTGCTGCACTCTGTTCTCTTAGGTCCAACCCTGACTTTGTTATCAAACCTGCCGACAAGGGTGGTGCTGTTGTTGTCTGGCGTACTGACCTCTACCTCGCAGAGGCTGAGCGCCAACTTTCAGACACTTCCTCCTACCTCCCTCTGGACCATGACCCCACCACCGAAAATCAAGCTATTGTTTCTGTACCTGACCTCATCTCCTCTGGAGATCTTCCCTCCATAGCTTCCAACATCATAGTCGCCCAACCCCAGACAGCCCGCTTCTACCTCCTCCCAAAAATCCACAAACAGGGCTGTCCCAGTAGGCCAATCGTGTCAGCCTGCTCCTGCCCCACGGAACTCATTTCTTCCTACCTTGACTCCATTCTCTCTCCCCTTGCCAGTCTCTTCCCACCTACATCTGTGATTCCTCTGATGCCCTAGGTCATATCAACAATTTCCAGTTCCCTGGCCTTAACCATCTCCTCTTCGCCATGGATGTCCAATCCCTCTACTCTGGAGGCCATCCCCCACCAGGATGGTCCGAGGGCTCTCCGCTTCTTCCTTGAAGAGAGGCCCGAACAATCCCCAGCCACTACCACTCTCCCCCACCTGGCTGAACTTGTTCTCTCACTGAACAATTTCTCCTTAAACTTGTCTCAGTTCCTCCAAATAAAAGATGTGGCTATGGGTACCCGCATAGGCCCCAGTTATGCCTGTCTCTTTATGGACTATGTGGAACATTCCTTGGTCCAGTCCTACTCAGGCCCCCTTCCACAACTCCTTTTTCAGTACATCGATGACTGTTTCAGTGCCGCTTCATGCTCTCGTCTGGACCTGGAAAAATGTATCAATTTTGCTTCCAATTTCCACCCCTCTATCACCTTCACATGGTCCATCTCTGACACTTCCCTTCCCTTCCTTGACCTCTCTGTCTCCATTTCTGGTGATAGACTGTCCACCAATATTCATTACAAGCCCACCGACTCCCTCAGCTACCTCAACTACAGCTCCTCACACCCCACTTCCTGTAAGGACTCCATCCCATTCTCTCAGTTCCTTCGCCTCTGTCGCATCTGTTCCAATGATGCCACTTTCCAAAACAGTGCTTCTGACATGTCTTCCTTCTTCCTTAACCAAGGTTTCCCACCCAACTGTGGTTGACGGGGCCCTCAACCGTGTCCGACCCATCTCCTGTGCCTCTGCCCTCACACCTTCCCCTCCCTCCCAGAACCATGATAGGATCCCCATCATCCTTACTTTTCACCCCACCAGCCTCCGCATCCAAAGGATCATCATCTGCCATTTCCGCCAACTCCAGCACAATGCCACGACCAAACACATCTTCCCCTCACCCCCACTGTCAGCATTCTGTAGGGACCATTCCCTCCAGGATACCCTGGTCCACGCCTCCATCACCTCCAACACCTCAACTCCTTCCCATGGCACCTACCCATTCAATGGCAGAAGGTGCACTACCTGCCCCTTTACCTCCTCCCTCCTCACCGTCCAAGGGCCCAAACACTTCTTTCAGGTGAAGCAGCGTTTCACTTGCACCTCCTTCAATTTGGTCTACTGCATTCGATGCTCCCAATGCGGTCTCCTCTACATTAGAGAGACCAAAAACGGACTAGGTGACCGCTTTGCGGAACACCTTCAGTCTGTCCACAAGCATGACCCAGACCTCCCTGTCGCTTGCCATTTCAACACACCATCCTGCTCTCATGCCCACATGTCTGTCCTTGGCCTGTTGCAATGTTCCAGTGAAGCTCAAAGCAAACTGGAGGAACAGCACCTCATCTTCCGATTAGGCACTTTGCAACCTTCAAAAACTTCAGGCCATGAACTCTCTCCTCTATCCTCACCCACTTTTTAATCCCTTTTCAAAATTTATTTTTCCCCACTTATCTTTATTTTTTTATTTTAGTTTTATTCATTTATTCATTGTTTTATCCCCTCTTTTAATCCCCCCTTTTTATCCCATTTTCTATCCTTTTATCCCCATCACCGTCCCCTCCCACCACCCCACCCCCACAAGGGCCATTTGTTACTTGTTCATGTTGTTCTTTCCAGAGTGCTTACCCTTGTTCTGCTATTATCACATTCTGCATTCTTATCTTTATGTCACTATCAGCACCTTTTTTAGCCCTTACCACTATCACTCACACTCCCTTGTCCTTTAGTTCATGACACCTTTGTCAATCTCTCCTTTGGCCCCACCTATCGCTGGCCTTCTATCCGGCTTCACCTGCTCTACCCCCTTAAACAATATAAATTTGATTGTATTTCTACTTCTCTTTAGCTCTGAAGAAGGGTCATATGGACTCGAAACGTTAACTCTGTTTCTCTCTCCACCGGTGCTGTCATACCTGCTGAGTTTTTCCAGCATTTTCTGTTTTTCTCTCACTGGCTCTAATTGGACAGGAAACCCATCTCCATATCAATTAAGGGCTCAACCCCACTAAAATCTGAACTTCAGCCAATTTCCCACCGGAGGTGGGTTTCTGATACAGAAACAGACTCGGCTCTTGTTTCCCACTTCAGTGGTGAAAATCCAGCCCACCAGAGGATGCTGCTGAGCAGGTACAACACAGAACCTTTAATGCATGCAATCTCCAGTTGCTTTAATTTGTTGATAAATATTGACCCTAACTTTCACAATTGTTTACTGTGCTGCACCTGGCTGTTCCTGTGATTATTAGAAGAACATAGATTACATCAGACTTGAGTCAAAAAATGATAAAATCCTCTTAAAATAGGTTTAACTTATTTAAAATAACATCTAATTTGCTTAAAGGAACCAATCTAATTTGAATAAATAAGTGAAGCATCCTACTGATTGGGAAACAATTTTGCTTAATGAAGCACAGATAATGAAAAAGTGAATAATATATCCTTTAAGCACTGGTCACGTCATTGTTTTGAAACAGATTGGGATTATTCAACAGACCAGCAACTTTTGAAAGGGAGGAATAAACTGACTGACTTGATATTAAGCACAATTCATCAGAAATTGTGTTGACAGTTCATTGTGTGCACTCGAGGAAAGAGGTACATGCCACACTGGCTTCTTGCATATTTGAAATGTTCATTAGATAGTAAGTGCAGGTAATACTCCAACAGATTGGCCTTCCCTTGTCGGAATTTGTTCCCGAAGTTGTTTAATTTCCTGTCGCTGAAGTTCAATGATCTGTTCTGACTCATGGTCAAAATGAAGACGCGAGACTGCCCCACTCCGTGAGCAATTATCTGGGAAAAGAAAACAAAACAGATACATTTGTGGTTTTATCCAATATACAGGTATTGAACTGTTCCTCTGTATACAGAGAAACAAATATACGCATTTTGCCCTTGTATTGAGGTGGTTTCCTTTATTAAATTTTTCTGAACTTAAACTAAGGCATGGAGGTGTCTCAGGGAGATTTCTGCACTCTTTTGCACGCACGTGCGAAAGAGCGCAGGTCCTGACTCATGTAATCCCCCCCCCACGCCCGCACAGGGGAGCGCACAGTGCTTTTGGGTGTGCATCACGCTGGACGGGCCTTAATTGGCCTGCCCACGTAAAATGGTGGCGCAGCCCCGATCGGGGGTGCCGATCGGGTTCACACCCGCGCCCACCTGCCCCCGCACAACCTCCCCCGACGGGGGGAAATTTCTGCCCATAGAAAATGCAGCAGTCAATTTATGCTTAGCAAGTTTAACAAACAGCATGTAATAATGACCATATAATTTGTTTTTAGTGATGTTGATTGATAAGCGTTGGCCTGGGCACCAGGGATAACTGCCCTGCTCTTCTTTGAAATAGTGTCATGGGATCTTTTACGCCCATCTGAGAGAGCATTGGTTTAACGTCTCATCCAAAAGGCAGCACATCTGACACAGCAGCTCCCTCAATACCACACTGGAACGTCAGCCTAGAATTTTGTGCTCGAATCTCTGGAGTGGGACTTGAACCCACAACCTTTTGACTCAGAGTTGAAAGTGCTACCAACTGACCCATTTGGATGATCAGAGGTTTCTCAGGTGAAAAACACCAGCATGCAGGTCGGCTTAGCATCATTACTATCAGTCAACACTGGGGGTATTACTTGCTATGAGGTTGTTTTCTATGGTGTCTACAAAGACTTCTCCTAGCATGAGAATGCTCACAAAATAACATCTGTTTTGAAAACCTAATTTCTGGTATCTGGGTGACTTGGCTGACATAACAAAGCTCTTAAGTTATTATTCTGATGGCCCTTTCACCAGCTTTTGAAAGGATTCAGGAGTTTGTGCTTTTGTCCTGCTGTTCTAAGCACTGTATCGAATGGAAATGATCCTTGTGAAATTTGTTAAATTCTTCCAGCTCATCCATGCCTTGTATCTGTAGGACATTTGAAACCACTATTGTACTTAAGACTTCCACTTGGTTTCCAATGTGATGTCATACAAATTCTTAAGCATGCTCATATATTGAGATCGCTTTATGTATGCAATCTTTTGATGCTTGATCAATAAGTGCAATGTTGGAGAGCTCACTTTACAGAAAGATAGCTTATCTGACAGGATCTTTTTTCAATTCGGATCTGAAGAAGCTTCCATGTCTGGACTGAGCCTGGTCACCACCTCAGATATAGGGGCAAGAAAACAAAAATTACAGAAAGAATGTGGCCCTTTAGAACCTTTGATGTAATTGACATTTCATCTACATCACCATCCTCTTCCATTGAAATCTCAGAAAGAATGAACAAACAAACAGGAGCTTTCTCTTGAAGCAAAACAGGCACAGAAATAGATCCTGATTAGCAGAGGGTGTTTTAGTTTCAAGGAAAGAAGATCTACCAAATAGAGAATCTTTCTCCTTCATCTACCTTTTAATTCTGACTAAGTAGCTGTTTATCTTCCAGTGAATGCCATCTCATTTTTGGGGGCAATTAAGATTGCTCAAATACAGATACTATGTACAGTCAACTTTAAACAACATTTGTAAAGGGAAATGGGTTACTCTGTTTAGCTCCTCTACAATAGCAATTTTGGATGCGGATTTGAAATTCATGCTAGGTGTCACTGCAGGTTCTATAGAATGACTGGATCATGCTAAATAGTAAGAGTGAAGAACATATGCTACCTTCCAGCTTGACTATCCTAGTTAACTGCTGAGTTTTTCCAGCTATTTTTGTTTTTGTTTCAGATTTCCAGCATCCGCAGTATTTTGCTTTTATCTTATTTGCATAGAATTATAACCTTAAAGTCACTCCAGGGCTTCTATTATTATACTACATATATGTTTTCCAAATGATTCAAGGCAGTGATTTACAAAATGTTGATATGACTTGTCTGGTGACCTAGTACAGGCACGCTCTTGGACATCCACATAATGGGAAATCTACGCAAGTGTCAAACTGCAGATAAAAGTTGGGAATAACTTCCTGTTGGTGCAGCTAAGATTAGGCAGAATTTTCAAATCATAGTCTCAGCCAAAACGGCAGGACCTGTGGTAGGTCAGTAACCTGTTAGAATTTGTAGCCGGCTTTGCCATGGCTCCTTTAAATGGTTTAAATGCATTAGCATCCCGCTTTGCGTTTTCTTGATGAATCAGAGTTGGCAGGTGAGATGACACGACGAATCTGTCAAAGGGAGGATTTTCAATTAAATGAACCTCGGCATAGGTCAGAATGGTTGACCTGGATATGGATTCCTGAGGTTGCAGCGACCATAAGAATGGAGACGAGACCTGGGAAGGCTGTCTCCCAGGTCTCTCAGACATACTTGGAGGTTCTGCTGCTGAATCAGAGGTAGTGCAGCGTAGGGAAATTTGTTTCCCAAGGATGAGAGGAGGAGCTTGGCTTGGCTGGCGGTGAGAAGGGTCCTCCCTGTCAGATCCTTCCTACATGCCTGGAGTCTCATTTCCCTCTGCATGTTGTCCTCAAGATGGCTGTGGTGGGGAAGAGACCATCATCTAACTCCTTCTGATATGTGTCTTTGCAAAGAGGGTCTGGAGAGAGATGCAGTGGTTTTTGTGGAGGTTCATCCTGAGCAGGACTACATGCTGAGGGACGCACCAAAGCTTGGGGCAGCCGCTGCAGAGGTGCAATGGGGAAAGGTTGCTGTCTAAGGCCTTTCAGCCATAATACACTGAGGAGCTAAAAACTGTGTAGAATGCCTCGGATTGAATGCCTGCATAGAACAAAAATCAGTAAAAGCTGGGAAATAAGAGTACTGGTCCAAACTGATTTTTTCCTTCTGGGTGACATGGAATGCATTTTGTGTATATCAAGAGTATTGCAATGGTATTGAGGCACCTCAGAGTGGAACTTGCTGCATGGAGAAAAGTTGAATCTTACTGCACTTTCTGTAATGTATTTTTACAAATTATATGAATAAAGTATATTTTTGGGAAAAAAAGGTTGAGAGGAAGAGGCCAGCCTCTTAAACGAAGCATGCATGGAAGAGCCAAAGAAGTCAGCAGCAGTTGTGTGATCCCTCCTCCCTGGGGACAGTGCAGTATGAGGATCCAGAACCTCAAGGTGAGTAGCATCACACTTTCAGGTGCCAAGTCTCACACTCTGGCTTTCCCAGCATTCTCTTGCACAACCCCAGACCAACACACCTGCAGCTTCACTCATTCCACTCTCTTCAGGTATCTGGACAGCCAACATTCACACTCATCCTCATCCTGTTGCCCTCATGGTCACTTTCCATAAATATTGACTTTCCCTTCTTACCACACAATTCATTTCCAACTCCTTTAGCTCTCTGATTTCACTCCTTGCAGGTGGAGAGAGTGCACAACTTCTTCAGAGACCTGGGGTGGGGACAATGGCCCTTCAATAATGGACACCTTGACAGTCACAGTGAAGGAAATCTTGTTCCAGGAGGCCACAGATGCCATGAAAGCCTAAGCCTCGAGGCGCTGGCGCTTGTAGATGTCAAGAGAGCTGATGCTCTGCCTGGAGATCCTGTGTTTGGGGGGGAGGGGGGGAGGGGGGGGAGGGGGAGGGGTCTCATCTCCTTGGAACTGAATCTCAAGCTCTGCCCTGTGGAATGGCATGTGGCTGAGGAGGAAGAGAGCTGGTGCTGCAGTTGCTCCTGGTGCTATTGCTGCTCCTCTTGTTCCTCATCAGCGGTCTAGTCTGCTGCTGTATAAGCTGCTTCAATGCTGTAGTGAAGGTTGACAGCGAGGATTTGAGATGAAAGATGAGTATACTCCAAGGCATTTGAAAGTAACTCCAAAAGGTTAAAATTGACACTCAATATCGTAATTTCAGAACGTGAGAAGTAATCCCGCAAGCAGGAGCCTTTCACTGTGGCTGTCCACAAGCTTAGTGATTTCAGTCTTTAAAGTCATCCTAGCACGTCAATTAAATTAAGTTAGCACCCCCTCTGTGCTCTCACCTCGTGGACCCGATTGGGAAGCAGAGAGCTTGGAGAATCTGTGCTGTACGCTGGCTTGTTAAAGCCAAATTGCAGGGTTAAAGTGAAACTTAAGATATTCAAATAGTTCATTAATTACTTTCCAGATAGCTGTACGGGGGTTGCCCACTCACCTCCAAACACGCCTGGGACAAATCCGAAAGTGGATGACATGATGTCAGGTTCGCGATCTAATGGCATTTTTCAGGCATTTAACTCCATTCCCGTGACTCTATCTGTGCCCACAGTTAATTTTATATTAATTGTGTTTAGTTGTATGCAGGTGGTGGGCATTAGCCAGGCATTCACTTTAGCTCCTATAAACAGGCACAGACTAAAACTATGGTTGTTGGGTTAGGAGGTATATGCTTGTAATGTGCAGCTCTGTAAATAAATATGAAAGTGTGTAAAGATTGGCTCCAATACTATCCTTCACCAACTAAGATAGTTTCTGGAATAGAATGCTCACCAACACTGACCTGCATCCCACCCCCCACTCAAACCCCTGCCAGTTAAAATCTGCCCATTGTGTCAGTTACTCTTCTAAAAAAAAGCCTGGTATATGTTAGTAAAAGCATAGTCCCAGACTTTGTAGGATACAATGGAAGGGAATTTCTACAGGGGTTCTCCCAATTGTCTGCTATAACTTTGGTAGAGTGAAATGGAATCCTTGGAAAAACGGCATTATTAAAATGGACGATCAACGATCAGGTGAATTCCCATGGAGATTCACCCCCAATATCTTAAGCATATGAAAAAGAAACAAATGCACAAAGAATTTTCTAGTCAGGAAAAGTGACCACGGAGAAGCAGATGCACATCTGCTTCTTGGGGGAGGTGGTGACATAGTGGTATTGTCACTGGATTAGTATTCCAGAGACCCAGGGTAATTCTCTGGGGACCCAGGTTTGAATTGGCAGATGGTGAAATTTGAATTCAGTAAAAATCTGGAATTAAAAAAGTCTGATGATGACCACGAAACCATCACCAATTGTCGTAAAAACCCATCTAGATCACTAATGTCCTATAGGGAAGGAAATCTGCTGCCCTTACCTGGTCTAGCCTACATGTGACTCCAGATCCACAGCAATGTGGTTGACTCTTCAATGCTCTGTGAATGGGGTAATTAGGGATGGGCAATAAATGCTGGCTGAGCCAGCGCTGCCCACATTCCATGAACAAATAATAAAAGAAGTAAAAACACAAGGGAACCTGTCCAATTTTCTGTTCATTTGAGTTAATAGGCAGGAAGTTGTGTTGGCCTCTCCCATTGGTGTAAGCTCTTCTCTGCCTGCTTTTCCTGTACTCACTTTGCCTAGGAAATTCAAAACCTCCAGGTGCAAGACCAGGAAATCTGCCCCAAAAATTTTTCCTAAATTTCATAAGGTGTTGTTCGTTTGCTTTTGAAGTACAATTTGTCTGTTTGAAAACTGGTAGCAATGATTCTAAATCAATAAAGGCCCCAAGATTGGTTCATAAGGATCATACACATGGAATAAACTGCATATTCCAAGCTTTCTTTTTCTGCTTTTTAAAAAATTACTGGTGATATTTAAATGCTTTTACCTTTAAATTCAACAGGACATGGTTTCCTGTTCTTCTTGTTGGCTCCAACAGCTACTTCCAGATCATGTATCTTGATTCGAGAAACCTTCAATTCATGCCGCAGGTCATTAATCTCCTTAATTAGAGCAACATTTTCCTGAGAGAGGAAAATAACTTGGATTAGAAATTGGTTTAATGGGTTATTAAACAAAAAAAGAGCAAGAGT
This sequence comes from Cetorhinus maximus, assembly GCF_964194155.1. Lineage (NCBI taxonomy): Eukaryota > Metazoa > Chordata > Chondrichthyes > Lamniformes > Cetorhinidae > Cetorhinus > Cetorhinus maximus. The sequence goes on along the minus strand of NC_135895.1, from coordinate 24,857,718 downwards.
GCAGAGAAATGATTACTATACCCTGTGCCTCAAAGCAGAAGGAAGAACTAGACAAAGAAACCCAATGTGCAACAACACCTGGTTTGAAGTTTGATGCATGAGCTTAAGTTGCCAGTCATTTCTTATTTCTGGTTAAGTTATAAGAGATTGTACTAATGGCGAGCAGTAATGATAATAATCATGTCATTTAGAATGATCTTCCACCTTCATAAAATGTTATGGTTTGTATAGAAATAAACTAAAAATCCAGTCTACTTTCAGGTCCTTCTGTCACCATCTCTCTTTGGTTGCCATCTTACACAACAGCTTGCATTTAAATAGAAAAAAGTGCCTAAACCTCAAGGTGCTTCACAGAGGCATAATCAGATTAAAATGGATGCAGGAACATAGGAGGAGAAATTAGAAGTGATCAGAAGTTTGACCAAAGAGGTGGATTTAAGAAGGCCCATAGAAAAGGAATGAGAGGCGGAAGTACAGAGAGGTTTAGGAAGAGAATCCCAGAACATGTTTTTCAATGAAGGGGCAAAGAGTGGATATTATGCAAAAGGCTGTGTCAGAAGTGCAAAGCGTTTGGAGAGGTTGGCGGGCTGGGAGAGGTTATCGAGATAGGGAAGGATAAGGAAATGAAAGAGTTTTAACATAAGGTTAAGAGTTTTAAATTTGAAGACTTGGGAATGCAATAAAAGTCAGTAAGAGCAGGGGTAACGAGTGAATAGGATGGTGCAGGATGGGATACAGGCAGCAGAGTTTTAGATGAACTGAACTTTTCGGAGGGTATTATTTGGGCGTCATATGTGACCCCGAAAAAAGTTTTCAACCACATTAAGACCTCCTATTCCCACCTCTGTAATATGGCCCAACTCTTCCCTTGCCTTGGCTCTTCTGCTGCTGACAAGCTTATCTAGGTCTTTATTACTTCCAGACTTGACTATTCTAAAGCACTCATGGCACATCTCCCATTTTCTATCCTCTGTAAACTTGAGGTTATCCCAAACTCTGCTCTCCTAAACACACCAAATCCTGTTCACCCATCACCTCTATGCTCACTGACATGCACTGGCAGTTAGGGTTGCCAACCCTCCAGGATTGGCCTGGAGTCTCCAGGAATTGAAGATCAATCTCCAGGACACTGCTGTATGCAACCCTGAAGAAATATCATAGGGACATTAAAAAAGATTGTTTTCTTTTCATCATTTTCTTAGAATATTTCACTTTACCAGATATAAAGATATTGAAAATGGGAAAAAGCATTATCCAATTGGGTATTAAGTCTTTTTGCTTTCCAATTGGCTTAGGAAGGCAATGCGTCACAAGGATGGATGCATTGGCTGACTAACGGCTGGAGCATGAGGGCAAGTCGTGTGATGAAATCCCCAGAATATATTTAATCACAATTGGCAACCCTTCTGGCAGCACCTCAACTTTAAAATTCCCATCTTTGTTTTCAAATCTGTCCACGTCCTAGCCATCCCCTACTCCTGTAATCTCCTCCAGCCCCACAACCTTCCAGGATATCTATGCTCCTCTAATTCTGGCTTCTTGAGAATCCTTGATTTTAATTGCTCCACCTTTGGTGGCCATAACTTCAGCTGCCTAGGCCCTCAGCTCTGGAAATCTCTCCCTAAACGCCTCTGCCACTCGACCTCTATTTCCTCCTTTAAAATTCCTTAAATCCGATCTCTTTGACCAAGCTTTTGCTCATCTGCCCTAATATCTCCTTATATGACTCAGTGTCATAATATAACGCTGCTGCGAAGCCCCTTGGGACGGTTTATTAGAAAGAAAGAAAGACTTACATTTATATAGCTACAGGATATCTCAAAGTGCTTTACAGCCAATGAAGTACTTTTGAAATCTAGTCACTGTTGTGACATAGGAAATGTGGCAGCCAAGTTTCGCACAGCTAACTCTCACAAACAGCAATGTGATAATGACCAGATAATCTGTTTTTGTGATGTTGAGGGATAAATATTGGTCAGCACACAGGGACTAACTTCCTGCTCTTCTTCAAAATAATGCCATGGGATCTTTTACATCCACCCATCCAGGAGGCAAGGACCTCGGTTTAACATCTCGTCCGAAGGACAACATCTCCAACAATGCAGTACTCTCTCAGTAAAGAGTCAGCGTGGATTTTTGTGCTCATGCCCTGGAATGAGACTTGAGCTCAGAACTTTATGACTCAGAGGCGAGAATGCTACCCACTGAGCCACAGCTGACAAAAGGTGCAATAGAGATGCTATATATATATAGGTTGTTGTTGCTGAATCTCCTACCTGCATAATATGGACATTGTCAGCACGGTGAATCTCTGTGTCCTTCATTAGCTTTTTCTGTAGTGTTGCAATGCTTTTCTCCAAGTGGTTTCTTTGTCGTCCAAACTCTCGCTGAATGTCTGAATCAACAGCTGCAATTTCAAACTAGCAAATAGAATAAGTAGAGTTAAATATAGATGAACAATTAATTCATTTGAAAAGCTAAGTAAATTGGATTTACCTAAACCCTGACCTCCATGAACTGAAAATCTGTTTTTCTCAGGTAATGAGCCAGAGTTATGATCCTGGCAGGTAAGGTCCACAAACAGTAAACAAATAGTTGGGAACAGAAAGAATAGTAACAAACACAAAAAAAATGCCATTCAAAATAATTCATCTCTCCTGAACTATTTTTACCGTTAATAGAGGTTCAGGAGAATACAATGGTTTGCATAGCAATTCACACAGACTAAAAGTGATTTTCAGCCTATGGCCTGAATATTAGCTTGTCAGGCGGGTGCATGCCTGACCCGACCGCGTGTAAAATGACGCGCGATATTTTGGTCAGCGGGCACACGCCGGAGTCAGCAGCGCCGATAATTAAAGGGCCGGTTAAGGCCATTAAAAACGTAATCAAAACAAATTTTTTGTTGCCCGTCCAACCTTGCGGTTGACGGGCAGGCAAAAAGGCCAAGCAGCCTTTGCATTTTTTAGAAATCCTCATCCACAGGCAGGATGAGGTTTCCAACAACAAATAAAAATAAAATAAAAATTTTTAAATTTCATTTATAATATGTCCCTGCTCATAAGGGACATGTTCTATAACATTTTTAAAATCTTTATCTTTGATGTTTTAAGCTGTTCATCTCCCTGAGGCAACTCTGTGCTTCAGGGAGCTTTTCCAGTGTGCACCCGTGTGAAGTTCGTGCTCGCACTCCTCCCCGTCACCCCCCCAGCAACACAAGCAGCACTGAGCGCTGCCGCTCGCGTTTCACGCTGGGCGGGCCTTAATTGGTCCAGCCCCAATCGCAAGAGGTGGTCAACTTCCCAACCGCCCCCGTCCGCCCGCTGAGCCCGCCCAACAAGAGAAAAATCCTCCCCTATGTTGCAGTAATTATTGGTAGAACTTTAAAGATAGATTACAAACTCCCTGAGGTCTTCTTCATTCTTAGGAGATTTGATAGAGGTGCAAAAATTATGACAGGTTTAGATAAAGTAGACAAAGAAAACCTCATCCCATTAGCGGATTTACAAGGACATGGGGACACAAATTTAAGGTTTTGGGCAAGGGATGCAGGGGGAATGCGAGGAAGAACTTTTTCACACAGTGAGTGGCAATGGCCTAGAGCTCACTGCCCACGAGGGTGGTGAATGCAGAAACAATGATTTTAAAAGGAAATTGGATGGGCACTTGAAGGAAACAAACTTACTAGGCTACGGGGACCGAGTGGGGAAGTGGGACAGACTGGATTGCTCTGCAGTTAGCTGGCATGGACTCGATCGGCCGAATGGCTTCCTTCTGTGCCATGACTTCATGACCCGATAACGCAAGTATTTTCTGAGCACTTTATGGATTAGCTTATTTGCCACAGAGTAAAATCACATAGGAAAAGTCCTTTTAAATCATTCCTTAATGTAGATGATGTCATGGTGCCACTGATGGAACCCTCACATCTCAAACCATTTAAAATGTGCATTCTCCAGAGGCACTCGTTAATTTCCTTCGAAATGACTCTCGGCTGCTATCATGTGAATCAAGACTTTGCTTGCACATTCTCTCTCATTGTCAAAATACTTAGAGAGGAGAGAGGAAATTCCTTTACAGAGATCGAGGGAGAGTCATTACAGCATGGAATGACTTGCCAGAGGGAGTAGTTGAAGCAGATTAAAGGAGGATTGGATAAACATTTTATCCTCTTGGCCCCACAAAGGTAAGTCTAACTTTTACCTTAGAGGGCCTCTTCTGTCTTCAGAATAGTTACAGACCTGCTTCAGCCTGGCAGTTTCCCAGTTCAGGCCTCAGCTAAAATGGAATTGGGGTAATTTTCACGCAATAAGACCTGTAATTTCATAAATTCATGAGGCTTTTGCGTGCAGGTTAATATGGGAAGTGGCGTGAAAGGATCATGTTTTGAGTGGGGAATAACCTGCTCACTTTTAACAGCTCACCTGCCCACTCCCCACTGGGTGAGTAGAATTAAAATTAATCCAAGGAGGAAAAATTGCAGGTTACAGGCAAAGAGCTCTTTCAAAGAGCCAACACAGGTTCAATGGGCCAAATAGCCTCCTTCTGTGCTATATTATTTTATGATTCTAAGTCTGTCAGATGTCCTCAACCTGCACTGTAAACCTCAATAAAATCTAAGTCCCAGGGCTACAAAAAGCAAGTCTGCACAATAGCTACACTTTCACATGACAAGTTGGGCTCTGGCACAACTAGTTATAGTCCATCAAGATTATTAGGTTGAGTTTTCAGCTATGTGTTCCTCAGTTCTGGGATGAACATCTGTACAACTCTACAATTCAAAGCATTGGTCATCAGTTTAGTTTGACATCAAAAACCGTAAAAGAGTTCTTGCTACTTGATGTCAGAAAATGATCTGAACAGACATCCTTTGTGCTGCTGGCATTCATTCTGCAAATATGATTAATCTTATCATGCATGATGAGTTTATCATTAGTCTCAACTAATGTTGATGGAATTACATTGCCATCAACAAACCATCAATACTGGCCCTCTTTAATCATTTTCCTGGCCAGGGTCATTGGGTATTAGGGCTTGAGCTGATATGACTATGCAGTGAGTGCACCCTGGGTTTGGGGTAGAGATAGGATGGTCACAGGAGTATTAATGATACTCAGGTCACAGACTTGAAACAAAGTCTTTTTGGGTAGGAGGTAGATTGGCTCTAACAGAAGGGTTGATCATAGACTCTCTGGGGTAGAAATTTGTCTCAGGCAGTGAAGCAAAACAGGACATATTGGATTGATATTGCAGCACCTGCTATTCAGTTCCATCGCAGTCAATGGCACTAAATATCAGGCGCTGCCGATAATGGGCGGCCAACCTGATACCACCTGTTTTACACCACTACTCAAAATGAATTTCTACCCCTATTTGCTGTTCATATCCAGAGAGCAGTCTTGGTATTCTCCATAGCTCAGGGTAGGGCTCCATCACCAAGGCCACCTATCTACATCTCCATAACACTGTCTGACTCTACCCCTGACTCAGCTTATTTGCTGCTGAAATCCTCAACCATAATTCTAAACGTGACTATTCCAATGCTCATATTCCAAAATACATAAAACTCCGAGTTCATCCAAAACTCTCCTTCCTGTATCCTAACTCACACTAAGTCCTGTCCATGTACTTGCTGGCCTTACATTGACTCCCAGTCTGGCAATGTTTTGATCTTAAAATTCTAAATTCTGTTTTCATATCCCTCCATGGCCTCATCCCCTTCCCTCCTCCATTCCACAACCCTCCAAAATATCCATGCTCTTCTCCAATTCTGGCCTCTTGCACATCCTCAATTTTAATTGTTCCACTGCTAATGGCCCATATTTTCAGCTGCCTAGCGGAAGCCCTGGAATTCCCTCCCTAGGTCTTCCGTCCCTCTCTATTCCTTTAAGACGCTCCTTAAAACAGAGGACAATAGATTTCTGGATACTAAGGGAATTAGAGATATGAGGATAGTGCAGGAAAGTGGAGTTCATGTAGAAGAGCAATCATTGGGCTGGATTTTCCGCTCCCGCCAGTGTCGGGAATTGTGGCGGGTAGAGGCACAAAATTTGGCGCAATGGCAAAAGTCAGCTTTCTGCTGGTGGGGAAATAAGTTGGAACTTTCCCCTCCTGACTTTCATGGCGGGTCGAGTTTCCCACTGCTCCATGTCAGGAAACGTAATTGCATCCCTTTGCATCTCATGAATGCTCATTAAAAACCCAGCTCACCAGAATCACGTTTGCACTCCAAATCTAATTGCCCTGCTAGCGGATAATTAGACTGGTCTGATTCACAACCAGATATAAATGGTGTGAACCTGGCCACCTGCACTTCACCCGCAGCCTTAAGGTTTGTACATGCAGTATTCACCTACCTTTCACTGCACTGCTCTCATGGCTGCTCCGACTCAGTGCTAAGTCTGCTCAGGCAAGACCAGTGGGAATAGAAGGGGTGGAAGGCAGATGCATGACTGGGGGGGGGAGCAGGGGGAATTGACAGGACAGAGGCAAGGGAAGGGGTGGAAGGCAGATGCTTGACTTGGGGAGGTGGGGGGTTGACTGGTCCGAGGCAAGGGAAGTGGTGGAAGGCATGACTGGAGAGGGGGTGGTGACCGAGCACAGGAAGGGAGGGGTTGATAGAAACACATGACTGGGGAAGGTTTAAAGGAAGAGGGGAGATAAGTGTGAGTCAGTCCTGGGGCAATGTGCAGCACAGTGTGAGGGCCAGAATTTAAAGGCAATTCTGGGGCAGTGCAGACCATGCTGCATGGCTATGCCTGCCACGCATGTCTTGGTTCCAGTCCAGGGAGGGGGAGGGCCTGTCTGTAGTGTCGGTTGTGCACAGCATGGTATGCAGGGCATGGTCAGCCCTCACACATTTGGGTCCTGGGGATTGGTGGCTTGTCACTGGGCAGCAGATGGCACTGTCACAGAGGGGGTTGGCATCTGCAGCCTGTTTTTGGTAAACTGGTAAGTAAGAGGGGGGTAGGCGATAGTCTCATGGGGGTCGGGTGGGGGGTGGGTAGTCCCGGTAGGTCACTGCGCACAGGGCCTCAAGATGGAGAGGGGCGAGGTCAACATGGGGCATGGGGATATCGACAGACGTTGGGCTCCAGGGTTAAAGGGGGAGGCAGGAGAGTGATTGGAGGGAGGGAAACTTGCATATGATGAGCATCAAGAACAATAGGAGGGACTTGGATGGTAACAGGAGGGGTTGGAAGTTTGTCTTGAAATAGAATGGGAACTTCACCATCTCAACAGCCCGATGGAGTGGTGCAGTTAGAAAATAACCTTAGAAAAAATCACCAGGGGAGGGGTCTGAGGGCTTTTGGGCTGATTGAGGGGCACCCTAATAATTACTGGTTCAGGACATGGAGATCAAGGGAGGGGGGGGCGAGGGGAGGGGAGGGGAGGGGGGGAGGGGAGAGGGAGGGAGGGGAGAGGGGGGAGGGGAGAGGGGGGGAGGGGAGGGGAGAGGGGGGGAGGGGAGGGGGGAGGGGGGGAGGGGGAGGGGAGGGGGGGAGGGGAGGGGGGGAGGGGAGAGGGGGGAGGGGAGGGGATGGGGGGGGAGGGGGGGAGGGGAGGGGGTGGGAGGGGAGGGGGTTGGGGGAGGCTCAGCTACCTGTGATCCTTCAGGAAGTGCTTCAGCTGCAAGGGAGGACCTCGGAATGGAATATCTGGAATGAGTGCAGCCCAAGGCCTTCACAATGACTTCCTTAGCTTGGTGATGGAAGGTGATCATTTCAGGGTAAGGTGCGATCATGTCTCTCATCTATTTTTCCACAGACACAAGGAGGAGAGCAGAATGCAGGCAGCAGGCAACGCTGCCTTCTTCAAGGCAACTGAGGAGGAGAAAAAGGGCCCCTTGCTGTCAGGCAGGGCAAAGGGAAGAGTCTTGCCTTGAGGAACAAGGGCCGTGGGGCCCAATGAAGACCCAGAAGCTGAGGAGGAGAGATCAATTACACGGAGGTGTTTGGCGCAACCCAGGGAGCACTGAAGACGTCTCTCATACTTGGAGATGAGTGAGAAATGGTGCCGAAGACGCCTTCACTTGTCAAGGGATATGGTGGCTCACATCTTGCACCTTCTTTGAGAGAATCTGATGCTTCGGAGACTGGGAGGCCATTCATTGCCAGTGGCTCTAAATGTGACCGCCATACCAACTTCTTCGCAAGCAGCTCATTCCAGGGCTCCACTGGGGACCTCTGCAGAGTATCACAATTCTCTGCTCATAAATGCATAAGGTCACCGATGCCCTTTTTAATAAGGCACACAATTACATACAGTTTTTCCTGGGTGAAGTCAGCCAGGCTGCCAGAAAAGTGGGATTCGTAGTGATCTCCGGCTTCCCAAAAGTGTAGGGTGCCATCGGCTGCGGACATGATCTTAAGAGCTCTCTGGCAACAGCCAGTAAAATTTATCAATAGAAAATACTTCCATTCTCTCAATGTGCAGCTGATCCATGATCACTGAAAGCAGGTTTGTGCGAAGTACCCTGGGAGCTCGCAGGACTCTTACATCTGGAGGCACTCTCAGGTGCCACAGTTCATGGAGGGCCCTCAGCGCATTTAGGGCTTGGTCATCTGTGATAAAAGCTACCTGCAAAAGACATGGCTAATGACCCCATTCGGCGGCCACAGAGTGCTCAGAACACTTCAGAGGAGAGGTACAATGCGGCTCATTCTGCAACATGCTCCTTAATTAAGCAGGCCATTGGCATGTTGAAGTCTGGACCAATCAGGCAGTGCTCTCCAGTGCTCTCCCCAGAGGGCATCCTGCATCGTCGTGGTTTGCTGCGCTCAAAATGGGTGATGAGGAGCTGTACATCTCCTCCGATAAGGAGGACGCCGAAAGGGATGACATCGAAGAGAGCGAGGAGGATGACATCCCAAAGGAAGAGGCCATTGCACGGGCCAGACCAGGCAGATGTGTCGTGAGACCCTTATAGTGACAAGTTTCCAGGGTGATAAAGAAGACTAGCTCATATGAGCGCAGATCTCCTCTCCTGTCAATGCAGGGTAAACATTAACACCTTCTTTATAATCTTCAACATCTCAATGAAAGATATAAATCTCACAACAAGTATTCACAATCTTGTGTAAGGATGGCCTCATCCTTGGAAGGCTAGGCAGCCTACAGAGCCTGTGGCCCTTCTATAATAGGATAAGAACTTCACCAGTGCTCAATCTGCAGCAAGTACAAATGATGCAGGCCTTTCAAGCATCACACCAACATTTCACTGCCTATGGCAGCCTTCAAGAGGCAAGAATGCCCCTGCAAACATCAACACACACATGGCAGTATGCCTGGAGTGTTATAAGTGTCTCGAGGAGGACAATTATCAATCACTGGTTATCGCTTTACCGTCTGAGGACCGATCTAACTCCGGACAACAGCATCTCTCCAAAGGCCATCTCTGATGCATGAATAATGTTTAGGCCTCATTCGGATACTGAGACCCTAGGACGAGAACGCTTTTCAAGATGCTGTGATCTGTCGTTCTACATCACGGATGCGAGACTGCGAGTCAGGTTACCTTTGTGTACACAGAGAGTGCTTCAGCAGGACCATCGTCTGATCATTGACAAGCACTCATGACTCAGCTTTCATTGGGAGCTTCCCAAGTTCACTTCACAGAATCACAGAATTTTAACCGCACAGGAGGCCATTCGGCCCATCGTGTCTGCACCGGCACTCCAAATGAGCATTATGACCTAGTGCCATTGCCCTGCCTTTTTCCCTTAGCTTTGCACATTGTTTCTATCCAAATAATCATCTAATGCCCCTTTGAATGCCTCGATTGAACCTGCTTCCGCCACTCTTCCCGGCAATGCATTCCAGGCCCGAACCACTCATTGTGTGAAAAAGTTTTTTCTCTCGACACATCTGCTTCTTTTGCAAATCACTTCAAATTTATGCTCTTTCGTTCTTGATCCTTTTACGAGTGGGAACAGCTTCTCCCTATCTACACTGTCTAGCCCCCTCATGATTTTCAACATCTCTATCAAATCTCTTCTCAGCCGCCTTCTCTCCAAGGAGAGCAGTCCCAATCTCTCCAATCTACCCTCATAGCTGAAGTTTCTCATCCCTGGAACCATCCTTGTAAAGCTCTTCTGCACTTTCCCCAATGTGTTCACATCTTTCCTATAATGTGCCACCCAGAACTGTACACAATACTCCAGCTGAGGTCTAACAAGTGTCTTATATAAATTCAGCATAACCTCCCTGCTCTTGTACTCGATGCCCCTATTAATAAAGCCCAGGATGCACGCAGTATACGAAATAAAGTAAATGAGCTTGTGGTGCAGATTGAAATTGGCAGGTATGATGTGGTGGGCATCACAGAGACATGGCTGCAAGGGGATCAGGACTGGGAGCTAAATATCCAAGGATATACATCCTATCGAAAAGATAGGCAGGTTGGCAGAGGGGGTGGGGTTGCTTTGTTAGTAAGAAATGAAATTAAATCGATAGCAAGAAACGACATAGGGTCAGAAAATGTAGAAACTGCGTGGGTAGAGTTGAGGAATCGCAAAGGTAAAAAAAACATAATGGGAGTTATGTACAGGCCTCCGAACAGTAGTCAGGATGTGGGGCACAAGATACATCAGGAGATAGAAAAGGCATGTAAGAAAGGTAAGGTTACAGTGATCATGGGGGATTTCAATATGCAGGTAGACTGGGAAAATCAGGTTGGTAGTGGATCCCAAGAAAAGGAATTTGTGGAATGTCTACAAGATGGCTTCTTGGAGCAGCTTGTGGTGGAGCCCACTAGGGAACAGGCAATTCTAGATTTAGTGATGTGTAATGAGGCAGATTTGATAAGGGACCTTAAGGTGAAGGAACCCTTAGGAGGAAGTGACCATAATATGATAGAATTTACCCTGCAATTTGAGAGGAAAAAGCTGGAATCAGATGTAACGGTATTACAGTTGAATAAAGGCAACTACAGAGGCATAAGGGAGGAGCTGGCCAGAATTGACTGGGATTTGAGCCTAGCAGAAAAGACAGTGGAACAGCAATGGCAGGAGTTTCTGGGAGTAATTTGGGAGACACAGCAAAAATTCATCCCTAGGAAGAAGAAGTATACTAAAGGGAGGGCGAGGCAACCATGGCTGACAAGGGAAGTCAGGGACAGCATAAAAGCTAAAGAGAAAGCATACAATGCGGCAAAGAGCAGTGGGAAACCAGGGGATTAGGAAGCCTACAAAGACCAACAGAGGACAACTAAAAAAGAAATAAGGAGGGAGAAGATTAAATATGAGGGTAAACTAGCCAGTAATATAAAAGAAAATTGCAAGAGTTTTTTTAGATATATAAAAGGTAAGAGAGAGGCAAAAGTGAACATTGGGCTGCTGGAAAATGACGCTGGAGAAGTAGTAGTGGGGAACAAAGAAATGGCGGAGGAACTGAATAGGTACTTTGCATCAGTCTTCACGGTGGAAGACACGAGTAACATCCCAAAAGTTCAAGAGAGTCGGGGGGCAGAGGTGAGCATGGTGGCCATTACCAAGGAGAAGGTGCTAGGAAAACTGAAAGGTCTGAAGGTGGATAAATCACCTGGACCTGATGGATTACACCCCAGAGTTTTGAAGGAGATAGCTGAAGAGATAGTGGAGGCGTTAGTGGTGATCTTTCAGGAATCACTCGAGTCAGGGAGGGTCCCAGAAGACTGGAAAATCGCTAATGTAACCCCCCTGTTTAAGAAGGGAGTGAGGCAAAAGATGGGAAATTACAGGCCGATTAGCCTGACCTTGGTCGTTGGTAAGATTTTAGAGTCCATTATTAAGGATGAGATTTCAGAATACTTGAAAGTGCATGGTAAAATCGGGCAAAGTCAGCATGGTTTCATCAAGGGGAGGTCATGCCTGACAAATCTGTTAGAATTCTTTGAGGAGGTAACGAGTAGGTTAGACAAAAGAGAGCCAATGGATGTTATCTACTTGGACTTCCAGAAGGCCTTTGACAAGGTGCCGCACAGGAGGCTGCTCAGTAAGATAAGAGCCCATGGTGTTAGAGGCAAGGTACTAGCATGGATAGAAGATTGGCTGTCTGGCAGGAGGCAGAGAGTGGGGATAAGGGGGTCCTTCTCAGGATGGCGGCCGGTGACTAGTGGAGTTCCGCAGGGGTCAGTGTTGGGACCACAACTTTTCACTTTATACATTAATGATCTAGATGAAGGAACTGAGGGCATCCTGGCTAAGTTTGCATTTGATACAAAGATAGGTGGAGGGACGGGTAGTATTGAGGAGGCAGGGAGGCTGCAGAAGGATTTGGACAGGTTAGGAGAATGGGCAAAGAAGTGGCAGATGGAATACAATGTGGGGACGTGTGAGGTCATGCATTTTGGTGGGAAGAATAGAGGCATAGACTATTTTCTAAATGGGGAGAGAATTCAGAAATCTGGAGTGCAAAGGGACTTGTGGGTGTCCTAGTCCAGGATTCTCTTAAGGTTAACTTGCAGGTGGTTAGGAAGGCAAATGCAATGTTGGCATTTATTTCGAGAGGACTAGAATATAAAAGCAGGGATGTGCTGCTGAGGCTTTATAAGGCTCTGGTCAGACCACATTTAGAATATTGTGAGCAATTTTGGGCCCCATATCTCAGGAAGGATGTGCTGGCCCTGGAGAGGGTCCAGAGGAGGTTCACGAGAACCATCCCAGGAATGAAAGGCTTAACATATGAGGAACATTTGAGGACTCTAGGTCTAAACTCAATGGGGTTTAGAAGGATGAGGGGGGATCTGATTGATACTTACAGAATACTGAAAGGCCTGGATAGAGTGGACGTGGGGAAGATGTTTCCATTAGTAGGAGAGACTAGGACCCGAGGGCACAGCCTCAGACCTTTAGAAAAGGGAAGACCTTTTAGAACAGAGATGAGGAGAAACTTCTTTAGCCAGAGAGTGGTGAATCTATGGAATACATTGCCACAGAAGGCTGTGGAGGCCAGGTCATTGAGTGTATTTAAGACTGAGGTAGATAGGTTCTTGATTGGTAAGGGGATCAAAGGTTATGGGGAGAAGGCGAGAGAATGGGGTTGAGAAACTTATCAGCCATGATTGAATGGTGGAGCAGACCCGAAGGGCCGAATGGCCTAATTTCTGCTCCTATGTCTTATGGTCTTATGGATACCATATGCTTTATTAACTGCTGTCTCCACCTGTCCTGCCACCTTCAATGATCTATACACATGTACACCCAAGTCTTTCTGCTCCTTCAAAATTTCACCCCTTATTTTATATTGTCTGTCCATGTTCTTCCTACCAAAATGCATCACCTCACACTTCTCCACATTGAACTTCATCTGCCACCTCTCTGCCCACTCCACCAACTTGTCTATGTCCCTCTTGAAGTTCCACACCATCCTCCCGGTACAATAGCAGGTTTTCCCGCTGTATAGTCCCAAACCCGCCGCATTAGTTATGCATTCCCGGGAACCATGCCATTTCGATGGTGGGTGGGTTCTCATTCGCTTGCCATGCCATCACCTCGCCGCTTCATCAAGCTGGGCGCCATATTTAAAGTCCAGCAGCACGCACACATCTCAGTGCTTCCAGCCCATGATGACTGCAGGGAAAATGTCCATGAAAGGCAAAAAGACTTCAGCCCCCAGGTTTAGTGAAGCGTCACTGGATCACCTTTTGGACACCGTGGAGCTTGCCACGATGTCCTATACCCCGCTCTGGCAGGCTTGGCTGCCACCAATGCGGTGGCAGTGGTGGTCAGTGCCAATGCTGCACAGAAGAGGTTGGCATTCCAATGCAGATAAAGGGTGAATGATCTCATCTGTGCAGCCAGTGTATGGCAACCATCTCATTGCTCTAAACTCACACACTCAAGCCCATCACACATTCACTGGCATCTCACTTACTGTCAACTCAAGGGACATCACCACCCTTTCTCACTCACATATCCTCATATGTCCATCTCCTCTGGAGATTGCCTCCTCAGCCCTCGCAATCTTGAGACCACTTGCACAGATCAACATGTGCCCCCCCACACACCCTGGGATATCCTCCTTCCCCAGTACAGCCCTCGGCCTGCAGACACTTCCCTTGCCTGAGGCCACTTCTCCCCCTTCGCCAAGCAAGCCCTAGCCCTGCAGCCATTGAAAAGCCACCCACATACTGCCGATCTGGTTGGTAGAGACCTGCCTGTGAGCCCCCCACCCCCCCACCAAAAGTGATGTGGTGCTGTGAAGCCCGGCACTGATGACTGCGAGTGCTGACCGACGCAATGTAGGCAAACAAACTTTGAAGTCCTAAGCGAAGTGCAGCCCACCAGGCACACGTCACTTCTGTGCTGTTGTGAAACATGTTGGCGTGTTCTCCCGTCGATGTGGGTGGACGATCCAGCCGGGGTGGGGGGGGGGGGGGGGGGGGGAGACTATTCCAGCGGGCAGGCCTAGTAATGATATGCTGATGTATTACAATGAGGTTCCCGATGTCTGATGGTGGAGAATGTGGCCTGCCATCGGCGGGCTGGGCGGACGATCGCAAACTGGTTTCATGCCGTCGTGAAACTGATCACGCCATATTGTCTGCTCACGCCACCGAACGCTGCCCGACGCCAGTGGCACGGAAAATCCCGGCCGCAGTCTTCAGCAGATGTGTCTTCAGTCTCCTCATCTGAGGTGCTCTGGGGGCTGGGGCTCATGGGCTGGCTGGCGGTGTCCCTGTTCCTTTTCTTGCTGATGGATGTACTAGAGAGAAGAGATAATTTATGACTGGCTAGACAGTCACCTAAATTAAAGGGCACTCAGTGTCCAGGGATGGTCGATGACTACTGCATGGACCCTCACTGGCTTGTCGGGAAATGCCGATCCCGCCTTTGGCGCAGTAACAGTCACTGTCTTTGCCAGTCAGCTCTGTCACCTGCTCCTCAAAGTGGGTGAGCAGCCTAAAGCCCAGCACCCCACCTCTGGTCTGGGATCTCTCCCTGTTGTTGTGGATGACCTCACCCTGCATAAAGACAGATGCATAGGCTGTTAGCAGCACAGATCTGCAATCTCTGGGATAGAGGACCTCCCACTGGTCCTGGACTGCCTGGAGGACTCTCTCCAGGGAGCTGTCACTGAACTTTGGAGCTGATGGCTTGGATCTTTGGGGGCCATCACAACAAGTCCTGGGCTGCACAGAGTGAAAGTGTGTGTAGGTGCCATATAAATATGGCGCCCAGACCTCCGAACCCATGAATTAACGGCATCACGGACAAATCCCAGCCTGCTCCGCCAGGAGATTTGACGAACTTTTCATTGATGCATAAATAATGAACTGAATAACTGATGATCTGGTGTGAGAACCTGCGCTGATGCCCAGCGGGAATCACACTGACTTTTCCGCCTGCAACCGCACTTCGTCTCCAGAACGGAAAATTCCACCCATGATCTTGTTGAATGGTGGGGCAGGCTCAAAGGGCCAAATGGCCTCATGCAGCTCCTATTTATTATGTTCTTATGTGTAACCTATCTCCTTGACCAAGCTTTTTGGTCCTTTCTCCCAATATCTCCTTATGTGGCCTGGTGTCAAATTTTGTTTGTTAAAGCTTCTGTGAAGTGCCTTGGGGTGTTTTACTATATCAAAGGCCCTATATAAATGCAAGTTGTTATTGGTGTATCACCTGGATCCCAGTAGCAAACTCTTACAAGCTGTGATTGGAGTAGGGACCAGTGGTGATCAGTAGACAGTTACTTGGTGCACAAATTAGCTACGCTGTTAGTACAAAGTTATGAAGGCTGTTGTCATGACCATGGGAGATACGTAGCATTATTGCTGTTCACCTCTTTTATGAGATTGGGATTTGGGGAGAGGCAGATTCAGAGTCAAATGTTTGTGCAGTTCAAATCAACAATCTTAATCTCGAGAAATGTAACTATTGACTTTTGGCGCCTTGTGTCAATATTAAGGACGTCAAAATCAAATAGAGCAAGGACATGCATTAAGAGCTTGCACTTACATTGTGCTTTTCACAAACTTAGACGTTTCAAAGCACTTTACAAACTAATGTGGTACTCTTGGCCAATGTGATATATTTGAAATGCAGCAGCCATTTTGCACACAGCAATGTGATAATAACCAGATAAACTGTTTCAATGATGTTGGATAAATCTGTGGAGTAGAATTTAAATCCACAGTGTTCTGAATCAGAGGAAAGAGTGTTTTCATTGAGCCACAACTGACAGCAAGGCAGAATAAAATTCTATCTAGTGCTCTAGCTGCTCCTAGCTGTGTGTCTTAATTCAAACGTTAGATGAGCACCCCCTACTGCAACAGTATGAACCTTATTAATTTGCACACCAGCCATCCGAAAAAGATGTCTGAATGAGATTGTCAGTGTGTGACAATTTGTGAGTAAGTTTATTACATGCACCAGTACCTATTATGAACTGGTTTGAAGCTGCGTTAACTAACTTTACACATAACCCTAACAACAGGCAGAATGAAGAGCCTTTTATCCCATTGGTCTGAACTGGACTCAAGCCCATGTCCCAAGCTGAAAGAGCAGCGTAGTCTATTGCAGGACCCAGCTGTTTGCATGGTGTTCTCTGGAACTTTTAGATCCATGAAAACTTTGAACATACTGTATTCTGTATAAATGATAAGTGGGTGGGAGGACTTCTTACTGTAATAAGCGTTTACATTTCAAAATCATTTAAAATGGTGTTCAATAACTGTATTTCAATTGGTGTGTAAAGTGTTGGCTTACGAGCCATTTTTTAACCAATGCAACCAAAGCAGCACACAAATTGTTACTCAAACCTCTAACTGCAGAATTAATATATAGTTTTGGCATGGTGGGTGGTCTGTGGGAAATAAAATAAGATGAAACTCCTTATTATTGTGCTTTACTTTAAAAAAACTATAAGTCTTACGGAAAACTAGGGTAATTTGTTGGCTTGAACTGGACAAGCCATAATAAATACTGTGGCTACAAGAGCAGACCAGAGGCTGGGAATTCTGCAGTGAGTAACTTACCTCCTGACTCCCAAAAACCCCCCTCCACCATCTATAAGGCACATGTCAGGAGTGTGCCTGGATGAGTGTAGCTCTACCAACACTCAAGAAGCTCGACACCATTGAGGACAAAGCATGATTGGCACCCGATCTGCTACCTTCAATGTTTACCCCCTACACCTCCAACGCACAGTGTGTACCTTCTACCAGATGCACTGCAGCAACTCACCAAGGCTCCTTTGACAGCATCTTCCAAACCCACAACCTCTACCACCTAGAAGGACAAAGGGAGCAGTTGCATGGTAACACCACCACCTGCAAGTTCCACTCCAAGCCACACACCATCCTTGGAACTCTATTGTCTATAATATACAGTCCTTCACTGTCACTGGGTCAAAATCCTGGAACTCCCTAATAACACTATAGGTGTACCTACACCTCATGGATTGCAGCAGTTTAAGAAAGCGGCTAACCACCACCTTCTCAAGGGCAATTAGGGGTAGGCAATAAATGGTGGCCTAGCCAGCACCACCCACATCCCATGAATGAATAATTTTTTTAAAAGTGGAGCAAATGAAAAACATGGAACTTAACAGAAGTAATTATACTACACAACGGAAAATAACAGGGCAGACGGAGGATTGTTAAATCAAATTGCTTCGTATGCTTTCACACTAACAACCTTGTGCCTCTCATAGGCATTTATGCAATAGGTGGAAGAGATTTCACCATCTACTTTGTTTTGGACTGATGCTGAACATCTAAATCTGATTCTTGCACATCATCACCCACCTCGCCATTTAAAACTCCAGGAATTTTGCTTTTCGCAAATGTTTGGAAAGTAACCTCCCGTTGGACTGTTGCTTTTGTGTTTAATTAGAGTTGAAGTACTTGCAATTTCTAAGGGGCGTATCTCTGTGCATTGTAACTCTTTCGGGTTATCAACAGATCGCATGTAACTCTTTCGAGTACATTCACAGTTCTTGGTTTTCCGGGAGTGGGACATGAACCCACAACCTTCTGATTCAAAGGCGAGGGTGCTATGAACTGAGCCACAGCTGACACCTCTCCGTGCATGGTAGTGGAGTTTCTTCTCAACAGCAGAGAAGAAAAAGGATACAAATTGCTTTGTGACACCAAGTGGTCTTACAGTTAGGTAAATGTTGCAATTATAGAAACAGGACCTTACCACTTCTGACTGCGGCACATATTTCTCATAGAGGTGCCGCACACTTTCTTTCAATTTCTTCGGTTCCTGAATAAATGCCACGCAGTTGTACAAATCAGTCTTAAAACGCTTGACAACAGATTCTACATGGCGCACCTGAAAATGAGAGAATGGGAAACCGTTAAAATAAATGAGAGACACAAAGATAGAGAAAAGAAGGAGGAAATTTTTAAAATTCTGATCAAACTTATTTCGAACATTTTGTACTTTTTTTAGAATTATTGCAATTTTTGATCGTGGTGCCGGTCCCTATTTTCTCTGTATCTATATTTGCATGTGTATTTACTGTGTAGATAGGCCATAATCTGCAATTTACAAATGTTCGGGAATCGGGATAATTTTTGGGTATCAGCAGTGCGGCCACTAGTGAAATATTACGGGAGTTGGCCAATTTAGGGATGGAGGCCAAGTGCAGGAGGTGTGAGGTCTAATCAAGAGCTGAGATGCGAGTAAGCCCGGCAGCTTTCATTGTGGCTGAAGTGGGAATGCAGCTACCGTGACTTGGACACAAAAAAGAACAACTAATGGAAAGGGAAGTGAGGCTTGATGGCACCATAAGGTTTTTGTTTAACTTGGGCACTCACAGTGGTAGCAGTCACCGTGAGAAATTGCTGCAATGACAAGCCTGTACCTGTCGTTGATCACAGTTTTCGCCGAACGAACGTCAAATGTCATGTAAATTAGAAGCCCCTGAGACGTCCTGCTGTGGATTCACCTTCTGTGAACTGCTGAGTTGTGGACACTATGGGGCACCAGTCACCACTGGGAAAGTAGGAATGTTCAGGGGAAATTCATCTTATTGACCGCTGAGTAAGTGGCTTGCTGCCGCAGTCCGGCAGGGTGCCATCAAGTTGGCTCCGAGAGATCAGCTAAAAAGCAGAATCACGTCAGGGAGTTAGCCAGGTGTTTTTGTTTGCAATTTTTCCAATCCAACCCCCTACCTCAAAATCCACCTCCAAGAAATTGAGAAAATTCTGCCCATATTGAGAAGGGTATATCCTGCTCTATAGTGGGGAAGGCCAGAGAGTATCTTTTTTTTACCTCCCTCGCTGTACATATTTTCCTTTATTACTTAATCTACCTCTTCATCCTTTCTACTCCTTGAAAAAAATGAGCGGATCAAAATAGATATCCAGTAATAGAAGGTTTAGTTGCCTGGTGTGTAAAGAATTTTAAAAGTTGGCGAGATTGTGACCTTCTTCCACATTGTAAAACATATTAACAAGAGAAAAGAATATTTGGCAAAAACTTACAGCAGTTTTCTTTATTGAGCCTAAAATGTCTGATTGTCTGAATCAATTCAGGAAGGAAAAGAAAAAAGTAAAGAGAAGAAAGATGTACATTTATATCATGCCTTTCATGACCTCAGGACATCCAAAGTGCTTTATAGCCAATGAACTGCTTTTGAAGAACAGTCACTGCTGTAATGTTGGAAACATTTTGTGCACAGCACGTTTCGTGGTGTTGGTTGAGAAATGAATATTGGCCAGGACACTGGGGAGAACTGTCCTGCTCCTCTCTGAATTAATGCCATTTGATCTTTTACATCCATCTGAAAGGGCAGACTGGGTTTCATTTAATGCCTCATCTGAAAGATGACTCTTTCAATAATGCAGTACTCCCCTACTACTGCATTGAAGCATAACCTAGATTTGGTTCTCAAGTCTCTAGAGCAGCACTTGAACTGACAGCCTTTTGACTCAGAGGTGAGAGTGCTTCACTGAGCCATGGTCAACACTTTAAGGTGTGATGTTGGTGTATCTTGGTTTAAATGTTACTGTTTGTGATGGTAGGAAGTTTCCAGCTGGTAACTTTTGTGCTTCCTCTTTGCTTCGTTTAAGAGAAGAATAGAGAGAGACATGACTTGATAAAGGGATTTGATAAGGTAGACACAGAGAAACTATTTCTTCTGGTGGAGAAAGGCAGAACAAAGGGGCATAACCTTAAACTTAGAGCTAGGTCAGTTAGGAATTAAATCAGGAAGAATTTTCTGAACACAAAAGGAATGGAAATGGAAATCTGGAACTCTCTCCTCAAAAGACTGCGGATGATGGGTCAATTGAAATTTTCAACGCCAAGATTGATTGATATTCTTACCTAATAAAAGTCTGAGGGAATAGAATTGAGGTGCAGATCAGCGTGAACCAATAGGGCGGCAGAACAGGGCTGAGGGGCTGAAAAGTTGGTAGATTTTTGGGTACTAAAGCGAATTAAGGTATGAAGATAGCACAGGAAGATGGAGTTAGCCATGATCTTATTAAATGGTGGAGAAGGCTCGAAGGACCAAATCGCTTACTCTTACTCGTATTTTGTATGTTCTTATGAATGGCCTGTTCCTGTTCCTCTGGTGATGCCACTGGCACTGGGTCTGTTGTGATTAGTCTTCCTTAGACCTATCACTTGTTTAGACTAAGGGTGGAATTTATTGGTTGCAGTGGAAGGGTGGTGGTCATCCACTGGCTGGAAAACCAGTAGTTCAGCTTCCATGACCATTTTCGGAAGGATCAATGGGATTAAGACCCAGTTGGGCATTTACCTTCCTGTCATCCACCTTCCTAACTCTTGTTAGGAGAAATTCCCTCGAGGAGCTGCTGGCCAATCAGAGGCCATCAGCAACACCACGAGGAGCTGTGGCCATTGCCAGTACTGCAGTGCTGCCAACACCAGGGATTGATGATAGAGCCCCAGTAAACAAGGCCTAGTGAGGGTGTGGGGGAAGATACCCCCTCTCCCAACCTTTCAAGCTCCAGGCCTACCTGCCAGGGTTTTCCTGGCCCACATGGCCTGCCCACCACTGGTTAAATACCAGCAGTAGTGGGATGAGGCCCTTGAGAGGGATCTCCACCTCACATCTTCCTGACTGATCACATGCTCCCCCAGCCCACCTCCGATCTGCCGCCAGGCTGGGAGGGCATTAAATTCCGCCCCAGAAGTAAATCAATGATTCAGACACTCAGGGTGGAAGTTAATGCCCTGCCCCATGGCAAGTTTGATGATGGGAGGGAATTTGATTTTGCAGGAGAGTGGCAGTTGGGACCCCACCACCTTTCTGCTTCCACTCCAATTAAGTCTATGACGAGGAATGCCCATGGTCACCCTTCCTGCCCCACTGCCAATTGAGGCCCTTAAGTGGGTAATTCATGCCCACTTAAGGGTCTCATTCCACCCAGCGGTGGGTTTGGTGGGGTGGGGGGGCCTCACCATGTTGGGTACACGACAGGGAAACCCATGTGAGATGCTTGCTCCAGGGGGGTGGGGAAGGATGGAGGGGGGTCCCTCATTCAGAAGAACTAAGTGCCTGATCAAGGTAGCAGGCATCAATAAAGGGGAAGGGTTGGGGGGTAGGGAAAACTGTTGAGAGCTAATTCCCTGCCCTTGCTGTTGACCTCCCTTCCTCCCCTCTCCCCAGAGGCCTCCACTCCACAACCCCCTCCTGCCACCACTCAACAGTGGACTGGGATCCTGCACAATACTAGGCTTTGGGTGATTGTTGTACCAGCAGCAGCCACCGCTTCCCTGGTGCCGCTGCTGTTCAATAGAGCTGCTAGCCTCTGATTGGCTATCAACTCTCAGGTAGGACTTCTGTCCCTGAGGTCCTTGATCCTGGGGCCCATTGCTCTTCAGTTAAATGCCTGAGTGACACTTAATTTACGGCCTTCCCTAAAAGAGGCAAGGAGGGGCTCTCGCTGCCTCTCCAGCCAGTGGGCGAGACCTGTTACCCCCATCAAATACCGCCCTCAGATTTAGGCTCAATGCAGGCAGCCAGAACAAGCAATTAATGCTTAATGTTGCTAAACATCCTTTCACTTGATATTCTATAAAGTAAAAAGTGGGGGTGGGTTAGGTCAGTTGGCTAGATGGCTGGCTTGTGGCCCAGATTAATGCCAACAACACGGGTTTGATTTCCATTCCAGCTGAGGTTAACTTGGGACCTGCCCCTAAGAGTGGAAGGCAATGGCAAACCGCTGCTGACAAAAACTGCCAAGTGAAATGGCTCAGGATGAA
The DNA here is from genome assembly GCF_964194155.1 of Cetorhinus maximus. Classification (NCBI taxonomy): domain Eukaryota; kingdom Metazoa; phylum Chordata; class Chondrichthyes; order Lamniformes; family Cetorhinidae; genus Cetorhinus; species Cetorhinus maximus. The sequence continues at coordinate 24,835,549 of NC_135895.1, read as the reverse complement.
GCAACAGCAATGAGCCAAGGACATGTGTTCAGGCAGAGCTCAAATGAAGGAAGGAAGATTAAAAAGCATCAACATCAGAAACTCAGCAGCATATTGTTCCTAATTTGAAGCAATGGCAATGCAATTAGTAGCCTATGGAAATCTTACATCCAGTTGGGGAACAGCATATCAAAATGCATTCTAATGCCCGTGGAAAATTCATTTTGATATATTTAACACAAAAATGTACAATGTTGATGCAATAAAAGGCTATAGAATTTATCCCAGTTGAATTGCAAGAGGGAAGGAAAGCGTGTGTGTGTGTGTGTGTGTGTATGTGCCAGCATGTATATGGTTAAACGCCTACATAACACATTCTAACCTTCTCCATCTCATTGCGCATCTCTGCTTCTGTTGCCTTTAGTTTCTGTTTGAGTTCACCGATATTAAGTTCCAGCTGGGTATTATGTTTATGAAACAGTTCCAACTCAGTTTCCATCTGTAGAGAGATTAGTGGGAAAAATATGGTTAGAAACCAAACAATGATAAAGCTTTCTGAAAGGAAGCTTTTATTTCTGAAGCAAGTGATCTTTCATTATCTTTGCTCCCAAAGACAATGAGATCTTCTTGCTTGTCAACTGCAAGAAATGATCCCTATATAACATGTCAGTGGTCAATTTTATTCCTTAAATCTGATTAGTATTGCACATTACTGCATACCATATCTAACAATCCTGGTAGTAAGATTTTATGATTTATATTTACCTTGTATCTTTTAATGTTAAAATGTTTTATGTCCCACATGGTAGATTAACCCAGGAAGAGCCTTTTTTAAAATTTATATCAGAGTTGTTTGGAATGTGGTGCTAGATTATATAGTATTTCCTCTATCTCCACAAGAAATAAATGAGCCTAAAATTGGAGATAACTTTGTGGTATCGGTTGGCAATTGGTTATAAGTTCCTTAGCAGTCTGTATTAAGGTATCAGCTTTTTATCATATGCATCAAGGATTTTAATGAAGAAATAGTTGTATCTAGTTTTGAAGATGATACAAGCTAACTTTGATGTCCTGAGGATGAGAGCTGGAATTTAAAAAGGGACATAGTCAGATTAAGTGACTGGGCAAAATTGTGGTGGATGGAATTCAATGGGAGGAATTATGAGGTCAGTGACTTTGGATCCATGAAAGATAAATCAGAAAGTTTTATTAATGGTGAGAAACAAAAACCATAGAGGAGCGATTTGGGAGTCCACGTACATAAATCACCTGAAAATAGGACATAGGTACAAAAATAATTTAAAAAGGTGAATGGAATTTTGGCCTTTATCTAGAGGATGCTAGAAAACAATAGGGAGGAAATTATGCTTCAGTTGCACAGAGCCTTAGTCAGACTCTATCTGCATTCAAAACAAAAACAGAATTACCTGGAAAAACTCAGCAGGTCTGGCAGCATCGGCGGAGAAGAAAAGAGTTGACGTTTCGAGTCCTCATGACCCTTCAGCAGAACTGAGTGAAGTTAGGAGAGGGGTGAAATGTAAGCTGGTTTAAGGTGGGGGGGGGGGGTAGAGAAGTTGGTGGGGGGGTGGGGGTTGGTTGTAGGGACAAGCAAGCAGTGATAGGAGCAGATAATCAAAAGATGTTACAGACAAAGGAACGGAGAGGTGTTAAAGTTGGTGATATTATCTAAGAGAATGTGCTAATTAAGAATGGATGGCAGGACACTCAAGGTACAGCTCTAGTGGGGGTGGGGTGGAAAGACTGACAGGGTATTACAGTTATAGATTTAAAAATAATGGAAATAGGTGGGAAAAGAAAAATCTATATAAATTATTGGAAAAAACAAAAGGGAGGGGGAAGAAACGGAAATGGGGGTAGGGATGGGGGAGGGAGTTTAAGATCTAATGTTGTTGAATTCAATATTCAGCCCGTAAGGCTGTAAAGTGCCTAGTCGGAAGATGAGGTGCACATTTCCGTTTCTTTCCCCTCCCTTTTGGTTTTTCCAATAATTTATATAGATTTTTCTTTTCCCACCTATTTCCATTATTTTTAAATCTATAACTGTAATACCCTGTCAGTCTTTCCACCCCACCCCCACTAGAGCTGTACCTTGAGTGTCCTGCCATCCATTCTTAATTAGCACATTCTCTTAGATAATATCACCACCTTTAACACCTCTCTGTTCTTTTGTCTGTAACATTTTTTGATTATCTGCTTACTGCTTGCTTGTCCCTACAACCAACCCCCCCCACCAACTTCTCTTCCCCACCCCCCCACCTTAAACCAGCTTATATTTCACCCCTCTCCTAACTTCACTCAGTTCTGCTGAAGGTCATGAGGACTCGAAACGTCAACTCTTTTCTTCTCCGCCGATGCTGCCAGACCTGCTGAGTTTTTCCAGGTAATTCTGTTTTTGTTTTGGATTTCCAGCATCCGCAGTAGTTTTTTGTTTTTATCTCTATCTGCATTCAGTTTGCATAACTGCACCTCAGGAAAGATATACTAGCCTTGAAGTGGGTTTTGGGTAGATTCAGCAGAGTGACACCAAGGCTTAAAGGGTTAAATTATGAGGCTAGGTTGCACAAACCTATCTTGTATTCCCTTGAATTTAGAAGGTTGAGCAGGTGATCTAATTGAAGTGTTTAAAATTATAAAAGGATTCCAGAAAAGTTATTTCTCTGGTAAGCGCAGTACAGAACAAGGCGACAAAATCTTAAAATTTTCAAGACGAAGATAGATATATTTTTTATTAAGTAAGCGCACAATTCAGCTTTTTTTTCTCAGAATTAAACTCATCAATTGTGTTCATTGTTGGAAAGAAGCCGACAATAATAGTTATAATTTGTTTATCGGCCTCAATGGTAGCACTCCTTCCTTTGCATCAGAAGTTTGTGGATTCAATCTCCAATCCAAAATCGAGAACTTAAGCTAAACTCAGTGCAATTGCTTCAGTGCAATGTTGGGAGAGTTCAAAGTTCTACGCTCCAGGTGAGATAATAAACTGAGGTGCTACTGTCTGCTGTTCAGGTGACTGTTAAAAAAATTCCCATGGTTATTTTAGAGGAGCAGGGAGTTCTTTCAATCAGCATTCTAACACCACCAAAAAACAGAGATTTGCTGATCATTTATCTCGTCATTTTGGGACCTCCACCTGTACAAGTTAATTGCTATGCGTGCCTATACGACATTTCAGTGGTATTTAATTGATGGTGAGGTGCTTTGGAATTAAGGGCATGATAAAGGATAATATAAATCCAAGTTATTTCAATCACTTTCCTATTGGTTTCCTGAAGACTTACTTGCTGTATTTGTTCTTTCATTTCTTTTATATCATTTTCCCTTGGTTCAATCTGTTTTTTCAGTTCTTTAATTTTGTAATCCAGGACAAATTTAAACTTCTCGAGTTCTTGGTTCTTCTTCTTGAGGTCATAGATGCGCTTTTCCTGTACATGAGCAGAATGTTAGATTAATTTTACGATTATAACACTGAATATAGTTACCATTTCTTTCTAATTAGGATTTGAAGGATAACGTACATCTAAGTGTTTTCAAATAACTTCTGTGTTCTTATTAGATTTGCCTTTCTATACTACAATTATGCTTTCTGTAACACACCTTAATAGGATTTACATTGTGCATGTGGTACTACACATAGAATAATGCTGGTGTAGTATATTTAATGGCTTGCTGTTTGCAGTGATATATGCTAAGATGGCTGCAGTGCTATCCAGTGAGGTTTATAGCATTATTTAGTGACTGGGCTTCAACTAGATAAATTGGGGTTCTTCCAAATTTTTGTCACATCATTATCATTGTCACATGCCAGTTTATTTTCTTCTCTGTGTAATATTCCTATAATATTTACTGGCATATAAATTTTGGATGAGCTGAGGTTTATGGAAGGTGGGAGGATAGAAAAGCATTGGAATAGGTGAGTCTGGAAGTGTCAACTGCATGGATGATTCAGCAGCAGGTGGCTGAAACAGGGGCAAAGATAGATGGAGTATGAGATCTAAAGCTCAGATCTGGGTCAAGTAGAATGCTGAGATTGCAGTCCGGTTCAACCTGAGACAGTGGCAGGGGAGAGAAATGGAATTGGTGGCAAAGCTACAGCGAATGTGTTTTGGGTGAGGGCGATGACTTCAATCTTTGCTAACTGAAGCGAATTGTGGCTCATTCAGGATTGGAAATCTGACAAACAAATAACACATAAGTAGTGGAGCGATTGAAATAGGTTGTGGGGAAGTACAGCTGTAAGACAGTACATCTGTCCCCATGTCTGTAAATGTTGTCACCAACAGGGACAAGATAACTAGATGCATTATGCTAGGTAACGTGAAAATATACTATCAGGGTCAGTTAATCAGTGTTTGATTTATATTTTTATTACAGGGCATTGCCAAACTGTTCATGATATTTTCCATCTGCTATTCCATTTTGTGACTCAGATTCGATGATTAGTTTCACATTTCCATGGAATTTTTAATCTGGTTGTTTTGATACTTGTTTAACTTTATAGTTCAATTTATCTCATTCCTTTTTAAAACTCAAAGGGCAGAATCATCCAGTTCCAATGTCGGCGGGTGTCATGGCAGGCATGAGCGGAAAATATGGCAAGAAGGCCAAAAAATTGGTTTAACACCATCGTGAAACCAGTTTGCAATCGTCCGCTCCACCCATCAATGGTGGACCGTGTTTCCCACCGCTGCACATCAGGAATCTAATTTCAATATGTTAGTATCTCATTATAAGCTCTGCTCGGCGGAATCAACCCCCCACCCCTCAAGGCAAATTTACCGCCTACGTCAACATGACCTCAGAAATGCTGTGCTTCATGACTGCCTTTAAAAGGGCGACCTGAACTTCGAGGGGATCTTGGAGGTGAGTGCACACAACCTTGCGCAACGCTCATGAGCATAAGCCATAAAGTGGTGCTGGACATTTAGGGGCGGGGGGGCAGGCAAGTCACTTTTTGCCGACTGGCTTTCAGCGCTGTGCCGGAGCAAGGGTTTCAGTGCTGGTGAGGCTGGTGGGGTTGGAGCAAGGCAGTACAGGCTGAAGAAAGTACACAAACACACATTGGGGAAGGTGAGGGGAGTGTCCACGCACTTGGAAAAGCTTGGAAAAGTGAGCATTCTTCCACAGCTGAAAATGTTTAGCAGCAGCTCCATTGACATGCTTGGAGTTGGGCCTCTGAAGTTTTTCTGCCCACTCAAACAACACAAAAGTATGAAAATGCCACCAAATGCTCCAGAACTTTTCACTCCCTCAGGCACATACTGCAAATTTATGTGCATTTTAGGGGGCAGAAGAACAATTGGCTAACTGGGCAAGTTGTAGAATCCTTTTGCAAAAGGTGACCATGGAGCAGTCACTGGTGGAGGTGCTCACAGCTCCTTCCACTGTCTTCTTTTAGGTTTGGACTGTACCCCTCATGGTTCAAGCTAACAGTGTAGCCTTGCAGTGCAGGGTAGGAGAGTGCCTGCGCCTGAGCTGAGATCACAGCATGCAGTCCAGTGGCCAAAGCTGCCACCAATCAGTCAAGTGGAGTGGGGCAGAGATGGGTGGGATTTCGGACAGCCATGAAGCGCACTAAACACTGGTCATTCAAGTGGTGGCCAGGACTCTCTTGCATGCGTGAAGGGGCCTTCAGAAGTAACCAAGAGATGTTCTTAGGACACATGTGCTAACCCATGTGTCTCTCCTTTGATTCCACTGGGGGAGAACATCAGGATCATGGAGCCTGGTGACTTAGCAGTATGCCTCATGGCTTATAGGGAGCAGAGAAGAAGCAGAAGAGCGCGGTGGAGGTGCCTGGCTAAGCAAAGGAAGGAGCACTTCCTTCAAGATGAAGGGGTGGCAGGGTCTGCTACGCACGCAGCTGAAGATCCACAGAGAAAAACAACATGCAAGGGTACAGGGAATAAGCAAGAGAATGATCACTAAGTCATGATGCTCATTTGGAGAGCCAGTGCAGACACAATGGGCCGAATGGCCTTCTTCTGCACTGTAACAATCCCTTGCTTCTGTGAGACCCAGCGCTCGTAGGTGCTCCATAGATGGCACTTATCATTCCTGCAGATGATTGAGAATCAGTGTCGCCGAAGACTGCTAATGTTTAGGGAACTGATCGGTCACATTTGCCACCTGCTGCAGGATTTGACACCTCATGGACATGGAGGGCATCCACAGCCAGTGGCCATGAAAGTGACCTTGGCGCTCAATTTTTACGCCAGTGGCTCCTTCCAAGGATCCACAGGTGACCTTTGCGGGATCTTGCAAGCCTCCACGCACAAGTGTATCCACGAGGTCAAGGATGCCTCCTTTGTGAAGGCACAGAGCTTTGTGCATTTTGACCAGGATCAGGAAAGCCAGGAAGAAAGAGCACTGGGATTTGTGCAGATCTCTGGTTTTCACAGGTGCAATGTGCCGTCGACTGCACCCACATAGCGTTTAGATCTCAATGGCAACAAGCAGTCAACTACATCAATCGCAAGGGCTTCCACTCGCTCAATGTTCAGCTGGTGTGCATCCACCACAAATGCATCCTACAGGTCTGCGCACGATTCTCAGCGAGTGTCCTCGACTCCTACATCCTTAGCAAGTCTCAGATCCCTGACATCTTCCAGGGTCCAAAGAGGCTGCAGAGTTGGCTCTTTGGGGACAAAGGCTACCCACAGAGGACGTGGCTGTTGACGCCCGTGCGGCGGCCTCAGTCTGAAGCAGAGTGAAGGTACAATGAGGCTCATGCTACGACAAGGACTTTGGTGGAGCAAACGACAGGCATTTTGAAAATTAGGTTCTGGTGCCTCGACAGGTCTGGTGGAGCACTGCAATACAGTCTCCAGAGGGTGTTGCGCATCATCATAGCTTGCTGTGTGCTCCTCAACCTGGCACTGCAACAGGGGGAGGACCTGGCAGAGGAGGAGTTGGAAGAGTTGCATTTCTCTGATGAGGAGGACGTCAAACGGGATGACGATGATGAGGTCCTTGAAGGTGAGGATGCCAGCGATGAGGCCATCGCACTGGCCAGATGAGACAGGCATGCTGGGGAGGCCCTCATAGCCTTAAGATTTGTGGAGGATGGTGATGAGATGCAGGGAGGACAGTCCCGACATCCTCACCTTGCATTTGTGAACTTTTGACTCCTGTGTGGCTTATGGCAGCGCACATACCCTGTGTTCAGGCTCAAGTCATGGAGACGCAGCGGAAGCCCTAATAGTAGCTAGATTCCAGGAGGGTGATGATGATTTGTGCAGATCTCTGGTTTTCACAGGTGCAATGTGCCATTGACTGCACTCACGTGGCGCTTAGATCTCCATGGCAACAAGCAGTGAGGACACTCCATATATCTTTACATTGCCTCTGTGAATGTCTGACTCCTGTCTTGCTGAGGGTAGCTCGCTTGCGCTCTGTGATCAGGGTCATATCAGGGAGAGGCCGCCATGTAACTTTAAATGCACCTAACCCTTTGTCAGCCTTCAGCACCTGGACCCCCTTCAGGAGCACAGCATCACTGTTCACAGATATTGAAGAGATGGGGGTGGCAGCCACACCTCAAAGATGCTAAGAGCAAACACAGAGAATCACTGAACTTTGTGATGCCTGCCTATGACATTCTGGCAGCAACGACAAGCACCATCAAGGTGCTGGCATCACTAATGTGTCCAGTGAGTGTGAAGCTGGACCAGGACTTTGGTTCGAAGGTTACACACTGCACAGGGAAGAAACCCTGGACTAAGACACCAACCTCTATCTTGTGCAGGAATCAAGGTTTCACATCTGAGTGACAAGAACACTGCTAATCATAACAAAGAGCCATAGGCAAGGAGACATTCTTGGAGTTTATTTACAGTAGTGAACATTATGTACAAGTGATTAACACCCATGCCCACATTGTGCAATTACATCTTCTTAGCCTTCCTAACCCTGCCGCTATGTCTTGGTGCTCCGCCGACATCCACAATGGAGGTGCAGGCGGCCTGCTGACTGCTACATCCTATCTGTGATGACCTTGGCATGCATCCTCTGGAGGGCTGAGACCTGGAGGCTTGCTGTGGGCTCGCTGCACCCTCCTCCTGTGAAGCTGGAGCTGAAGAGGGGATTTGGATCGGCTGGACATTCCCAGAGTCACCTGGGTGGATGGTCCAAGAAGGTTGAGCTGCTGGTTCTTCTTCCTATGGGTGCCCGAAGGCCCCTGGCTGACTCCTTGCGAAGGGAAAGCTGGAGTCAGGTCAGGCTGCCCCACACCCTTCTCGTGTTGACACTGCTGGAGGCCAACTATGGTGTCAGCGATGGAGTTCAGCCCACACAGCAGTGCAGGACCTATATCCTGGACCAAGGTCTCCATGGCAGCCGCCATTCTTCCAGTGTTGACCGCGATGCGTTGGCATGCTGATGCTGTCACCTCGGACTGAAGGCGGACAGACTCCTCCATCGTCCCTTGCAATCTGAGGAGTGCACCAGACATCCCTTCCTGATGTTCCTGTGATTGCCTTTGCAGCTCCACCAACTGATTGGGGTCCGAGTCCAGAGGCTCATCGTCTGACTCGGACTCAGCAGACTCCTTGTCTCCAGCAGTCCTCCAAGTGCCGGCGACCTCGGATATCCCTGTCTCCGCCTGCTGTGGAACAGATTGTGTGGTGTGCTCATCAGATTGTGATTCCTAGGCTACTTTACATCTAGGTCCCACCGGGTGTGTCGCTGAGCTGGTGCAGGGTGTAGGTGAGCGCCATGATGGGTCTTCAATGGTTATTGCCCTCAAGGTCCTCATCCTAGGTGCTCACTGCGCTGGGGTCAGGGTCATGGTTGCCTGAAGGCGACGTGTCAGATGTACTTAGGAGAGAATGTGATGATTATTAGTGTTTGGCAGCCGCATTGAACACATAACAGTGGACTCAGAGTAGCATTGAGAAAGGGATGATGACGTGCAGGATCCTCACATGGGTGTTTAATGCCAACGTCACCGTTGCCGCAGGAATGGTCGACGTCCTCTCTGACCAGCTCTAACGCTCGACTCTCGAATGGAGTGAGGACCTTGATGTCTAGCACTCTACCCTGGGTCTGGGGCCTCTCCCGTTCATTGTGTGCCATTCTGTCCTGCATAAAGACAGATGGAGAGAGTGTGAGCAAGGCGCCATGCCAGGCCAAATGAGAAGGATGCCAGGCATGCGTTTGTGCTGAGTGGAGCTATGGGCGAGATGAGGAGGCAGTCTCCAGAGGAGATGAGGCCAGATGGAGATGTGAGGGTGTGTGTGAGAGAGTGAGCGGTGATGTCCCTTGAGCTGGTAGTGAGTGAGATGCCAGTGAATGTGTGATGGGCTTGTAAATGGGTGAGTTGAGATTGATGAGATGGTTGACTTACCTTGGCAGCATGGATGAGATCATTCATCTGTTTTCTGCAATGGATGGCTGACCTCTTGGGTGCAGCGTTGGCACTGACCACCACTGCCACTGCCTCCCCAGCCAGGCAGTGAGACTGATGGGCCTCCTGCAGCCTTAGTGGGGGTAGAGGACATCGCGGCGGGCCTCCACAGCATTTAAAAGGGGCCCCAGGGATGTATCACTGAATTGGGGGACTGCACTCTTCCTGGCTTTTGGGGTCACGTCTTCACCAGAGTGGTCCTGGGCTGCAAGCATTGAGAACTGTGTATGCAGCTGCAGTTTAAATATGGTGCCCGGTGTGTGGAAGCGGCGAGGTAATGGCAAATCGGAGGCCACCTGCCACTGATCCGACGTGTTTTCCGTGACTGCATAATATATGAGGTGGGAAGGGGACGATACGGCGTGAAAATCCACCATTGTGGCCGGCAGGTAAAACGTCCTTTTTCATCTGCTGCCGCCCTTAGTGCAAATCTGGGACGATTCCACCCAAAGAAGCATAGGAGGTTTTTTTTTTAAATTGGAAAATTACACAGCAGCTTAATATCTCCACTTTCTTTTATATTAATAATTTAAACCAACATGTATATTTTGCACAATTGTGCATTTCATTGCTTTAGTCTTTTAACCTTGTCTCTCTTACTGTGCTATGTAATTAGCACTGGCTTATCTCCCATCTGCATAGTTTAATTTTTTCTTGCTCATTGCCTCCCAGCTTCCTCACCTTGTCCTGGATAGTTTCATCGCGTTCTAAGATTTCTTTCTTGAGCCCTTGGATGTCTTTCTCCAGTGACCTGATGACTCCATGTAGCTTCTGGTGTTCACTCTTCAGCTTCTCAATCTCTCCCTGTTTGTCTTCAATTTCTTTCTGCAAACTAGTAAACTGAAAAAGAGAGAAATGAGGGAGGCGGAGATAAGAGAAGACTCTAAAATTATTAGCTGCCACTTCGCAGACTAGAGACAAACATGGATTGGAAGCTGTGAGAGGAAGGAATGATTAAGCTAATATTTCAAAAGGGGTTTGCCTCTATTCAAAACAGTCCAATCATTATGCCAGATAAATGAAAAATGATTTACAGTATGTCAGGTGAGAACAGGATTTGGGTTAGGGGTCCCCATATTCAATTAGCCTTCTGACACTCAGGCCTGGATTTCCATTCTCCTATCGCATAAGGGGGAGGTGGAATTCTGCCTATTGAGCCAACCCTGTTTTGACTCTGAAGACATTTAATTTGAAAGATTTTAAAAATCATTTTAAAATAATATGGAGTCCTCCAGTTTTTTTCTGTCATTTTAATACCTTTTTTCTCATAATTCCTGTCTCTCCCTTCAACCGGAGATTTGCCTCTTTCTCATCTCTCAGGTTTCGTTCATATTTGATTTTAATGTCCTGAATTTCACGGTCAGCATCCTCTTCTATTTGTTTCTTTGTTTCATCAGATTCTTTAATCTGTTGCCTGGACTCTTCCTGCAACTAGGTAATTTAAAGGTAAATCATCAATACAAAAGTCAACCAATTAGAACAATGCAAAAACACAACACAATATTAAACACAGCAATTTTTGCCAGTAGTAAGTCACTTATTCAGAAAGGATACATTGTGTTTTCAGAGACCTGTTAATTCCTGATCCATGAGCTTCTTCTATCTTACCTGTTCAATAAGTGTACCCTTCTCCTGGAGTTTGGTCTCATAATACTCAGTCAGCTCCTCTAATGCCTGGCTCTTACTCTCATCCATCTCATTCAGCTGTCTCTCATAATCTTCCTGCATTCTCTGGGATTTGAGCTGCAACTCCTGATATTTCTCATATTCCAACATCAGTTTCTGATTGTTTATGCTTTCTGAAATTAGAGTACATTTAGAAGTAAATTTAAAAGATATATTATACGCATATCTTGTGAAGCACATAATGAGAGGTTCATTCCAGCCTTCATAGTACCATACCACAAGCTAACTGTGCACATTGCCATTAAGAACCAAATCTAGACAGTGCAAATGAACTAGGATGATTATCACCATATGCTCATCAGCAGACAGGAGATAGGAATTAATATTTTTTATATTCATTACCCACACATGATCTGTCCGATGATATTATGAGGAACAGATAAGGTAGATAGAGAAAAATTATTTTCACTGTTTGGGACGTCTAGGACTAGGAGCATAGTCTAAACATTAGAGCCAGACCTTTCAGAAGTGAAATTAGGAAACATCTCTGCACACAAAAGGTGGTTGAAGTTTAGAACTCTCTCCTGCAACAGCAATGGATACTAGATCAGTTGTAAATTTCAAATCTATGATCGAAAGATATTTGTTTTCCAAAGATATTAAGGGATATGAAGTAAAGAGTATATGTAGGTTGCAGGTCAGTCACAATCTCTTTGAATGGTGGAACAGGCTTGAGGAGCTAAATGACCTATTCCTCTTCCAGTGTTCCCATGAAGAACCTGACTAATATTTTAATCTATGCTTTTACTTTACAGATCCTGAAGGGCCTTGTGCCTATTTTCAGAATTTTCTAAATACTTTCTTTGTATTTTGGGCGCACATATTCTGACAACCAAGAGTCAAATGACCACCTGTCTGCACAGGGTGTCCACATCCTGAAAATTCTGAGGGCCTGAAAAGACTCTGGTAGCAAGAAATCCTAATGGATGAGGGTAAGACAGAGTACTGACTGCCAGTAGATGATGTTTGCAGGCTGACCTGTGAAATAAGATGTCTAAAGGGTGTTACCAGACTGAAAGAAATGAGAGCTGTGAGTGCCCTCTGCTGGCAAAATACTGTGATAGGTAAAACTGTAAACTTTGTGCATGAAGAATAAGAGGAGAAATTAAAATATTGCTAACACATTGCCAAGTTGTATTGCTGTTTTCAAGTTAAAACTAGTTTCTAAGTAATAGATCAAATCATTAATTTAATCAGCACAGGGAACCAACTTTTTGATACAATATGTAGCATTTATCAGCCATAGTTCGGTGGCTGAAGTAGCTGTTTGTTGAATTAGAGGCCACGAGACAAGAATCAATGCAGCACGCTCTTTACCTAACTCCTCAATGTCTTTCACATGTTTATCCAGGATAACTACAGTGTCCTCCTTATGCTTTTTCTCAGTCTTGTCTTTGTCAGTCTTCAAAGCCTACAACAGGACACAATATTTGATTATTTTGAGAGTTTGATTCAAAAAGCACCAGAAATGCATCTCAGATTTTACTTAATACAAGGTGGAGGATTGCACTGTGTATGCTATTGGGTTGAAATAGACTGACGTACTGGAAAAGTATGACCCTCCACCAACTGAATATTCTTCGAATCAATATTGTCTCATTAAAGAAGCCTTCTCCACTTTACTTCATGCTATACGCTCTTTTATAAAACAAAATCCCAACTTCCCATCCAATGTAAAGGTCAAATCAATTCTTTAAGACATCTATAACAGATTATTGGTGCATAACTTTTCAACTTACTTTCTGGTAGAGCTAATTTCTTGATATTCATATAAGTCTTCATCCCAAAATGTGTCCCATGTATTCCCCCAAAAGTTGACAAGACATAAGTTAAAGGGCAAATGTGTGATAAACATATAAATTGAATTATGAGTGCTATAGATAATTTTTCAACAACACTTCATGTTTACGCTGTGCCTATATGCCCAGGACAATACCATTAATGCCTGTTTTTATTGCCTACCTGGTTCTTTGTTTTCAGGGATTCCATTTCCTGAATAAATTTCTCAGTTAATTCTTTAATTTTGTCACTGTAATTCATGTCCTTTAGTCTGAGTTGGTATTCATTCTCCATCTTCAGTTCCTCGACACGAGTTTTCAACTCCAGCGTCAGTTGATTCTTTTGGAAGAGAGAAAGTAATTTTCTGCCATCAATTTAACGTTAATCACAAACTTTAACATTAGCAACAACCTTAATCAGTAATACAAACTGAATTATCAGTGCTACAAATGGTTTTTCAACAACACTTGAATGTATGTAGCACCTTTAAAAGCGAAAGGAAACCCCAAAGTGCTTCACAGAGATTTAAGGGACCGGGTGTGGGGTTAGGGTGAGGTGAGACCATAGAGGGATTTAAACATGAAGATTAGAATTTTAAATCTGAAGTGTTGGGCTATCTGTAACCGATGGAGGTCCGTGAGCTCAGAGGTGATGAGCAACTGATGGTGGGGTATAAGTTATGCTTCCACTATACAAAGCCCTAGTTAGGTCACACCTCGAGTATTCTGTTCAGTTCTGGGCACCACACTTTAGGAAGACTATATTGGCCTTGGAGGGGTGTGGCATAGTTTACCAGAATGATACCTGGAGCCAGAATTACACATACTAGGGTTGCATTCCATGGAATTTAAAAGGTTAATGGGTGATTGGATCAAAGTTTTCAAGATATTAAGGGGGACAGATAGGGTAAATAGAAACTATTTCCATAGGTTGGGAAATCTAAAACTGGGGAGCAGAATCTAAAGGCTGGGGCCAGATCTTTCAGGAGTAAAATTAGGAAACAATTCTACATGCAAAAAGCGGTAGAAGTTTGGAACTCTCTTTTGCAAAATGAAGTTCATGCTGGCTTGCATGTTAATTTTAAATCTGAGATTGTTAGTTTTTTGCTGTTGGAAGGTATAAAAGGATATAGCGGGGGTGGTGCGGGGAAGGCAAATAAATGAAGTTCAGTCACAGATCCGCATTCAATGGGTGGAAATTTCCATTCTGGAGACTAAGTCCGGTGGCAGCAGCAGAAGTCAGAGTGACTTCCGCTGGAGAGCGGGACAGCTGAACATGTGAGATCTTGCGCTGTTCAGCTCATTAATTATGCATCTGTGAGGAGCAGGTTGAAACTTGTGACAGGGCTGGCAGGAAGTGGCCTGCCCCAACATTACCTCATAGGCGCCAATGTCTGGGCACCATATTGAAATGGCGCCCGAACAGCTATTCACTCATTGCAGGCCAGGACCTCCGGATTCCATAAAAAATACTCCAGGAGAAGGCAGCGACCTTCTGCCCCACAGTTCAGCAATGCCGCTATGGAGATTCTCTTCCAGGTTGTCGAGAAAAGGCAGGAGGTTCTTTTTCCCAGGTGTGGGAGATGGAGGCCCCCCAGTCTCTCCATGCCAGTCTGGGAGCAGGTCACCAGAGTGGTGAGTGCCCATGGAGTCCAGAGAAAGACCTCCCTGCAGAGCAGGAAATGGGTGAATGATCCCATCCGCTATGCCAGGGTAAGCCAAATTTCTTCTCACTGTAAACTCACACTCTCATAAGGGCATCAGGTGGTTCAAGGGTTAGAGTCCACAGGGATGTCACACAGGGTCAGCAGTTGGCTCATCAACACTCAATGTGTCATAGCCACTTAAAGCTCACCATCTCATGTAAGTCCCTGCACAAATGGAGTCTTAATTCCTTACTAGGGAAGGCTCAGCACACACAACAGGCATGCAAGCTTCTGAACTGCTCTTTCATCCATAGTGCTCAATCCATCTGTCTCAATGCAGGAGAAAAATGCCCATAACAAACAAGAAAGAGCCAGGACTGGAGATGAGGACCCTCACCACATTTGAGGAGCTGGCTGCAGAGCTGACAGGGGAGGAGACTGAGCCTACCAGCGTGGAAGGCAAGATCAGCCTCCCCCAGCAACGCAGTGAGGGAGCATCCATCATACAATGATAACACGTGGACAATGACTGAGAGTGATCTGTAATGTTTGAGCCTGCCTAGTCAATTACTAATTCTCTCTTCTTCCTATTCCAGGTACCAGCAAGAAGAGGGGGAAGACATCGTCCTCCACAAGAGGAAGCCCCAGCCCCCAGGTCACCTTGGAGGAGGAAGAAGAGGGTCCCTCACCTGTACAGCTTTCACTGCATTCATGTGCATCCCGCACCAGCACAGATCTACACACCTCAGTGAGACCTAGTTCCAGAGTAAGCTTGGGTTCACAATCTAGTGATCACCTCATGGACAGGAGTTCACAGCAGTGACAGTTGAAGTCTCTGGCACTCGGAGGACTGCTGGAAGCCAGGCCCCTGCTGAATCAGAGTCTAATGATGAGCCTCTGGAATCAATCCTAGGTCAAATGTTGGAGATGCATAGAGAGGCAGGGGAACAATAGGCTGAGTTGTAAGAAGCCGTCAGTAGAATGGGACGAAGGACAGAGGAGTCTGTCTGGGTTCTCTCTGATGTCGTGGCTCTGGCATGCAAGCTCATCGAAGCCTCCATGGGATGGGTGGCAGCTGCCTTGGAGACCCAGGTCCAGAAGAATGCACAGTTTCTGCCAGATTTGTGCTCGGACCTGCACTCCATCACTCTGGCCACGGATTCCAGTAGTGGCTAGGTCAGAGGGGGATGGGGCATCTCTGCCTTCCTCCAGGTGCCCCTTCTCCTCAAGGAGTTAGGAAGGGTCCATCAGGCACCCAAAGGGAAGAGGAGAACCAGCAAGTTACCCCAGGGACATCCACCCAAGAGTGCCCTGCCACTTCAACTCCTCTTTGCCAGTGACCCCACCGTCTCCAGCAGGTCAGGCTGAGGAGGACGCACCTGCCCCAGAGCAGGAAACCATTAGCAGACCAGAGCCCTCAGGGCCTCAGGCCTCCATAGGATGCTGCCGAAGTCATCTCAGAAAACAGAGCATAGCAGTCAGCAGGCTGCCTCCACCTCTGTTGCGGATGTCGGGGCTGCACCCAGACATAGCGGTAGAGTTAGAAAAATTACAAGCTATTGAATGTACACTGGTGCATGGGTATTCATTCATTGAATATACTTCGCACTTTTGTAAACATATTCTGCTTTATTCCCTCTCCAAGTCTCCTGGATTCAATGGATATTCAAGTGGTGCAACGTTCCGCATGCATTCAGGAGTCAAACATATACCACCGCACCCCTCAACCAAAGAACTCCCATCTGGAACTTCAGTTGCATTGATTCCCACATGATCTCACCACAGTGAGTAGCCTTTATTTCCACATCTGTGCCATCAGCAAAGGCACGTCATATGTGACTATGATGGCTGGCCAATATACCCTTAAATCTCAGGCAGACATCAGTGGGGCATGGGTGAATCATTCATCAGGCTTATTGATCATCCTGCTGCTGTCACATTGATCTCTGTTTTTTTGGATGGCAAAATAAATTGTCGCTGCTAACTAGCGAAAATGTCCCCAATGCATAGCTTGCAATGGCGTTTACTTTATGACAGTGAGCATTTTGAAAATGTAGTATCAAACGTCAAACACCTCAGGCTTCCATGCCTCCCTGCAGCTTGCGATCGTCCTCACGTTTAAGGCCAAACGTCCTTTCATGCTTAGTCCCCACTCTCCCCATGCATGACACTGAACTTGGGAAGTCAGGATCACCTGGGAAAATCTCAAATATCTACAAGAGGGGTATGAGTGTGTGATGTCAGGGAGATGTGCTCATCTTGATGAAGCTATCTCATTACCTCTGACGATCTTACATTGCTCCTGAGTGGCTGCTTAGTCGTGCTTCACAATATGCTTATATAAAGGCACAGCTCACACCACTATATGGAGCTCATTGCATGATAGCGCACTCATTGACTTGGACTATATGGAAAGAACAGGCCTTTGTGAGCTAGACAATGTTGAGGACCAGCATGATTTCGCACATCTCCAGTCCGCAGGTCTGTGAGGGAAGAAGTTATCATTGACTGATGCATCAGTACTGATTGGGCCACGTTTCTCCATAATGCAAAGGACATCCAGGACAGAAACTTGGCAGGCTTCTGAGTGTTAGTAAACAAGCAAATTATTGTCCTGGTGAGGAACTCCTTGTAAGGGCAATGCGAACACACTTTGCAGCTTTGGGTGCATGATGTAGAGTTGCAGGTCACTGTGTCCAGATGTGCAAGAGGCTGTTGGGGGTCAGTGACAGGATGATGCCTCTCCATTATGCGCCTATCAGAGCTGGCGATGGGAGACATGGATGCTGCTCCCTCTTGAGAAGTCCAAGCGCAAACTACTGGTTCGAGCTGCATGACTAAGCTGGTGTCATACTGACATTAGTGCATCTATGTTTGAATCAGCTTTTCAGCCACTTGAAAGCTGCCATGCCCACTAACTTGGTGATGCTATTATTGAAAGGAGTATACTAGTTGGAGTTGCTTCAGGACATGCGCTGATGGAGTGCAATGCACATTCCACAGCTGCCACATGTTGCCAAGGCTACTATGCATTCCAAGGACGACTCCATCATTAGGGCAGAAGGTGACGAAAGCAGCTTCCACA
Organism: Cetorhinus maximus; assembly: GCF_964194155.1. Classification (NCBI taxonomy): domain Eukaryota; kingdom Metazoa; phylum Chordata; class Chondrichthyes; order Lamniformes; family Cetorhinidae; genus Cetorhinus; species Cetorhinus maximus. Next base: position 24,817,951 of record NC_135895.1, on the reverse strand, counting down.
ATCATTGTGAGATTTATGACTTCTCCTGAGATGTTCACGCTGAAAATAATGGTGTTGTAGCATCCCCTGCGTTGAAGGCTGAAGACAGTCCCATTTGTGAGAAGTAATTATGACCTTATTCCTCCTTGAACTTTGTGGTAATGAGGTTGTCACAGGCATGTCTGTTGCATCATGCTCGTGCAATGGCTTCCTCATGGGGCTTGCCCTCTTCAGATTCATCACCTTGCATGTCCTCCTCATCTGAGGAGGCGTCTTATGTCTCGATGTCTCCCTCAGGGAAATCAACCTTCCCTTTACTGTGCAAGGTTACGCAGGGCACAGCAAATAAAGATAATGCAGGAGACCTTCTGTGGTGAGTATTGGAGAGCCCCACCTGACCAGTCCAAATATTGGAAGTGCATCCTCAGGAGGTCAATTGTTTGCTCGATCATGGACATTGTGGGTAATGTGCTATATTGTACCTCTCCTCAGATCCACTCTAAGCATCGAAGCCCCTCAAAGATCTGTGGTACCTGGGAGTGACTCGAGATGTAAGAGTTGTGAGAGCTCCCTGGGTACCTGGCACATGACATGTTTTCAGAGGTTGTAAATAATCTGCACGCTGAGAGAGTGAACTCCTTTTCTGTTAATGAATCTTGTAAGCTGCTGCCAAGGAGCTCTAAAGGCCATGTGTGCAGTTGATAGTGTCCTGCATTTGTGGGAAACCTGAGTCGCAGCGAATTGCACAGCTCTGGGAGCCTGGCTTGCTTCATACATGCAGAACTGCATGGAGTGGTGAGCTTTATTGTAAAGGGTATCTGTTGGCTCTGTTGCCTCCCTTATACATTTGTGAATGGCTGATTGTGAGATTCCACAAGGCTCCTCAGTGGGGCCCCGGGAGGATCTGATGGCGAAAAGATTTGCTGCGGCAGTAACTTTCAAAGCCACCGACATGGATGCCCTCCAAGTCCTCAAGTCATGAGGTCATCACGGAGATGGTGGCAAATATGCGTTACTACATCCCTAGACAAGCCAAGTCACCTCTGGCACTGTCTTTCGCTTATCTCCAGATATGACCTGCATCTTCTGTAGGCCCTAGGTGGCGCCAAATATCTTTGTGGACGATGCTGCTCATCGGGAGCGTCTGGGGCTTCCTGGGGTCTCTCTGGCATTGCCTCCTCAGGGCGATGTTCTTGCTGGAGCTGAGCCAATCAGCGACGGGCCCTTCTTCTCCTCTTGAATGGTCTCCCTCCATCTCCAAGGCAATAATCAGATCTCAAGCCCTGATCTGCCCTCAGTGTGTATATGGCACCCCCTAGTCACCACTTGCAGGACGATTACATCCTGGAGGTCGGCAGGTGGCTGGACATCTCCCTCAGACATGCCTCCGCATTCACTGCAAGGGTATTTATTAGGCCGAGTAGACCCATGTGCTCAGACTACTGTTAGTTCTTTCCAGCAGCCTAGAAATTAACTATTGAGACCCAGTCCTTGTACTTATGCCATGACTGTGAGCATGGTGCCTTGTATGCCTTGCACACTGGGGACATTGAGGCCTGTGGGGTCATGTTCCTTCTGTGCAGCAGCTATGGCACTCGATTGTTTGATCAACCTTCCATTTTGGCATGCCTCAGCAAGGATCAGATGGCCATTAAGACCAACTTCATTGCAGTGCCAATACCAATTGGATTCTCACCTGAATGTGCAGTATCAGTAAAGGAGTACAGCAGGTCCATTGCGCATTAGACCTTGAGTCTAGCATTCGACAGAGCCACACTCTCCATGGTTGGAGCAGGAAGTCAATAGGGTGCCCTTCACTTGGCCTAAATTTGTTGTGTTAACCCCTCCCATATGCCCTGAGTCCTCCTCCCTACTGGGTTTCTTGAGCCTGTTTTTCTAACTGCGTCATTGATCACTGAGTGAGAACATGGCATCCCCAACCCACCCCTTCCAGATCAAGGACAACCTGGAGGACCAGAGATGGGTGTTCCCCCCCACTTCATACACGAATGCGTATGGAGACATTACTCTTTGACCAGGGTGATGAGAGCCATGTACAAAAAGCCTCACATGGACACATATCACTTGTCTCCACTACCCTCAAAACTCTTTCGAGAAATCATCCGCATGATCTCTTGTCAACCATGACCATTCACCTGGGTGGATGGAGGTTTGGAGCTGCGAGTTGGCTGCCTTCCATCAGCCATGCCCTTGGAGGTATCCACCTCCCACCCTCCCTGCCTCTGACTGCAACTGATGGCAAATGGCACTTGTTATGAGATTCAGGAGTCAGGAACCAACCTGATGCTCTGAAGTAGAGTCATATGGACTCGAAACGTTAACTCTGTTTCTCTCTCCACAAATGCTGCCAGACCTGCTGAGTTTTTCCAGCAGTTTCTGTTTTCATACCTGATGCAATTCACCATAGAGAGGAGAACACAAGTGAGTATCTTTGGCATCCAGTTACCTCTTAATTATTAGGGTGTCCCTTTAGTCACTTCAGCTGATGGGGTGGTAATTGGCCTGGTTGGATTTGTCCTGCTTTTTGTGTACAGGACATAGCTGGGTAGATGCCAGTGTTGTAGCTGTACTGGAACAGCGTGGCAAGTTCTGGAGCACTTCAGTGCTATTGCCGGAATATTGTCAGGGCCCATAACCTTTGCCCATAGCTTCAGCAGTTTCTTGACATCGCGTGGAGTGGATCGAATTGGCTGAAGCCTGGCAACTCCAGAGGAGGCCGAGATGGATCATCCACTCGGCACTTCTGGCTGAAGATTGTAGCAAATGCTTCAGCCTTACATTTTGCACTGATGTGCTGGGTTCCTCCATCATTGAGGATGGGGATATTTGTGCAGCCTTCTCTTCTAGTGAGTTGTTTAATTGTCTGCCACTATTCACGATGTGGCAGGACTGCAGAGCTTAGATCTGATCTGTTGGTTGTGGGATCGCTTAGCTCTGTCTATCACTTGCTGCTTATGCTGTTTGGCATGCAAGTAGTCCTGTGTTGTAGCTTCACCAGGTTGACACCTTATTTTTAGGTATGCCTGGTGCTGCTTCTGGCATGCCCTCCTGCACTCTTCATTGAACCAGGGTTGTTTCCCTGGCTTGATGGTAATGGTAGATTGGGGGGATGTGCCAGGCCATGCGGTTACAGATCGTGTTTGAGTACAATTCTGCTGCTGCTGATGGCCCAGTGCCTCACGGATGCCCAATCTTGAGTTGCTAGATCTGTTTGAAATCTAACCATTTAGTACGGTGGTAGTGCCACAGAACACGATGGAGGGTATCCTCAATGTGAAGGCTGGACTTTGTCTCCATAACGACTGTGTGGTGATCACTCCTATTGATACTGTCATGGACAGATGCACTTGCGGCAGTCAGGTTGGTGAGGATAAGATCAATTATGTTTTTCCCTCTTGTTGGTTCCCTCACCACCTGCTGCAGTCCCATTATGTCATTTAAGACTCAGCCAGCTAGGTCAGTAGTGGTGCTACCTAACCACCCTTGGTGATGGACATTGAAGTTCCCCACCCAGAGTACGTTCTGTGCCCTTGCCGCCCTTAGTACTTCCTCCGTGGTGTTCAACATGGAGGAGCACTGATTCATCAGCTGAGGGAGGGCAGAACATGGCAATCAGCAGGAGGTTTCCTTGCCCATGTTTGACCTGATGCCATGAGACTTCATGGGGTCTGGTGCCAATGTTGAGGACTACCAGGGCAACTCCCTCCTGACTGTATACCACAGTGCTGCCACCTCTGTTGGGTCTGTCCTGCCAGAGGGACAGGACATAGCCAGGGATGGTAATGGTGGTGTCTGGGACAGTATGTGTAAGATATGATTCCACGAGGATGACTATATCAGGCTGTTGCTTGACTAGTCTGTGAGACAGTTCTCCCAATTTGCAGGGTTGATAGGGCTGAGTTTGCTGTTGTTGTTGCTAGTGCCTAGGTCGATGCCAGGAGGTCTGTCCGCTTTCATTCCTTTATTGTTACTTTGTAGCGGTTTGATACAACTGAGTGGCTTGCTAGGCCATTTAAGAGTCAACCACATTGCAGGTAAGGACAACAGGTTCACACTAGTGAACCAGCTGGTTTTTTTTTACAACAATGTAAATGGTCATCATTAGACTTTTAATTCCAGAATTTTTATTGAATTCATGCCATGGTGGGGTTTGAACCCGAGTCCCCAGAGCATTACCCTGGGTCTTGGGATTACTAGCCCAGCGACAATACCACTATGCCATTGTCTCCCTCTGAGGGAAATTTACACAGTTCTCTGCAGCAAAGAGTGAGAATCCAGAAGGCTGTGTTGCTTGCCAAATGCCAGGGTTCAGGACATCTATTCAGCTGGGGAATTGCTTCCAATAATTTCCCCACCACTGAGATTAGACTGACTGGCCTGTAGTTCTCTGGTTTATCCCTTCCTCCCTTCTTGAAAAAATGGTACCACATTGACTTTCCTCCAGTCCTCTGGCACCTCTCCTGTAGCCAGAGAAGTATTGAAAATTGTTGCCAGCGCCCCTGCTTACTCCTCCCTTGCCTCACTTAACAGCCTGGGATACATTTCATCCAGGCCTGGAGATTTATCTACTTTTAAAGGTTATTGCAGAATATAAAAGCTCAAGGTGTAGAGGGTAACATATTGGAATGGATAGGGGATTGGCTAGCTAACAGTGTGTATGCATAAATGGGTCTATTTCTGGTTGGCAGGATGTAACGAGTGGTGCGCCACAGGGATCAGTGCTGGGGCCCCAACTTTTTACAATTTATATAAATGACTTGGATGAAGGCATCAAAGGTATGGTTGCTAAATTTGCTGAATGCACAAAGATAGGTAAGAAAGTAAGTTGTAAAGAGAGCATAAAGAGCCTACAAAGGGACATAGATAGGTTGAGTGAGTGGGCAAAGATCTGGCAAATGGAGCATAATGTGGGCAAATTGTACAGGACACTGGTGAGAGCACATTGGAGTACAGTGTACGGCTTAAGGGGCTGAACGGCCTAATCTTGTTCCTGTGTTCTTAAATAGGACTTGGTATAGGATAAGATCAGTGTGGGAGAACGTTGGATGAGCTGAAGTTTATTGAAAGTAAAGGATAGGCAGTCGGCCAAGAATGTGCTAGAAATTTTCTCATGGGATGACTGAAGTTCCCACTTGTATATGAAAATTGAATGAGAATACATTAATGGAGTGAATTGATTTCCTATGGTGCCCACAGACCTATGGGTAGAATTTTACACCCTCCAGGGTGCAGGCATAAAATTGGGCATAATGACATGGGTGCAGTCCTGGAGTCAATTGCTTGCCCCAACTGCAAATTTATCACTGACAGGGGAGACATCGGGCAGCCCGTCTGCCACGGACCAATTGAGGCCACTTAAGGGTCTCTTTCAGCACCCGCCGCAATTTCTCCTGTGTCCTTATGTCCTTTTCACAACTTACTTTCTTACCTATCTTTGTGTCATCAGCAAATTTAGCAACCATATCTTTGGTCCCTTCATCCAAGTCATTTATATAAATTGTAAAATGTTTAGGCCCCAGTACTGATCCCTATGGCGCATCGCTTGTTACATTCTGCCAACCAACTAGGAAGCCTGGAAGCTCTCACTGCTCGGGCAGCTGGTGGCAAGTCGAGGAGGTCACCTCCATTATGGGTCCGCTGGGCACATTGGAGGTCCCTCCACTATCTTCTCCCCCACCTGGGTTTCCCCTCCCACCTTGGTCTGTCCACCTTGGCACCCCATCCCCCTGCACTATGGCCTGCTAGCCTGGTCCACCAAAATCGACAACAAACCTCACACTCCCTGCCAATTCCACCCACCCCCACCTCCCCTCCCCCACTCCACATCCAGCTCCAGTGAAGATCTCTTTTGGGGATTGGATGTGGCCATTGATCCCCGTAGCACTGCTGAGACCATTTGATTGGCCAGTAGCTCTCAGAGGCGGGACTTCCTTCCCAGCTGAGGCAGAAGTCTCGCCCTGAGCCAATTAATGCCCCTCTGAGTGTTAAATGGCTTCTGATCATTCAGAAATCACATTGGAGGTGGTTCTTGAATCTAGTTCCAAATAATTAAACCAAAAAAAAACTAACAGTGCTTGTAATAATAAACTTAACAGCAAAGAAATGAACATTTCAAGGTTGTTTTAAATAGCTCGAATAAAACTAATTTGGCTCAGGATAAAATGATAGTGATTAATGATATATATTCTTAACTGAAAGCTGGGGTATCCTTTTACAGCTGTAAAACAAACTGTTAAACTTTGCAGTGCATTTCAATGTTAATGATCAATATACTTTACCTTTTCTTGCAAATCTGATTTTATGATCAGGATTTCTTCCGCATGGCCAACTTCTTTGTCTCGTTTCAGTACCCGGCCCTCTTTATCAATTATCTTCCAGATCAGAAGGCATGCATCCTCTGAAACCGTCACCAGGTACAGATCATCAAAGGTAACGACCATCTATGCAGAGAAAAAGAAAAGAACTGCCCATCACTACATAAAAGCAGCGTTGCAAGGATTTTGAAAAGTGTGCACTACTCACTTTCTCACATCTTGCTGGGAGAAATAGCTAACATTTAAAAGAAACAGAAGCCATGGATTCCATTGTACTTTGTCTAGCAGCTGCGGTTAGTGACCTGGTATCACTTGGGGTGCGTTTTCCAACTATGCTGCTGAGCCATTACAAGAAAGATTAGTAATGTTCAAAAGAATAAAAAAATTAAGGAGATGAAGAAAAGAATGACAGATGGACTTTGTGATTCGAGATGTGATACAGGAAAAATATTACACAACAAATTGACATCTTTCAGCAAAGATGCGAATAGAAAGCATTTTGGTGTCTGATTTTTGAAAGTTTGCTGCAAATTCTCAGTCAATTGAAAGTATTGTCAAAAAACTAATCAAGTACAAGGAAAATGTCATCCTACTGTAAATTGACGCAAGTTATTTGAATCCTAAATAGCTCATTATCAATGCTATATTTAGATTATCGTGAAATTTTAGGAACTCTGCCCTTATATAAAAGCTTAATGATGAAGGAGGATTTCAAAGATCATGCTGGGCCTATGCTACATAGCCACTACTTTGTGGGAGTATGGAGGGCAGGCAGGAAGAGTTCTTTCAATCTCTGGACAGTCTCACAGAATTGGACCAGATGAGAGTAAAACTCCTTTTACTCTGTCAGAACAGCATACTTTAACCCACTAACTTTAGAACTGAGTTCCTTATTGCAGCACCTTGCAATGTAAATTGTGGGACGCAGTGGCATAGTGGTAACGTCACCAGACTGCCAATCTCGTCGGCCCAGTCTAATGCTCTGGGGATACGGGTTCAAATCCCATCGTGGCAGCTGGTGGAATTTAAATTTGACAAATGAATCTCGAATTGCCTCAGTGATGATGAAATTATCATTGTTGTTAAAAGCTCACCTGGGTTTAGGTAAGGGAATCTACCATCCTTATATGGTCTGATCTACTTGTGACTCTAGACCCGCAGCAATGTGGTTGACTCTTAACTGCCTCCTGAATTGGCCTAACAAACCATTCAGTTGAAGGCCAATGATGGGCAACAAATGCTGGCCTTGCCAGTGATGCCCACATCACATGAGACAATAAAGAAAAAAATATAGTAGCCACACATGTGGCATCTCTGAAAAAAATTACAGCTTGATGATGAGTTTTAGGTATTTTTGTGTTGTGACATTGTTTCCCTTAGGAGTTATGCTTCCCATCTAAAGGTCTATCTGAAAATTGTACTAGGTGAGCAAATAGGTGTCCAAGATTTCCCTCTGCCAGCCATCATTTTACAGATGAGAAACGGCAGCCTACAGTTGAAATTCCTCACCCTCCACTCCACATTGAGTGGCAGTTTTAAACTTTAAAACTTGTAACCTGTTTGTATATGTTCTTATCCCTTCAAACTTCCAGGGATGTGAAATATTATTCATTTCACAGCTCTCAAAATCATAGAAAAGTATTAGCAGATTTGAACTTGCATTATTCATAGGTTTTTGCTTATATTGTCCTGTTTCACTAACAACTTGTACTGTGACCTGATTCTAAACAAGAATCATGCAGGCCTTCAATTAAGCTGCCGTACTTCCCAGACAGGTTCCTCTTTCAGAAAATTTAGATGGAACATACTTGGATTTCCAAAAGACTTTCGCTAAGGTGCCACATAAAAGATTAAAACGCAAGATAGGGGCCCATGGCGTTGGGGGTAATATATTAGCATGGATGGGGGATAGGTAACAGACGGGAAGAAAACAATAGGGATGAACAGGACATTTTCAAGTTGGCAGGCTGTAACTAGTGGCTGTAACTTGTGCAAGGATCGCTGTTCTGGCCTCAGCTATTTGCCATCTTTATTAACAACAATTGTCGTTATATATATATAAATGAATCAGATGAAGAGACTGAGAACAATGCATCTAAGTTTGCTGATGATACAAAGTTGGCTGAGAACATAAGCTGTGAGAACACAAAGAGGCTCCAGAGATATAGAACACAGTAAGGTGGCAGATGGACTATAGTGAGAGGAAGTATTCGGTTATTCACTTTGGTAACAAGGGCCTGAATTTTACCTTTGGCGGGCTTGTGTGATCGGCGGGCCCAGGAGTGGTCGGGAAACAGGCCCCGACCACGATTGGCCCCCGACCATGATTTCACGCTGGCTGGCCAATTAATGGCCAGCCAGCGTGAAACGTGCGCTGAAAAGCTCAGCACTGCTGGGGTGGGAAGAGGGTGGGTGATGATGTCACCGCGGGCGTGGTTGAGCGGTGTGAGAAAGCTGTCTCAGGGAGCTGCAGACCTGATAAAGCTAAAATAAAGGTTTAAAAAGTTGCAAAGAAATGTCCATACATCACAATCAATCACCTGAAAATATAGCTGATAAAATGCTGTCCACAGATATTTATTTTTATTTTATTTCATAACAGAAATTTCATCCCGCCCTTGAATGACATTTGATGAAAAATGCAAAGGCCGCCTGGGCGATTTGCCTGTCCGCCAGCCGTAAGGTTGGGCGGGCCATGAGAAATTGGAGACAATAGCACTGTTAATGGGCTTAATTGCCCTCTTAATTATCGGCGGGCATGCTTCCGACTTTTGCGCACGCTCGCCGAGCGAAATATTGTGAGAGTGCGTAATGACATTGGGATGCTCGCCCGATGCCGTCTCGCCCGATTTTATGCCCGCCCGCGGGGCGTAAAATTCAGCCCAAGAACAGACAAAAAGAATATTTTTTAAAAGGTTTAACCTTTACATGTTGATGTTCAAGGGGACTTGGGTGTACTCATACAAGGAACACCAAGTTAATATGCAGGTACAGCAAGTGATTAGGAAGACAAATCGCATGTTGGCCTTCAGTGCAAGGAGATTGGAGTAGAAGGATAAAGAAATCTTGCTACAATTGTGCAATTAACACCACACCAGGAGTACTGTGCGCAGTATTGGTCTCCATAACTAAGGAAGGATATACTTGTCTTGGAGGCGATGCAGCGAAGGTTCACTAGATTGGTTCCAGGGATGAGAGGGTTGTCCTATGAAGAGAGGCTCAGTAAATTGAGCCTATATTCTCTGCAGTTTAGAAGAATGAGAGGTGATGTCATTGAAACATACCAGATTCTGAAAGATCTTGACAGGGTAAACACAGAGGTTGTTTCCCCAGCTAGGGAATCTCAAAATTGGAGGCACAGTCTCAGGATAATTTAATCAGGATCTCAGGATCATTTAAGACTGAGATGAGGAAAAATTTTTCACTCAGAGGGCTGTGAATGTTTGGAATTTCCTACTCCAGAGGATTGTGGGTGCCCAATCGGTGAGTAGATTTAAGATTGAGATCGACAGATTTTTGATCTCCCAGGGAAGAGATATAGGGAGCAGATGGGAAAGTGGAGTTGAGGCAGAAGATCAGCTATGTTCATATTGAATGGCACAGGAGGCTCAAGGGTTGAATGGTTTACTCCTGCTCCTTTTCCTTATGTTATGTTAAAAATATGCTGGATTATAAAGTAAGTTGTTAGCTGTTGTTTCAATACTCATTAATTAAATTAGCTTTTTCAGACAGGAGTCAATACTATACCTTTATACCATCTCTGTTTTCAGTTCAACTAACATTTGGTCTCTAAACTTCAAAAGGAATGTTAAGGCAAACATAAAACGCTCTGATATACTACCTTAGTGATTGGCCCAGCATGTGCCTGATACTCATTCCATTCTGGTTTTACAGGTAGTGGGACTTTCATACTTCGTACTTCCCCCTTGGCAGTGCCTAGGAACAACATTCGCCCAGAATGTGACATAACAACACAGGTATATGCAACATCATTCGATGGAACTTCCCGAATAATCTGAATAGGGAGGAGCAAAAAAAAAACAAAGGAAATGATTCAGGGAGTTTCAGTCATGGAAACAATCAACATGTGAGGTTTCAACCTGAAAACAAAACCCTATTTTAGAAAGTTAGAAAGTTGTGGATAGTAGAATAATATAATGGTATCATTATAGAAGGTATATTTCATAAGGAGAGGCACGTTAGGGATCTTACTTCATGAAAATGAAACAAACTGGAATTCACTAGGATTTTAAATTGGAGAGTAAATTATGTCATTTTGCAGCCATATATAATAAATACATTGTTATTAGTACCCTTCCTTTCTTGGAATCTAATGTTTGAAAGCAAAACCAAAACAAATTACTTTTTTCTTAGAATGAAATCTTAACTTTGTTTCCTGATTTTTTTTGTTGCTGAGAACAGGGTTACAGAGTCATCAATAATAGAGCAGAAAAATCTGCTCACTTATCAGTTCCTACGTGAGGAATGCAATATTTTCAAACATGTCGAATATCATGTACTGCTTTACCTTTGAATAACCAATAATTCACCAGCATGTTCCAAGAAATTCTATTGACAGAAAAGATGTCATCAAGAATTTAGAATCAGGTCTAGCTTGGAAGTGCAAAATGGCATGGGGTTGCTGAAGACCTTATGGATAGCCCAATTGGCTCTTTGTTATCATATGAGCCCTCACTTCACATTTACATGTAAGTTGTCCGTATCATATTGCTTTATCATATTATGAATAACAATGGATAACCTTTATGAACATAATATTTCACAAGCACGTTTTGTAAAGGCTAGCTACTCTTCTAACTGGTCTTTCCCAAGAGTAAAAGTGAAAGAAATGCCTCCCTTTTCCTGTTCCTCCTACACCTCTGCTTGGTTCCTACTCTATCTTTCTGCCTGCCTTTCTTTTCACCTCTCTCTTCAACTATCATGGTATCACAGTATCTTTACAGTGCAGAAGGAGGCCATTTGGCCCATTGAGTCTGCACTGGCTCTCTGAAAGAGCATACCACCATTCCCACACCCCTGCCTTATCCCCACAACCTTGCACATTCTCTCTCTTCAGGGAGAAATCCAATTCCCTTTGGAATACCTCAATCGAGTCTGCCTTTACCAAGCTTTCAGGTAGTTTGCTCCAGACTCCAACCACCCTTTGGGTGAAAAAGTTTTCCCCACATCATATTTAATCCTTTTGCCAATTATTTTGAATCTGTGCCCTCTAGTTCTTGATGTGCTCTTAAGTTGGAACAGTTTCTCACTATTTACCATGTCCATAAGACCATAAGACATAGGAGCAGAAATTAGGCCATTCGGCCCATCGAGTCTGCTCCACCATTCAATCATGGCTGATAAGTTTCTCAACCCTATTCTCCCGCCTTCTCTCCGTAACCTTTGATCCCCTTACCAATCAACAACCTATCTATCTCGGTCTTAAATACACTCAATGACCTGGCCTCCACAGCCTTCAGTGGCAATGAATTCCATAGATTCACCACTCTCTGGCTAAAGAAGTTTCTCCTCATCTCTGTTCTAAAAGGTCTTCCCTTTACTCTGAGGCTGTGCCCTCGGGTCCTAGTCTCTCCTACTAATAGAAACATCTTCCGCATGTCCACTCTATCCAGGCCTTTCAGTATTCTGTAAGTTTCAATCAGATTCCCCCCCATCCTTCTAAACTCCATCGGGTATAGACCCAGAGTCCTCAAACGTTCCTCATATGTTAAGCCTTTCATTCCTGGGATCGTTCTCGTGAACCTCCTCTGGACCCTCTCCAGGTCCAGAACATCCATCCTGAGATACAGGGTCCAAAATTGCTCACAATATTCTAAATGTGGTTTGACCAGAGCCTTATAAAGCCTCAGCAGCACATCCCTGCTTTTATATTCTAGTCCTCTCGAAATAAATGCCAACATTGCATTTGCCTTCCTAACTACCGACTCAACCTGCAAGTTAACCTTAAGAGAATCCTGGACTAGGACTCCCAAGTCCCTCTGCACTCCAGATTTCTGAATTCTCTCCCCATTTAGAAAATAGTCTATGCCTCTATTCTTCCTATCAAAGTGCATGACCTCACACTTCCCACGTTGTATTCCATCTGCCACTTCTTTGCCCATTCTCCTAACCTGTCCAAATCCTTCTGCAGCCTCCCCGTCTCCTCAATACTACCTGTCCCTCCACCTATCTTTGTATCATCTGCAAACTTAGCCAGGATGCCCTCAGTCCCTTCATCTAGATCATTAATGTATAAAGTGAAAAGTTGTGGTCCCAACACTGACCCCTGCGGAACTCCACTAGTCACCGGCTGCCATCCTGAGAAGGACCCCCTTATCCCTACTCTCTGCCTCCTGCCAGACAGCCAATCTTCTATCCATGCTAGTACCTTGCCTCTAACACCATGGGCTCTTATCTTACTGAGCAGCCTCCTGTGCGGCACCTTGTCAAAGGCCTTCTGGAAGTCCAAGTAGATAACATCCATTGGCTCTCCTTTGTCTAAGCTACTCGTTACCTCCTCAAAGAATTCTAACAGATTTGTCAGGGATGAACTCCCCTTGATGAAACCGTGCTGACTTTTCCCTATTTTACCATGCACTTCCAAGTATTCTGAAATCTCATCCTTAATAATGGACTCTAAAATCTTACCAACGACCGAGGTCAGGCTAATTGGCCTGTAATTTCCCGTCTTTTGCCTCACTCCCTTCTTAAACAGGGGGGTTACATTAGCGATTTTCCAGTCCTCTGGGACCCTCCCTGACTCGAGTGATTCCTGAAAGATCACCACTAACGCCTCCACTATCTCTTCAGCTATCTCCTTCAGAAATCTGGGGTGTAATCCATCTGGTCCAGGTGATTCATCCACCTTCAGACCTTTCAGTTTTCCTAGCACCTTCTCTTTGGTAATGGCCACCATACTCACTTCTGCCCCCCGACTCTCTTGAACTTTGGGGATGTTACACGTGTCTTCCACCGTGAAGACTGACGCAAAGTACCTATTCAGTTCCTCCGCCATTTCTTTGTTCCCCACTACTACTTCTCCAGCGTCATTTTCCAGCAGCCCAATGTCCATTTTTGCCTCTCTCTTACCCTTTGTATATCTAAAAGAACTCTTGCAATTTTCTTTTATATTACTGGCTAGTTTACCCTCATATTTAATCTTCTCCCTTCTTATTTCTTTTTTAGTTGTGCTCTGTTGGTCTTTGTAGGCTTCCCAATCCCCTTCGCTGCATTGTATGCTTTCTCTTTAGCTTTTATGCTGTCCCTGACTTCCCTTGTCAGCTATGGTTGCCTCGTCCTCCCTTTAGTATGCTTCTTCTTCCTAGGGATGAATTTTTGCTGTGTCTCCCAAATTACTCCCAGAAACTCCTGCCATTGCTGTTCCACTGTAGTTCCTGCTAAGCTCATCTCCCAGTCAATTCTGGCCAGCTCCTCCCTCATGCCTCTGTAGTTGCCTTTATTCAACTGTAATACCATTACATCTGATTCCAGCTTTTTCCTCTCAAATTGCAGGGTAAATTCTATCATATTATGGTCACTTCCTCCTAAGGGTTCCTTCACCTTAAGGTCCCTTATCAAATCTGCCTCATTACACATCACTAAATCTAGAATTGCCTGTTCCCTAGTGGGCTCCACCACAAGCTGCTCCAAAAAGCCATCTTGTAGACATTCCACAAATTCCTTTTCTTGGGATCCACTACCAACCTGATTTTCCCAGTCTACCTGCATACTGAAATCCCCCATGATCACTGTAACCTTGCCTTTCTTACATGCCTTTCCTATCTCCTGGTGTATCTTGTGCCCCACATCCTGACTACTGTTCGGAGGCATGTACATAACTCCCATTATGGTTTTTTTACCTTTGCGGTTCCTCAACTCTACCCACACAGATTCTACATCATCTGACCCTACGTCATTTCTTGATTTCGATTTAATTTCATTTCTTACTAACAAAGCAACACCACTCCCTCTGCCAACCTGCCTATCTTTTCGATAGGATGTATATCCTTGGATATTTAGCTCCCAGTCCTGATCCCCTTGCAGCCATGTCTCCGTGATGCCCACCACATCATACCTGCCAATTTCAATTTGCGCCACAAGCTCATTTACCTTATTCGTAAACTGCATGCATTAAGATACAACACCTTCAGTCCTGTATTTCCTGTCCCCTTTCTCATTGTCGTCCTTTTATGTGATGTGCTTGAAGTTAGATTCCTAGCCCTTTCCAAACACACTGTCCTATTTTGTGTTCTGGGGACTTTAATAGCCTCTCCTGGGCTCTCCTTTCTTTTCAGTTTTTTCATAATTTTCCATTAAGTTGAATCCAACCCCCCACATGCTAACCTGCTGCTTGTATACCCTTCAGGATGTTGAATATTCTATCAAGTCTCTTGTCAGCCTTCTTTTCTCCAAGGAAAAGAGTCCCAGCCTCCCCAGTCTATCCTCATTACTACAGTTCTTTATCACTGGAATCATTCTTGTGAATCTCCTCTGTACTCTCTCCAAAGCCATCACATCCTTTCTCAAGTATGGCACCCAGAACTGGATGCAGTACTCCAGATAAGGCCTAACTAGTGTCTTGTACAAGTTCAACATGACCTCCTTACTCTTGTACTCAATGCCCCTGTTATTAAGCCTAAGATACTATATGCTTCATTAGCTGCTCTCTCAACATGCCCTGCCATCTTCAATGACCTATGTACATATACATTGGGGTCTCTCTGTTCCTGCACCTCCTTTAGAGGCTCTCCCTCTCTTTTATACTGCCTCACCATATTTTTTTCTGCCAAAATAAATTACCTCACACTTCTCTGCATTGAACTTCATCTGGTGAATTGTCTGCCCAGTCCACCAACATGTCTATGTCCTTTTGAAGATCAAGACTATCCCCATCACAGTTTTTAAAAAAAAGTTACAGCAGAGAAGGAGGCCATTCGGCCCATCTTGTCCATGCCAGCCCAAGGACACCCAAGTGCCCTTGCTAATCCCACCTTCCTGCACCCGGTCCATAGCCCTGCAGCTTACAGCACTTAAGGTGCAGATCCAGGTACTTTTTAAAAGAGTTTAAAGTTTCTGCCTCTACCACCAACTTGGGCAGCGAATTCCAGACACCCACTACCCTCTGCTTAAAAAAGTTCTTCCTCATGTCCCCCATACACCTTCTGCCACTTATGTCCCCTGGTTCTAGAATTCTCCATCAAGGGAAACAATTTTATCCTGTCCACTCTATCTATTCCCCTCATAATTTTGTACACCTCAATCAAGTCACCTCTCAGCCTTCTTTGTTCTCAGGAAAATAACCCCAACCTATCCAATCTCTCCTCGTAGCTACACTTTTCTTACCCTGGCAACATTCTTGTAAACCTCCTCTGCACTCTCTCCAGAGCTATTACGTCCTTCCTATAATGTGGTGACCAGGACTGCACACAATACTCCAGTTGTGGCCTCACCAGGGTTTTATACAATTCCAACATTATATCCTTACTTTTATATTCCATACCTCTGCCAATGAAGGAGAGCATTCCATATGCCTTCTTTACAACCTTGTCTACTTGTCTGCCTTCAGGGACCTGTGTACTTGTACGCCAAGATCTCTCACTTCATCTACCCCTCTTAGTATATTCCTACTTATTGTGTAATCCCTGTAACTGTTTGACCTCCCTAAATGTATGACCTCACACTTCTCTATGTTAAAATCCATCTGCCACTTTACCGCCCACTCCACCAACCCATCTATATCGTTTTGGAGATTATGGCGATCCTCTACACTATCCACTACTTGGCCAATCTTTGTGTCATCTGCAAATTTCCCAATCGTGCCCCCCACGTTCACGTCCAAATCGTTAATATATAGCACAAACAGCAAGGGTCCCAACACCGAGCCCTGTGGAACACCACTTGAGACAACTTTCCATTTGCAAGGGCATCCATCAACCATTACCCTTTGTTTCCTGTTACAAAGCCAACCTTTTATCCAGTTTGCCACATTACCCTGAATCCCATGGGCTTTTACTTTCCTGACTAATCTGCCATGTGGGACCTTGTCAAATGCCTTGCTAAAATCCATGTACACAACATCCACTGCACTACCTTCATCAACCCTTCTTGTCACTTCCTCAAAGAATTCAATCAAATTTGTGAGGCAAGACCTTCCTTTAACAAATCCACGCTGACCATCCCTGACTAGTCCATGCCTTTCCACATGACAGTTAATCCTATCTCTCAGGATTGATTCTACTAATTTGCTCACCACCGATGTAAGACTAACTGGCCTATAATTGTTTGGCATTTCCTTTGATCCCTTTTTAAACAATGGAACTACGTTTGCATTTCTCCAGTCCTCCGGTACCTCCCCTGTATCTAGTTAAGATTGGAAAATCATCCTCAGAGCATCTGCTATCTCCTCCCTGACTTCCTTCAGCAGCCTCGGAAACAATCCATCTGGCCCTGGTGACTTATCAACTTTCAAGGATTTCAACCCTTCGAGTACTTCCTCTCTCTTTATGACTATCCCGTCCAATATCTCACAGTGTTCCTCCTGGACTACTATATCTACATCCTCCCTTTCCTTTGTAAACACGGAGACAAAATATTCATTCAAAACCCTTCCCACAGCCTCTGCATCTACACACAAGTTTCCATCTTCATCACTGATAGGTCCCACTTTTTCCTTAACTAACCTTTGACAACATTTCCAATCTTCATATCATCTGCAAATTTTGAAATCATGCCCTGCACACCACAGTCTCGGTCATTAATATATATCAGGAAAAGCAAGGGTCCCAACACTGACCCTTGGGGAACTCCACTACAAACCTTCTTCCAATCTGAAAACAACTATTTATCACTACTCTCTGTTTCCTGTCACTCAGCCAATTTCTTATCCAAGTGCCTACTTTCCCTTTTATTCCATGACCTAGAATTTTGCTCACAAGTCTATCATAGGCTTTATTTGTCTTTTGCTTTTCACCTCCATTTCTCTCAAGGTCTTTCTTTCTGTCTCCTTTTTCTCTTTCCAATTATGATATTTTATATCAAAACATTTAAGCTATTTCAAATGATCGCAAGCACAAATCATAACCTCTTTCCTCACTCTTGGTTGACACTATTTCAGAATACCACAAACCTGATGCAATATGGTCCTGTACCATCATAAAAATAGAACAGATATTGCACAGTGGGAGGAATAATGTCCTATGATAAAGTGTTTAGATAAGTAAAAAACTGAATGGAAAAACCTGAAATTTAATGATACCTTGAAGTTTTAATTAGCTGTATACATATCATTCCATGGTTGATCATTGGCCCACAGGGTTTGAGATAAACAATCAGCATTCTCAAAAACACTCAATGTACATTTTTACTCATGTATTTAGATTTTAATTTTCAGGATTGTAGTGATGTTATGCAGATACAATTTATATTATGGTATTCAAAGTGGAACAATGTTTGGCAGTCATTGATTAACCGATAGAAGATTGTGTATTGAGAATTTTGTGACAACTGGGTTATTCTGCCTTCTTTTCTTTTACCCAGCTAAAGCTACCAATTGAATAAGATTTTTATCTATTCAATCTCAGAACTATCAGGTAATGTCCCTAAAAACTTGGGCTTTGAATCATGTCCACTTTACCTCAGGATACAACAGCACCTCCCCTTCACATTCTACACACCTGGGAATCAGTAATTTCTTTCAAAGTTCGATCAGACCCCACTGCAAATATGGTTTTACTATCCGGTGTGATACAAAGGCCAGTGTAACTGCAGGACTTCAGAACGCACTCAGATTCTCGCTTTCCAGTCAGTGTATTCCATTCATACACTGCACCATCCATACCACAGGAAATCAATTTACTGTCATCCAAATTCCAGACGATAGCACGAATCTATGTGGGGAATAAATGGAAGAACATCAGTGTATAATTTTTCAAATGCTCACTTTATCATATATTTCACAATGTTCCACTGCATTTTTGTACAAATAAAATAACATACATGATGTATGCTTTGAATCTGCAATATTCACTGATCATACAGACTTAAGGGCTGAATTTTTGTAAGACAGCGGAGGCAGGAACAGAAGAAGACAGGGCTGGAAAACCATGTCACTAAGGGCATGACAATTTTTAAAATGGAGTTGGAAAGTGGAAGCAGCAAGGCTCCCTCAAATGGTGGGCCTGTCATTTGGCATGCAAACCAGCTAATCGTCAGCTTGTTTAGGTATATTTTGCAATTTTTCAGAAGAGGCATGGAAACGAGGGTCTCCAGCCTGTACATGAGGAGGTGGTGACACAGCATGGGGAGTCAGTTGTGAATGTGGATGTTAGAACACTGTCAAATAAATAAGATTTTTATTTATTTAATCTCAAAACTATAGGTAATGTCCCTGAAAAGTTGGGCCTTGAACCATGTCCACAGTACCTCAGGATATAACAGCACCTCCCCATCAAATTCTACACACCTGGAAATTGATGATTTCTAAAAGGAGGAAGGCTCAAGGATCACCTCCTACATTGGCATACAGTAGACTTTGCATTATCAGTGCTCCCTGAGAGTTTGATTAGTGTGAATTGAGGTTGTAGGGGTTGGGCTATGGGAGTGGGGGGAAAAGGGGAAAATGAGACTGCTGAGATAGCAGGGGGTCCAGGAAGCCATGATAGTTCAGCTAAAGGCAATGAAAGCTATTCATGCAAATGGGAATTAGCTACTCTGAATTGGAGATGAGACGCAATGAGGAGCAGTCTCAGCAGCAGATTCAGACCCCTGAAGGACAGAGAGGTGAGGAATAAGGGCTGGGGAACAACAAAAGTGATACCCTCAGAACAGGATGTATTGACGAAGGAGAAGCTTCTAGAAATATCAAAGCAGTAGCATCACAGGAGGCTACGCTATCCAGGCAATTGGTTTCTGACCCATGCCCTCATTGAGGATCACCTCAGGTTTAACAACGTTATATGCCTTGCTGCTCTTCCCACTTATTCCATGCCTCCACCACCCCTATTTGGATGGCAACCATGCTCACTGGTAACTAATTGGCTTGCTCATTGAAAACCACATCAGGTGCCAATACACCATGGGGTCCAAGCCAGGAAATGCTCCCAACATGGGGTCCAACCCCAGAATGAAAATTCAGCCCAAAGTGTATCGCACATGAGCCAGATGTGAGTGAACAGTCAGTATATTCTGTAATTCTTTCCTGTAACAAATCTAAAGAGGAGGAATCAATGCACATACATTATTAGTTGTCAACCTTGGTTCTCTTGTTTTTGAATCAGAAGGTGGTGAACTCAAACCCCAGTCCAGATACCAGTACAACACCTGGCATTAGCACATTGATGACCACTGGTAGAGTTCAAGAGCCATTTACCACTAAGAAAATTCTACTCTTCTGATTATTCCAATGTAATAAAAATATGGATTTATTCTCATATTGTTATTCTGCATGCAACCTCTTTACTGAAAGTAAACAATTCCTAGAGTGCACAGTGCTGAGTGCAGGAAATGTGCTATGCTATGTATCATCTCAGTTTGCTGTTTTCTGTGATTACATTACCACTGATTACACAGGAGTGCTTATACTTTATTAAATATGTCTCCGGATATTCTTCCTTACTGTTTAATATCTCATCACAGAGCCACAGAATGGTTACAGCACAGGAGGAGGCTATTCAGCCCATTGTGTCTGTGCTGGCTCTCTGAAGAAGCAATTCACCTAGCGCCTTCTCCCATAGTCCTGCACATTCTTCCTTTTCAGATAATAAACCAATTCCCTCTTGAATGCCTCAATTGAACCTGCCTCCACCACACTCTCAGGCAGCGCATTGCAGATCCTAAACACTTGTTGCGCGAAAATCTTCTTCTCATGTCACCATTGCTTCCTTTGCCAATTATCTCAAATCTGTGCCCTCTGCATTTCTTTCATGCCTTCTGATTATTGTACTTCATTTACATTGCTATAACTCATGTGCTTATGCTTTACTACCTTCAAAGTTACTTATTTTACATTTAAGGTTGTTTTTCTATCCAGTCAGGTGTAAGATTACACATGTCCAATTGTACATACCCATGTTTTTGAACATGGAATTACCTTCAGCCAATAGTTAATTGATACAGCATTAATCAAGGCCATAGATGTGGAATTAGTGTTGGTCATATATCAATTGACCTGATATTACCCATGTTCATATGTGAAGATTACACAATCCTGTTTGTACTTATCCTTCTTATTAATACTGGATAGTCTTTAACATTTGCAATATGTTCACAGATATGATATTATTGATGTTTAGAAACATAGTATTGCCTATGTTGCCTAAATCACTACATAGCATGATGGCAGCAGACTGATGAGGCTCAAGAGAGTCATAAACAAAATTTCTGTAATATATAATAAATTATCCTGAACCTCACCTTCCCATTGTGACCTTTAAGATTAACCAGGTTTTCAAATGTGGTTGTGGAATGAATATGAATGACATTTCCATTTACAACTGCAAATAGGTGCCCACCATTGCTGAAGGAACACTGAAAGAAGAGAAGATAATGTTAAAAGCCATATAAGCTGGAGATTCTAGGCAGAATTTAATACCCTGCCCCGTGGTTGGGGCACTGGGGGGGCATTTAATTGGATGGGAGGGTGGCAGCTGAGGACTCTGCTGCCTTCCCATGTCTGCCACGATTAAGTCCGTGGCAGGGACACTCATGGCTGGCCTGCCTGCCCCGATGCCAATCGAGTCCTTTAAGTGGGCAGTTAATGCCCACTTAAGGGCCTCATCCTGTTGCTGCTGGTATTCACCCAGTGACAGGCTGGGGACTTGCCATGCGGGAAGCCTGAAAAGTAAACTCCGTCTGGACTGTTTGTGGGCTTCCAAGGGCTTGCAGGGAGTTGGGAGGGGGAGGGGGGGTTCCTTGTACAAGGTACTCAGAACCAGATCAAGGGACCTGACACCAGGAAGGTGGGTGGGCCACTGAGAGGCAGTCCACCCCCCGATCCTCTTGTCAACTCCCCCTCCCCCATGACCTTCACCCACGAACCCCTCCCTCCCACCATCATTCAGCTATGCCTAGGTCCATTGGCAATCCTGGGCCTTGGGTGGGTGTAGAACCAGCAGCAGCCATTGCCTTCCCAGTGGCACTGCTGAGCAATGAAGAGCTGCCAACCTCTGACTGGTCTCTTGGCAGGCAAGATTTCTGCTCTCAGGGTCCTTCATCCTGGGGAAGGTCTGCTACCAGACATGCTTTCTCAAAAAGAGGGGATGCCTGGCACTCGCTGGCTCTCCAACAGGTGGGTGATTCCGCCATCATTTCCATTAAATATTGCCCTCTGGGTCTATATATATGGCAACATAGCTACAATGCATTGGGAGTTATAAGATGCTGTTGGGTCATTAGTACAAGTCCACTGAAGACATAAACTGCATGTAATTATAAAATAAGTTGGAAATTGAGCCAGAATTTGTTGACTTCAATTAGATGCATTTAAAATAGATGTGAAAGAACAAGAATCCTTAGAAAAGTAGTCATGATGAGAAATGTAATGCATTAAAAGACCAAAGGTCCATCCAACCTGTCCCATATCGTATATCAAAATATATACACACTTCACCCCACCAAAAACTGTGATCTTCCAAGAGAGGCAAAAAGACAGTTTATTAGGCTGGACAATTTGGGGAGAGAGATCTGGGAAAGTCCTCTCTGATCCCCTCAGGAGATTGAAAGTAGTCCAGAAGATCACTCCGATTGTTATAACCTACCGTTTGTAAGAAATTGACCCATTAAAAGTTAAAGACCAACTTGATAAGCAACAATGATACCTTGTTTGCACAATTTTTTTAAAAAGCCTTAACATATTTAACTCACTATTGATATATATCAATGTAATGCATTAACATTCTTACAAACAAGACACACTGTGAGTGCCACACTCGTTTCCTCTGGAACTTTGCTCATCACACTTGCTTGCTAACACCCCTATTGTCCTAAAGATGTTAAAGATTCACAGCATTATTCAAAGAAGGTCAGGGAATCCTAGCCAACAGTTGTCCCATTAGCAATACCATAAAAAAACAGATTATCTGGTCATTGCTGTTCACGAGCAAATTAGCTGCCATATTTAATTACATACTAGTGACTACGCTTCAAGTACTTAATTGACTGAAGAATTTTTGGACATCCTAAACATGTGAAAGTATTATACAAACTTTTTAAAATTTCTCTTAATGAAGCTTGAAAAGGTGCTATATAAACACAATTTTAAAATGCATTTTTAATGAACTGCTTTATAATTATGGTTGATTATCTTTGTGGTCTCCACATAATTGGGTAGACTCTCTGAAATTGCTTATTTTTTCATTGGAAACTTTCATTTGTCAATTTACAGAAACATTTTGGCTTATCCACATAAATCTACAAAACAATGCAATGATTCACTGCTGTCTGTTGTCAGTTTCAGTTTTTTCAATTTTTATTTCATTCGCTCAGTGCACACACATTAGACCCCACACTTCCCAACAAGACACTGGTCACATTGCTGTGTGGTTATAATATTTGCATCCAAGAATTAACAACACGCAAGACACATTATAATAAAATGCTCATGTGTTAAGTCGAATCAAATGCATTTTGAAAACCTTCATGCTATTCCATATTGTCAATGTTTATTTTCTTAAGAAAGGAGAAATAGTCTTGTTTCTTAAGAAGATAAATAGATTAAGAAACAATACCATTTCTCCTATTTAGGCATAATCTTCTCCTATTTAGGCATATTCTTCTTCGATTTAAATGCAAAAAAAACCTCCCAAAGTGGTAATTTTTTTATTTGAATCTAGTTTTAAAAAGAAGTAAAAGGTTGAACAGATGCTTCAACATGTGGTTGCAATTTTGCAAAAAATGCTTCATTCAAAAGTGAAAAATTGTAATAAATCTATCCTTTACTGCATAAGATAACAATGTAATTGATTTGTTCAAGTTCTGTTTTGATTTAAACTTTACACTAGAAATTGATAAAAAAATATATCAATACAATGAAGAATATATAGCAGTACTCATAGGAAAGAATTTTCCCCCCGTTTGGTGGGGGTGGGGGTGGAGTGCAGGAGCGGGCACGTGCTGGTGCGCCTCCAATCGGCGCCCCTAATTGGGGGCGCGCTGCCATTTCACATGGGCAGGCCAATTAAGGCCTGCCCAGCGTGACGTCCACCAGGAAGCGCTATGCGCTCCCTGTGCGAGCAGGGGGGTTTCCCTCAGCCGAGAGTGCGCTCTTTCGCACATGCACGCAAAAGAGCGCGCTCATCTCCCTGAGGCTAAGTGCTGCCTCAGGGAGATCGGCGCCAAATTTAAAAATGGTAAATGTACAAAAATAAAATTTCCCTGACATGTCCCCTCATGTGACACTGTCACATGAGTTGGGACATGTCCATAACTTTTAATCAAACTTTTATTAAATTTTTAAAAACCCTCATGAAGCTTCATCCCGCCCATGGATGAGGTTTCATGCTTTTTCTGAAGCCCGCCAGGGCTCCCGGCCTGTGTGCCAACCTTAAGGTTGGATGGGCTGGTCCATTAATTACCTGGATTCGTTTTTAAATGGCCTCAATAGGCCATTGACAGGTTGGCAGGCGCACAGCTGATTTGGTTGCGCCCCCGCCAACCTGAAAACTGAAATGCTGGGGAGTGATGTCGGGAGTTCCGCCCAACGTCATCCCGTGTCATTTTACGCATAGGCGAGCAGGCCCCGCTCGCCGACCTAAATATCCTGCCCATAATCTCTAGTGTTATCAAATGAGTGGGTCTAAACTGTATATATCTACTATTCCCCTGCCATCTTCCAATCCACTGAAACATGGCAATTCACTCTTCAATTCAATTCATTTTATGGTGCTATTTCTTACTCGTTGGTTGTTTTATTTGAATTTTGTGAGTCTAGAGCTTTGGAAAGGGTTTTTCTTAGCATTGTTGCCTCATTAATGGACAACAGCAAAATTTGATAGGATTGGTAACTTGAAGAAAGGGCAAATTATTAGGCCCATGAATTTAAACTTCATATTTAATCTTTGTAACTCTATGGTACTCAACTATGCAGTCATGAGGACATAAAAATTCAGACACCAGTTTTATCGGGAGATAGCTGTGCCTTTACCAGTGTCTTTCAAACACTCCATCTGTTGGACTAATCAGTAGAAACAATCTGGAAACAGACAGTTTCATTAGAACTCTCCTTAATTGATACCTTAATTTATTCTAGCAACATCATCCATAACATACATACTTCACGACAGCTTCGAACTGTGAATTCTTTGAAGGTTCGGATATCATCAATTAGAAGGTTCATAAGCCGTAGTTTGTCAGAGAATCCGACAAGAATATATAGTCCAGAAGGGTGAATAGCAATGCTGTAGGCTTCTTCCTGAAACTCCTTATAAAGCTCCAAAGCACTAAAAAGATGGAGAAACCACCAATAATTATAACTTTTTAAAAAAAACTTTGGTGGAACTAACTCACAGCTAATTTCCAGTCAAGGGATTTTAATATTTAAGTGCTTACAGTATGCAAGTTTTTTTTAAAAATTCATTCGTGGGATGTGGGTGTCATTGGCTGAGCCAGCTTGGTCCACCCCTAATAACCTTTGTCCAGAGGGCATTTTTAAGAGTCAACCACATTGCTGTGGGCCTGGAGTCACATGTAGGCCAGACCAGGTAAGGAGAGCAGATTCCCTTCCCTAAAGGACATTCATGAACCAGGTGGGTTTTTACAACAACTGGGAATGGTTTCGTGGTCATCATTAGAATTTTAATTCCAGATATTTACTGAATTCCACCATCTCCCGTGGTGGGATTTGAACTCAGGACGCCAAAGCATTACCCTGGGTCACCAATCAATGACAATACCACTACACCACCACTTATTTTAATTAAAATAAAAACAAAATGCTGTGGGTATTGGAAATCTGGAATAAAAACAGAAAATGCTGGAAAAACTCAAGACGTCTGGCTGCATCTGGAGAGAGAAAAACAGAGCTCATGGCTAGAATTTTCAGGTCAGCCCTGCTCGGTGACGCGTAAAATGACGCGCGGTGACATTGGGCATGCGTTCCAATGTCACCGCATGTCATTCAAATCTTCAGTTCGGCAGGTCGGCTGCGCGCCCGCCGAACTGTCAAAGGCCTGTTACGGCCATTTAAATATCAATTAAAGGAATTAACAGAGCTGCCCGTCCAACCTTAAGGTTGGAGGGCAGGCGAAGAGCCCAGGCGGCCTTCGCATTTATCATGAAACCTCATCCACGGGCGGAATGAGGTTTCACTATTAAAATTTTTAAAAATCAAACTAATCTCCCTGAGGTAGCTCTGTGCCTCAGGGTGATTTTGCGCATGCGCGAAAGACTCAGCCTCCTCTCCCCGCCAGCACAGGGAGCACTCAGCGCTTCCGGGTGCGCATCATGCTGGGTGTGCCTTAATTGGCCCATCCACATAAAATGGCGGCGCTCAGCCAATCCCCGCGATCAGCTGCACACCCGTCTGCACCCGATGCCGTCCAACCCCCCTGACAGGAGAAAATTCTCCCCCATGTTTTTGAGTCGAAAATAAGGGAAATAATGCAGCACATCATCCCAGTTAAGTAATGGGCAGAAACATTAAGGCCATAAAGGTATGTAAATAGCTAAGGAAGGCAGGAGCTAGGTGAAATGTGAAAAAATGGGAGATGGAAAGCATGGAAAATCTAGGCGCCAAGGTCAAAATTGAAACAGGTTTGAAAATGAAGATACACCAAAGTCTGAAGTCACTGAGGTTAATGTTCAAACCAGAGGGTGCTGAGGAGAAGGATGGGATATTGTTCTTGAAATTTGAGTTGAGTTTTATAGGCCAATGACAGAGAGGTTGTTGACTTCTCAATAACTTATGAAGAGCTTATGGATATGATCAGGGGTGAAAGTCTGTATCCTAACATACTCTATCAGAAGATATTGATACACCAATACACTGCCATTAGATCTCACAATTAGATCTCAATAATTGGGGCTGACTTTGAATTACAGCAAAATATTTGATAGGTAAATTGGTGCTACATTAATGATTTGAGAGCTTAATGTATTTGTATGCAATACAAATCAGTGGTAATCATGGCTATTTTGTTGTCTATTTATAAGAATGTAAAAAGCCTCTAAATGCTGGAAGCTGAAGTATAATAGAAAATGCAGGAAATACACAGCAGGTCAATCACCAACTGAAAAGAAAAAAAGATCAGTTAACTTGTCAAATGTTTACCCCTCAGCAGAATTGAAAATTTAGTGGGGTTGAAAAAAACAGAAAGCAAAAAGGGAGAGGAAGAAATAATTAATTATTCAAGTTCCAGATAAGGTGTTAAAGCGCCTAAAGACCTGCAAACTGCTCAGTAGGAAGCTGTTAAATAATCTTGTTTAATTAATTTATCACCCTAGAAAATGTCCTAACGTGAGGTTGTCACAATCTACTGTAGAGTATGCACTCCATTCATAGAAAAAACTTCAAGTCACTTAGCATTTTTACTTATTGTAAATATTTTAAATAACTGCAATCCATACTTAGTCTCATAGTTCCACAAGCGTATAGATCGGTCTACGGAACTGGTGGCAATGAGGGGTTTTCGAATGCATATATCCAGTCCTGTAATTATACTGGAGTGGAAGGATTGGGAGAGAAATTCAAAATGTGCCAGCTCACCCTGTTAAAAATGACAAAATAGATTTGAAAATATCCAAATTAATAGAATAAACATATAGTCAAATGTCACTGCAGCTTCTCATAGTACAGCATATGAATCATGTAGCAGAATTACCATTTTGGGGTTAGACTTTAAAATTAAATTAATTCATTCAGTACTGGAATGTGTTATGTTACAGCTATCCAGTCAATGAATTGTGATATTATTGTACAGTCTTGCAACTCTTGAGCAATGGTTTATGTTAAATTTAAACTTGATATTCTGCTGCAGATTTTCATTTGCTAAGTTTTCATTTCATGCAAACACTGGAGTTATTCTTGAGCTGCTCAGTCTGTGCTCACCTTACTTATTTCAGCAGAAGATAACGTGATGCTATACAACTGGCTCTTATTCGTGCTCACAATTAGTGCCTCCTCTGAGGGGCTGAGACAAAGAGTTGAAATCTCTTGCTGTTCTGCTAGGGTTGGATCTGTGCTGTATGGATCCTGTGGAATCTGGAGGGCAACAGAGAATAGGATTTCTGACAACAAGGTGATGTTGAGGAGAGGATACACCTTACATAATTAAATCTTCTGACAAAAAATACCTAAAATGGTATTGATCAACAGTAAAGGAAACCATCACCCCTAGTGTCTCCTGGAGCTCTCCACCACCTGCAAGTTCCCCTCCAAGTCACACACCATACTGACTTGGAAATATATTGAGGCTGAGTCAAAATCCTGGAACTCTCTACTTAACATCGCTGCAGGAATAGCTACACCAAACAGACTGCAGTGATTCAAGAAAGTGGCTCAACATCACCTCCCCAAGGGCAATTAGGGCAATAAATGCTGTCCTTGCCAGTGATGCCCGCATCCTATGAACAAAATAAATGGAAGGCAGAAAACGGAATCTTATGGGGGAGATTAAACTAGCTTCTGGTGATGGAAGACTGGAACTGAATTACCTTCCAAAGCAGTATCAACCCTGAATTACCTAACTGATCCACGGCACTGTTAAGGACTGTCCATCTAGCCTATCTCATTACTGGGACCTGAGTGGTAGACCCATTTGAAGGGACTGGGCTACTTCCCACATAGTTCTAAATAACCTTGCAAGCCAACGTCCTAATCAGAGGATGGTTCTAGCTAAAGAAGCAACCAAACATTTACCAATGCTGTGTGCTGATCAGCAGTGTACTTTTAACTAGTTAAACTCCAGCAATACTCCTGGGCATACGTGAGTCATTAATGATTTCCTGTTGCCAAGCTATGCCTAAGCTTGCTAGAAAAAGGTACATGGTGCATGCCCCAAAGGACAACATATGTGCCTTCCTTTTTGGGAAAAAGTAAACTCTACCCATAGGGATTTCTCAGAAGCTAAATTTGAGACTCGTAGGGTGTAGTCATACTGTAGTTACTTACTGATCTAACTTTTGCCAGCTTCTGTTAATGCCATTTTTAGAAATAAAATATTTCACTTTTTTGATGGTTAGAAATACTTTATTGCTTTTTAAATTAGAGCATAATACTTAAAAAGAACATTGGATATTCTTACTTGTATTTTTTTCCAATTTACTAAATGCATAATCTACTTTAAGTTCTTTTCCAATAAGCTTGCAGTAGTAATGTCTAAATGAGTGAAACAGTTTTCCACCAACACCAGTTGGGTATTGCATGGAGATGGTGGACCACTCTTAATTTAAGCATATATCCTTAAGTTCTGATCTCCGGGAGCAAGATTGAGAAATATGTTTGCATAGTGTTGCTAGACTTACATTGATTCCCTGGGGGCAGGTTCTCAGAAGAACATAACGCAGGCAGTGCAGATAGCAGTCTGCAGCGTTGACTGCCACCAGACAATTGATGTAAGTCTGCAGAATGAACTTCTCCCTCAGTATTCTATGTAGAGTAAAAGGTTAATGGTTACGTTAATGAGACAATAATGTTATGATAATGTAAGCATGACATCAGGGTCAGATGACCAAGAGGCTCCTAGAGGGCAAAGACACAGAACAGTCTATCTAGTGAACCATGTATTTACCATGAGATCTTTGTAAATAGTTCTTAATAAATTGTTTCAAGAAAAATTAGATATTATCTTTAAGTCACTCATAGAATGAGTAAAACCTCATCAAAACATGGTGACAGCTCAAAACATTCTATCCAGATTGATGTTATAATCATTGACTAATCACAATACAGGGTTTTGGTTAGTCACATGATAGTCAGGATAAATATTTGCAAATAGATATCAGTTCAGCACCACTAAATAACAAGAGTTTATGCCATTATGAAATCCTTCAATTAAACTGGCATCATTTTTCAGACAGTGCATTTCATGTATTCACTAAAATGGATTTAAAAACCACTAACTATAGCAGGGGGTATAATTGTTGTCATTGCATATCTATACCTAATCACAACAACTATAAATGAGTAGCTTATATTTCCATTTCAAATTTACATTGTTAATTTCTAAAATTTAGTCCCCTTTGAATAAGCAGCTCAACAGGCCTCAGAAACTGTTCAGCATAGGAGCCAATTGTTGCCATAGATACTCCTGACAAGTATTATTTAAGTGCTTCAGTCTTATTTCCTGTGGAACTCACCTTAATCACCTTGGTTTTCTTGAAGGTATCTTTCTCCTCTCCTTTTTCAAAGACATACACAGCAGCAGGTCCAGCAGAGCACATAAACCCTTTGGAATAAATTGTTATTGCTGTAACCTTGGGTTGAGGAGTTGAAGGTGGAGGCAAGGTGCTGATGGAAGCAGTCTTTCTGTTAGGTAGTAACACCAAAGATATTACTTAAAATAATGTATTTCTTAGTAATAGTTCTAATTCACAACATAAATCAATGGAGAATCTATAACCAATGGGAACACTGAATTGCTAATGACAAATGTGATGACTCAATTTGCTGAAAGTACTTGCTATAATAAACTGATTTATTCAATACACAAATTAATTCTAGAAGTTGAATTGGTGCCCACAGCTCAGTTAACTTTAATTTCAAATTCATCTGTTAAAATGTATTTATATTGAAATAGTAGCCATTTCTACTAGGTACATTACTGTGCCTTTTGATATTTTGTTTTTTTGCGCAAAATGTCATCTCAAATTAATTAATGTTAATCCACAATTTACTTTGGCTTTCTCACATCAGCACTCTGTTGGCTTGCCAATTTATATTGGGAAAAGGTTGTCAAGAAGGAAATGTATACAGCAACAGGATAATTTCATCCCAAAGTTAAATACGCACAGAGTTCAAAATGGAACTGCGAATAGAAAGGGGGTAAGAGGTAAAAACATAGGGTATCATCTGTGTGTTATATAGGGAGGAAAGAGATGGCAATGACAGGGGAGCTAAATAAGAACATAAGAAATAGGAGCAGGAGTAGGCCATTCAGCCCTTTGAGCCACTCCGCCATTCAATGAGATCATGGCTGATCTTCTACTTCAACACCATTTTCCTGCATTATCCCTATATCCCTTGATGTGTTTAATATGAAGAAATCTGTCAATCTCAGTTTTGAACATACTCAACGGCTGAGCCTCCACAGGCCTATGGGGCAGAGCATTCCAAAAATACACCACCCTCCGAGTGAAGAAATTACTCTCATCTCAGTCCTAAATGGCCTGCTTCTTATTCTGAGACTGTCCCCTGGTTCTATAATCCCCAGCCAGGGATGACAATAGAGGAAACAGAAATGGATGAAGAGGAAAATGAAAGGGGCAGATATTGGGATCAGCACTTTGGGCCAGGGGCTAGAAAGAAAACTAGCTGTTGTTGGTGGGAGAGGAATAGGAATGACAGCATTAACTGAAAGGGAGTGGGGAGGGACAGTGATAGAAAGACCTTTTGAAGGGGGGGATGGAGGAAATATCTGTGCTGCAACCATTCTACAATTCTATGAAAAGAAGTACCAACATTAACTCTGGGGTAGGTAGGTTTGAAGTATCAGCATAAGTTACAGGCAGGGTGCTGTGGAGTTCCAACATAACTTTGGGGGGTGGGGGAGGTTATCCTTATGAACTCCAGGGGTATCAGGAGTTTCAGGATAAATTCTAGGGAGGGGATGGAGTATCAGCATAAACTCAGGGGGTTTGGAGGGGTATCAGCATAAATTCTAAGTGGGGTGGACTATCAATATAAACTCTGGGGTGTTGGGCCCAGGAGGATTGTGGGAGAGAGTTTATCAGCAGAAATACACGGAGGGGGTAGTATCAGCATAACCTCTGGGTGGATGGGCGGATATCAGCACGAATTTTAGTGGGACTGGGAGTGGAGTATCAGCATAAACTCTGGGAGTCAGGTGGGGGAGCACCAGCCACTCCTATTATTTTGCAGATTACATGGCTGCAACAGTGGAGAGGGGAGAGATGGAGGGACTGAAGAAGTGTCTAATCATTGATGCTATATCTATCATGTTGTTGGCCAGGTTTGATGGACCAGGATGGTCTTTTTCTGTATATCAATTTTGCTTGTTCTTGTTGGTAATGATTTCCACTGGGCACAAAAATTACATCACCTTTAATACATAAAGAGCTGTGTGCTAGAGTCGAAGATTTGTCTCAATACCATCCATGTTTGGAGCTCAAAATTTAATGGCAGATGGTAACTTAGGGTTCACAAGATCACCCTAATCATAATGAATTCATCAGAATTGTCAAGTTTATTGGAACTGTCAAGAGAGCTGTCAAAAGGGGCTGTCAGGCTGTCAAGGCATTTAAAATTCCTGCCCTTCAAATATTTGAAAAAGCTGATTGCAATGTTAAAACTTCAGTGCTTGCTATTTCACTCTGTTTGTCGATATAGGCCTGAGGGTTATCATTACAGCATGAGTACTGCGTGACTGATTTCACAACCTTTCATTAATACAGTGGGATGCACGCTAGGTCACAGTTTTATTGACAACTTCAAGTGGTTATAAACTCTTTGAAGTAAGACTGTGAATTCCAATGTTTGTTTTTAAAGGGATTAAAATAAATTAAATGTAGTGAATGGGTTTTCATCAATAAGAATATTTTATTTTGAAATACTGAATTCATCAATAGACACTTAATAACTTCTCAGCATGGGTCCTGAGGGGCATGGGGTGGGCAGGGGGGCATAGGCTGGCATAAAGAGTATAAGAGGCTATGGGAGACGAGGGTGGGGGTCATGGGTTGACATGGATGGGGCAAGAGGAGTGTGTGGGGGCATAAGGATTGAGGGTTGGAGGGCTGTTTTTTTTGCTTTATTGTTTTTTCTCATTGTTTCAGCAAAGTGCCCATGCACCAAGGCAGGCTTTCCGCCCAGCCCAGCCCAGAAACTGCCTTCGCACCCAACAGCCTCCGCAGTGTTTCCAGGGTTGCCCGCCATGACTCCCATAAAATCCAGATCCCAGGAATGAAAATCAAAAGTTCTGGGGCCTTTTTTCCTGGGTGGGTTTTCAGAGCGGGGAGTTGTCCCGACTCTGCGCTCCCTAATCGGGAACAAAAATTCAGGCCTCCAGGTTAATATTTACAGAGGATCTCCAACACAGAACTGCTTGAGAATCATTACAACAACTATTGAGAAAATAGAGCAAGTTAGGGGCCATACTGTCTCCACTCATACTGTACCTGAGTTCTAATGCTACGGTATACTCCCAGCGCAGTTCAGCCAATTCAAACAGGTAAATTTTTCCCATGTCAGTGCCAACAATGATGCGATCGTCAGGCATCCAAGCATGTGTGAGAAAGTTCTGTAGCTCAATCTTTTGGAAGTTCGTTTGTTTGAGATTTCCATCAGCATATCGTAATAGTTTTAAAACACCATCCCCAATCACGCAGATCTGTGTGTTATCTTGAGGATTAAAGCTGATCTAACATAAAAAAAGAAAATCACTAGCTAGCATATACAGTGCGTTACTGGGATCTGAATGATACATGTGATACATTTAGCAGATTGTACTGCACTTTGTGTTGAAGGACAAAGTAATTATTGGAACCAATTACAGAACAAAACTTCCATGACAGTGATGCTACATTCCTGTTCTTATGCAAATACATTAATGTCCATGTATAGGGAGGCTTTGGCCAGAGTGCCTCCACTGCCTGGGATCATCACTCCTCTCATGCCCGGATCCTTCATGATGGACTCAGCAAAGTGTTCTATGCAACACACAAACAGGACAGGGGAGAGAGGGCAGCCCTGCCTGACTCCAGATTTAATAGGAAAGCTTTCTGATTCCCACCCATTGATTGATACTGCGCTACTGATGTCAGTGTAGAGCAGTTAGATCCAGTTGCAGATTCCCTCCCCAAACCCCATTTTGGAGAGCACATCCACCATGTAGGTGCACGGTATTCTGTCAAAGGCCTTCTGATCCAGGCTGATGAGGTAGGTGTCCACACCCCTGTCCTGTCCTGTACATAGGCAATCGTATCCCTGAGTAGCACAAGGCTGTCAGAGATCTTTCTGCTGGGTGCAGAGCAGGTCTGGTCAGGGTGGATCTTGGGTCCAGAGCAGACTTGACCCGATTAGCAATGACCTTGGACAGGATCTTATAGTCCACATTCAACAGTGAAATGGGTCACCAATTTCTAATTTGCTCCCTTTCCCGCTTCTGCTTGTAGACGAGGGTGATGATGCCTTTCCTCATGGATTCTGACTTGCTGCCAGCCAGAAGCATACTCTCGTACACTTCTAGCAGGTCTGAGCCAATCCAGTCCCACAGAGCCGAATACGACTCAGCCGGCAAGCCGTCGCTTTCAGGAGTCTTACTTTTCTCGAAGGACTCAAGGGCCTTAGTCAGTTCATC
Source organism: Cetorhinus maximus (assembly GCF_964194155.1). Taxonomy (NCBI): domain Eukaryota; kingdom Metazoa; phylum Chordata; class Chondrichthyes; order Lamniformes; family Cetorhinidae; genus Cetorhinus; species Cetorhinus maximus. The sequence goes on along the minus strand of NC_135895.1, from coordinate 24,784,173 downwards.
AGGACTTAGCGGTTTGTCCAGACCCTCCCGTGTACAGTTGTCTAAGACCTCCTTGATAGAGGACAGGAAAGACTGGGAGGCTGTGCTGTCTGTGGGCTTCATGTCATACAATCTGACATAAAAGGGTTTGCTGCTCCTCAAAATGTCAGACTGCGATGACTTTACTGAGCCATCTACTTCCTTCATGCTGATCATAGAGCTCTCTCTGTGTACTTTTAGGAAGAAAAAACTTGAGCACGCCTCATCCTGCTCCACGGAGCGGACTCTGGACTGGAAGATGATCTTGGAGGCCTCCGAGGCAAAGACCGAGGCTTGCTGGCTCTTCACCTCCTGGAGTTCTTTCTTGACATCGACCCCCATCGACTGCAGCCGGATCAAGTTCTGCATGTCTTTCTGGAGTCCAACCTTTGTAATCCCTCTCGAGTTCCTCAATGTTCTGTGGGGTCAGCAGATGCACGTTCAGCTTCCATGTCCCCCTGCTAACCCTCTGGTCTTACTGTAAGTGACAGTCAGCCAGTAGGAGGCAGTGGTCAGAGAAGAACACCGGCTTGACGTCGTTGGATCTGACTGTGAACGCACGGAACACAAACAGGAAGTCTATCCTGGAACAGATGGACCTGTCTGGCCGCGACCAGGTGTATCTATGCTGCGCTCCATCTGCAGGGTTGCTGAAGACGTCATGCAGCTTGGCATCCTTTACTGTTTCCATCAGGGATCTGGACATAGCGTCCAATCTTCTGGCGGCCCTGCCGGATTGTCCAGCCGCATCGATGATGCAGTTGAAGTCACCGCCCAGAATGACCGGCCTGGAGGTCGCCAGCAGCAGTGGGAGCTGCTGAAGGACCACCAGCTGCTCGCTCTTTTGAGCCGGGGCGAACACGTTAATTAACCGGAGTGGAGCATTCTTGTACATTACGTCTGCTATGAGGAGGCGTCCACCTACCACCTCCTTGACCTCAGAGACGGTGAAGTTGCCTCCCCACAGAAGAAGACCCAGGCTGGAGGAACGTGAGTCATTTCCTCCTGACCAGATCGATGGCCCATGGGACCACCATCGTGACCCATTGCCTGTAGGAGCTGAGGTGCGGTATCGCACACTCCTGCAGAAACAGCAGGTCAACTTTGACCTTGGCAAGGTAATCCAAGGTCACAACACATCACGTAGTAGATTTAATGCTACGCACATTTATGGATACAATCTTTATCCCCATTTTTAAAGCATTTTGTCGCTTATCAAACCTGTTGTCTTTGAGAGTTCCAGACCTTTGGTCTGCTCCTGCATACCCATAGTGTTCACAAACTGTCTCACTTTGGATGGGCTGAGGAAACTGTCCTGAACCACCCCATTGGAAATGTTCCACTCAGGTGGCATCTGGGGGTTCGTGCAAGGAACGAGCTTTGAATTGTTCTCTGTTGAAGAAGTCTCTCCGATCCACTTCCCCTCTGGTCGTTGCTGCTCCCGGCTTCCCGGAGCTGGCATGCGCTGGCCTCTTCAAGTTGTGGGCAAAGTTGGGGTGCGCTGATCTCCTCATTGTCCCCAATGTTCTGGAGCTTGGGTGTCTCATCCTTGACCTCCCTAGAGCTTTGCCGCTCCTTCTGTTGGTGCCACCCTTGCCCTTCTTTGTCCGAAGAGCAGCAGCCCTTGTCATCCGTGTCGGATGGGAGGCGGATCTAGCCACCCGTCTGGGAAGTGGCTTGGTCCCTTCTTAGCCCCTTCTTCTTTTTAGCCCTCTTCACCAGCTGCCACTTCCCCTGTTGATTTTCTGCTGGTTCATCCTCCATTGATTCGCTCTGCTGAGGGGTGGGAGGTTCAGGGGATAGTGCAGTTGTTTGGTTGTCTGCTGCCTCAATCTTTTCCTTCATCTTGTCTCTCTCCATGTCCTCCTTTGTCCTGTTGTGCTCGCTGGAGGCCTTGGTGGTTGGGGGGGTTGCAAGTGTCCTTGGTAGCAGTGACACTAAACATTTAATCTGCTTCCCCCTCGTTGGTTTTGGCCACCTGTGCATAAGTGAGGTAGCATTTGGGGCAGGTCTTGTAGAGGTGCCTGACTTGCCACACAGGTTGCAGTACTTAGTCTGTTTGCAGTCCTTTGTTTGGTGCCCTTGCTGCTTGCAATTCTTGCAGAGGATGGCGTTGCAGTTAGCCGCCACATGACCACACTTGCCGCATGAGCGACAAAGTTTGGGCTGCCCAGCGTAGACAAGGTAGCCGCGGCTTCCCCCAATAGCGAAGCTGGAAGGAGGGTGGAGGATGGCTCCCTTACCAAGCGCCTTGAGTGTGACCTTGACCTGGCATTTGCTGGTCCAAATCCTGAAGGCGTCTTTAACCTCGGTGCAGTTGCCAACCTTGTCGATGTACTTGACGAGGAAGGCGAGCACATCGGTGACAAGGACTTGCGGGATGAAGGGGTGCACAGTCACCACACGGTCCCGTTGCAATGGCAGAGCAAAGAGTGGCTCCACTGTCAGGATCCTCATCTGCGGCTGGTCTCTCTTTTCCTTGAACACCTTCAGGAACTTGACGCAGGCAGCAACATTCTTGAAGGTCACGTTGAAGTGTCCAGCGCTGGGGAAGTCCTGCAGGCAGTAGATCTCCGCGGCTTCAAATTCACACGACTCCAAAAAGGATTTGCTTAATGAAGAAGGCATGATCCATGGGTGTTTGTCCTTCGCTGTCCGTCTCCGCCACCCTAATGGTATTACGTACCCCCCGGTTTGGGGCTCGACTGGTTATAGCCATCGCCTCACTACACTTGATCTTAGTCAAAAGGCCAAGTAGTTGGACCGTGCTGTACCACCTATCCCTCATGGAAAAATTTATGCAGAGAAACACCTTTGACCACAAATCCATCAGGCAGTGGTCGGCACGTAATGTCCTAAAGGCCCTGCGGGAAAAGGAGAGGGTGGATCCTGTCGAATGGTTCCCCGAGCAGGCTGTCAAAGTCATTCGGCAGAATACCTCATCACCAGAACTTTCTAACAAGCACCAAGATGTAGCTTGGCTGGTGGTGAGAAAGGCCCTCCCCGTCAGATCCTTCCTACACGTCAGGAATCTCACCTCCTCTGCATCTCGAGGTGGCTGTGGTGGGGAAGAGACTGTTGTTCACCTCCTTGTTGAATGTGCCTTTGCAAAGAAGGTCTGAAAAGAGATGCAGTGGTTTTTGTCGAGGTTCATCCCGAGCAGTTCTGTGACACAGGGCTCTGTGCTCTACGGGCTGTTCCCAGGGACACACACCGAGACAAACATCAACTGCAACTGGAGGATCATCAACTCAGTGACAGATGCTCTTTGGTCTGCCCGAAATTTGTTGGTCTTCCAGTGCAAAGAGTTGTCCCCGACCGAGTGTTGCAGACTGGCACATTCCAAGGTCCAGGACTACATGCTGAGGGATGCAGTAAAGCTTGGGTCAGCTGCCGCAAGGCGCAGTGAAGAAGGGTCGCTGTCTAAGACCTTTCTGCCATAGTGCACTGAGGGGCTGGGAATTGCAAAGACCCCTTGGGCTGTACGACTCACAAATATCATATGTAGTGAATATTAAATGTATCATAATTGTATTGAAGCACCTCAGAGTGCAATATAATGTATGTAGATAGTGCAATGGGATTGGAGTTGTCTGCCTGTCTGTAATGACCACATTGAAATGACTGTAATATTCATTGATTGTATTGAAGCACTTTGTGATCTATGTGTAAAAGTTGAATATGATTGCACTTTTTGTGATGGCCATTTAGAAATGTTTCGTAATGTTCTTTCTGATATTTTATGAATAAAGTATATTTTTCCAAAAAAAAACTCTCAGCAGGCGAGACTTCCGTCTTTGAGGTCCTTAATCCTGGGGAAGGCTCACCGCTGCCCAATTAAGTGCCTGATTGGCACTTAATTCAGTGGGCCTTCCTGAAAAGAGGTGACGCAGGACTCTCGTCAGCTCTCCAGCTGATGTGCGAGACCCCGTCACCTGAATTAAATGTCTACACTTGAACCCTGAAATTTTAACTCAGGCACATGGGAGCTGAGAGGGACAGCAAACCATCCTGACTTCAATGGAATGAGGCCTGGGTTATTTTATCTTCATGGTTTCATTCACATGCTTTCGATCATTGCCATGCATAACTGGCCGGTGATGTAATGAAGAGAATGAGCTTTTTAAAATATCTGAGCAATGGGATTAAGGAAGGATTTCCACTTTCTCTCTCTCCCAAGTTGAAAGTAGGAAGAGGGGAAATAATGTCAACTATCATACTCATTATGTGAATCTAGTTTTACTTATTCTCTCATTTAAGTTTAAATATAGTGGAAAATATTAAATATATGGTCAAGACTGTCAGAGAAAGAGAAAGATTTTGCATTTCGCTAAATCTTCCCTTCTACTTTGTAATTGTTTTAGTAGTTTTTCATGAAACAAATATAAAAGTGGATCCAGACTTCAGCACTGACATGAATGCCGACTGATCCTTGATCCCAAATCCTGATGGAAAGCTTTGTAAATTAGAAACATATTTCAGTTTGAATTAATAGTCAGCTTTCTAAATAAATTAGAAATAATGGTAACTGAAGTTAATGGCATGGATTAACCAAAAATTACCTGGTAAATAGGATTTGTGTTAGTTGTAGTTTTCATAACACCAATGATTTTCTGTTTCTTCCATAAGCAGTAGATCAGTGTCCAATCAGGTTTCCCAGACTGCGCAATCAGGTACTTGGAGTCTGGCGAGAAGGCAATATTGACAAACTCCTGAGCCTGAAGATCATTCACACTTAGTAACTTTTTCTTTCTACTTTGATCATGCTGTATATCGTATATAGCCACTGTGGCTTTTTCACCCTTTTCAGAAATGGCCAGATATCGTCGATTGGGACTAAGGGCAAGGGCCAACATCCCTTGGCTTTTTTCAGAGCCTGAATTCAACAATACAACACAAATATAGGTTATTAGTCAATGCCCTTTAATATCTGTAGAATATTAATTATGAATATCTGTAGAATCATGATGGCATATAGTATGGCAAGATCAAAAGTAGAATCTTGCATTTTCTTTAATGGAGAGAGGAAAATTGGATGCGTTGATATAGAACAGACAGTCTGGAAGGAAAGTGTATTAGTTGTACAAGTGCACTACATAACAGAATTCAGATTGTAGCATGTCCCACATACAACAAGCTTATGATGTCAGCTGAGCCACCTAGACAGGGCTGTTTGGCAGATGGGAGCTGCTTTTAATGGAAAGTCAATACATGAGCCGTTCCACCTTTTTTTATTCATTCATGGGACGTGGGCTTCGCTGGCTGAGCCAGCATTTATTGCCCATAAGAAGGTGGTGGTGAGCTGCCTTCTTGAAACACCGCAGTCCCTGTAGTGTAGGTACACCCACAGTGCTGTTAGGGAGGAAGTTCCAGGATTTTGACCCAGCGACGATGAAGGGACGGCAATATATTTCCAAGTCAAGATGGTGAAATGTTGGAGGGGAACTTCCAGGTGGTGTTCCCATGTGCCTGATGCCCTTGTCCTTCTAGATGGTCATGGGTTTGGAAGGTGCTGTTAAAGGAGCCTTGGTGAATTCCTGTCTTGCATCTTGTAGGTGGTACATACTGCTGCTACTGTGCGTCGGTGGTGGAGGGTGTGAATGTTGTGGATGTGGTGCCAATCAAGTGGGCTGCTTTGTCCTGGATGGTGTCAAGCTTCTTGAGTGTTGTGGGAGCTACACTCATCCAGGCAAGTGGGGAGTATTCCATCACACTCCTGACTTGTGCCTTGTCGATGTTGGACAGGCTTTGGGGTGTCAGGAGGCGAGTTACTCGTCGTACGATTCCTAGCCTCTGATCTGCTCTTGTAGCTACAGTATTTATATGGCTGGTCCAGTTCAGTTTATGGTCAATGCTAACCCACAGGATGTTGATAGTGGGGGATTCAGTGATGGCAATGACATTGACCATCAAGAAATGATGGTTGGATTCTCTCTTGCTGGGGATGGTCATGGCCTGACACTTGTGTGGCGCGAATGTTACTTGCCACTTGTCAGCCCAAGCCTGGATATTGTCCAGGTCTTGCTGCATTTGGACATAGACTGCTTTAGTATCTGAGGAGTCACGAATGGTGCTGAACATTGTGCAATCATCAGTGAACATCCCCACTTCTAACCTTATCATGGAAGGAAGGTCATTTATGAAGCAGCTGAAGATGGTTGGGCCGAGGACACTACCCTGAGGAACTCCTGCCGTGATGTCCTGGAGTGGAGATGACTGACCTCCAACAATCACAACCATCTTCCTTTGTGCGAGGTATGACTCCAACCAGCGGAGAGTTTTCCCACTGATTCCCATTGACTCCAGTTTTGCTAGGGCTCCTTGATGCCACACTCTGTCAAATGCTGCCTTGACATCAAGGGCAGTCACTCTCATCTCACCTCTAGAGTTCAGCTCTTTTGTCCATGTTTAAACCAGGGCTGTAATGAGGTCAGGAGCTGAGTGGCCCTGGCGGAACCCAAACTCAGAACAGTGAGCAGGTTATTGCTAAGCAATTGCTGCTTATAGCACTGTTGATGACCCCTTCCATTACTTAACTGTTGATGGAGAGTAGACTGGTGGGGTGGTAATTGGCCAGGTTGGATTTGTCCTGCTTTTTGTGTACAGGACATACGTGGGCAATCTTCCACATAGCCGGGTAGATGCCAGTGTTGTACTGGAACAGCTTGGCTAGGGGCACAGCAAGTTCTGGAGCACAAGTCTTCAGTACTATTGCTGGAATATTGTCAGGTCCCATAGCCTTTGCAGTATCCAGTGTCTTCAGCCGTTTCTTGATATCGTGTGGAGTGAATCGAATTGGCTGAAGACGGGCATCTGTGGTGATGGGGGCCTCCGAAGGAGGCTGAGATGGATCATCCATTCAGCACTTATGGCTGAAGATTGTAGCAAATGCTTCAACCTTATCTTTTGCACTGATGTGCTGGGCTCCTCCATCATTGAGGATGGGGATATTTGTGGAGCCTCCTCCTCCAGTGAGTTGTTTAATTGTCCACCACCATTCACGACTGGTTGTGGCAGGACTGCATAGCTTAGATTTGATCCATTGGACATGCCATTGACCATCAAGAAGTGATGGTTGGATTCTCTCTTGTTGGCGATAGTCATGGCCTGACACTTGTGTGGCGCGAATGTTACTTGCCCAAGCCCAATGTCAGCCCAAGCCTGGATATTGTACAGGTCTTGCTTCATTTGGACATGAACTGTGATGGTATCTCAGGAGTCATGAATGATGCTGAACATTGTACAATCATCAGCAAACATTCCCAATTCTGACCTTATGGTGGAAGGAAGGTCATTGATGAAGCAGCTGAAGATGGTTGGGCCTAGGACACCACCCGGAGGAACACCTGCAGTGATGTCCTGGAATTGAGATGATTGACTTTCAACGGCCACAACCATCTTCCTTTGGGCGAGGCATGACTCCAACCAGCAGAGAGTTTTCCCCCTGATTCTCACTGGCTATAATTTTGCTAGGGCTCCTTGATGCCACACTCGGTCAAATGCTGCCTTGATGTCAAAGGCAGTCACTCTCACCTCACCTTGGGAGTTCAGCTCTTTCGTCCATGTTTGAACCAAGGCTGTACTGAAGTCAGGAGCTGAGTGGCCCTAGCAGAACCCAAACTGAGCGTCAGTGAGCAGGTTATTGCTAAACATGTGCCGCTTGATAGCACTGTTGCTGACGCCTTCAATCACTTTACTGGTGATGGAGGATGGACTGATGGGGCAGTAATTGACCGGGTTGGATTTGTCCTGCTTTTTGTGTACAGGACATACCAAGGCAACTTTCCACATTGTCGGGTAAATGCTAGTGTTGTAGCTGTACTGTACAGCTTAGCTAGATGCACAACAAGTTCTGGAACACAAGTCTTCAGTACTATTCCCGGAATATTGTCAGGTCCCATAGCTTTTACAGTATCCAGTGCCTTCGGCCATTTCTTGATATCACGTGGAGTGAATCAAATTGGCTGAAGACTGGCATCGGCAATGCTGGGAACCTCTGGAGGAGGCTGAGATGGACCATCCACTCGGCACTTCTGGCTGAAGATTGTTGCAAATGTTTCAGCCTTATCTTTTGCACTGACGTGCTGGGCTCCCCCATCATTGAGATTAGGGATATTTGTGGAGCCGCCTCCTCCAATGAGTTTTTAAATTGTCCACCATCATTCACAACTGGATGTGGCACTGCAGAGCTTAGATCTGACCTGTTGGTTGTGGAATCATTTGTTGCTTATTCTGTTTGCACTCAAGTAGTCCCATGTTGTAGCTTCACCAGGTCGACACCTCATTTTTAGGTGTGCCTGGTGGTGCTGCTGCTGGCATGCGCTCCTGCACTCTTCATTAAACCAGAGTTGATCCCCTGGCTTAGTGGTAATGGTAGAGTGGGGGGATATGCCAGATTATGAGGTTACAGATTGTGGTTGAGTACAATTCTGCTGCTTTTGGTGGCCCATAGTGCTTCATGGCTATCCAGTCTTGAGTTGCTAAATCTGTTCAAAGCCTATCCCAATTAGCACGGTGGTAGTGCCACACAACACAGCTGCTCTGGCAAATTTTCTAGCACCTAGTTTCAGAAGTATTGGGACAAGTTAACTCTTAATCAGAGGTAGTGAGTGGAACTTAATATAGGTGACAGGGGCCTTGCCCGCCAGCAAGAGCTCCAATTTGCCCCTTTTCAGGAAGGCCCGCTGTGTTAACTGACTATAAGACACTTAACAATGTGGCCACAGGCCTTCCCTTTGCTCAAGGACCCTGGGATGGATATCCAGTCTGCCGAGAGCTGCCAGTAAATCACAGGCCAGTCGTTCTTCATTACTCGGCAGCACCACTGGGGAGAAAGTGGCTGCTACCAGTAATGCAACCACCCAAGGGCCAGGGTTGTCGGGTGAACCAGGCCATAGGTGAGGGATGGCAGGAAGGCGTTCACAAGTTGTGAGTTGCGGAGAAGGTTTTTCCACAGCAAGGCAAGGGAATGGATCTCAGCAGTGCCCCCCACCCCACCCTTCCCAATGCCGAGTCCCTTGATCAGGCACTGACTGCCTGACATTGAGGGATGTCCCTGGAAGCGGACAAGCTACCCCAATAGGATTTGCTTTTGAGGCTTCCTGCATGGTGAGTCTCTCGCTGGGTGAATAGCAGTGGCGATGGGTTGAGGGCCTTAAGTGGGTATTAATTGCCCTTCACCAGCCTTCTCACCATGGATTTAATTAGGGCAGAGGCAGGAAGGCATCAGGGTCCATTAAATGACCACTGCCAGCAAACTCACCACTGGGGAGGGCATTAAATTCTGCCCAGTGTGTGGTATTGGGACAAGTTAAAAGGAGGTTTTTTTTTTACAGTAACTTTTCTCAGCTGTATGGAATGCACAAGGGACAGCTAACACACATTGAAGCTGAGAGTTCACCTGCTGCTTGGAACATGCTAAGCAATATAATTGGTGTCTGAAAATGGGGAGGGGTTGTCACTTTTAAGATTTAGTGCCACAAAATTAAACACTGTACACTTCCCACAGATTCCTGTCACGGATGAGTTGGATGAAGAACCATCATCAATTGAGCTCGGGAAGACTACAGACCACCGGAAGGGCACCTGGCAAGGAAGGAATCTCAATCAAACTGCTCAAGCACAGAAAGTCCCATCTATTGCTACACCTTTATGAGCTTCCCCTTTTCTGCAGGAAGGTAGGCTCTGTTCCACAGGAGATGCTTAATACCAAAATCATGAATACAAAAGCAAAAGCTACAGAGGAGACTGCAGTGACCACAGGGGCATCTTACTCCTTAGCATCACAGGGAAGGCCTTTGCTAGGGTTATACTTAAAAGACACCATCCACTCACCAATCAAGCGTAACCAGAAGCACAGTGTGGTTTCCATGCCGGAAGATCTACTGACATGATCTTCTCCATATGCCAGCTACAAGAGAAGTTTAGGGAACAGGGTATACCCCTTTACCTTTACTTTCATCTTACTTTCTCACTGTGCCATTTGACACCGGCAACAGAACAGGGCTAAACAAGATTTTGGGAAAAATTGGCTGTCCACCAAAGCTGCTCAGAAAGACAATTTTATATTATTTATATACATATACTACATATGTAGATATGTGTAAATTTTTGTGTGCATATGTGTCTTCTTATAGATTATTTAAGATGATGAACCAATTCATTAGGATACAACCCTGAATCCTCTCTTTAAAGGGTGAAAAAGAAGTAAAGCTCCCATAACTTTGCTATATTTTTGACTGAATAGCACTTTCTTACAAAGTTAGAGATTTACATTCAGTGTCATAAATATTACCAGGCAGTAAGTGACAATGAAGGGCCCATGTAAGTGACAATGAAGGAGGAGGTGATGTGGTATTGTCACTGGACTAGTGATCCCAAGACCCAGGGTAATGCTCTGGGGTCCCGGGTTCGAATCCCGCCATGGCAGATGGTGATATTTGAATCCAATAAAAGTCTAAAGACTAACATGAAACAATTGTCGGTTGTGGTAAAAACCCATCTGGTTCACTAATGTCCCTTAGGGAAGGAAATCTGTCATCCTTACCTGGTCTGGCCTACTTGTGATCCAGACCCACAGCAATATTGTAACAAACCGCTACAAAGTCACAAAAAAGGAATAAAACCGGACGGACTACCCAGCATCGACCTAGGCACCGGAAACGACAACGGCAAACTCAGTCCTGTCAACGCTGCAAAGTCCTCCTTATTAACATCTGGGGGCTAGTGCCAAAATTGAGAGAGCTGTCTCACAAACTAGTCAAGCAATAGCCTGACATAGTTATCCTTGCAGAATCATACCTTACAGATAATGTTCCAGACACCACCATCACCATCCCTGGGTATGTCCTGTCTGACCGGCAGGACAGACCCAGCAGAGGTGGCAGCACAGTGGTATACAGTTGGGAGGGAATTGCCCTGGGAGTCCTCAACATTGACTCTGGACCCCAATGAAGTCTCATGGCATCAGGTCAAACATGGGCAAGGAAATCTCCTGCTGATTGCCACGTACTGCCTTCAGCTGATGAATCAATGCTCCTCCATGTTGAACACCACTTGGAGGAAGCACTGAGGGTGGCAAGGGCGCAGAATGTGCTCTGGGCGGGGGACTTCAATGTCCATCACCAAGAGTGGCTCGACAGCGCCACTACTGACTGAGCTGGCCGACTCCTAAGGGACATAGCTGCTAGACTGGGTCTGCAGTGGGTGGTGAGGGAACCAACAAGATAGAAAAGCATACTTGACCTCATCCTCACCAACCTACCTACCATAAATGCATCTGTCCATGACAGGATTAGTAAGAGTGATCACCTCACAGTCCTTGTGAAGACAAGTCCCACCTGCACATTAAGGATATCCTCATCGTGTTGTGTGGCACTACCATCGTGCTAAATGGGATAGATTTTGAACAGATCTAGCAACTAAAGACTGGGCATGCCTGAGGTGCTGTGGGCCATCAGCAGCAGCAGAACTGTACTCGAACACAATCTGTAACCGCATGGCCTGCATATCCCCCACTCTACCATTACCATCAACCCGGGTGATCAACTCTGGCTCAATGAAGAGTGCACAAAGGCATGCCAGGAGCAGCACCAGGCATACCTAAAAATAAGGTGTCAACCTGGTGAAGCTATAACACAGAACTACTGGCCAATTACCGCCCCATCAGTCTACCCTCAATCATCAGTAAAGTAATGGAAGGGGTCATCAATAGTGCTATCAAGCTGCACTTGCTTACAATAACTTGCTCACTGATACCCAGTTTGGGTTCCGCCAGGGCCACTCAGCTCCTGACCTCATTACAGTCTTGGTTCAAACATGGACGAAAGAGTTGAACTCCCGAGTTGAGGTGAGAGTGACTGCCCTTGACATGAAGGCAGCATTTGACAGAGTGTGGTATCAAGGAGCCCTAGCAAAACTGAAGTCAATGGAAATCAGCGGGAAAATTCTCTGCTGTTAGAGTCATACCTAGCACAAAGGAAGATGATTGTGGTTGTTGGAGGTCAGTCATCTCAGCTCCAGGACATCATTGCAGGAGTTCCTCAGAGTGGTGTCCTCAGCCCAACCACCTTCAGCTGCTTCATCAATGACCTTCCTTCCAACATAAGGTCAGAAGTGGGGATGTTCGCTGATGATTGCACAATGTTCAGCACCATTCGCGACTCCTCAGATACTGAAGTAGTCTATGTCCACATGCAGCAAGACCTGGCCAATATCCAGGCTTGGGCTGACAAGTGGCAAGTAACCACGCAAGTGTCATGCAATGACCATCTCCAACAAGAGAGAATCCAACCATCGCCCCTTGACATTCAATGGCATTACCATCACTGAATCCCCCACTATCAACATCCTGGGGGTTACCATTGACCGTAAACTGAACTGGACCAGCCATATAAATACTGTGGCTACAAGAGCAGGTCAGAGGCTCAGAATCCTGCGACGAGTAATCCACCTCCTGACTCCCCAAAGCCTGTCCACCATCTACAAGGCACAAGTCAGGATTGTGATGGAATACTCCCCACTTGCCTGGATGAGTGTAGCTCCCACAACACTCAAGAAGCTTGACAACATCCAAGACAAAGCAGCTCACTTGATTGGCACCACATCCACAAACATTCACTCCCTCCGTCACCGAAACACAGTAGCAGCAGCGTGTGCCATCTACAAGATGCACTGTAGGAATTCACCAAGATTCCTTCGACAGCATCTTCCACTACCATCTAGAAGGACAAGGGCGGCAGAAAGATGGGAACACCACCACCTGGAGGTTCCCTTCCAAGACACTGACCATCCTGACTTGGAAATATATCGCCATTCCTTCACTGTCACTGGTTCAAAATCCTGGAACTTCCTCCCTAACTGCACTGTGGGTGTACCTACACCACATGGACTGCAGCGGTTCAAGAAGGCAGCTCACCACCACCTTCTCAAGGGCACCTAGGGATGGGCAATAAATGCTGGCCCAGTCAGCAAAGCCCACATCCCATGGATGAATAAAAACAAAAATACATAGGAACTACAAAGATATACGCAAAACTTTAAAGACAAATTAAGTTTTGAGGTGCAGGCAACAGCATAAACTATAACAGTGAAGACTGCAATGTTATTGTATATGAAGCCAAAGGTTAAGTTATTCTTTAAAATGAGCCCGTTCCTATGTTTTTAGTAATAAGTACTATTGGTAATAAACTTAAAATAAATCAGAGTAGCTGAAATTATTGGGTTTCCTAAAAGGTGTAAAATTGGTATTCCCTCAATGGCTTAGCAGGTTAATGCAGGGAGTAGCTGAGAAATGAAGGCTGGAAAAGTTCCATTCTTGATTCCTGGCCTGGTCAGTCAATATCAACTGGGTCAGCAACCAGGTCTTTACAACTGACCTTGACACCCAGAGTTAAGGAAAGATCAAAGAGGATTCCTGCTCCTAATTTCAATCCAACAATCTTTGCTGGAATTGCAAGCGTGGACTTGTAATGAAGGAAAGGATCGGCTTAACCTTTGCCTGCTAGGGGCTTTGGCAAACACCAAGGAGGCTTGTAAAAGTCTTAAGGATGATACAAGTGGCAGATAATTGAGAGATAATACACTTGGGGAGAGACAGAGAAAAGAGGCAGCCTTTACATGATGTAAAGTTGTTGAAGGTTTGCGGATGAATAAAGAAACCAGGAGATTTAAATATAACTTCCTGCAAACTGCCAACTAACACCATCACCTGTAAGTTCCCCTCCAAGTTACAGTGTCCTGACTTGGAACATTGTTCCTTCATTGTCGCTGTATCAAAATCCTGGAACTCCCTCCCTAAAAGCACTGTGGGTGTGCCTACACCACATGGACTGCAGAGTTCAAGAAAGTAGCTCACCTTCTCAAGGGCAGTTGGGGATGGCTAAATTAATGCTGACCTAGCCAGCAATGCCCATATTCCAAGAATAAAGAAAAGAAATGAAGGCTTTCACTTTTCTTTATTTCTTACATTGTTCACAATTAATGAGCCATTCTGTACTATATAAAGCCTCTTACCTGGAAAAAATTTCTGCCATTTCTGGTCGATGTTGTAACGCACACAGCTGCTCCCAGCTGGGAACATTATGCTTTGATCATCAAAGTAAAAAACATTATTAACAACAGAGGCTTGTAATCCAAAAATGTAATGGGCCTGAATCATTGGGGTACTCATGGTGAACTGTCTGGTAGGATTCTCCTTTTTAATACTTCTTTTTCTTTCTATACTTCTCTGTATAAATCTTGCTATTAAACTACACCTCCAAATACTAACACACGCTCCAGCTCATATACATTCTCTTTATTTATGGCCTTTATATACTATGTAACTTTCTCATCCTATCTTCTTACACTTTCTTCTACAAGTTGTCACTATTGCTACATGCTTTATGCCTCTCCTAACACTGTCCAAATCTCTTTTTCACATATTCTCTGATGTATTTTGTGCCTGTCATAGACTTTTTAACATTATCTCTGCCTGCCTCTCACGCTCATAAGCACACTGTTTAAATCCTACTCTTTGGCTGAGTCACTCAAGCATACTCTGTACCATTTTAGCACAATGACTTTCCCCCACTCTGCCTCTATTGTCCTAACAGTCTACCTCTGGGTGCTCTCTCTAAAATTATCACCTCTCTATGACTTTTTCACTCACTCTATCACTCTCTAACACTCGGCCTCTAGTGTACTCTCTCTCTATCACTATCGATCACTCACTTTCACAGTCTCCATCTCTCTATCGCTCAATTTTCACCCTCTCTTGTACACTCTGACTCTCCGAACGCTTCTTGCTGTTGTAAATAACGCCGTTACCATGGACACCGACCGGAAGTCATCTGTAACCAACCGGAAATGGGCATCGCATGGAATTGTGGGAATTGTAGTTCGGCGACTTGGTGACCGTGATGACCGTCCCGGCGCGGCGCCGTCACTGAAGCTCTGCTTCCCCAGCCTATAATGGGGGGGAATGCACTGAGTCAGATTGTTTCTGTTGTTCTTGCAGAGGGTCAGCACGGAAAGGGTGGGCCGAATAGTCCAGCTCCCACTGAGCTGTAACCATTCTGTGTCACTCAGTTAGTGCCTTGTGTAATCCAGTCATAATGACCATCAGATGGCAGGCAAGAGATTCCTCTTAGATACAGTTTCACAAACTTTCTCTAGCGTTTCTGGATGTTTGGGGTGAAATCATCACAACACTGAGGAGAATGCATTGAATACTAATTGTATTATAATTGTATTGAAGCACCTCAGAGTGCAAAATGAAGTATGTTGATAACTCCTATCACTCCTATCACTGCTTGCTTGTCCCTACAACCACCCAGCACCCCCCCACCCCACCCTCAACTTCTCTCTCCCCCCACCTTAAACCAGCTTATATTTCACCCCTCTCCTAACTATACTTCAGTTCTGTTGAAGGATCGTGAGGACTCAAAACATCAACTCTTTTCTTCACTGCCGATGCTGCCAGACCTGCTGAGTTTTTCCAGGTAATTTTGTTTTTGTTTTGTGACTCCAATACCATTGTCTGATTGTAATGACCATATTGAAATGATTGTAATGTTCATTGATTGTATTGATGCACCTCGTGATCCATGTGTAAATGTTGAATCTGATTGTACTTTTGTGATGGTGATTTTGAAATGTTTTGGAATGTTCTTCCAGATAATTTATGAATAAAGTATATTTTTCAATAAAAAAACAATACGGAGGAGAAATATTTCAGTAGCTGTGGTGTGTCATTGCCCAGGGCTCAGGTGTGGTTTCTCATACTTGCCACTCTTCTGCTGCGACCATAAACATGAGTGCTTCCCCATCGCTGTAGGGGACAAAAATATCACTGATGCTGAAATGATCCGCTCTCAAAGGGAAGAACTACTGATAAAATAAAAATCAATCAAGCGGCTGAAGTAACTCGCTGGAATGCTGTCTTTTCACACAGATATGTAATAGAAAACATTTTTATATTCCAGGGTTCAGAAACAAGCTTAATGGGTTGAAAATTTATAATGCAATTAGAACAACTTGAAATTGAGTTTTGTTTATTTTCTGTAGTTACCTTCTGTGGCTAACCACTGCCATGTTGGTCATTGATCAATCATGATGTTTTGAAGCACCTTTTTACTGCCATCAAGTGCCTTCTTGAAGGAAAGCAGAATTTCAGATTTGTTGCCTTCAATTATTTTTTAAAAATCTACTCAACAATGCTGTGGAAATTAAAATTTCACTGCTTCAGATGCTGTTGACAGGGCCTTTGACCACATCTGTCCCATTTCCCATACTTCCACTCTCGTCCCTTCCCCTTTCTCCCCTTGTACTCAATGTCTGCCCCACCAGCAAGCACAGGATCTTCCTCCGCCATTTCCACCACCTCCAGCCGTGATGCCACCACCAAATACATCTTTCTTCTCCCTTTTCAGCATTCTAAAGGGACTGTTCTCTCGCGACACCCTGGTTCACTCTCCGATCACCCTCAACATCTTGTTCTTGACCTCGCTACCCTCCTGTGCAAGAGCAGTACATGAAATACCTGCTTTTTATCTCCTCTCTTTTCACTGCCCACAGCCCCTAACATTCCTTCCATATTATAAGTAAAGATAAGTTTTTACTCATCTATATTTTAAACTTTACAGACTATGGATTGATATTAACACCAAAGGTGCACACAACATTCTGAGGGTTACCATTGACCAGAAACTGAACTGGGCCAGCCATATGAATACTGTGGCTGCAAGAGTAGGTCAGAGATTGGGAATTCTGTGGCGAGTAACTCATCTTCTTGTTAATGTTGGAGTCCTGTTCCAATGAAGTGCATTCTTTAGTTTGTATGTGAGAAGAGCTGTTACTAATTGAATTTGTCAATCTACATTTTTCCTAAACTGCTGGTAGGTATCTGATTGACAAGTGCTGGGGATAGTGTCATTAGCGTTAAAGGGGCAAATGCCATTTATGATACATTGTATGTCGGTGCCAGAGAAGTCAGAATGGGCTTGTATTAGCTACAGAGTTGAATTGTTTTGCAAATGTAGTGATTTCTTTGTAGCCACTTTCCTAACATTAGTTGGTTGCTCTGTGATTAATTATCCTTAGAGAATCAGCATTGGGCCTCCAATTTCACCATTACTACTATAAAAATACCTGGAAAAACTCAGCAGGTCTGACAGCATCTGCGGAGAGGAATACAGTTAACGTTTCGAGTCCGTATGACTCTTCAACAGAACTAAGGAAAAATAGAAGAGAGGTGAAATATAAGCTGATTTAAGGGGGGTTGGAACAGGTAGAGCTGGATAGAGGGCCAGTGAAAGGTGGAGATTGCCAAAAGATGTCATAAACAAAAGGACAAAGAGGTGTTGACGTTGGTGATATTAGCTAAGAAATGTGCTAATAGGTGACATTAAGGGTAGAAAGCAGGACGAGCAAGGTACAGATAGCACTAGTGGGGGTGGGGTGGGGGAAAGGGATTGAAATAGGCTAAAAGGTAGAGATAAAACAATGGATGGAAATACATTTAATAATAATGGAAATAGGTGGGAAAAGAAAAATCTATATAAATTATTGGAAAAAAGGGGGATCGGAAAGGGGGTGGGGATGGAGGAGAGAGTTCATGATCTAAAGTTGTTGAACTCAATATTCAGTCTGGAAGGCTGTAAAGTGCCTAGTCGGAAGATGAGGTGCTGTTCCTCCAGTTTGCGTTGAGCTTCACTGGAACATTGCAGCAGGCCAAGGTCAGACATGTGGGCATGAGAGCGGGGTGGAGTGTTGAAATGGCAAGCGACAGGGAGGTCTGGGTCATGCTTGCGGACAGACCGAAGGTGTTCTGCAAAGCGGTCACCCAGTCTGCGTTTGGTCTCTCCAATGTAGAGGAAACTGCATTGGGAGCAGCGAATGCAGTAAACTAAATTGAGGGAAGTGCAAGTGAAATGCTGCTTCACTTGAAAGGAGTGTTTGGACCCTTGGACGGTGAGGAGGGGGGAAGTAAAGGGGCAGGTGTTGCACCTTCTGTGGTTGCATGGGAAGGTGCCGTGCCCCTAGAAGTTTACTGTAAGCTGGTTTGTGGGGTGAAATTACCAGGACAGGAGTGTGTAAAAGGCTCATAGTGAATCAGTAACCTGTTTTATCCTGCACATGATTCTCAAGAGTCTTTTCCATTGACTTCAATCTGGTCCTTTTGTCTACTTACCTATTATCCCAATCTATCTTGGCTTTCATAAGTTTTTTGAGGTATTGAAATATTGTGATAAAGTTGTGTTGCATAGTAGATATTGAAAATATATTGTTGTGAGAAGCAGCAATCAGCAGAGTCTTCCGACTTTTTGATCAAGAAAATGCTGATACAATTGTGAAACATTCAGTCCTAGTCCTCTGGCCTCTTAAAAGTTGTGTCGCACAAAAGCACCTGAGGGCTCCAACATTTCTCACTGACAGTGAAGAGCTATATTGTTCAATCATTCTGTTTTGTTGTCCAGGAATCATTTGATCTTTCTACTCTGTGAGATTACTGATAAAACTGCTGTCCAATTATACACCTTGTATGAAATAATTATATTGAATAATGTCATGCAACCAGACAGAAGAAAGTCTTCTACTCCTACAGAATGGAAAAAGATCTTATACGGTTTATCTGGGTTGTAAGAATTGAATCTTTCTCCCAAATACGAATTTACTGTCACTGTGTTCATATGGTGCAATGTGCAGAACATGTTAATAAGGCTGAGGCAGTCAATGAAATCATTGTTATTGTCTGCATAGTGTTATAAATAGCTGATAGGATATCTTCCTGTCAACTTAACAATTTTGCACGATGCAGTAGTAACATTTGTACTCTGGTTTGTTTAATAGTCACAGTGGGATCACTTATAGGGTGCACACAAACTAATACTATATTATATTGTTGCTGCTCTTAATATTAATGACCTATGCTGCATATAGATCAGACAATATTTGTAACCAGATACCAACAATGGGCATTATCATTTCACTAGGACTTTTCTGTAATTGTTTGGTGAACCTCGAAAGGGGAAAAAATATCATGCATGATTGAGGACGAGGGTTAAGGGGTGGGGGCAGTGGAATATGGGACCCAAAAACAGGAGAAGCACCAGGGCTCATGATTCCTCTCCCTGGCCTTGGTACCACAGCATCTGCAATCTCTCTCCATTTAAATAATTTTAATTTTCAGGGCTATGGGTTTATAGCATTTTCTGTTTTCAGAATTCCTTAATCTGCAGGATTTTTTTCCCCCATTTCCACCATTTTATTGTCTTGGTTTGGCATATTCTTCTCTTATAGCCCTGACTTTCGTCTTCCCTGCAGGTATGGAAGGAGTCTACTTGGATACTAGGTCAAACGGCAAGCTCTACAATCTGTGAAGACAAAGCACATCGCATGCTGATTAGAGGACTTACCTATACTGGTGATGTTGTGCTAGTCACCAATACGGAAGCTCAGCTACAAACCCCATGAACTGTCTCTCCCATGCCTGTAACTTGTTCTATCTACCTGATTAAAAGAATCAAGAAAACTATCGTCAAAGGACAAAGTGTTGCATCGCTACCCCTGATCACACTAAATAACACACACGCGATTGCAAAATAGTTACAGTCCAGAAAGAGGCCATTAGGCCCATTGTATCTGCACCAGCTCTCCGAATAAGCATTTC
Source organism: Cetorhinus maximus (assembly GCF_964194155.1). Lineage (NCBI taxonomy): Eukaryota > Metazoa > Chordata > Chondrichthyes > Lamniformes > Cetorhinidae > Cetorhinus > Cetorhinus maximus. Next base: position 24,764,504 of record NC_135895.1, on the reverse strand, counting down.
ACCTAGTGCCATTGTCCTGCCTTTTCTCCGTAACCCTGCCGATTGTTTCTTTTCATTAATCATCTAATTCCCTCTTCGAATGCCTCAATTGAACCTGCCTCCACCACACTCTCAGGCAGTGCATTCCAAACCCTAACCACTCGAGGTGTGAAAAAGATTTTCTCATATCGCTTTTGCTTCTTGTGCCAATCACTTCAAATCTGTGCTTTCTCATTCTTGATCCTTTCAAGAGTGGGAACAGTTTCTCCCTATCTACTCTGCCCAGGCCCCTCATGATTTTGAATACTTCTATCAAATCTCCTCAGTCTCTTATCCCCAAGGAAATGCGTCTCAATTTTTCCAATCTTACTTCATAACTGAGGTTCCTCATCCCTGAAACTATTCTTATAAACCTCTTTTGCATCTCTCCAATGCTTTCACATCCTTCCTAAGATGCAGCACCCAGAACTGTATGCAAAACTCCAGCTGAGGTCTAAATAGTAGCCAAAATAGGTGGAGCGAGCGTGAAATTGAAGGGACAGGATTCCCTCTGCTTTCCCGCCTACCCGAACACACAGTAATTTTACGCTGGGGTGGGCAAGGCCTCGGACGGGAAGCCTGCCCTTGCCCCAATTCAGGCACTTAAGGTAAGGTCCGTTTCCCACCCAGCCTCAATTTTAAGGCTGGCGGGAGGATTGAACCTCTGTGGGGGAAGCCCAAAAAAAGAACAAAGTTACATCTAGCTGGGCCAGCATTTATTGTCCAGCCCTAGTTGCCCTTGAGAAGGTGGTGGTGAGCTGCGTTCTTGAACTGCTGCAGTCCATGTAGTGTGGGTACACCCAGAGTGCTGTTAGGAATGGAGTTCCAGGATTTTGACCCAGCGACAATGAAGGAATGGCGATATATTTCCAATTCAGGATGGTGAGTGACTTGGAGGGGAACTTCCAGGTGGTGGTGTTCCCATCTATCCGCTGCCCTTGTCCTTCTAGATGGTAGAGGTCATGGGTTTGGAAAGTGCTGTTGAAGGAGCCTTGGTGAATTCCTGCAGTGCATCTTGTAGATGGTACACACTGCTGCTACTGTGCATCGGTGTTGGAGGGAGTGAATGTTTGTGGATGTGGTGCCAATCAAGCGGGCTGCTATATCCTGGATGGTGTCAAGCTTCTTGAGTGTTGTGGGATCTACACTCATCCAGGCAAGTGGGGAGTATTCCATCACACTCCTGACTTGTGCCTTGTAGATGGTGGGCAGGTTTTGAGGAGTCAGGAGCTGGGTTACTCGTTGCACTGTTCCTAGCCGCTGACCTGCTCTTGTAGCCACAGTATTTATATGGCTAGTCCAGTTAGGTTTCTGGTCAATGGTAACCCTCTAGGATGTTAATATTGGGGGATTCAAAGATGGTAATGCCATTGAACATCAAGGGGCGATGATTGGATTCTCTCTTGTTGGAGATGGTCATTGCCTGACACTTGTGTGGTGCGAATATTACTTACCACTTGTCAGCCCAAGCTTGGATATTGTCCAGGTCTTGCTGCAGCACTATCACTGCAGGCCTGGAGAGCTGGAGACCAATTAGGTTGGCTGGTAGCTCTTTTAAGGCAGGACTTCCTGCTGAGTGAGGGACGGAAGTCCTGCCTGCAGCCACTTAACACTCATTCGAGCGTCAAATGGCTGCGGGGCATTTGGAGTCAGCAGGAAGCAAGATCCTGCCAGTCGAAAAATTCAGACCAGTGTCTTATATAAGTTCATCATAACCTCCCTGCTATTGTACTCTATGCCCCTATTAAGAAAGCCCAGGATATCGTATGCATTGTTAACCGCTCTCTCAACCTGTCCAGCCACCTTTAATGGCTTATGCACATATAAGCCCAGGTCCCTCTGCTCTTGCACCCCTTTTAGAGTAATACCCTTTATTTTACTCTGTCTCTGCATGGCCTTCCTACCAAAATGTATCACCTTATATTTCTCCACATTGAACTTCATCTGCTACCTATCCTTCTATTCCACTAACTTGTCTATGTCCCTTTGAAGTTCTACACTGTCCCCCTCACAGTTTACAACGCTTCAAAGTTTTGAATTATTTGCAAATTTTGAAATTGTTCCCTATACACCAAGGTGTTGATCATTAGTATATATCAGGAAAAACAGAGGCCCCAATACCGACCTCTGGGGAACTCCACCACAAATCTTCCTTCAGCCCGAAAAACATCCATTAACCATTATTCCCTGTTTCCTGTCGCTCAGCCAATTTTGTATCCATGTTGCTACTGTTTGTTTTATTCCATGCGCTAAAACCTTTCTCACAATCTGTTGTGCAGCACTGTATCATATGACATAGAGGCAGAAATTAGGCCATTCGGCCCATCGAGTCTGCTCCGCCATTCAATCATGGCTGATAAGTTTCTCAACCCCATTCTCCCACCTTATCCCCATAACCTTTGATTCCCTTACCAATCAAGAGCCTATCTATCTCGGTCTTAAATACACCCAATGACCTGGCCTCCACAGCCTTCTGTGGCAATGAATTCCATAGATTCACCACTCTCTGGCTAAAGAAGTCTCTCCTCATCTCTGTTCTAAAAGGTCTTCCCTTTACTCTGAGGCTGTGCCTTCAGGTCCTAGTTTCTCCTACTAATGGAAACATCTTCCCCACGTCCACTCTATCCAGGCCTTTCAGTATTCTGTAGGTTTCAATCAGATCCCCCCTCATCCTTCTAAACTCCATCGAGTATAGACCCAGAGTCCTCAAACGTTCCTCATATGTTAAGCCTTTCATTCCTGGGATCGTTCTCGTGAACCTCCTCTGGACCCTCTCCAGGGCCAGCACATCCTTCCTGAGATACGAGGCCCAAAATTGCTCGCAATATTCAAAATGTGGTTTGACCAGAGCCTTATAAAGCCTCAGCAGCACATCCCTGCTTTTATATTCTAGTCCTCTCGAAATAAATGCCAACATTGCATTTGCCTTCCTAACTACCGACTCAACCTGCAAGTTAACCTTAAGAGAATCCTGGACTAGGACTCCCAAATCCCTTTGCACTCCAGATTTCTGAATTCTCTTCCCATTTAGAAAATAGCCTATGCCTCTATTCTTCCTACCAAAGTGCATGACCTCACACTTCCCCACGTTGTATTCCATCTGCCAGTTCTTTGCCCATTCTCCTAGCCTGTCCAAATCCTTCTGCAGCCTCCCCACCTCCTCAATACTACCTGTCCCTCCACCTATCTTTGTATCATCTGCAAACTTAGCCAGAATGCCCTCAGTTCCAAATCAAATGCCTTTTAGAAATCCATGTATGCCCCATCAACATTTCCCCCATCAACTCTGTTACCTCTTCGAAAAGCCTCAGCAAGTTAGTTAAACTTGTTAAACACCCACTGGAAGTGGTTAGCAAAGTCTGCTACCTCAGGTCCATGGTGACAATCTGTCCCCTCAAGTAAAACTTCATACGTGAATAGGGAAAGCAGCTACTACCTTTGGCTGACTCATGAAATGTGCATGGCATAACATCGAGCTGACCCTTAGGACCAAGCTGATGGTTCCTAAGGCCTGTGTTCTCAGCACCTTACTGTATGGCCGTGAAACATGGACAACTATCAAGAAAAGAAGCTCAGCAATTCCCATTTTCTCAATCTGTGGCATGTTGTGGTATATCCTGGTAGGACAAAATCATGAATGCAGCAGGCCTCTCAAAGGCAGAGCTCCCAAGTTTGTTAGCACTCATCAAACGGAGGTAGTTTTGTTGTCTCAAGCATTTCCACACAGAATGGAAGATGGTTGCATAACTAAGGACTTTTTGTATGGTGAGTTAGCTGGAGCCAGATGATCAGTGGGATGCCCAAAGCTCCACTTCAAGGATACTTGCAAGTGTGACATGAAGGCCCTAAACATGGGCTTTTGCACCTGGGCATCACTAGCTGATGACAGAGAAACATGGCGACACCTCTTGTGGGCTGGCATGCCTCGCCATAGTGACCAGTAGCCATAGCGGTTTGGCAACAAACAGCAAAGCAGAAAACAACAACCCACAACCATGTGGCAGCTTCATGTGCACCATTTGTGGCAGAGCCTGCCTCTTAAGGTTGGTCTCTTCAGCCATCAACAAACGTGCGCCATATGAAGCTACCTCATCTGAAATGAATTTGTTTGCCGCCAGCCCATCATCTTTCATAGATGGAAGGATGCTAGAACACGTTTTTCTCATTGTGGGGCTTATATGCCTTTTCAGCCTGTTAGTTAGTTGTTCATCTTTATTCTTTTAATGTCTTTTCATTTACTCATTGAGGTGCTCTTTTCTATCATTTAATACTTCTGTTGAACACTTGACTTTCATGTCTTGACCAGGATTAAACGGAGACAGGCCTGTAAAAAGATGGCCGCCGACTAGGGCGGCCAGAATTTCTGCCTCTGTTCCTGCCCTTGGTCATTTTCACGAGGGCAAGGGAGGGAGCAGGCCTCAGAACCTGCCCGCTGCTACGCAGGAGGCAACTGACAGCATTGTGGGCTCATCAAGAGCAGCAGTTGAGTTTTACACCAGCTGATGGACACATGAACCATGGATTGGATACGAGAGAGTTTATAAGGTAAGTAAAATGGTTTTGCCTTCTCTACAGTTCATCATGAAATACTGTGGCATGAGTTGTATCTATGTTCAGTAAGGTGAGTTAGGACAGTGCTGTGATTGGAAGATATAACTACCCCTTAAACAATGTACTTGCCAGATTGTTACTCCTACCAACTGGCCTGTAAATGTGGAAAAGTCTTCTGATGAGTTAAAAAAGTTCATCTAATGGATAAAACCATAGAACACATTTTACACTTTTGAAAGGGTAGCCTAGTACGATATTAATGTGCAAAAGTTTAATCTTTTCCTATTGCTTTTATGTTTTCAGTATAGATATCTGTTGAGCTAGCAATTCTGAAGTTTGTGTAGAGAGAGACAAGGTGGAGAAAGAGATTGAGGCAACAGAGAGCCAATCAACAGCACTACCCCCTGAACCTTCCAGTCCTCAGGACAGCGAATCAATGGAGGAGGAGGCAGCAGTGGAAAAGCAGCAGGGGGAGTGGCGGACGGTGAAGAACAAGAAAAGTAAGAGGGAGCGAAGAAGAAGCAAAGGCGTTTCCCAGAGAAGCGGCAAGAGGCGTCTCCCATCCGACACGGATGACAAGGGCAGCAGCTCTTCGGATGATGAAGTGCCAGAGCGGCACCGACAGAAGAGGCGGCAAAGCTCCAGGGCGTTGGAGGACGAGACACCCGAGCTCCAGAAAATTGGAGACAACAAGGAGCCCAGCGCACCCCAACTTTGCCTGCAACCTGAGGAGGCCAGTGCACCACAGCCCCTGGAATCTGGGAGCAGTGAGGCAATCATCGCACCCCAGCTCCAGGAAGCCGGGAACAGCAACCCCCCAGAGGGGGTGAGTTTTGGAGAAGCTTCTCCAGCAAAGGTCATCTCAAAACCCGCTCACTACGTGAACCTCCAGATGCCACTGGAGCAGAACACGGCCAAGGAGATCTACCTCAGCCCATCCAAAGTGAAGGAATTTGAGCTCACTACGGGTATGAAGGAGCAGACTAAAGGTCTGGGACTCTCAGAGACAGTGGGTTTGGTAGGAGAATAAATGCTTTAAAATGGGTTTAAAGATTGTATCCATAAATGTGCGTAGCATTAAATCTACTACGCGATGTGTTGCGACCTTGGACTACCTAGCCAAGGTCAAAGCTGACCTGTTGTTTCTGCAGGAGTGTGCGATACCGCACCTCAGCTCCTACAGGCAATGGTCACGATGGTGGTCCCACGGGCCATCGATCTGGTCGGGCGGAAACGACTCTCGTTCCTCCGGCCTGGGTATTCTGCTGCGGGGAGGCAACTTCACCGTCTCCGAGGTCAAGGAGGTGGTGGGCGGGCGACTCCTCGTAGCAGACGTAATGTACAAGAACGCTCCACTCCGGTTAATTAACGTGTACGGCCCGGCACAAGGGGCTGAGCGGCTGGAGGTTTTTCAGCAGCTCCCACTGCTGCTGGCGACCTCCAGGCCGGTCATTCTGGGCGGGGACTTCAACTGCATCATCGATGCGGCTGGACGATCCGGCAGGGCCGGAAGCAGATTGGACGCTACGTCCAGATCCCTGATGGAAACAGTTAAGGATGCCAAGCTGCACGACGTCTTCAGCAACCCTGCAGACGGAGCGCAGCGTAGATACACCTGGTCGCGGCCAGACGGGTCCATTCGTTCCAGGATAGACTTCCTGTTTGTGTCCCGTGCATTCACAGTCAGATCCACCGACGTCAAGCCGGTGTTCTTCTCTGACCACTGCCTCCTACTGGCGGACTGCCACTTGGAGGAAGACCTGAGGGTGGGCAGGGGGGCATGGAAGCTAAATGTGCAACTGCTGACCCCAGAGAACATTGAGGAGCTCAAGAGGGATTACAAAGGTTGGAGAACCGTGAAACCCCTCTTTGAGTCCCTGACACACTGGTGGGAAGTGATCAAGGGAAGCATCAAGAGGTTTTTCATCCGCAAAGGCACCCAGAAAGCTAGAAAGGAACAGAGGGAAATGTCCCGACTCCAGGAAAAGATGCAGAATCTGCTCCGGCTGCAGTCGATGGGGGTCGATGTCAAGGAGGAGCTCCAAGAGGTGAAGGGCCAGCAAGCCTCGCACTTTGCCTCGGAGGCCTCCAAGATCATCTTCCGTTCCAGAGTCCGCTCCGTGGAGCAGGATGAGACGTGCTCACGTTTCTTCTTCCAAAAGGTACACAGAGAGCGCTCTGTGATCAGCAACCTGAAGGAAGAAGACGGCTCAGTAAAGTCATCACGGTCCGACATTCTGAGGATCAGCAAATCCTTTTATGCCGGACTGTATGACGTGAAGCCCACGGACAGCACGGCCTCCCAGTCCTTCCTGTCCTCTATCACGGAGGTCTTAGACCACAGTACACGGGAGAGCCTAGACAAACCGCTAACTCCTGACGAACTGACTAAGGCCCTCGAGTCCTTCGAGAAGAGTAAAACCCCCGGAAGCGACGGCCTGCCGGCGGAGTTGTATTCGGCTCTGTGGGACTTGATCGGCCCAGACCTGCTAGAAGTGTACGAGAGTATGCTCCTGGCCGGCAGCATGTCAGAATCCATGAGGAAAGGCATCATCACCCTCATCTACAAGCACAAGGGGGAAAGGGAGGAAATTAGAAATTGGCGACCCATTTCACTGTTGAATGTGGACTATAAGATTCTGTCCAAGGTCATCGCCAACCGGGTCAAATCCGCTCTGGAATTGGTGATTCACCCTGACCAGACCTGCTCTGTGCCAGGCAGGAAGATCTCTGACAGCCTGGCGCTGCTCAGGGATACGATTGCCTATGTACAGGACAGGGGTGTGGATACCTGCCTCATCAGCTTGGATCAGGAGAAGGCCTTTGACAGAATATCGCACACCTACATGGGGGATGTGCTCTCCAAAATGGGCTTTGGGGAGGGAATTCGAAATTGGATCCAACTGCTCTACACTAACATCAGTAGCGCAGTCTCAATCAATGGGTGGGAAACAGATAGCTTTCCCATTAAATCTGGAGTCAGGCAGGGCTGTCCTCTCTCGCCTGTCCTTTTCGTGTGCTGCATAGAACCCTTTGCCGAGTCCATCAGGAAGGATCCGGGCATAAGAGGAGTGACGATCCCAGGCAGTGGAGGCACTCAGGTAAAAGCCTCCTTGTACATGGACGACGTCGCCGTTTTCTGCTCGGATCCGCTGTCGGTGCGCAGACTGATGCACGTCTGCGACCAGTTCGAACTGGCCTCGGGAGCCAAGGTAAATCGTGGGAAGAGCGAGGCCATGTTCTTTGGGAACTGGGCTGACCGATCCTTTGTCCCCTTCACTGTCAGGGCTGACGGCCTGAAGGTGCTGGGGATATGGTTCGGAGGGACCGGGGCATGCGTTAGAAACTGGAAGGAGCGAGTGGCTATGGTGAAAAGGAAACTGGGCATGTGGGAGCGACGCTCCCTCTCCATTGCGGGTAAGAACCTGGTCATCAGGTGTGAGGTACTCTCGCTGTTGCTGTACGTGGCGCAGGTCTGGCCCATTCCACACTCCTGCGCGATGGCGATCACTCGAGCCATCTTCCGCTTTATCTGGAGGTCGAAAATGGATCGTGTCTGCAGGGACGCGATGTACAAGCCTCTAGATAAAGGGGGAAAAAACGTGCCCAACATCGCCCTCATACTGATGGCCACCTTTGTGTGTGGCTGCATCAAGCGGTGCGTAGACCCTCAGTACGCAAACACCAAGTGTCACTACGTGCTGAGGTTCTACCTGTCCCCGGTGTTGCGAAGGATGGGTCTGGCCACGCTGCCGCGGAACGCTCCAAGTAGTTGGACCGTGCCGTACCACCTGTCCCTGGTGGAAAAATTTGTGCAGAAAAACACCTTTGACCACAAGTCCATCAGGCAGTGGTCAGCACGTAACGTCCTAGAGGCCCTGAGGGAAAAGGAGAGGGTGGACCCTGTGGGATGGTTCCCCGAGCAGACTGTCAAAGTCATTTGGCAGAATGCCTCATCGCCAGAACTTTCCAACAAGCACCAAGACGTAGCTTGGCTGGTGGTGAGAAAGGCCCTCCCCGTCAGATCCTTCCTACACGCCAGGAGTCTCACCCCCTCTGCACGTTGCCCTCGAGGTGGCTGTGGTGGGGAAGAGACCGTTGTTCACCTCCTTGTGGATTGTGCCTTTGCAAAGAAAGTCTGGAGAGAGATGCAGTGGTTGCTGTCGAGGTTCATCCCGAGCAGTTCTGTGACACAGGACTCTGTGCTCTACGGGCTGTTCCCAGGGACACACACCGAGACAAACATCGACTGCAGCTGGAGGATCATCAACTCGGTGAAAGACGCGCTTTGGTCTGCCCGAAACTTGTTGGTCTTCCAGCACAAAGAGTTGTCCCCGACCGATTGTTGCGGACTGGCACAATCCAAAGTCCAGGACTACGTGCTGAGGGACGCACTAAAGCTTGGGGCAGCTGCCGCAAAGGCGCAATGGGGAAGGGTCGCTGTCTAAGACCTTTCTACCACAGCGCACCGAGAGACTGGGAACTGTTTAGAGCCCCTCGGGCTGTACAGATCAAAATGAAAGGCTGTAAATGATTGTAATATTGTTTGTACTGATGCACCTGGTGATACATTTTGTAAAAGTTTAACCTGGATTGTACCCTTGTAATGTTGTTTTTGAAATGGTTTTGAATGTGATTGAAGATTTTTTATGAATAAAGTATATTTTTACAAAAAAAAAAATTCAGTGAGGTTTTTTTTGGACTCTTGGCTGCAATCCAACTGTCTAATTGTTTTATGAGTGCTTGACTTTATTTACACAAGTGGTTTGAAGAGTGTTTACACAAGGAGTTTCATGGGCTATTTAATAGCTTCCAACTGTCATAGTTGGGTTTGTGAGTTTTGTTCATAATGGATAATGGGTGAGGGTTAGGGTAAGGAGGAAGAGTGAGAGGAGTTCAAAGCAATCAGAAGGTTCAACTGTATATAGCTGAGCCACTGATTGCATTAGGAACATTGAGCTGAGGCTTTTTGGGAAATGAGGCGGACCTTTTAACCTGCCCGCTCTGGACTCAACCAGCCTCCACTTCTGCCTCTGGCCTACCATATTCGGCCAACCTTCTGGCCACTTAGGGCCTGGACTCCTAAAGACCCCGCTTGCTCGCAGTCTCGAGACAAAATGGGAATGCGACAGACGGATTAATCCCATCTCCTGATTCCTGCCTCCTAGGTGAAAATTTGTTCATTGTTTATCTTTCAAACCAAGTTAACTGTCAGTCACCATCAACTGGTACATTCTCCATGGCAACGCCTCTACCTATTAAAGTCCACTTGCTAACCAATCAGCACTCTCTTCTCATACAGTATAAATTGTTGTTTCCCCTGACATTGGCATTTTCTTACAAATTGTCTTGATAAGTGCAAGACAAAAAACTTCAGCAAAAGATGTATTTTTTTTCAGCAATACAGTAGTGTCTCAAATCTAGCTGTCCATAAACTGGAGTTGTCTGAAAACCGGACATTTTTAGAATGTGCCATGCATCAATTTTATTTGAGTAAAATAATAAAAAAAAACCTTACTTGGATAATTCAGCTAGATGCTGCATTAGCCCGATGTGCCACCTGACTAGTTATCCCCTTTGCTGCTTGTGCACTGGTCTATTCTCATGCTCCGACCAACCCTAACCTTGACCCTCAGCTCTGGTTAAAATCAGGGTGCCTGTGGTTTTTTTAAATTATTTCACGGGATGTAGGTTTTGCTGGCTAGGTCAGCATTTATTGCCCATCCCTAATTGCCCTTGAGAAGATGGTGCTGAGCTTCCTCCTTGAACTGCTGTAGTCCAAGTGGCGTAAATATACCCACAGTGCTGTTAGGGAGTTCCAGAATTTCGACTGAGTGACAGTGAAGGAACAGCAATATAGTTCCAAGTCAGGATGGTGTGTAGCTTGAAGGGAATCTTGTAGGTGGTGGTGGTGCTCCCACGCATCAGCTGTCCTTGTCCTTCTAAGTGGTAGAGGTTTGGAAGGCACTGTCGACGGAGGCATAGCAAGTTACTGCAGTGCATCTTGTTGATTGTACACTATACTACAGCCACTGTGCACTGGTGGTAGAGGGAGGGAGTGAATGTTTAAGGTGGTGGATAGGGTGCTGGTCAAGTGGGTTGCTTTGTCCTGGCAGTGTTGAGCTTGTTGAGTATAGTTGGAGCTGCAGTAATCAGGCAAGAGGAGACTATTCCATCACAATCCTGACTTGTGCCTTTATAGATGGTGGACAGGCTTTCAGAGTTAGGAAGTGAGTTTCTTGCCACAGAATTCCCAGCTTCTGTAGCCACAGTATTTATATGGCTAGTCCAGTTAAGTATCTGGTAAGTGGTTCAAGATGTTGATGGTGGGGGGGGGGGGGGGTTCAGTGAAGGTAATGCCATTGAATGTCAAGGGGAGATGGTTAGATTCCCTCTCAAAGTGGTCATTGCCTAGCACTTGTGGGATTTGAGATGTAAGATTTAATTAATGCTGCTGCATTGTTTTGTAAATTAACATGCATGAGTTTGTTATGTTCACTTAACACATTTTCAAACCTAACCAGCATTTCTCAAGAGCATCTGGAGGAACAGCACCTCATCTTCTGATTAGGCACTTTACAGCCTTCTGGGCATAACATTGAGTTCAACTTCAGACCATGAACTCTCTCCTCCAAACTCACCCCTTTTTTCAATATTCATTTTTTAATTTTTTATTTTTATCCACTTTTATTTTTATATATTTTCATTTTTATTCATTGCTTTATCCCCATCTTTTATTCTATTTTCGATCTTTTTTCCCACCACCGTCCCCTCCCCCCACCCACCCCTACAAGGGCCATCCGTCACTTGTTCATGTTGTTCTTTCCAGAGTGCTTACCCTTGTCCTGCTATTATCACATTCTGCTTTCTGACCTTAATGCCACCATCAGCACCTCCTTTAGCCAGTACCACTACCATTAACACCCCTTTGTCCTTTTGTTCATGACATCTTGTCAATCTCTCCTTTGCCCCCACCTATCACTGGCCTTCTATCCAGCTTCACCTGCTCCATCCCCCTTAAACAATATAAACTTAATCACATTTTTACTTCTCTTTAGCTCTGAAGAAGAGCTATACGGACTCAAAACATTAACTCTGCTTTTCTCTCCACAGATGCTGTTAGACCTGCTGAGCTTTTTCAGCATTTTCTGTTTTTGTTTCAGATTTCTAGCATCCACAGTATTTTGCTTTTATCTTAGTGTTTAATTCACTGCCACATCTCTTCCAGGACCTTGAAGAAGTACTGCTCTTCTCTCCAACAAGATTTCCGTTTGTCTCTTTTATCCTGTTCACCTTCATTGCTTTCCATTTCCCTCCTGATGTTTAACAAGGTTGTTACCAAAACTCACTTTCACAGCCATATTTCCTTCCTCAGTGACTGTCTCCGTCTCCAATTTATCCCATGTGGATTCCAACTGAAGTTTTCCATCCCTCATGTTTTGAATCCACCCAGGATTACAGGTATCTCCGGGACATACAACGCTCCTCAAACTGCTGTTCTCGTCGCATCTTGAGATCCACACTCAGTGCCATGCGCCACCATATGAACACACTCGACCTCTCCCTCCAGCAGCACCGACTCACCCTATCTCAAGGCTGCCCTTCTCCCCAGTTTCATTTTATTCTTCGTCTCATCTGACGCCTTAACAAGAAACTTTGTCTCTTCCTTCCAGGTGCTAAGGAACGCAAGCTCCAACAATTTCATTGATACCAGCGCCCTCCAGGACCCTCCACCCCTTCCCATCCCTCTGACCCCATCCCGACTTCTAATCCCAGCTCTTGCTGCATATTCACCATACCCTCTCACCTTCCCCTCTCTAATGCTGAATGCTCAGTACTCAGTAAAGGACTCAGTTTCATACCCTTATGCTCTCACCTCAATGAATTTCGGGCTCAGCACGATGCTGAACTCTTCTTCCACCGCCTTCGTCTCCGTGCTCACTTCTTTGGGCAGGAGTCCTCCCTTCGTTCAACGGATCCTTTCACCCACCTCCAGTATTCTCCCTCCACCTGGACCCCTCCCTCTGGCCTCTTACCTGCTCTTGATCTTTTCATTGAGAACTGTCGGCGTGACATCGGCCATCTCAATTTCTCTGCTCCACTCACCCACTCTAACCTGTCTCCTTCTGAACTTGCTGCACTTCGTTCTCTCAATTCCAACCCTAACTTTGTTATCAAACCTACTGACAAGGGTGGTGCTGCTGTTGTCTGGCGTACTGACATCTACCTCGCAGAGGCTGAGCACCAACTCTCATATACTTCCTCCTATTTCCCTCTGGACCATGACCCTACCACCGAAAATCAAGCCATTGTTTCCAGGACTGTCATTGACCTCATCTCCTCTGGAGATCTTCCCTCCACAGTTTCCAACCTCAAAGCCTCCCCACCCCAGACAGCCCACTTCTACCTCCTCCCCAAAATCCACAAACAGGACCGATCGTGTCAGCCTTTTCCTGCCCCACGGAACTCATTTCTTCCTATCTTGACTCCGTTCTCTCTCCCCTCGTCCAGTCTCTTCCCACCTACATCCGCGATTCCCCTGATGCCCTACATCATTTCAACAATTTCCAGTTCCCTGGTCCCAACCGCCTCCTCTTCACCATGGATGTCCAATCCCTCTACACCTCCATCCCCCACCAGGATGGTCTGAGGGCTCTCTGCTTCTTCCTTGAACAGGGGCCCGAACAATCCCCATCCACCACTACTCTCCTCCGTCTGGCTAAACTTGTTCTCTCACTGAAGAATTTCTCCTTAAACTTGTCTCAGTTCCTCCAAATAAAAAGCATGGCTATGGGTACCTGCATGGGCCCCAGTTATGCCTGTCTCTTTATGAGGTATGTGGAACATTCCTTGATCCAGTCCTACTTAGGCCCCCCACCCTCCCCTCCCCCACCCCCCCCACAACTCTCTTTTTGGTACATCGATGATTGCTTCGGTGCTGCTTCATGCTCTCATCTGGATCTGGAAAGATTTATCAATTTTGCTTCAAATTTCCACCCCTCCATCATCTTCACATGGTCCATCTCTGACACTTCCTTGACCTCTCTGTCTCCATTTCTGGTGATAGACTGTCCACCAATATTCATTACAAGCCCACTGGCTCCCACAGCTACCTCGACTACAGCTCCTCACACCCCGCTTCCTGTAAGGACTCCATCCCATTCTCTCAGTTCCTTTGCCTCCGTCGCATCTGTTCTGATGATGCCAGTTTCCAAAACAGCGCTTCTGACATGTCTTCCTTCTTCCTTAACCGAGGTTTCCCACCCAGTGTGGTTGACAGGGCCCTCAACAGTGTCCGGCCCATCTCCCGTGCCTCTGCCCTCACACATTCCTCTCCCACCCAGAATCATGATAGGGTCCCCCTTGTCCTCACTTTTCACCCCACCAGCCTCCGCATTCAAAGGATCATCCTCCACCATTTCTGTCAACTCCAGTATGATGCCATCACCAAAGACATTTTTCCTTCGCCCCCCCGCCCCACCCCAGGTCGACTGCATTCGTTGCACCCAATGCGGTTTCCTCTACATTGGAGAGACCAAACGCAGACTGGGTGACCACTTTGCAGAACACCTTTGGTCTGTCCGCAAGCATGACCCAGACCTTCCTGTCGCTTGCCATTTCAACACACCACCCTGCTCTCATGCCCACATGTCCGTCCTTGGCCTGCTGCAATGTTCCAGTGAAGCTCAACGCAAACTGGAGGAACAGCACCTCATCTTCCGATTAGGCACTTTACAGCCTTCTGGACTTAACATTGAGTTCAACAACTTCAGACCATGAACTCTCTCCTCCATCCTCACCCCTTTTTTCAATATTCATTTCTTAATTTTTATTTTTTATCCACTTATTTTTATTTTTGTTTATTTTCATTTTTATTCATTGTTTTATCCCTACCCTTTTATCCTATTTTCGATCTTTTTTCCCACCACCGTCCCCTCCCCCACTCCGCCCCCACAAGGACCATCTGTCACTTGTTCATGTTGTTCTTTCTAGAGTGCTTACCCTTGTCATGCTATTTTCACATTCTGCTTTCTTACTTTAATGCCACCATCAGCACCTCCTTTAGCCAGAACCACTACCCTTAACACCCCTTTGTCCTTCTGTTCATGACATCTTTGTTAATCTCTCCTTTGCCCCCATCTACCGCTGGTCTTCTATCCATCTTCACCTGCTCCACTCCCTTAAACAGTATAAATTTCAACACATTTTTACTTCTCTTTAGCTCTGAAGAAGTCATACAGACTCGAAAAGTTAACTCTGTTTTTCTCTCCACAGATGCTGTTAGACCTGCTGTGTTTTTCCAGCATTTTCTGTTTTTGTTTCAGATTTCCAGCATCTGCAGTATTTTGCTTTTTTCTCAAGAGCATGTTTATTTCAAACTCCTTGAGCCACATTCCCTCAGCTCCACCACTGGTAATTGCTCTTTCAGCGATTGCTCCTTTCTTCCCTGGAACATCCTCCCCTTAGTCACTCCACTTTTGCATTGCACCCTCTAGTTTCAAACATCTCCTGAAAACCTTTCTCTTGTTTAACGCCCTCTGCTCACAACCTATTTTTCTTACCCTTTTACCCTGTTACTTGGTACCCACAGACCTTTCTCCACCTTGTAAAAGATTTTAAAATGTCCTCTGTACATGAGGTCAGCTATAGAAATATGTTATTTCAGGGAATTTTTTAAAAGCATTTAAAAATGTTATATATGTAAAATCATACGAGTTATGCTGTTTAAGAGAATAATCTGCTTTATCAAAACTTTGATTTAAAAAACATTGTATACACACACAGTTTCTGATAAAGTGCAAAGAATAATTTTGATAAGTTTACCATCAACAGCTTTTTTTAAAAATCAACCAATGTAATGGAAAACATACTCTCAATGCTATTGGTATTGGTGTTGTGAACAAAATTTGCATGGTTTGCACGAGTGGGCACAGATAATTGGCAAAAGAGCAATGGAGACTTGAGGAGAAACTTTTTCACTCGGTGAGTGGTCAAGCTCTCATGCACTGCATGAGAATGTGATGCTGGCAGGTTCAGTCGACGATTTCAAGAGAGAATTGGATTATTATCTGAAATGGAAGAATATGCAGGCTCACTTGGAGAAGGCAAGAGAATGGCACTAGACAAATTGTTTATTCAGAGAGCTGGTGCAGACATGACGGGCCAAATGGCCTCCCAATTCTGTGCTGCAATAATCAGTGATTCATTTCAAGTGTTGCTGACAGTCGAGTATTCTGTTTATTTTCACTGTACGATAATTAGTGAAGAAATGTTGAATATGAGCGATAGTGTATCTTCTGCTTATTCTAAAGGCAGAAGGCTGACACTATTGAAAGCACGTGCGGACATGAAGTAGGACAAGAGGGGGCTTGGCTCTTGCGGACAAAATACCTTACAATAATTATGGTCAAGGCTCACCTGTGATTGATAGCCAATAGGGCTAGACTCAGGAAGATGACTGTCCTATGAAACAATATCCAAGCAACTGATTCAGACAGAGTGGGAGAAAATTGGCAATAAAAAGAGAGGAAAAAAATGGAATCACACTCTTCCAAAAATTTAAATGTTTACCGAGTCAGAATCTACATTAAAATCCTTTCGTCTGCGGTAAATGTGGATATGTGATAACATCACCAGGTACAGTGACCCGGAAGAGTTGATGGTGTGAATGGATTACAATTAGCCCCAATACATGCACAAGGTTTCTTTGCTGTTTATGCAATTGCAACTTGCAGTGTCGATTGCAGTACCTCATCCACCATTTTCCTCAATGATGCCAACAACACACTATTTGTAGGAAAATATTAAACGCGAAAGAGAAAATAAAAGCAACACAATAATTACTTCTATTTTTTTGTTACTCATTTCAATGTGAGTGGAAAATATAATAAATTATGCGGGATTTATGCAATGATGGCCACACTTAATGATTTTAAAAATGTTTCCTTGGTCTTTAGAAGGTGCCATTGTACACAATTCCTTGGCTAATAGTATGATTTTTGGCAGAATAATTATCTTTCCAAAATCAAATGGTAATTATTGTGCAAATAAGGATCTGCTTCTGTATTCCTATCAGATTTCTTTGTACTGAGAGATGTACATTTAGGACACAGCTCAGACTTAAGGCCCGTATGACATGGCGGGGTTGAGCTGATGATGTTGATGTATCCATGATGATCTCTCTTGCAAATAGCATTTTAGGACTGTCCAATCCCCACGAGGAGAGCTATCAGAAATGCCAAGTTTCCACATAGGTACATGATCAATAACAGCAAGTCAGGCTCCACCTGTAAAAGAATGGCAAAAATCATCACTAATTCAAACCGGCAACAATTCCTGACTAATTCTAAATGTAGTTGGTTAACCCAATTTTTTTTTAATATCAGCTAGCTAGTGCAAAATCTGTATTACTAGAGAGAGCTATGGCTCAATAACTCTGTCACATTAATGTTACCTCTCTTCAACTCTCCCAGTTGCTCAGCTGGTTAAGGTGATGACTCATCATACAGTCAGGAAAGTCCCAGATTCAAACCTCAGTCAATGTGGTGTTAGTTGAGGTACTGGTATAGGTTGCCAGAAGTGGTCTTACCACTTCTGCATTGGAGAGGAGAAAATAGAGTAGGGTTTTCACTCCAGATTATTGCCCAACAACCCCTCTCGAAAAGTGTCCAAGTGAGAACAATACAGGCAGGATTTGGTTCCTGTGTGATACTGGCATATGGTCAAATAACCTGTTAATGCTTCAGTACCTTGAGTCAGAACTGTGGATTAGACACCTCTCATCCATTATTCAATACAATCCAAGGTTGATGGAATGAATGGGAAATAAAGGTCCATCCAGTACATAATGAAATCCGGAACCAATTGTCAGCTAATTATTTTCTCAAAATAAGTCCTGTGTGACAAATGGAAAATGTCACATTAGTGCAGTATGAAGTGAGCATCCAAAGCACATTTATGGGGCAGGATAGAGGAGCTTCGCTTCATATACAACTCAGATGTGTCTGAGCTATTCAGCCGGTCTGGCAGCATCTGTGCAGAGAGATACAGAGTTCACGGTTAGAGTCGAATATGACCCATCTTCAATACTGAAGAGTCATATTCCTGAAGAGACATATTGGACTTGAAACATTAACTATATTTGTCTCTCCATAGATGCTGCCAGACCTGTTGAGTATTTCCAGCAATTTTTTCAATCTCAGAGTTCCAGCATCTGCAGTATTTTGCTTTTATTTCGGATGTGTTTGAGGTTGATTAAAGCCACCTAAAGAAGAGCATGTTTCATTCGCAGAACTGTGTCAGCTTGGCTCAGTGCTAGCACTCTTATCTGAGTCAGAAGATGGTAGGTTCAAGCCCACATCAAGGATTAAATATGTAAATGTTGTCTGACACTTCCTTCAATACTGATGAAATGCTGTATTGTCAGAGTTGCCCTTAGGATGAAACTTCCCTCAGAAGACTCCCTCAGGTGATGTAAAATATCTAATTGCATTATTTAAAAATGAACATGAAAGGTCTTCTGCTTGAACGTTTATCCCTCAGCCAATAAGATCAGAGCAGATTAAGTAGCCATTATCTCACTGCTGCTTGTGGGATCTTATTGTGCAAAAAGTAACTGTAACTGAACTGCTTTTAGGAAATTCTTGGGAGGTGACGCACACTATATCAATGTAAGTTCTTTGTTCTTTCTCATGTCCCTCAGCTTATTGACCAGAAAGGTACACAAAGAACAATGAATTGGGCAAGCTAGCAGAGGCTGACTAGCATCCATGGAACTACACCCCAGGAAGAAGCCAACATCTTAAGGAGAGGAGCAGTGGAAGTGAAGAGCAAAAAAAATTGAGAAGGAGAAACTCAATATTCATCTGCTAATGGTTCCAATAATCCTTTCAACATGGTTGAAGTTGGAGGAAAAAACATTGAAATTGTTGGATTCAATTCGCCCTGTGTTTCTCCAGATCAAAATAAATGTGTTGGAATGCCCACACTTAAGTAATACTTCATTGCAGATAAGAGGCAATTTCCTACACCATGACGTTGCTTTCAATCTTTACTGAATATAAGAGCATAAGAAATAGGATCAAGAGTAGACCATATGGCCCTTTGAGCCTGGTCTTACATTAAATATGATCATGGCACCTTAGACATCTCCTTAGACAGCACCTTCCAAACCCACAACCACTACCATTTAGAAGAACAAGGGCAGCAGATACATGGGAACACCACCGCCTGCAAGTTCCCCTCCAAGCCACTCACCATCCTGACTTGGAAATATATCACTGTTACTTCACTGTCGCTGGGTCAAAATCCTGGAACTCCCTCCCTTACAGCACTGTGGGTGTACCTACACCACATGGACTGCAGCACCTCACCAACACCTTCTTGAGAGCAACTAGGGGTGGAATTTTACACCAGCGGGATTTTAGGGTCCCACCTAAGTCACTGGAGTTTAGAATGGCTCGCCACGTTTTACGGCCCCATCCTCTCCATGACAGGGTCGTAAAATTCTGCCTAGGGATGCACAACAAATGCTGGCCTAGCCAGCGACACCCACATCCCATGAATTAATCCCATGAGTCTGCCTCAACTTCACTTTCCAGCTCCCTTTCCATATATATGGATTCCATGAGTGTCCAAAAATCTGTTTATCTCAGCCTTGAACATATTCAATGATATGCAACCACATATATCTCTGCGGTAGAGAATTCCAAAGATTCACGACCCTGGGAGTGAAGAAATGTCTTCTCCTCTCAGTGTTAAATGATTGACCCCTTAACCTGAGGTTGTGCTTCCATCTTCTAGATTTCCCAGCCAGGGGAAACAACCTCTCACTATCCACCCTGTCAAGCACCTTCATTGTTTTAATACAGAAGCAAATTACTGCAGATGCAGGAAATCTGACATAAAAACAGAAAATGCAGGAAGTACTGCTGAGTACCTCAGCATGTTAGGCAACATCGTTGGAGAGAAGCAGAGTTATCTTTTCAGGTCAATGGTCATTTTTATGAAAGGTCATCAACCTAAAACATTAACTCTTTCTCTCCACAGATGCTGCCTAACCTGTTGAGGTTTTTCTGTTTTCATCCCCTGATAATCGTGAACGTTTCAATGAGATCACCTCTCACTCGTCTAAACTCCATAGAAGAGGCCCAATTTACTCAGCCTCTCACCATAAGACAACTTTCTCATCCCAGGAACCAATCTAGTGAACTTTTGCTGTACCGACTCATGGTAAGTATATCCTTCCTAAGATATTGAGACCAAAGCAGATCACGCTACTGAAGCTATGGTCTCACCAAAGCCCCACAAGTTTGCAGGAAGACTTCCTTGTTCTTGTACTTTGGTCCACTTGCAAGAAAGGTCAACATGCAATTTCCCTTCCTAATTGCTTGCTGGATATTTCTATGATCTTTGCACTTGTACACCCAAGTCCCTCTGAATATCAACATTTAAAATTTTCACATCTTTTAAACAAATTATGTGCTTTTTTGATCTTACCTATTGAGGTGAATAATCTCACACTTGCCCACATGATACTGTACTCTATCTGTGACTTTGTTGTCCACTCACCAAACCATCTACATTTCCTTGTGTCCACATCGCAGCTTGCATTTTCACCTAGCTTTTTATCACAGCAAGCTTGGATATATTACTCAGTCCCTGTCTAAGTCATTAAAGAACCTATTACATCTACTTGGGTAATGACTGTGACTGCACTTCAAAAGTAATCATTGTATGTGTTTTGCTTTTGGGACATCTGCGGGAGATGTGAACCATTACATCACTACAAGTTCTTTGTTCTTTCTAATATCTCTCAGCTTCATAAATGCAAAAGGTATACAAAGAACAATTAATTGGACAAGCTATCAGATAATGACTTGCATCCATGGAACTAGACTCCAGGAAGAAGCCAACACCTTAAGGAGAGGAACAGTGGAAGTGAAGAGAAAATAATTGAAAAGAGAAAACCACACATTCATCTGCTAATGGCTCCAATAATCCTTTCAATCCCGTGGTTGATGTTGGAGTGAGGACCCTTGAACTGTTAGATTTAATTTGCCCTTTGTTCCCCTACATCAAAATAAATGTGCTGATCGCTCACATTTAAGATAAGTTACTTGTTCAATGTAGATAAGAGACAATTTCCTATGCCTATGCTTTTGCTTTCAATCACTACTGATCCCAAGAACATATGGAGTAGGTACAAGAACAGACTACATGGCCCCTCTGTGCCTCCTATGCCATTATATACAATCATGGCTGATCTTCTGCCAAAGCTCCACTTTCCCACTCCCTCCCCATAGCCCTTGATTCCCCAAAAGATCACATATCTATCTATCCCATCCTTGAACATATTCAAGGATGGAGCATCCACATACCCCTGGCATAGAGAATTCTAAAGATTCAAAACCCTCTGAACTCAACTCCACTTTCCTGCTCCCTCCCCATCTCCTTTGATTCATAGGGAGGTGAAAAATCTATCTAGCCTTGCTTGCTATTGATTTAACAGCTGCCTAAAGAACCTGTTCCATTCACCAGAACTGTGTTTGCTCAGTGGTAGGACTCTCATCTGAGTCAGAAGGTTGAAGGTTCAAGCCCCACATCACAGCTTAATCATGGAAACCTCATCCATTACTTCAATGCTATACTGATGAAATGTTGCATTGTCAAAAATGTTGTCCTGAGGATTAGTCATAAATCAAGCTGCTCTCAGGTGGATTTAACATATTTGATGGCATTATTTGAAGATGAACAGGAGAGGTCTTCTGCTTTAACGTTTTTCCCTCAACTAATATGATCAGATTAAATAGAGATATGTCATTGCTGCTTATGGGATCTTACTGTACAGAAGTTGCCTGTCACATTTAGCTGCATAATGATCAAGTCAGCATTGCAAAAGTAATCATTGCCTGTGAGATGTTCTTGGAAGGTGAGATGCACCTATTTATCAATCCAAACTGTGATTCTGTTTGTTCTTGCTAATGTCCCTCAGCTTATTAAGCAGGAAGGAACACACACAACAGTGAATTGGGCAAGTTACTAGAGGATGACTGTCACCAAGGCACTACCCTCCAGTAAGAAGCCAACATCTTAAGGAGCGGACAATAGAAGCAAGAGAAAAAAAATTGAGAAGGAAAAGCCCCACATTCATCTGCTAATAATCCTTCCAACGTGGTTGATGTTGGAGTAAGGAACATTGAGCTGTTAGATTTAATTTGCCCTTTGTTCCCCTACAACAAAATAAATGTGCCGCAATGCTTACATTTAAGATAAGTAATGTTTCAATGCAGATAAGAGACAATCTCCTTTACCGTGGTGTTGCTTTCAGTCATTACTGATCATATGAACAGAGGAACAGGAATCCACTCTGTGGCTCTTTGACCCTGTTCTGCCATTCAATGCGACCATGACTGATCTTCTGCCTCAACTCACTTTCCCACTCCCTCCTCATAAACTTTGATTCCTTTAGTGACCAAAAATCGGTCTTTGCAACCTTGAATATACTCAACGATGGAAAATCCAAAAACCTCTGGTAGAGAATTCCAAAGATTCCCAATCCTGCTAGTGAAGAAATTTATCCTCACATCAATCCTAAATCATCGCCCCTTCATTCTGCAACAGTAGCCCATGTTCTAGATTTCCCATCTAGAGGAACCATCTTAATGTCTACCCTGTCAAGCCCCTTCATAATCTCATATGTTTCAATGAGTTTATCTCTCATTTATTTAAACTCCAGAGTACAGGCCTAATTTACTCAGCCTGTCATCATAGGGGAACCTTCTCATCCCAAGAAACAAGCTAGTGAACCTTCATTGTACCACCTCCAAAGCAAGAACATCCTTCCTTAGAAATGTAGACCAAAACTGAGCACAGTACTTCAGGTATGGTGTCACCTAAGGCATCATCATCAGCTGTCCCTCGATTCAAGGAAGACATCTACTCAGAGTTGCGAGTTTCTATCATGCGTCTGCGCGTGACTGGGATTAGGAGTGCAGGATTTTGTCCTTTTATTTCCCCTTCTTCTCTGCTCAGCTCTGCCTCATCATTAAGACATTGTAACTCAAAGTATGTTGCAGCTTTATGGACAAGTTGTCGCCATTTTGAATGATTGGTAGCAAGTTCCTCCCAGTCAATAGTCCCAATGCTGCTGCGCTTCAAGGAGAGCTTCAGAGTGTCTTTGAAGTGTTTTCTTTGTCCTCCCTGGAACACTGGCCATTTGAGAGTTGAGAAAACAGGACAAGGCAGCTTACCACCACCTTCTCAAGGGCAACTAGGGATGGGCAATAAATGTGCTGGCCTAGCCAGCAAAGCCCACATCCCAAGAATAAATAAAAACAAAGATAGCTTTCTGCTATCCAGACACAGTGTCCAGTCCATCGAAGCTGATTTTGCAGCAGTTTTGCCTGAATGCTTGTGGAGCTGGCTTCAAGAAGGATACCAGCATTTGTTTGATGGCCCTCCCGTTGATTCCGGCGGGGGCACAGCAGAGATATTGCTGATGGAATTTCCCTAGTGCTCTTATGTGTCGCTGAAACACAGTCCAGGTCTCACTGCAGTACATGAGTGTGGTAGCAACAACTGCTCTGTAAGCTAGGACTTACGTTGACATGCAGAGGTCTTTGTTGTCAATCACTTATAATTTGTAGAAGACTCAGCTGACTGAGTCTTAGATCTCCTCATCAGTGGTGGCCTCTTGAGAAAGAGGGCTGCCAAGGAATGGCAAGACCAAAACTGAGCATAGTACTCCAAGTATGGTCTCACCAAAGCCCTTTACAATTGTCAAAAGATTTCCTTGTCCTTGTACTCCAGTCCCCTTGCAAGAAAGAACATCATCCATTTGCCTTCCTAATTCTTTGCTGTACATGCTAGCTAACTTTTTGTGTTCCTTACACATGTGCACCTAAGGCTATCTATAGATCAACATTTAAAAATTTTGGGCCTTTGAAAAAACAGTTCTAATTTTCTATTCTAACTATTATGGTGAATAATCTTACACCTCCTGAGCTGATACTCCAGCTGCCACCTTGTTA
The DNA here is from genome assembly GCF_964194155.1 of Cetorhinus maximus. NCBI lineage: Eukaryota > Metazoa > Chordata > Chondrichthyes > Lamniformes > Cetorhinidae > Cetorhinus > Cetorhinus maximus. The sequence continues at coordinate 24,740,904 of NC_135895.1, read as the reverse complement.
CCCACTCTTTAACCTATTATCTCTTTGTGTGTTCCTCACAGCCTACATTTCCACCTAGCTTTGTATCATCAGAAAACTTGGACACATTACTCTGAGTCTTCGTCTAAATCATTTAAAAAATTGTGAAATTTGCCTGGGTAATGACTGTGACTGCACTTCAAAAGTAATCATTGCCTGTGAGTTGCTTTCAGAACATCTTGGGGTTGTGTGAACCACTCCATCAATTGAAGTTCTTTATTCTTTCTAATGTCCTTCAGCTTTGTAAGCACAAAAGGTACACAAAGAACAATGAATTGGGCTATGAGAGCATGACTGGCACCCATTGAATTAAACAGCACTGAGAAGTCAAAACCTCAAGGAATGGAGCAGTGGAAGTGAAGAGAGAAAAAAAATGAGAAGGAAAAACCTCACATTCATTTGCTAATAGTTCCAAAAATCTTTCCAATGTTGATGTTGATATAAAAAATGTTGAACTATTAGACTTAATTTGCCCTTTGTTCTCCAACATTAAAATAAATGTGCTGATTGCTCACATTTAAGATAAAGACATGGTTCAATGCAGATAAAAGGTAACACATTAGAAAAAGGGGCAGGAATAGACCTTGTGGTCTCTTGAGCCTGCTCCACTTTCCAATACACTCATGGCTGATCTTGTGCCAAATCTTCATGCTCCTGCTCTTTCCCCAAAACCCCATGTGATTGCTGAGAGATCAAAACTATCTATTCCAGTCTTGAATATATTCAAACTGGAACATCCACAGCCCCAAATTCCAAAGATTCACAACCCTCTGAGTAAATAAATTTCTCTTCATTCCAATACTAAATGATCAAATAAATCTCATGAGTCTGTGGCCCTATGTTCTAGATGTTCCAATCATTGAAACAGCCTCTAAGTGTCTACCCTGCCAAAACCTTTCAGAATCTTGCATATTTCAATGAGATTACTTCTCATTCTTCTGAACTCCAGGGAGGTCCATGTTTTTACACAGTTTCACATCATAGGACAACCTTCACATCCCAGGGACTAATCTAATGAACTTACATTATCCATTTGCCTTCCTAATTGCTTGCTGCACACACAGGCTAGCTTTTCATGTTCATTGCAGGCATACACCCAAGTCCCTCTGAACATCAGCATTTAGAAATTACAAATCATTCAAAAAAATGTCATGCATTTTTATTCTTATCATGGTGAATAACCTCCCACTCTCTCATCATACTCTACATTAGAATCCATCTGCCACCTTGTTGCCCATTCACTTTTACCCCGCCATATCTCTTTGCACTTCCTCACAGCTTACATTCCCACCTAGTTTTGTATCATCAGAAAACTTGGATGGTTTACTCCCAATCTCTTTGTCCAAGTTATTAAAAACCTTGTATGATTTGCCTGGGTAATGACAGCGACTGAACTTCAAAAGTAGTCACTGCCTGTGAGATGCTCTGAACATACCTGGGGAGGTGAGAAGTATTGCATCAATGCAAATTCTTTGTTCTCCACCATCAGCTTCATAAGCACAAAAGATACACAAAGAGCAATGAATGGGCAGTGGACAGAGGATGCCTGGTACCCATGGGTTTACACTGCAGTAAGAAGGCAACATCTTAAGGAGAGGAGCCATGGAAGTGAAGAGAAAAAGGATTGAGAAGGAAAAACCCCACATTCATCTGTTGATGGTTCCAAAAATTATTCCAGCGTTGATGTTGGTGTAAGAAACTTTGAACTATTAGAATAATTTGTCCTTTGTTCCCTGACATTAAAATAAATGTTCTGATTGCTTACATTTAAGATAAGTCACGGCTCAGTGCAGATAAGAGACAATTTCCTTTCCATGGTGTAGCTTCAATCATTACTAATCATAAGAGCCTAAGAAATAGGAGCAAGAATAGATCTTATGGCCCCATGAGCCTGCTCCACCTTCCAATACGATCATGGCTGATCTTCTGCCAAAACTCCACTTTTATGTTCCTTCCCAATAATCCTTGACTCCCCAGAGATCAAAAGTCCATCTGTTCCAGCCTTGAATTTTTTTACTAATACATTACTAATCATTAGAGTCTTTAGAAATAGGAGCAAGAATGGAGCTTTTGGCCCCATGATGCTGATCCACTTCCAATACGATCATAGCTGATCTTTTGTCAAAACTCCACTTTTACATTCCTTCCCCTTAACCCTTGATTCTTCACATGATCAAAACTCTACCTTTTCCAGCCCATCCACACCCCCTGGGTAGATAACTCCAAAGATTCACAATCCTCTGAGTGAATAATTTTCTCATCATCTCTTTCCTAAATGATCAAACAAATCCCCTATGCGTACTGTATGCTGCATTCTAGATTCCCCAGCCAGTGAAACAGTCTCTCAGTGTCTACCCTGTCAAGCCCTTTCACAATCTTGTATGTTTCAATGAGATCACTTCACATGAGATCACTAAACTCCAGAGAAGTAAAAGTTTACTCAGCCTCACATCAAAGGACAACCTTCATATCCCAGGGACCAATCTATTGAACCTTCACTGTACTCCCTCCAGTGCATGTAGATCCTTCCTTAGATATGGAGTTCAAAACTGTGTACAGTACTCCAGGTGTGGTCTTACGGAAGCCCTGTACAATTGTAGCAAGACTCTCTTGTTCTTGTATTCCAATCTTCTTGCAAGTAAGGACAACATGCCATTTGTCTCCCTACTTGCTTGCTGCACCTACATGCTAACTCTAGTGTAGTATGAGGTGAGCAACCAAAGCACATTGATGGGGCAGAATGGAGTGAGCTTTGCTTCATTTCCCACCTGAATGTGTTTGATATTGATTCTTAATTGCGTAAAAAAGAACATGTTCCATGTACCAGAACTGTGTTAGTTTGGCTCAGTGGTAGGACTCTCACCTGAGTCAGAAGATTGTAGGTTCAAGCCTCACTTCAAAGCTTGATTACATAAATCTTGTCTGTCACTTCGACAAAACACTGATTAAATGCTACACTGTCAAAGATGCTGTCCTGAGGATCAATCTGAAATCAAGACTTTCTCGGGTGGATTTAAAATATCATATGTCATATCATATATCATAAATAAATATGACATTATTTGAAGATTAACAGGGAAGGTCTTCTTAATCCCTCAATCAATATCATGAAATTAGATTACGTAGTTATTATCCCATTGTGGGATCTTACTGTGCACAAGTTACTGCATAATGATAAAGCCTGAACTTCAAAAGTAATCACTGCCCACGAAATGCTTTTGGGAAATCCAGGGGAGGTATGATGCACGAGATCAATGCAAGCTCTTTGTTCTTGCAAATGTCCCTCAGCTTATTGAGCTGAAATATACACAAAGTACAATGAAGCAGGCAAGCTACCAGAATGTGATTGGCAACCATGGGACTACACTCCAGTAAGAAGCCATCATCATAAGAAGTGGAGCAGCAGAATCAAAGAGAAAAAGAGCGAGAAGGAAAATCCCATGTTCATCTGCTGATGGTTACAATAATCCTTTGATGTGGTTGATGTTGGAATAAGGAACCTTGAACTATTAGATTTAATTTGTACTTTGTTCCCCATGCACCAAACAAATGTGCTGCAATGCCCTCACTTAAAATAAGTAATGTTTCAATGCAGATAAGAAACAATCTCCTTTACCATGGTGTTGCTTTCAATGATTAATGATCATAGGAACATACAAAATAGGAGCAGGAATCCACCATATGGCCCTTTGATCCTGTTCTTTCATTCAAAATGATCATGGTTCATCTTTTGCCTCGACTCACTTTCCTCTCCATCCACATATCCCTTGATTCCATGAGAGACCAAAAACCTGTCCATCTCAGCCTTAAATACACTCAACAATGGAGCATCCACAAAACTATGGGATAAAGATTGCAAAGGATTCACAACCGTCCAACTGAAGCAATTCCTTCTCATCTCAGTCCTAAATGATCGACCACTTATCATGAGACTGTGCCTCCGTGTTCTAGGTTCCCATGCCAGGGGAACAAAACCTCTCCCCATATCTACGCTGTCAAGCCCAAGAATCGTTTCATTGCGAACACCTCTCATTTTTCTAAACTCCATGATATAGGCCCACTTTACTGAGCCTTGCATCAAATGGGGATCTTCTCAACCTAGGAGCCAATCTAATGAATTTTTGCGGTACCACCTCCAATGGAAGTATATCCTTCCATAGATATGGAGACCAAAACTGAGTACATTCTTCCAGGTATGATCTCATCAATGCAGTATACAATTTAGCAAGACTTCTGTTTTTGTACTCTAGACCCCTTGCAAGGATGGACAACTTTAATTTGTCTTCCTAATTGCTTGCTGCACATGCATATTAGCTTTTTGTGTTCCTTGCACATGTCCACCCAACTCCCTCTGAACATCTGCATTTTAAAGTTTTAAGGCATTTAAAAAACAAAATTTAAGTATCCTATTCTACTTCTTGTGGTGAATAACCTCACGCTTCCTCATCATACTCCACATTATACTCCATCTGTCACCTTGTTGCCCACTCACTTTTAACTTTTATATATCTCTTTGCACCTCCTCACAGCTTACATTCCCACCCAGCTTTGAAACGTCAACAAACTTGGATGCTTTACTCCCAGTCTTTAATCCAAGTTATTAAAAACCTTGTGTGATTTGCCTGGGTAATGACAGTGACAACTTCAAAAGTAGTCACTGTCTGTGAGATGCTTTGAACATACCTGGGGAGGTGAGAACATCAATGCAAATTTTTTTATTCTTTCTAATGACCATCAGCTTCATTAGCACAAAAGATACACAAAAAACAATGAATTGGGCAAGCTAGCAGAGGATGATTGGCACTATCTTCCAGTTAGAAGCCAACATCTGAATTAAAGGAGCAGTGAAAATGAAGAGAAAAAAGACTGAGAAGGAAAAAACCCACATTCATCTGCTGATGGTTCCAATAATCATTCCAATGTTGATGTTGGTGTAAGAAACTTTGAACTATTAGACTAATTTGTCCTTTGTTCCCTGACACTAAAATAAATAACCTGATTGCCTACATTTAAGATAAGACACGGTTCAATGTAGATAAAAGACAATTTCCTATACCATGGTGCTGCTTTCAATAATTATTAATCATAAGAGCCTAAGAAATAGGAGCAAGAATAGACCTTATGGCCCCATAAGCCTGCTCCACCTTCCAATTCGATCATGGCTGATCTTCTGCCAAAACTCCACTTTCATGTTCCTTCTCCATAATCCTTGACTCCCCAGAGATCAAAAGTCCACCTATTCCAGCCTTGAATATATTTAAGTATGGAGCATCCACAGCTCCCTAGGGTAGATAACTGCAAAGATTCACAACCTCCGAGTGAAGAAAGTTCTCCCCATCTCGATCCTAAATGATCAAACATATCTCCTAGTCTGCATCCTCATGCTCTAGATTCCCCAGGCAGGCAAACAACCTCTCAATGTCTACCCTGTCAAGCCCCTTCAGAATCTTGTATGAGATCACCTCTCATTGTTCTAAACTACAGAGAAATAGAAGTTTACTCAGCCTAGCTTTATAGGATAACCTTCACACCACAGGAACCAATCATGTGAACACCCATTACACTGCCTCCAATGCACATATAGCCTTCCTTAGTTGTGGAGTCCAAAATTGTGTACAGTACTCCAGGTGTGGACACACCAAAGCCCTATACAATTGCAGCAAGACTTCCTTATTCTTGTACTCCAATCTCTTTGCAATAGAACCTAACATGCCATTTGCTTTCCTAAATGCTTGCTGTACCTACATGCTAACTGCTTTCCTAGTACGAATTTGGGACATCTTGGGGATGTGTAAGCTACTACATCAATGGAAGTTCTTTGTTCTTTCTAATGTCCTTCAGCTTTGAAAACACAGCAGGCGCACAAAAGACAATGAATTGGAGCTACCAGAGGTTGATGGCACCCATGGGATTAGACCAGTAAGAAGTTAATACCTTAATGAGAGAAGAAGTAGAATTGAAGAGAAAATAATTGAGAAGGAAACCCCCCAGATTCATCTGCTAATAGTTCCAATAATCTTTCCAACATTGATGTTGGTGTAAGAAATCTTGAACAAATAGATTTAATTTGCCCTTTGTTCCTTGACATTAAAATAAATGTGTTGATTGCTCACATTTAAGATAAGTTATGGTGCAATCTAGATAAGAGGCAATATATTAAAAATAGGAGCAATAATAGACCTTGTGGTCTCATGAGTCTGTTCCATTTTACAATATGATCATGGCTGATCTTGTGCCAAATCTTCACGTTCCTGCTCTTTCCCCATAACCCGTGATTCCCCAAAGACAAAAAGTCTATCTATTCCATCCTTGAATATATTCGAGGATGGAGCATCCATAACCCCCTGGGGTAGATAATTCCAAAGATTCACAACTCACTGAGTGAAGAAATTTCTCCTCATCTCGATGCTAAATGATCAAACATATCTTCTGAATCTGTGCCCACATGTTCTAGATTCCCCAGCCAGGGAAACAGCCTCTCAGTGTTTATCCTGTCAAGCCCCTTCCAAAAGTTGTATGTTTCAATGAGATTACCTCTCATTCTTCTAAAACTCCAGAGAAGTCCAACTTTATTCAGCCTCAAATCATAGGTCAACCTCCTCATCCCAGGAACCAATCTAGTGAACCTTCACTGTACTGCCTCCAGTGCATGTACATACTTCCTTAGACATGGAGTCTAAAATTGCTTACAGGTATGGTCTTACCTATACAAGCCCTATACAATTGTAGTAAGATTTTCTTGTTCTTGTATTCCAGTCTCCTTGCAAGAAAGGACAGGATGCCACTTGCCCTCTGAATTGCTTGTTGTACCTACATGCTATCTTTTTGTGTTCCTTATTCGATTGTACCCAAGTTTCTCCAAGCATCAAAATTTAAAAGTTTCATGCCTTTTTAAAAGATGTTCTGTTTTTCTATTCTTAATACCACAGTGAATAATCTCACATTTCCTATTATAATATTCCATCTGCCATCTCAGTATCTCCTCACCTAACCTGCCTATATTTCCTTGTGGCTTCTTCACAGCTTACAGGCCCACCTAGCTTTCTATCACCTGTAAATCTCAGTCTCTTCACTTAAGTCATTAAAAAGCCTGTCACTTTCAGCCAGTAATGACAGTGATTGTGCTTCAAAAGTAATCTTTGCTTATGAAATGCTTTTTGGACATCCTGGGGAGGTGAGAAGCATTATATCAATGTCAAAGTGAAACACTATGGTTGCTGGAAATCTGAAATACAAGAGCAGGACAGACGCTGGGAATTCTGAGGCAAGTAACTCACCTCCTGATTCCCCAAAGCCTGTCCACTATTTACGAAGTACAAGTCAGGAGTGTGATGGAATACTCTCCACTTGTCTGGATGAGTACAGCTCCAATGACACTCAAAAAGCTCAACACCATCCAGGACAAAGTAGTCTGCTTGAGCGGCACCCCATCCACCAACTTAAAAATTCACTGTCTCCACCATTGATGCACAGTGTGTACTATATATAAGATGTACTGCAGCAACTCACCAAGGTTCCTTCAAGAGCACCTTCTGAACCTATGACCTCTACCATCTAGATGATGAAGGCAGCAGTTCCATGGGAACTTTTCAAGTCACACACCATCCTGACTTGGATCTATACCGCTGTTCCTTCACTGTCGCTAGATCAAAACCCTGGAACTCTCTTCCTAACAGCATTCTAGGTGTACCTGCACCAGCTGGACTGCAGCATTTCAAGAAGGCGGTTCACCACAACCTTCTTAAGGGCGATTACGGATGGGCCTAGCCATTGATGCCCATATCCCATGAAAGAATTAAAAAGTAGCCTTCCTGTCTCCTAAAACCGGGTATTTCCGTCCACGCTTACATTGATTGCTATCCTTGCGATGACCAGGTTTTCTGTGAATTTTAACCCTAATAATGTATGATATTTATAAGCAGAAAGTAATTAGTGAGATAAAACACAATACCTTGTTCCTCAGGTTGATGTACAAAGCTGAAAAAATGAGATGTAAAGGGCATGGTTAGTTTTTAATCATGTATTCTGTATACTCAATGATGTGAGATTTATTGATCATCAATATAGAAAATCAATGCTGAACTGTTCCTTACCGTTTTCTTTAGTATAGCAACATACGCAAAGCATGATGTATAACAGGGCTTCCCATCCAACAAATCCTCCCAAGACCTTCTCCGGCCATCTATTTGCTGTTACATTTATCAGATTGAACCCTAGAAACAGAGTTGCCACTAGAAGGGAGAGAGTGATGAACGTGAGGAGGTTTCAAGGAAGCTGGTATTTTTTTCAGAAAAAAAAATGGTTATATTTTCATTTGCAAATGAATTTGAGAGGAAAAGGAAAAATTACATTCTAATATGAATGTCAGGACTCTATTCTGAGTTCTCCCCATCGGACACTGTTAAGCCTAACAGGAGCCCTGGGCCTTCTCCCGATCTACCACTGCAGCTGATCGGGGGGAGTTCTGTTTCTTTCTTACACTAAAACCCCAGAGCCCATGAAATTACATTCTGAATAATGGTGTACAAACACTTATTATATCCCCATGTAGTGCCTTTCTTAACAAAGACATTAATCCATTAAAAAAATATTCATACACAGACATTCCTTAACTTCAGTATTGTGAAAAATATTAAGAAACCTTGTCCAGAACAAAGTCAACCGCATTAAAGCAGCAAATAGAGATAGGATGTAGCATATCATACATATTTATTAAAATTATTTATGACTTTCCATATGTTGAACAATCACTTACCTGCAAGACACTTGATGACCAAAGCCATGAAGGCATGAAACCAGTTAAAAATGTATCGGCTGTAGAAACACAAAATTGCCATTTAATTTTGCTTTCATCGTTTGATAAATATCCTTCATTAAAGATGGTTATTTATTTAAAATAAAAAAATGAAAAGAAAACATGGGAACAATAAAGTTACTATTTTGCAGTCATTGTTCAATTGACTTCCATATTTTTCCTTCCCATCTTTCCTTCTCATGGATGACACCTCTAGATCCTGACAAGGATCTACCTTTGGCTCCCTCATAGACACACTGTCCCTCAGTGGCATCATCAACACACATAGCATCTGTTCTACTTCTCCATAATTTCCCTCAATCATATAGCTATCCAAGTAGCCATCAGGTTGTTTCTCTGCCATCGATCAGAAATAAGTCAAAATTATTCTCCAAATGACCATCAGGAAAACCAAACCCATTATTCGCTACTCCTTTGTCACTAAGCAGCATCTCCTCAGACAAGATGAATTGTTAAAGAACGTTAAAATCAATTAAAATTTATTTTTATTGCTGATTGAAAATGACAGGGTTTTCTCAGTGTTTTTTTAAGGACCAAGCCAGAATGAATTCAAAGAAAAACACATTTTTATTTTGATCTTTAAATCTCAAGAATGCAAATAAGTGATTAATAATGCTTCATTATGTTACATGACAACCAATATATTATTTTTCTCTTTTGCACAAAATCCTTCTTTACTTCATCTATTAAGTTATGAATGGACGCTTCGGAAAGAAAAAGATGCTAAATTCACTACACTGTTTGACAATAGATTCAACAACAATGAAAAATTGAACAGGCTGGGGCTCTCCTCTACAAAAGGGAAGACCAAGGGGTGATCTGATTGAGGTCTTCAAAATTATGAAGGGGTTTAATAGGGTAGCCATAGAGAAGATGTTTGCACTTATGGGTGAGCCAAGAACTAGAGGCCATAAATATAAGGTAGTCTTTAAGAAACCCAGCAGTGAATTCAGAAGAAATTTCTTTACCCAGAAAGTGGTTAGAATGTGGAACTCGGCACCACAGGGTTTAGTTGACATGAATAGTTAAAAGGTCTCCTGCAAAGTGATAAGGTGAGGTTTCCTTAGGGCCACATCATGGTATCAAAATGGAGTCTGTTATAAATTCCATATTTAAAAATAAATTCAGTGGAAGGATTTGGGTCATTTATGAAAATAACTGGACAGATAGCAGATAAATTGCTGAATGACACATTGATGTGCAACTGTGAATGAAATGGATTTTGACTAGGATGATTCAGAAAAGGACCATGAACACTATCAGGAGGAGACAATGAAGCAATCTTTTTCATAAAGTTTATAAAGTGCCAGGGAATATAGCCAGAACAGAGAATACAATTTAATCAAGGTAATTTTGAGGTTGTACAGTACAGTGATCACAATGCACTTGAAAGGCTGCGTAAAGTTCTGAATGCTACAAATGTACTACATCTTAGGAAATGAGAGAATAGCAATAGACAAATTCAGAGTAAGGGTGATGAGCTATAAGGAGAGCAGACAATTAAGCGGAGTCCCTGACTTAAATATCAAGAGGTTCAGATAAGACTAATCCTGAACATTAGTTTAAAATAAAGCAGTAGCGTAGTATCATAGGTCATAGATATAAGCTAATTAAAAGATAAATTTAAATCAGATACTAAAAGGAGCTTCTTTTTTCTATTGACTGATAAAGGCTAAGTAGTCATTCGACAGGAGTGGCAAGAGAGAAAGGCTATTCAGAACATGGGGCAGAATTTTCCCGTTGGCGTGCAGGGGCAGGCCCCGCACATCCGCGTGTAAAATGACGCGCGGTGACGTTGGGCAAGCTTCCCAATGTCACCGGGTGCCATCGCGATATTTCGTTGGGCGGGCGGACAATGATATCTGCTGCACGCCCGCCATTAATTAACGGGCCACTTAAGGCCCTTGACTCACCAATCAACTCCGATTTTTCGGCACCCATGCAATCTTCGGCTCGGCGCATGGGCGCAATGGGCAGGTGGGTAGGACACATTTGTATGAACCTCATCCGCGGGCGAGATAAGAGGGGTCACTGGGGTCGCGAATGTGCTCTGTCAAGTATTGATTTTTCAAAGTTTTTGAAACTTGCCTGTGTGATCTGCAATACTTCAAAACACATACCAGCTGCTTTGTCTGGACTCTTAATCTTCAGGTCAGCACTCTGCAGTGAGGAACCTTTTTTGGGCCTGCAGGTTTCAGGAAGCCTTCCCATAGCCTGGGAATGGGAGCTGAACTGTCCAGTGGAGGCACCTCCTCTGAGGAGGAAGGGAGGGCTAGAAGAGGGAGGAGGTCAAGAGTACTCATTCAGCCTCCAGGAGAGCCGCCTTTGGGAGGACAGGCGCAGGCACAAGGGGCGCAGGGCCAAGAGGTAGACCAAGGCGGTAGGGGCTGCAGAAAACGCCACTATCCTGCTGCCAGGGTATACAGGCAGCGAAGCAGTGACCTCAATATGTCTGAGGTGCAGTGCCGAAGGAGGCTCCGTCTCTCAAGTCAACTATATCTGTCAGATGATTGGGCCTGAGACCTCCCCTAACTGTGTGGGTGGACACCCCATGCCAGTGGCTCTAAAGGTCACAGCTGCCCTCAATTTCTAAGCCCCTGGCTCCTTCCAGGGGTCCGTGGGTAATCTTTGCAGTGTCTCCCAATCAGCTGTCCACATTTGTGTCAAGCAGGTCACAGACACTCTGTTTAGCCGTGCATCGACCTTCTCCCACTTCTGTTACAGCCAGTTACAGCGAGTCAGTGGCTTCACGGCCATTGCTGGCTTCCCCCACGTCCAGGGTGCTATAGACTGTACACATGTGGCCATCAAGGCACCAGCAGGTGAGCCCGGTGCCTTCATCAACAGGAAGGGCTTCCACTCCATGAACGTGCAGATAGTGTGTGATCACAGGATGCAGATTCTACAAGTCTGTACAAGGTACCCAGGCAGCTCCCACGATGCCTACATCCTCAGACTCTCCCAGGTGTCAGCGCTCTTCAGTGCTCCAGCCCAGCTTGATGGCTGGCTGCTGGGTGACAAGGGTTATTCCTCAGAAGGTGATTCATGACGGCTCTCTGGCATCCAAGAACAGAAGCTGAGCAGTGGTACAATAGGAGCCATGGCACCACAAGGGCTGTGGTGGAGAGAACCATCGGTCTTCTCAAGATGCGCTTCCAATGCCTGGGCCGCTCAGGGGGTGCACTCCAGTACCCCCCAGAATGTGTCTTGGTGATAGTAGTTGCATGTTGCACTCTCCACAATGTTGCGCTGGAAAGGGGGGAAGCAAGGACACCCGGGAGGCTTTAATTCAACGAGCATTCAGCTAGCACACCACAGGACGAGATTGGGCTGGAGGCTCCATACTCGATACCCAAGTGCTAAATCTTCCAGGTTATGAACAGTAATTAAGGGCCTTGTTAATAAAGCTGAATGTTCCACAAAGCACTCCTAATATTTTTGGAAACCATACACATAAGAAGAAAAGAGGCACCCTCAGCCATGGTCACATGTCTGAATTTAATGTCACAGGCAAAGAAACTTAATGAAACAAAATTACAAGGGTGTTCCAATTCAAAGCAAATCATAAAAACCTCATCTCGGGCCAACACAAAAGCACCAGTGATAAACCCGGGGTCTGCCTAAGATGCCTTATGCTTACGTTTCCGGGTGCTATGTCTTGGTGCTGCCCCATCGCTGAGACTGGTATCTGAGACAGCCTGCTGACTCTGCTGTTTTGTTGGCCTCAATGACCCTGGCGGTCGTCCTCTGGCCCGTGGAGCCTGTGCTGGCCCCGCCTGGGTGGGATCTGCCAGTTCCACAGCTGGCATCTCCCCAGTCGTCACAGCCTCACTGGATGTAATGGTCACTGGCAGGGGGGCGGAGGAGCTGCCGCCCTCATCCAGAGTGCCCTGAGAGGCGCCCGCAGAGACGACATGCAGCTGCTGCGCCAACGTGAGGTCGCTTCGGACCTCCCTGCTCACCGTGGATGGATGGGCACCGAGCTGGGAAACTTGGTGCCCACACTTCTCCCAATCTGGCACTGACCAGCTGAGGCCAATGCCGATGTGAGGGCTTGCTGGTCAGAGCGCATCCCCAGGAAGCCCTGATGGGTCTCCTGGAGGAGGCTCTCTCCATGGAGGACGCATGGCACTCGGACATGTGGTTCATTGCTTCGGCAATCATCTGCGTAGACGCCTCCACCACGGACAGCAAGCCAAGCATAGCCTCATGTATCTCCTTCAGATGCTCCCGCACACCCGGCTGCATTTCCTGCGTTTGCATCGCGGACGACTCCAGAGGCACATCATCAGGCACTGACTGAGCATGTGCCTGGTCCCCTGCAGTCCTCTGACTGCTGGCATCATGGGCACTCTCTGTCTCTGCCAGCTCCTCCAGTGACTGTGAAGCGTCCTCACCGCTGTGCCCCGGGACACTAGCCGATGTTCTAATTCCCACCGAGTTGCTAGTATCTACACTGGTGCCTGCCTGGCAGAGATGGTGTGACGCTGGTGAGACTTCAGGCCCCTCAGGTGTGAGAGGGGGCCTCTGCTGCTCCTCCTCCTGGCCCTGCTCCGCTGATGTTGAAAGGAAGAACAAGGACATTGGATGAGTTAAAGTGAAGACAATGTCAAAGTGCATCCCTGTCCCCCGGATCATCATGCGCTCATCCTTCCATAAGCAATGGTCAAGCCATGTTGCAAACTTCAATCACTGAACATTCAGCATTGCCATGGCTGTTGGGAGAACAATGCTGACTTCACTGCTAGGCATACCTACCTGGCCGTGGCAACCCAGCCTCAACGACACCAGTGGACCTGGGCACAAGGCGCCTCTCCAGATCCAGGGCCTCCTGCTCAGAATGGCTGAGAATGGCGATCTGCACCTGCCTGCTGCCAGTCCTCACCCGCTCTGCCATGTTATGAGCATTCTTCTCCTGAAAATGAGAGAAGAGCATTGATTTGTGCAAATTGTACATGGACTCTCTTCCCACACGGCCCACCCCAACCAGAGTGGGACATATCAGGGCTCCAGTGTCTCCTCACCCCGCTGCTGCCAAACACTCACACAAAGGTACTAGGCCCTTCCCATCCCCCCCAGCCCCCTCCACCACCCCCTTTGGTCACATGCTGCCTACATCACATTAGGCACCACACAGTATATCCTTCCATAGCAAGGAGGCGCAAGCACATGGAGTGCAGAGGGCAGCAGATGGTTTGTTGCCATGCTACCTTGAAGCTCCCCTCCCAGCATCTCATCACCCTGACTTGGACCTGTCCTGAAGTTCAAACACAGCACCTAGGTGCAGCTCCTCCAGGTTGCCCCCAAAACAGTCATGCGTGTCTTAGTGTACCACATGCTGCTGGCGCAAAACCCATCTCTTCACCACCCTCTCAGGGTGACCGCGGCATGGGCAATATCTGCTGGTCCACCCAGCGAAGGACACTTGCCGTCAATGGTTCAGTGCAGTCACTACGCTCAGACTTCGGGGTGGGGGGAGGGGCAGCAGGGGGGAAAGCCTACCTGCTGGGTTAAGTGACCAATGCCAACATTGTTCTCACCCTTCCCGGGCGCAACAGGTTGTTGAAGCGCTTGCGACACTGGATCCTGGTGCGCCGCACCACGTCGCGGGAGCTCACCACCTTCTCCCAGGCACGTTTCATCATGTGGGGGGGCCTCCTCCTCCCGTCCTGGGAAACCAGCACCTCCCACCTCCTCGAGGAGGACAGCAAGGCAGTTATCCAAAAAACGAGGGGCACATTGGCCCCCCACCCTACCCTTTGGCCTGGCCTGCCCCAATGGCCTACCCTCTGGCCTGGCCTGCCCCGATGGCCTACCCTCTGGCCTGGCCTGCCCCGATGGCCTACCCTCTGGCCTGGCCTGCCCCGATGGCCTACCCTCCGGCCTGGCCTGCTCCGATGGCCTACCCTCTGGCCTGGCCTGCCACCGCCCGCCCACTCCCGCTATGCATGGGAGTCGTGAAGTACACTGGGTGGGCCTTAATTGGCCCGCCTGCGTAAAATGGGGGCGCGGACCCGACCGCGAGCGGTGATCGGGTCCGCGCCTGCCCACGCCCATTCCCACTTCGCCCCTTGCCATCCAGAAAATTCTGCCCGTGGCTGGTTTCTTGGTTGGGACAGCTGGAACACTACGGATAGAATATGCGGCACTAAACTGGCTTTGGCAGCCCTTGATTTTTCTTACATTTCTTATAAAGGAATACAGTGTTACAATACCATTCGATTCTGAAAGAGGAAGCGGCAAGAGAACTGATGAATTTCCTCCTGGGAATGGAAAACCCAGCAGATGAGTCATTTGTGCCACATCCCTAGCAACATCATCAGAAAACACACAGGCTCAGGTACGTTAGTGGTCTGCCAGACTGACATCTCGGCCAGAGAATGGTGCATGTCACACAAGGATCAAAAAGCCATAAGAGCAACCGCATTTACATTGCAATATAGAGATGAGCAGTCAGAAATATAATTAAACCAGGAAAGCTGCAATCAAAATACTGCTCATAAAGATCAGTAGAGCCTCTTTAATATGATAAAATGTTCCTCGGAAATTCAGCAAGGTCAAAAAGAATTATCAACAGCTTTATCTGCTGCAACAGCATGGTTACTAACATCACTAAATAGCACTGACTTGTGGTATCAGCAATATTAGATTCCACATTCATAATGTGACACTCCACCTTCCAACACTGGAGAAATGTATTCCTCTTCTGTTAGATCTCAGTCGGTCTTCCTCTCATTACCAAAATCCGATTACCTGTCTTTGTTTAAATAGTTAACTGATATCCAGAGAACTGAATCATGTCAGGGCAAATCCAGAATTCAAAACATCAGGCCGTACGAGATGTTAAATTGCTATTGAACTGACCTCTTGTGATCTGGTGTAGGTCGGCACATGGCTACAATAGGTTGAATCAGTGCGAGCCCCATTACAATACACCCCAACACAGGGTGAGCTCCTGCATTCTGCAAGAGAAACACACAGGAACATAGAGGGGAGGAAAAGCCAAGTTTCACTACGATATAGCAAAAGGTGGTATTTATTAAGGTGAAGAATTAAGTCATTTTCTTTAATAAAGGAAAATATATTAGTTTTTAAATAAATTAGTTACTTCTTTAATGATTCAATTATGGATCAAGGTGGAGAATTATTTTGGTAGAAGCAAGTTAATGATCAACATTTCTGTTCCTGTCAGTAAATATAAGAGCAAACACAACTGATGCCATTTGAAACAAAATGTTGTAAAGACATCTATAGCCCACTTAAACAAATCAATTCGTCCGGATTGAATCATTGAGTTACATCAAGTCTGCAGCACATTGGCTCCAACAGGTCGATGCTCATGTTTATGTTGCACATGAGCCTCCTCCCAACCATGTTCATCTAATCCTATCAGCTTAACCTTCTATTTCTTTCACCCTCGTGTGTTTATCTGATTTCTCCTTAAATGCATCCATGCTATTGCTTCAACTACTCCCTGCGCTTCACATTCTGACCACTCACTGAACAAAGATCTCTTCTGAACTTCCTTTGGAATTTATTAGTGACTATTTTATACTTATGACCTCTAGTTTGAACACTTCCACAAGTAGAAACATTTTCTCCACATATACTCCATTAAACCCTTTCAGAATTTTAAAGGCTTCCATCATTTCACCCCTAAGTCTTCTCTTTTTTACAGAAAAGAGCCCTCGCCTGTTCAGCCTTTTCTGGTAGGTATATCCTTTCAGGTTAGGCCTTATTCTTGCACTTTCTTCAGCATCTCTATATCATCCCTATAATGCAGAGACCAGAAATGTACACAGCAATCCAAGTGTAGACTAACCAAGTTTCTATACAAGTTTAACATAACTTTTCTGCTTTTGAATTCAATTCCTCTGGAAAGTAAGCAATGTTTGGCCTGTTTTTTTTTAAATGGCACTGGTAACTGGTATCCTTACATTTAGTGATTTGTGAATGTGTAACCCTAGGTCCTATATTCAGGCTCATTATCCAAGAATTAAGTGGCCTCTTTATTCCCACCAAAACGCACCCCCTCATACATACTTGCCTGTTTTAAAATTAATTTCTCAATTACATTCTACATGTCCATTCTGCTAGCTTATTAAAGTCTTTTTGTATTTTGTCACATTCTTCCTTTGTGTTAACTGCACTGCCCAGTTTGTGTCATCTGCAATATTTTGAATTGTACTTCGAAATTCCAAATGAAAATTGTGAGCTATGCATGCCACCGACACCAATCCCTATGGAACCCCACCTCCTTCCTATCTTTGGCCAGTCTGAGTAGTTACCTTTAACCCCTACTCTATTTATTTTGTTTCACAGCCAGCTTCCTATTCATTTTGTTACCTGTCCCCTGACTCCTCATACTTTGACTTTAGTCATAAATTTACTTTTGGGTGCCTCATCAAAGGCCTTTTGAAAATAATTATAAACCATCCCCCCCGGTGTCAGTATATCATGTGATGGGAGTGTATCACAGAAGGTCCCAGAAGTAAACCAGTGGGGCTTAAAAGAGTGAGGTCAGGATATAGCAAGAGGGAATGACCAACATTTCTGGTCAGGAATGACTTGGCCAGAAAAGCAAATTCCTTGACTAGAGCTCAGTGATAAAAAAAATGTAGCTGGGAGTGAGGCTCACAGTTGGCAGAATTAAGAGGTAAGCATTGGGGCAGGGGTTGGGGGGCATTGCTGGGTACGGGATAGAAAGTCAGTAAATCAGCTCCCCAGAAGCTGGATTTAAATTGCATAGGTGATCACTTTTTGGAGGTGAAATAGTGCCACCACTGATGGGAATACTGAAATGCAATGACTCAAGAATGACGGTAATTTTAAGAGACTTGACCGTTTGCTTATCAAAAATAGCATAAGTAAGAATAACTTCAAACATGCCAAGCATTGTGTCATAACAGATGATAAAAATTGTCACACAGGAACTGCGTATGTTGCAAGAAACTGTTGCTGGGTCAAAATCCTGGAACTCCCCTCCTAACAGCACCACATGGGCTGCAGCGGTTTAAGAAGGCAGCTCACCACCACCTTCTCAAGAGCAACTAGGGATGGGCAATAAATGCTGGCCCAGCCAGCGAAGTCCACATCCCATTAATGAATTTTTAAAAATATGATGAAATAATATTCTGAAACTAGAGTCAAGCAAGAAAATAGTGATTGCATTATAACTTTGCTTTTGATGCTGATGTACTACTGACAGGGTAATGATATCAACATTAATCAATATTTAAAAAATGATTTTATGCTTCTCATCAGATTGCTTGTTTTAAAACATGAGAACTTACAGAACTCCAACCTTTCTCCTTCACGAATATCAGCACAAAGCCAATGATTGTTGCAGCAACAGTTAGCACCATCAGAAACGAATGTAGCTAACGAAAAAAAACACACCCATTTAATATATTGTTTTCATTCTGTATAAGCTTAAAATACATGTACAAACTTCACAACAACATGCACCGGCAGTGATTAGCAAACATTTCCCCAAGAAAATAATTGCTGTTCCCAAAAGTCTCTGGCTGTGGAACAAACCATTGTCTAAAGGATAAACAATTGAGACTATCAAGTGCCAAGATTAAATTAGTAATAAAGTATATTGGAAGATCTAACAGAGTAAATGAACATGGCTACAAAGTTACTTCATTTCTTAATCAAAGGCATGGTCCAGTGCCAAAATTCTACCAGAATGGACATTTCTAACAAATGTGAATGAATTTAAACATGGTCAGGGCTAAATAATGAACCAATTTTGTTGGCAATTCTGAAAGCAAATAATCCACATTCCAAGTTTACCTGAAACCAAATATCCTTGTCCAAAATTTTCCTACTGCCTCCAATGCTCCTAAAGAACTTCGCAATTATCATGCCAATGCTTCCAGTTGTCATCCAGGCTATTAACATCAGTGCACCTTTAAAATAGAAACATGGTAGGGCTTTATATATTTTCGGTAGTCCCATCCATTACCAAGACCTCTGCAACATTATCTCCCTCTGTTCCTTGCAGGTTTAATGGGCAGAATTTAATGGAGGTGACAGGGGTCTCATCTGCCAGCGAGAGCTCCAATTTGCCTCCTCTGAGGAAGGCCAGTCGAATTGAGTGTCAGTCAGGCACTTAGCTGGGCAACAGCAGGCCTTCCCCAGGATCAAGGGACCTGTGGGCAGAAATCCCATTCCCTTAGAGATGCTGGCCAATTAGAGGTTGGTAGTTGTGCATTGCTTGGCAAAACCATTGGAGAGAAGTTGCCGGTAATGCACCCCCACTGAGGCCTAGGATCATTAAGGGACACAGGTCACAAGTGAGCGTTGGCAGGATGGGGGTGTCGAGTTGCGGGGTCGTGGGGGGGCAGGGGTATGGCTCACAACAGCACCTCCTCTCTTTTGATGCCAGCTCCCTTTATTAGGCACTGAGTACCTGACAATGAGGAACCATCCCTCGGAAGCCCGCAGCAACTCTGATAGAGTTTGCTTTTAGGGCTTCTTGTAAGGCGAGACCCCTAGGTTAATACCAGTGGCGGCGGGATGAGGGCCTTAAGTGAGCCATTAAAGCTCAATTGGCAGTGGGGTGGGAAAGCCTTCCTTCCCTTCCTTGGCCACCTTCTCAAATTTTCCCATTCTCAATTAATATCTGTTCATTTCAATCTTCTTTTCTGTACAACGCTAAAAGTCCTTCCCTAGAACCTTGTCATGGTGAGAAGGCTTGTGGGCCTCCAATGCCCTGGGAGCTAATAACATTACCCAGGATTGGGAATTCAAAAGGTAGGCTGGGCAAAGCAAAGCTAGTCCACCAATTTTTCTGGTAGAGGATTGAGAGGCTAATAATCTTTCCATGTAAAAACGCCTTTAGTTATGGAAACAAACCGGATACATGCATAGGGCCTGACTTTAATTCTGTGTAAGTGAATGTGTTTTGTGTGAGTTAAAATCTCACACAAGAAGTCTATTATAGGCTTGCAAATATAAAAATCAACTTTGGAAAACCACAATCCGCTGGATGTGGTGCAAGATACTACTCCATTCAGTGTTAAATATTTAGTTTGGACAAACAGCAAACCGAAGATATAGGCTTCCTTGTTTTACTCCCTATTGTTTGATTGGATGGCCAGGTCAAACTAGAAAGATGTAAAATTGCTTCAGAGCTTTTGGGCTTTGTTTTTTCTTTCTGAAGTCAAAAAGTGAAATCTGCAAATATTCACTGAAGCAAAAGCCTGACTAAATGGCTGTAAAATACTTAACTGTTGATGTATGATTATGATATAATTTTTACACTTGGGTAGAGAGGATCAGCAGGGTTATAAGGGATAATTCTGTGATCTAGTGCACCTAGCTGGGTGTCATGCATGGAGGAAACACAGGCCACTTAATTGGGACTACTATGTTGTAGACTGAGTGAGGCATTATTCCTTTAGAGTTTTTGCTCCAAGGGAAAGCACTGAAAACAATATCTGACACAAAATGGAAGATTGCTTAATAAAAACAAATGAAAGGAGAAATCAGGGTTGAGCTACCACAGTGTTCCTATTTTGCAACGCAAGATCCTTTCAAGCCACTTCATTGCCTACATTAGTCAGACTTTAAGCTATCAGTTTGCCAAGCAGCCTCGTTTACGATGTCGCTTCCCCCACTGGGGAAATTGGCCAATATATTTCAGCTTCCAGTAGATAGACAACGTAATAACATAGATCTGCTTCAGGTGAAACATATCAGACAATCAAAATGCATTGTGTTGAGTCCCAAAATTATCCACACACTCAGTCCCTTAAAAGCCTCACAGTTATAATGAATCTTGGCTATTTTCATATTTATACTCTGTTGTGAGGCATTCACTGTGCCACAAACTTAATGAGAACATATAAAATCCTGGATCCAACCTAGAGAATTGTTAATGAAGGTTAAATGCATTTGGCAGTGGTCCTCAATCTAAAATCGCAACATAAAAGTGGATTGTGGGAAGGATGCGCAATAATCTTTTTGCAAATCTCAATTTTCCATCATCCTATACTTTTCAGACTGTGGAAACCCAAGCTTGAAATCACCAATTCCCTGCTTCACTATTTATCTCATCTCTTTCACTCTTTACAACTGAATATTCTGTCTGATGGGCCTTGGGCCTTTCCCTTTATTTCTCAATGAAAAAAAATGCCATCATGTCACCAAAAGGGAGCCATTATTGCTGGCTGCATCAACATGTGAGGTTGCTCATGACAGGCCCATATACCAAACTCATAATGTCTATAGTGCCATGCTTGTCTTTCAGAAAAAGTGTCACATAACAGCTTATTAAGCATAAACAGTTACAATTTTGATCTGTGCCAGAGAGCTAAATTGTCAAATGTATAATCACATTGAAAAGGATTTGGTATACGAGATACTTTGTGAGTAGCTACAATTCACAGTAAAAATAATTTTTGACCCAACATTGATAACTGAATTCACTTAGGTGTAGTAGTAACAGTTATAAACTGTTATGATATGATGTACATTTACCTTTAAGGGAGCATATCTTAAACTGCTGTCAATTACTACCACCTCAACAGGATGTGATGCATTAATTTGATGACTTGTGTTCAGTCTACATCAGCAGAATAGTTAACATTATCTGTACATAGTCTTATCTTCAAATAAAGAACTCACATTATTGTTTCACCAATCCTTATCCTGTGATTGGTACATTTACAACAAATAGAAGAACATGACATGAACCTGCTTTCACATTCCTTACCATGAACCTTGGTGAGGATGGATCTGCCGTTGTTCCCTGAAGATGACTGTATAACGCTAATATCTACTTTCTCTTCTGAAATGAATGGGATCTCTGGATGCTTTCTTATTTGTCCTGAAATATGTACAATAAGTTTAAATGCATGCTAGGAGTAGGCAATTCTTTGTTCAAAAGAACTCACAATGACACCCTAAATTGTGCATTATTTACCAACAACATACTTTGCAATTGCTACCACAGCACATTATTTCTCTGTCACTTAACATGGTCAACCATTCCATCTTACCACTACCTTTCGTCAACAATCCACCTCCTTGTGATCGCCCTTCCTTGGTTCCATTTCTTTCTGTTCCAACACAACCAATATATGCCTAGAAATGGCTTTGACTTTCAGTTATCTCAAAAGTGCTCCACCTTTCCACCTTTGGCTTCCTCATCAACATTTACATTATTTATTGGCATGGGGCATTTCCACAGGAATGCCAATAACACTGAACTCTACTTCTCCAATACCAGCATCATGAGTGTTGTCAAGTAGCTTGTCCATCAGCAAGCTATGGATGAGACACAACTTTCTCCAATTAAGCATTGTCAATACTGATTTCTTCCAGGTCAACTCCTACCAAAATTTTTCATGGCCTTCTCCTGCCTCTCAAGTCATCCCCATTTAGTTGCTCATTAGATTTGGACTTTGAACTTAAACTACATTCTCTCCATCATTATTTTCACCCATGACGTATTGCTGGCCTTTGCCTTATCTTTCACTCCAGTGACAGAATCTCATCTTTGTCTCCAGACTTACTCCAACATCCTCTTAATTAGCATCCCATTCTACAACAAACTCCAGTCGGTCCTAAGCTTTGCTGTCCAGATCCAGTTCTACACCATGTTTCTGCCTGCCCATTATTCTGATCCTCTTCAACATTCATTGCATCCCTTTACAAATTCCTCCATGGCCTTGCTACACCTAAACTCTGGAACCACCTCCAACTTTATATCCCGCCTTGTGCCTATGGCCTTATTTTTCTGTACATCGCTTCCCTGGAACTCTGTCTCATTATTGCTCTTTCTTTACCTTTAAATTCTCTTCAAAATTTACATTTCCAGGCCTGAAAAATTCCTTAATTCCTTTTTACATACTACTCTTGAGTATTCATTTCAACTGAGTAGTATCTTGGGATGTTAGGGAGAGTAAGGGAGAAAGAGAGAAAATGAGAGACAGAGAGAAAAGGAGGGAAGAGAAAGACTTGCATTTTATAGCATCTTTCACAACATCAGGAGGTTCTAAGGTGCTTTACAGCCAATGAAGAACTTTCTGAAGTGCAGTCACTGCTGTAATGTAGGAAATGCAGCAGCCAATTCGTGCACAGCATGGTCCACAAACAGCACGTGAAAACCACAGAATCTGTTTTAGTGATGTTGATTGAGGAATAATTATTGACCAGGGTACCAGGGAGAACTTATTTAGAACATAAAACATAAGAAATCGGAGCCAGAGTAAGCCATTCAGCCTTCCAAGTCTGCTCTGTCATTCAATAACATCATGGTTGATCTACCTCAGCCACACCTTCCCACATTATACCCATATCTTTCAGTATCAAAAATCTAATCAAGCTCTGACTTGAGTATACTCAACAACTGAGCATCCACAATGCTCTGGGTTCACCGGAGAGAGTAGATGAGGCTTAACGTCTCATCCAAACTGCAACACCTCTGACAGCAGTGCTCTGGAGTGTCTAGATTTTTGTGCTCAAGTTTCTGGAGTGAGACTCAAGCCCACTACCTTCTGAGTCAAAGGTGAGAGTGCAATCTACTGCGTCACATTATATGTTGTATATATATTTGCACAATTTTCACTTTCATCCTGTACCAATGATAATGTACAACTCAGTTTATAAAGATATTAGGTGAAAATATAATTCACCAGTCCACACTCTGTTCATCATATTCTGCTCTCTTCCCTCCTTCAACAAAAAATTCACAAAAGCATAGACCAGTCAACTGTCCACAACATACTAGAATCATGCATGGCCAGGATTTTGAAGTCAGTGGCAAAGTGATGGCGTTTCCCATTAATATTGAAGAAGCCTGCTCACAAAGACCTAATTATCTCCGTGGTGTGGACTTCTCCTTTCCTTACAGTAGTTTGAATCCGGTGCCAAATCAAAGCGAGCTCCAAGCATCTAGGAACAGTGATGTCATTAAGCAGGGTAAGCAGCCAATTACATTGATGTAATCTCACAGACAGCAAAGCAGTAAGTAAAACACTCAGGATTTTTCACCTTTATTTTAAATTTCACAGAAAGTGAAATCAATGAATGGGACATACACATAAGATGAACGTAGAAGCTGAAATATCACAAACAAACTTTCAAAATTAAGAAGTTGATATTTTTTATCATAATGGAGAAATTTGATTTTTCACAAATATAAAACATGTTTTGATGGGCCAGAGAGCTTGCTCAGTAGTAATTATGAACTTAGTACACTATTAAAAACCCAGTTACATCTCATTCAACAAGGTCTAACTTTTTAAAGGATATTTACAACAAGACTACAAGGGAGACAGTGATGTAGTGGTAATGTCACTGGACTAGCAATGCAGACAACCAAGCCATAGGTTCAAATCCCATCATGGTAGCTTGTGGGATTTAAATTCAATTAATAAAAGCGCCAGAATTGAAAGCTAGTCTCAGTAGTGGAGATCATAAAGCTATCATTGATTGTCATAAGAACCCATCTGGTTCACTAATGTCCCTTAGGGAAGGAAGGAAATCTGCTGTCCCATCCTTGTCTGGCCTACATGTGACTCCAGACCCACAGCAATGAGGTTGGCTCCTAAGTGGCCTAGCGAGCCACTCAGTTCAAAGGGCAATTAGGGATGGGCAACAAATGCTGGCCTTGCCAGTGACACCCACATCCTGTGAAAGAATAAAGAAAATAAAAACTGATGTAAATAAGCAAGTTCTTAGCAGTTCAAAGATTTATATCTGATTTGCGGCTGGGGGGATTTCAACACCACATCCAATGAGAGAATGGCCGACAGCAACTTCTGAATTCTCATGTTTAACTGCAGACTCCAGTCGCTGTCAGTTTTGGAGGAGTAATGACGGCAAATGCTGACCGTTTTGCCATTATTCCTAATGCAAAATCTGAGCCAATGTATCAAATACCAAACACTTAAAATGCGTTTTCCATACTTACATGGAAACAAATGCATGTAGTAGGTAGAGTTTAACCTGAAAGATTAATAGATTAATTCTACTATTGAGGAAAAGCATCAAGCTGTGAATGATAAGAAGCCGAGGAGTGCTTTAAGGTACATGCGATGAAAATGTTTTCCATATTAAATCAATTTCTTATCTAATGCTTTATACAGAACACACTGTATTTGAATGCTGCATTGAATTTAAAAGACATGAAACAGAATTGTTTCTTCTGAATCTCACTGTAGTACTTACCACCATCAGAAGGTCCATTCGCAAAGAATAAGTAGTACAGGTTGTTAGAAGCTCTTTGTACTACTGAAATGTTGTTTCTTGTGATGAATGAGCACTGAATGACTCCATTTACATCGGCAGTATTTATATTGTTCACTTCACCCTGTGTATGAGTGATCATTGTTATCTTGCATGGTCATGAACGAACATTATAGGCAGAATTTTCCCCACCATATTGCAGCAGGTTACATGGTGGCGTGTGTGTAAATTCACACACCAGACAGCATGCTGGTACGCCAGCACCATCCCACCCCCAGGGCATTTTCCCAGAGGTGGGATCAGGGATGGAAGGGCAACTTGCCTACAATTGGCAGCTAGCCAATTAAGGTAAGTAACTGGTCTATTAAGGCCAATTGTCAGAGGCTGACTGGAATTTTCTAGTCGTCCTGTGGGCCCACATGGCATTGGGAATTGGGTCAGCTGCCTGGAAGCAGTCTCTTGTTGGCAGACCAGAGGACCAGCGCTCCTGGCGCACTGTGAGGCCCTCCCTGTCTGCCTATTCACAGCTGCAGCCACAGCCTGCCCTCCCAAAATGGTGGCCCAGCAGCTGTGGCTATTTTTTTTTCATTTAAAAGTTATAAAAGTAGCTGAAATGGTGCCACAAGATAGGGGCCTCCTCCCATTCCATTGCCTGCAATGGCAGGCTGCAGCTTCTTCATTGCTGGAGGGTGTCCTGTTGACCCTCCAGCTTCAAGAGCCTGCCCACCATTCTTAATTGGATGCCAAGCACACCCTCTGGCCACTAATTGGCCAATTCAGTGAAATTATTGCTGGGCGACTGTTTCCCATACAGAGCAGATTGGGATCCCTACACCGAGGTTATGGTCCAAAGCTCTGCCCTATGCCTTTTACCTTGTGTTTCAAGGAGGCTTTTAGAAGCTGAGAATCACAAAGCTATGGATCCTGCTACTGCTATGAAAGAATAAAAGGGTCAAAGATTGCAACAGAAACACAATACAGGAGCATATAATGAATTTATGGGTTGTCCATTAGAAATTGCACTGCAAGCCATATATTATTTACTGAATATATAGTATATATTAAAAGGGGAGACAGTGGCGTAGTGGTTATGTCACCGGATTAGTAATCCAGAAGCCCAAGCTAATGTTTTGGGGACAAGGGTTCAAATCCCACTGTGGCAGCTGGCGGAATTAGGGATGGGCAACAAACGCTGGCCTTGCTAGTGACGCCCACATCCCATGAAAGAATTTTTTTAAATGTCATCTTTCAGTCATGCACTTGAGTGCAAGTTTAGAATGTGAGCCCAATCCCTGGTACGGTACTCAAACCCACAACCCCTAGTTTAGGTGCAAAAGCACAAGAACAGAACCTTTTCATCAGGCTCTATTGTTTATAGAGCACAGTGATGCTTTACATACAATCTATTTGTGTACAAGTCGAAGATGGTTACCAGCTGCTCTGGGCGAGGAAGCATTTTTCCTGTGGAATAGGCACGCTGCACTTGTACATTTCCAGAGTTGTCCATACCACAAATGTAGTTTTCATCATTGCCCTAGGTATAAAGTGGAACCATAGTCAATGACAGGATACCTCACACAAAGAAAAACCACATGGAATGCGTCAGGTATGGTATCTTAAGTCATTCAAACACATTAACTTGCATTTGCATCATTCAGAATTTCAAACACATTAGTCTATAATAGCCAATCAATCTTGAGTTAAGTGACAAGCAGATTCTTGCTGAAACCAGTGTAATATTCTGTGATGATAAAGAGCACATTATAGGAATATTTCCAATGTTAAGAAACTTTGTTACCTTCTGCCATCTCTCTGCCTATGCTAATCTAATTAAAGGTATAATGATAGAATTTCTCATTGGTTGGCAAAATCAGTAAACAAGGTAGGAGGAACAAGTTGTTGCATAGACTCAGGATTATCGCCAGAACAAATATTTTCTCACGCCAAGCATTATTAGAATATATGGCATTGGAAACCGTGATTATCATTTAGAAGGGATTTGGATTTGAAAAGCAAGTATGTAAATACATATAAAGGGTGAAACAAAAGGAAAGAAAAATGCAATCTAACTTTTTTGGGGATTACTTGTGCTTTCACTGATATTTCAACTCAACAGGAAGACCCACTATTCTGTCACTGATCTTCAGCAGGTAACTTCATTGTCAGTCACATAGATCAACATTATTTGCTATTTGGAACATCAATTGGGAGCTATTTATGCCAGGTACTTCAATACTCACTAACTGCTGCAAACTATATATAGCTCTATCAACCAGGAATATCATTCACTTTGATGAACGGCAAACTACCTCCTAAACTTGCGTCCAATACATTATATCTTCTTCCAAGATTACTTACCATTATTTTGTCATCTGAAAAGCCAATCGAGATGTAGCCGGTTGCCCTTCCACTCATTTCAAATTGCAAGCCTTGGTTACCCAATGGAGTGGATGAAAAAAAGAAACAGTTCCCATCACTGGCTGGATTACACTGGGCAGGATTATTGAAGCAAAACTTGGTGGTGCCGCATCCATCACTAGAGATCTGAGCTTGAACAGAAGGAAGGTGGTGGTAAACAACATGGTGTTTACAATACACGCCATACATCATGCTCTGTTCCCGGCATTTAAAATGACCGCTCGCAGTGAAGCAGCTTTCGGGTGTTTATTCTGCTTTCAAATATTTCTTCATTTACATGTAGGCTCCACGGACCTATTCTAGGACATCTTATTTTAGTGTGTCATTGACTCAAGAAAGGGAATACAGAAGTTTATGATGATATAAAAATTAGAGTGCATGGTAAATCAGAGGATGATTGCAGCATGAAGGTGAATGGGAAGAAAGATAGCAAACGCAGTTCCAAACTAGAGAAATGTGAAGTAGTATATTCACTAAATGACAATATTGATAACATGGGTGTGAAACAGCAGTCAAAATTAGACTTATAGAAACACAAAGCTTTAAAAATGTTGGAATACTGTAGAAAAGACTATAAAAAGACAAATGAGATTGTGTGTTCTAGGCTGTATACAGTCATATCCCTGTTCCCCAACAGACTGGAAATGATAGGGCAACTCCCCTGCCAATCACACATGTGAAAGCAAGTGGGATTGGTTGTATATATCTACATTTGTATGCAACTACCCCCCACACACTGCATTTTGCTGGAGAAATCATCCTGCTTTTATAAGGAGATGTTGCTATTGTACATAGAGAATTTGTTTAAATAGATTCTGTAGACTGTTTGCTGTAGTGTACTGTTTAAATAGATTCTGTTTACTGCAAAACAGACTGCTGTGAGTTCTGCCACAACAAAAAGAAAGAAGACTGGGGGAGGGTGTTGAGAGCACCCAATACAGGTTTTCAACAACATTGAAGTTTTGACAGGGTACAAAATGATAGAATTTCTCATTGGTTGGCAAATTCAGTAACAGGGTAGGAGGAGTGAGTTGTTGCATAGACTCAGGATTATCACCAAAACGACGAGGAGAAGTTTGAAGCGTTTTTTTTACACAAAGCATTATTAGAATAGATGGCAATTGAAACAGTGACTATAATTTAAAAGGGATTTGGATTTGAAAGGTGAGTATGTAAATGCATATAGAGGGTAAGAAAATAGGATTATACAAGGAATAAAACCAGAGGACATGCAGGCTAACTATCTTCTTTTATGAAAGGGGTTTCATAGTTCAATCGCCTGGTTCTCTCGTTGATGCTTGTTCATTCGAATTGCTAAGTCGTTTCAGCCTTGATTACTGAGAAGAATAAATTACAGTTCATGTTTATTAAATGATCATGACTTAATGAATTCACATTTAAATCGGAGTTTGAGGTTAAACTGACCCCCTGAGGTTGAGTGACAGTTTGTAGAAGGGTGGTCATGGTAGGAGAAACGCTGGTGACAGATCTTTCGATGGTCTGACTCTTGACTTGAGTCCAAAACGTGGAAAATGTTTGCACAACAGCAGCTCTAAAAAACATAGATGCTATGTAAAATTAAAAGGGCATTGTTATTATAACATAACTGTGGATCTACTAAAAAGTCTATTAAAATCAACTAAATAACCTGCCAGCTAAAGGAATACTCCAAAATAACTGGCTTCGTAAATGGTCTTATCATTGGAGTTTCCTTTTTAAGAAGAACTGCTGCAGCTTTTGTTTTTCTTTTTAATAAAGAGGCTGTGGTTGGGCTCATGTGGAGAGTTGCCATTTTTCATTTTAGAGTGGGAATAGCCAGCCTGATATACTGCAGATAGATTAGCTTTAAGTTGCATGTATAATAGGGTGGAAGTCTTGTAATGCAGTGGTATCACCCCTGTCTCCAAGCCAGAAGCTTTGGGTTCAAGTCCCACTCTAGGACTTGATGGCCATTGAAGGTGTATCAAACAGGTTGAGTATTAGCCTGTAAATCCATCCAATATACCTAATGGCAGGTGATAAGAGTGGGAGAGTTTCCTGGTCAGCCATACTCCAAAGGGCAATGGCAAACCACTCTAGTATTTTGCCAAGAGTAATTATGGACCAATCTGATGGTCCATGGTCACCAAAGCCCTCTTAGGATATGGTACCTGAAGAAGGAGGCACAGTAGGGCCTTAAAGCCCCCAACCCTCCTGCTTTGGATAGGAATCTCTTGGAATTGATGATGGGTCTCCAGAGCGCTTTTACGGGTGATTTGGCAGAAGCTGTTCTTGTACGAGCAGTTTGTGCATGTGCAGTGTGACAGCTGCCACAGGTTGTAACCAAGCCAAATTGTTGGGACCCTGGGCTATTTGGAAGCAGGTTGCATTACTGTTTGTGAGGATAGGGGCTTTGGGGGTCTAGAAAGATAGGGAGAGAAACAAATAAACTGAGAAGGGAAGAGAGAGGGAGAAAGGAAAACATAAACTGGGGAAGTAGAGAGAGAAAAAGAGAGAAACCAAACTGGGGAGGAAGGGAGAGACATACATCTGGAGATAGACACCAGTAGGTCATTCAGGAAAAAATAGGAAAATTCATTGGTGGGACAAACCGCTCTGCTCAAGTTCACCATCAGTTCATGAGTGAGATTGTGAGAAGCTGGGAAGAGGTTGCCTCTCTTCCATCTCTGTTTGGTGGGGGAGGGGTGGTGAAAATGGTATGAAGGAAGGGAAGGGTAGCAAACATAAAATAAAAGTGATAACATATATACAAAGCAATTTACCTGAACTGAATGTTGCCTGTATCCGATGCAGTCCAATTGACAATAATCTCTGATTTGTTAATTGCTGAGGTTTGACTTACAGCAGATTTCTGTGAAGAAATGAAGACATGAACCCATCAATGTGAACCATAGGAACAGGAGTAGGCCACCTAGCATAATCTATCAATTTCAGATTTAAAATCAACAATTGATTGAATGCTACTTGTGAAACAAATGTTCCAGATTTCTACCCACTTTGTGTGTAGAAGTGTTGCCTCACTCCACTCCTGAAAGGCCTGGTTCTAATATTTAAACTATGCTTCCTAGCCCTAGATTCCTGACCAAGCGGAAAGATTTTCTCTCCATCTACTCTGTCAGTTCCCCATAATATCTAGAAAACTTTGATCAAATTACCCTCTAATCTTCTAGATTCCAGGGAATATAACCCTAGTTTGTGGAATTTCTCTTTGTAATTTAACTTTTGGAATCCAAGGCCTGGATTTTTGCTACCGAGGTGGGTAACTCAAGCTGGGAAACTTCCTGGCTCGTCACATGAACTTCGGTAAAAAGGCCCCCGAAAGGCGGGATCTTTGTTCTAGGCAGAGGGTAGGTGCGGGATAGAATCAGGCCACCACAAAAGGAATTGGAGCATAGGCAATCATGCAGGCTGCTAAGTGCCAAGGCAGGTTAGTTAAAAAGCCCATCTCAATTCTCTGGGACTTCATTTTAGTTCTATTGTGAGCTTTTCAGCCCTCTAGCCCTCACCCCTCACACCCTTTCACCATCCTCCCACCCACTACCCATGCCACCTGCATGCCAACTCATGTTCCCCCACCTATTCCATGGCCCTTATAGCCCCAGTTCCAAATCAAGCCACTCACTCACCCCCATAGCCCTTATACCCTCCCGTGTCAACTTATCCAGTATCCACCATGGGCAGACCTCAGGAGCCATGTTGAGATGAAATAAAGCTCTATAAATCTAAGGCAGTCTTCCCTATATTAAAAAAAACTCCTATTCTTGAAAGTCCATTCAAACCTTTTAAGTGAAAGTGGTTAATCTCTTATAAAAACAAACATATTCCTGTTCATATCATATCAAAGGTAGTTAAAGCCTTAATAGTATCTTTAAGCTGTTAAGCATTCTTTGAATTCAGAACCCCTTCTGACATGATTGTAGCTTTTGAAATTCAGCCAAACATTCATAAACAGCCCCTAGGAAATGTCAATTATTGATGTTAATTATTGAGACTGCTGGGCTATACAGTGTGCTTCTTAACTCTCAAAGACAGCTACAAACAAATTTTAGAGATCTGGGAATTATTTTTAAAAATTGAGATCATGACCATTAAATAGACCCTATCCATTCTCAAGAGCCTTTAGTTTATTCCATAAATTTGTGACTCCCATGATGTTGGTTAAGTCCCTTGCAGCAGCCAAAATAGAACAAAATGAAAAGTTGAACTCAGCACAGCTTCTTGAGGACTGCAGGCTTCCCCGTGGTGCAGGATGCCACTAACTGCAAGCACATCACTTTGCAGTGGTGGCACATGTAAACTCTAAGAAATACTGCAACTGAAAGGAATTGAAATCCCTCAACGCCCAATTGTTGTGTGATCAGGTGCAGCACATCAAGCAGGTCAATGCCTGGTACCCTGGCAGCAGTAATGATGCCTTTGTTCTGTGGCAATCTAGTGTGCCAGTTGCATTTGAGCCTCCACAGCAAATTTACTGGATGACAAGGACCATCACTGAGAAGATGGTTGATGACTGAAGTGCACAACCCATGCACATGTGCCCAGCATACATGCAATGTAAGCAATAGTGTCACATGAAATGCGATCGAGCAGGTCATTGGGGTCCTTAGCAATACTTCTGCTGCCTGACCACTCTCATGAGCCCTGTAGCACATGGTAGAATGTGTGTCAAGATTCATCAATTATGAAGGAACAGACTTTGCCACCAGCTGAGGAGGGAAAAGGAAAGGAAGATCCATCCAGATCACTGTATCTAAATCCTCAGGGCTTGACTGCTGGCATTGACCATCATGGCCCTCTGGTCCCACTGTCTCCACAAAGTTCATTTGAAAGGCCTCCTTTCTGTCCATCTCCTCCACCAAGGTGGTTCAGCACTGCTTCAGAGAACATGGAGCATGTTCTCTGCCCTGTAGCCCCATAATTGATTGTTCTTTTTGTTCCCATTCTCTCTGCAACCAGTTCCAGAACTTGCTCCAGCCAGAATGTACCTTCTCTTTAAACAGCACAGACTGGCTTTCAGTGGTGTAGGCCAGATTTAAACTAGCCACTCATGTTTTAGTGCCCCCTGCTCAGGCATGCAGCCACTAGCAGTTCACTTAGTGCTAGCTGCACATAGCTATTAGGCAAATCATCAGGCAGCACAAAGTTTGCATGCAACCTGCATTGGAAACAGTGGGTGTTATGTTTTGTGCCTGCATGCCACTATAATGTAAAGGTGCTTAGCAGGGCAAGGGTTAATGTGAGACTGGAGAATAGCACTGCCCATGTATGATGTATAGAGTCATATGGTAATAGACCCCGAGAGAACAGTCTAGAGAGAGAGAACACTCTGCAAGCAGCCTAGCCTTCATGGTGAGCAGCACCACGACAGCAATTCTTAGGATCTGTAAATAGTTAAAGACTACCAATAAAGGGTTCATGTTTAAACAGTATAAGACCTTCTCATCAATGATACAACAATTAACACCCATAATATGACATGGTTGGCAACAGTAGGAGCTTTTAAAAGACATCTAATGAACCCATATTACAACAGTGGGCACAGTTTAATTACTCATTATGCTACCTATGTCTGGTTTCTGGCCATGACAGTTTTGCAGCTAAAGTTTTCTACTATCACCGAGAGTAACTTATAACTCAAAATTGCGAAATTATTCTTTACCTAAGCATAACATTGTATTAGAAATAAATCTGACTGGTATTAACTGCTGGAAAATACAGTCCAGAATGTTGCCACCATCCCAATAGGTAATGAGCATTTCTAACAGCTTACGGTATAGGTAGTCCCATCACTATGGCAGTCGAGGAGCTGAGCTTTTGAACTTGATGTACTGAAGGTGCCAAGAAATGTCACAGGTGCTGAAGCTTCAGCAGATCGAGCCTCCAGCAGAAATCCTTTGAAGTTGATTCCTGGATTGCTTTGCAGCGTCACTTAAACAATATACGCAGATTTAAGAAAGTGTTTTATTTTAACTAACACACCTTAAACAAGTTTCTGATTCATCTGGAAAAGATATATGCAGTGAAACCTACATTAACTGACACCTGCAGAAAAAAACTTATTGAAAGACCCAAATAACTTTCATTGTAAAATATACAAGAGACCATCTAAAACCAAGCACGCTGACAAATGATAACCTACTGACACCTTCGATGCATCAAGCCCTTTTACAATTTAAAATATGGGACACAGCGTGTTGCAAAGCTGCTGTGACTGGGGTTTTAACTGAATTGGAATTATTGGTATTTTCCTTGGCAGGTGTCTCCCTTTCTGCCCCAATTTTTTGTGAGATCAGTGCAAAGTAGGGGCAGGTTTTGTGGACAAAAAGCCTTTTGTGGAATGGAAAGCTCTTTACCAAACATTTTACATTTGTTCATGGGATATAAGTGTCACTGCCAAGACCAGCATTTTTAAAATTCTTTTACAGGATGTGGGCATTGCTGACTAGGCCAGCATTTAATGCCCATCCTTAATTGCCCTTGAAGAGGTGGTGGTGAGCCACCTTCAACTGAGTGGTGTTGTGGGGTGTTGGTTACATCTCAGTAGGTTTGATGAAGTCTTCGTAGTCTTTAGCAGGTTAACTGTAAGTCTCTTTTAACTACTAGAACTATTTACAAATACACAGTAAGCTAGGAGATGTCGCCATGCTTAAGTCTGCACACGGCTCTGTCCAACACCACACTGACCCCTAAGTTGGGTTATGTGTTCTCTTACATCACTGTGTAGGCGGTACTATACTCAGTCCCATATTAACCTTACGTGTGCTAGACCCTTGTACTACAAGTAGCTTGCTATATCATTTCAGAGGGCAGTTAAGAGCCAACTACATTGGTGTGGGTTTGAAGTCACATGCAGGCCAGACGGGGTAAGGACAGCAGATTTCCTTCCCTGATGTAACCAACACCCCACAACACCAGTCAGTTGAAGGTGGCTCACCTGAAGGAAATTAGTGAACCAGATCCATTTTTACATGATTTGCATAATCATTGTTATTGAAACTAGTTTCTTTTATATTCCAAATTAATTAACCAAATTCAAATTCCTCCAGCTACCAGGATGGGATTTGAACTCATGTCTGTAGGGCATTACTCTGGGCTTTTGTGTTACTAGTCCGGTAACATTACTATCTCCCTAAACATGCACAATGCTGATGCTCTGCTGCCATGGAGGCTGGGTAAAGAGTTACCCATTCTACTGAACATTTTTCCTGTACATATAATGGCCATTTTGAAAATAAGGACATTGGCAAAAAGACATAATAGCTAGTGCCAGGTAACTGAAATTTACAGGTTTCATTGTGTAATACAATCTAAGTCAAGGAGACAGCAGTCTACACTCACAGATACTGAGCATCACAGGTAGAGATGAAACAGAAACACAAATCTGGTTTAAGCTCATTCATCTAAAACCTGAATTGATGCAACATTGCCACTCTGTGTTAAATCTGTATTTTCCTTTTTTTTGAAGTAAAGGCAGAGTTCTAGGGGTAGAGGATCACTCTGGACCGTGTGCAGCTGTTTGCTCAATCCCTTTGTAAATTTCTACATCGTCATCACAAGTTATCAGCTGATGGGCGAATATCTGTGGCTACAGCCAGAATGACAAAGCTGATTTCCATACACACTTCTCCAACATATGCTCCCATCAAATGTGGTACAGTATCTGGAGTGGAATTTTGTGACTCACCCTTATAACCGTCGAGGAATTAATTGCCAATTGTTCAGTCACAGAAAAGCATTCAAAGGGAGGAAAAAAAGCAAAAGCAGGTTTTGTATAATTCACATGAAAGAAAAGTGGTGCTTTACAGTACAGTATCTGTATTCTTAATTAGACGTGCTATAGACAGACTTTGGTTGAAAAAAGAGTTTCAACAGCAGTTTTGATACATTCACTAGTATGGTACCTTGGATTATATCCCCTGGGTTAAAGGAGCTGCTGCTTGCAATGATTTGATATGGTGGATCTGTTGTCTGTTCACTGCCCGCATTATGCTTAGGCATCATGGAGCCACAGGCAGCACTAACTTTGCCACTGGAAAATCCTGAGACGTACACCAGGAAGGTGACAGTAATGAAGGCCAGCACAAAACAAATATGTCTCCTCATCTGAAAAGATAAAAACACCAATCAATTATTGCATTTGTTACAGTGATATTTTCTTTTATTTATTGCTTGAAGTCTGAATTCTCCGGGCACCTTTAAAATGCAAAGTGTTCCAGCCCAGGGGTTTCTGATGCCTCAGCCTATATGGGACCATGTGACAAAAAAATGTACTTGGAACAAAGCAACCTGGTCAGTGGCAGTCCTTCCTCTGCTCAGTTAAAGAAAGCCCATCTCCCGTTGCCCAGCAATAATAAAAACAGCACAATAATAAATTATAAAAGCTTTCTGACCTGTTTAGAGTAGAAGGCTTTCAGACATGGAGTAACTGTTAGGTAGGCCACAAATGGGAGCCGATTTACACAGCAAGATGAAGGACCAGTTGACCTATTTTTGTCCGAGAAGTGTTGGCCAAGACATTGGGAGAGCTTCCTGCTATGCACCATGCAAGAGTGGAAGACATTAGAAATTGACAAAGACAAAGGGGATAGGAATGTGGGATTTTGTGCCAGATAAGATATGTGTGGCAACAATTTGAATAAGTAGCATGAAGCTTGGACGATCAACAGAGGGAGCATAGAGAAATTAAGAGGGCTGCCCAGTATAATAAGGCTTGAATGCATAGTCAAATCTAGCCTCCACTACGGTCTCAGGCAGTGCATTCTAAATTCTAACCACTCGCGTGTAAAAAGATTTTCCTCATGTCATATTGGTTCTTTTGCCATTCACTTTATATTGGTGTTTC
Source organism: Cetorhinus maximus (assembly GCF_964194155.1). Taxonomy (NCBI): domain Eukaryota; kingdom Metazoa; phylum Chordata; class Chondrichthyes; order Lamniformes; family Cetorhinidae; genus Cetorhinus; species Cetorhinus maximus. The sequence continues at coordinate 24,704,605 of NC_135895.1, read as the reverse complement.
TGGTTCTCAACTTTCTGCCAATAGGAACGGTTACTTTCCATCTACTCTGTCTCATGATTTTGAACATTTCTATCAAATCTCCTCTCAAACTTTTCTTCCTCTAAGGAGAACAACCCCAGCTTCTCCAATCTATCCAGATAACTGAAATCCCTCATCCCATGAGTAATTCACATAAATATTTTCTGCACCCTCGCTACAACCTTCACATCCTTCCTAATGAGGGAACACAATACCATTGGAAGTATCACCCTTTCAATGAGTTTTCAGCCAAGATCTGCTTGCCTATTCTAGTGGATGTTAAAGGTCTTACCTTGGTCCTATTAGAACCAGAACTGAGGCCTCTAAGTGTATACTGGCTAACATTCCTTCTTGTAATCAATGCCACTTAAAAACAGATGGATTAATTATTCATCTCATGACATAGTCTGTAATGTGGCTTGGATGGAATGTTTGTTCCATTTACCCCTATATAAAACCAGTCAGTATGTTTGTAATTTGTTGTATCAAGTGTTTTGAGACACTTATACAAGTAATATTATATTCAAGTCCAAATGTATGCTGTCTAGTCATTAAAGCAGTTTCATTGTCCAGTAATCACCCACTGAAGATATATGCAATATGGAGCATATCTTTGTGGATTCCCAGCATTGCAAGTATAACCACACTGTCTGCATTTTGTTTGGTGTCAATGATCCTGAAATTCTGCAGAAATTATACTGGCCCCCAGCCAAAATTTCTGGCGGAGCATCAGGGAAAATGGTCATCTTTAGTTGTATGACACTGTTTCAGTGGTGGCTCCACCAATAGCTACAGCAGGAAACTGTTAGAGCCCGCACAAAGCATTTTCAACACCAATTTATTTTTATAAGGTCAACAGTTAATGCTGAAGTGAGAGACTTGCTGATGCACAATACAGGTTGTTCACAGATCATCGCATGTCAATGTTGTTGTCTACACCATAATAAAGGGGACAAAGTGATGAAAGGTTATACAACGAGTTCAGAAAAGCCACTAATACTTTCATACAGTTCAGCCACTGCCAAGGAATTCACTAATGATCACACCCAGAGAACTGTTGGGAGTAATGGAATGCTTTCTACACAGGGAATACTTGAAGCAGAGACCATTTTGTCTCTTAAGGGAACGATAGGGAAACATTTGAAGCAGAGGGAGGGAATGGGATCAGGAAAATGTAGGATAGTGGGATTAATTTTGGAGTTTTCTCTAGGATCTAGGCTATAAATAGCAAATTATTAAATGGTTAAAACACAGGAGGCCATTTGGCCCTACATGCCTTTGCCAGCTCTCTGCAAGAGAAACTCAGCTAATCCCACTCCCCTGCCCTTTCCCTATAGCATAGCAAATCTTTTCTCTTCAGGTGCTTACCGAATTCCCTTTTGAAAGCCACAATTGAATCTGCTTCCCCAATTCTATCAGGCAGTGCATTCTAACCCATTCGCAGCAGAAAAGGGTTTTTCCACGTCGCCATTGGATGTTTTACCATTCACCTCCAAGTCAGTCACCATCCTGACTTGGAAATATATCGCCGTTCCTTCACTGTCGCTGGGTTAAAATCCTGGAACTCCCTCCCTAACAGCAGTGTGGGTGTACCTACACCACATTGACTGCAGTGGTTCAAGAAGGAAGCTCACCACCACCTTTTCAAGGGCAACTATGGATGAATGCTGGCCCAGCCAGTGAAACCCACATCCCGTGAATGAATAAAAAATAACCCTGAGCCTGTGCCCTTGGGTTCTTGACCCTTCTGCTTAATAGTGTCTACTCTGTCTAGATCCCTCATGATTTTGTATACCGCTGTCAGATCTTCTCTCAATCTTCACTTCTGTAAGGAGAGCAATACCACTTTCTCCAATCTATCCAAATGACTGGTCCCTTATCCATGGAACCATTCTCATAAATCTTTTCTGCACCCTCACTAAATACTTCACATCCTTCCTAAATCGTGGTGCCCAGAATTGAACACAATACTGCAGTTAAGGCTGAATTAGTGTTAAATAAATCTTTATGATAATTTCCTTGATTTTGTACTCTATGCCTTTGTTTATAAAGCACAGGAGCTCTATGCTCTTTCAACCATTTTTCTCAACCTGCCCTGCCACCCTCATTAATTTGTGCACATATATCCCAGGTCTCTCTGTTCCTGCATTTCCACCCTCTACCTTAGAATTGCACCATTTATTTTACGTTGCCTCTTCTCATTCTTTCTATCAAAATGAATCACCACTTCCTATGCATTAAATTTCATCGGCCACTTGTCCGCCCATTCCACCAACCTGCATATACCCTTAATTGTGCCCTGTGCACCCAATTTTAGGGACAGAATTTTCCGTTGTTGGGGGGTGGGGGGGGCAGAGAGCGGGTGCAGGCACAGACCTGATCGGCACTCACGATCAGGTCCGCACTGCCATTTAACGCGGGTGGGCCAATTCAGGCCCGCCAGCGTATTTGCCGACTCCCGTGGGTTATCCACGGGAGTGTGCAGGCGGCGGTGGGCTTGCACAGGCCGTCGGGTCCGATGGCGACCAGGCAGTCTGTTTAAAAGGGCTGGCAGCCTCCTGTAGGCTGGTGACAATGGCCAGCTCAAGGGCGTACCACAGGGAGTCGGCTGAGAAGGCCAGGCTGGAGGGAAGGGCAGAGGAGCAGGCCAGGCTGCAGGGTCTGCCCCAGGAGCAGGGCAGGCTGCAGGGTAGGCCAGCGGGAGGCCAATGCGCCCCTCGCTTTTCAGGTGAAGGCCTTGCTGCCCTCCTCGAGGAGGTGGCAGCACGGCGGCAGGTGTTGGTCCCCCAGGATGGGAGGGGGAGCCCCCCCCCACATGACGAAGCGTGCCTGGGAGGAGGTGGCGGAGGTGGTGAGCTCCTGCAATGTGGTGCGTCGCAGAATGGTAGCCTTAACCTTTGAGGGCCCCCCCCCCAAATTCTTACTGTCGTGACTGCATTGAATCATGTTGGGCATTTCTCGTACGCCGAGCGGGCAAGCAGATTGTGCCCATGCTTAAATCAGCCTCAGTGGTTCCTGAGGAGATGAGTTCTCCCCCACACAATGTGTTGCTCTTAGTCGCACATGACTAGTCTGGGGGCAACCTGCAGGAGATGCAGCTAGGTGCATACTGAGAACTCTGGGACATGTCCTATTCAGGGTGATGAGATGGTGGAAGGGGAGCCTCAAGGTGTCATGGCCAAGAACCATCTGTTGCCCTCGACGTTGCACGTAGTTGCGCCTCCTTGCTATGGGAGCAAAAACCATGTGGTTCCTAAAGTGATGTACGCAGCATGTGTCCAAGGTGGCTGTTGGGGGCGGGGTGGGGTTGGGTGCAGGTGTACTATCTTTGTGTGAATGATCAGCAGTAGCGGGGAGAGGAGGCACTGGAGGCCTGATGTGGCCCACTCTGGTTGGGGTGCGGTGTGTGCGTGCAGAGTCCATGTGCAATTTGTTGTAATGAATGGTGTTCTCTCTTTCTCAGGAGAAGAATGCTCATAATGCCTTGGAGCGTTCGAGGACTGGAGGCAGCCAGGCTCACCTCCTCATGTTAATCTGCTTCAAGCAAGAGGTCCTTGAGCTGGAGAGGCACCATGCACCCAGGTCAACTGGTGTCGGCGAGGCTGGGGTGGAACAGCCAGGTATTTGAGGCCAGCAGTGAGATCCGCTCTGTCTTCCCACCATTCATAGCACTGATGATTGTTAAATCTGTTATTGTTGCAACATCGCTCGGTCACAGACTGATAGAGTCAGAGGTGTGGAGCACAGAAAAAGGCCCTTCAGCCCTTCGAGGATGCGCACGTCAAGCACCTTCCTAACTATTCTAATCCCATTTCCCAGCACTCTGCTCATAACCTTGTATGCCATGGCATCGCAAGTGCTCATCCAAATATTTATTACATGTCAGGAAGGTTTCTGCATCCACCACCCTTTCAGGCAGCGCTTTCCAGATTCCCACCACCCTCTGGGTGCAAAAGTTGGTCATCACATCCCCTGTAAACCTCATGCTGGTTACTTTAAATCTATGCCACCTGGTTACTGATTCCTCCGCCAAGAGGAAAAGTTCCTTTCTGTTGACCCTATCTATGCCCTTCATAAGCTTATACACCTCAATCATGTCACCCCTCAATCCTTTCTGCTCCAGGGGAAATAACCCTGGTCTATGCAATCTCTCCTCGTAAGTGAAACTCTCCAGGCCAGCCAACACCCTAGTAAGCGCACTCTGCACTCTCTCCACTGCAATCACATCCCTCCCAGAAAGCGCATTTCAGAAATTCATGCAGAACTGTAGCTGTGTCCCAAGCAGCGTTTTCTGCAGTTGGAATATTACTTCCCCGCTCCGATATTCTGTGCCTCGGCTAATAAAGGCGAGTATGGCATATGCCTTCTTAAACACCTTATGTATCTGTCCCGCTCCCTTAAGGGACCTGTCGACATGCCCAGCAAGGTCCCTCTGATCATCGTTACTTCCCACGGTCCTACCATTCACTGTGCCTTGTTTGTCCTGCCCAAGTGCATCACCTCACACTTATCCACATTAAATTCCATTTGGCCTTCATCAGCCCATCTGATCAGCCCGTCTATATCCTCCTGTAATGTAAGGCTATCCTCCTCATTATTTACCACCCGAACAATTCTCGTGTCCATTGGTTCTGGAAGGTTGAGCGCATAATGAGCCAGGGGGAAAGGGATGAAGTGTGTCACTGTGTGCGCTCTAACTGATCCACTGTCCTTGTTGTTCATTTCAGCATCATCAGAGCATGGCCTCCAGGAGGAGCTGCAGATGCCTCTCTCACACCTGAGGGCCCTCAAGTGTCACCTGTATCACACCATTTCTGCCAGGCAGGCACCAGCACAGATACTAGCACCTCGGTGGGCATTGCAACATCGGCTAGTGTCCCGGTGGAGAGGGCACTTCACATTTGCTGGAGGAGCTGGCAGAGACAGAGAGTGCCCATGGCGCCAGCAGTTGGAGGACTGCAGGGGACCAGGCGTATGCTCAGTCGGTGCCTGATGATGTGCCTCTAGAGTCGTCCGCGACACAGCAGCTGCAGGAAATGTGGCCGGGTGTGCAGGAGAATCTGGGTGTGACACATGAGGCTATGCTTCACCTGGTGTACCGTGGTGGAGGAGTCCATGCGGAGCATCACTGATGCAATGAGCCTCATGTCTGAGCGTCATGCTTCTCCCATGGAGAGAGTGGCGACTCTCGTGGAGAATCGCCTCCAGGCGATCAATCAGGTCCTCCTGGGGTTATGCTCGGACCTGCAAGCCCTCACAGTGCCAGTGGCCACAGCTGGTCATTGCCAATGTGGGAGATGGTGTGGGTTTCAAGCTTCCCAGCTCGTTGCCCATCCATCCACGGTGAGCAGGGAGGTCCGGGGCGACCTCACGTCAGCGCAGCAGCTGCCTGTCGTATCTGCGGGCTCCTCTCACGGCGCTCCGGATGAGGGCACCAGCTCCTCCGCCTCTCTCCCAGTGACCATTTCATCTGGTGAGGCTGCAACAAATGGGGAGATGCCAGCTGTGCAACTGGCTGCTCCCTCCCAGGCGGGGCCAGCACAGGCTCCACGGGTCAGAGGACGACCGCCAAGGTCATCGAGGCCAACACGAGAGCAGAGTCAGCAGGCTGTCTCAGATGCCACTCCAAGCGATGGGGCGGCACCAAGATGTAGCACCCGCAAATGGAAACAAAAGGCACATTAGGTACACCACGGGTTTCTCACTGGTGCTTTTTTGTTGGCCCGGGATTAGGTCCTTAGAATTTATTTTTGCTTGCTTCCAGTACTGTTTTGCAAATGAGAGAACATCTGTTATTAAAATTCAAATTCAGATGTGTGACTATGGCTGAGGGTGGTTCGTTTGTTCTACATTTGTATGTTTAAGAAAAATGTCATGAGTGTTTGTTTGGACATTCAAGTTTATGTCCAAGGCCCTTAGTTCCTGCTGATGACCTGGCAGATTTTGCACTTTGGTGTCGAGTATGGATGCGCCAGGCAAGGCTGGTCCTGGTGATCCGTTTGTGTTGAGCTAGCTGAAGGTTTGTTGGATTAAAGTCTCCCGGGTGTCCCTGCCTCCTTGGTGTAGTCCCGGGTCAGCGTCTACCCCCTCAGCATTCCCCTGTGCATGCTCATCCTCAGAGTCAGTGCTGGACTCATTGTGTGCAGCCGCAGACAATGCATCGATGTCATCATCGTTCAATGCGTCCCCCCTTTCCATCACAAGATTGTGGAGAGTGCAGCAAGCAACCACTATCACTGAGACACAATCTGGGGGGTGCTGGAGTGCACCCCCTGAGTGGTCCAGACATCGGAAACGCATCTTGAGAAGACCGATGGCTCTCTCCACCACAGCCCTTGTGGAGGCCTGGCTCCTATTGTACTGCTGCTCAGCTTCTGTTCTTGGATGGCGGAGAGGCGTCATGAGCCACCTCTGAGGGGGTAGCCCTTGTCACCCAGCAGCCACCCATCAAGCCAGGCCGAAGCACTGCAGAGACCCGGCACCTGGGAGTGTCTGAGGATGTAGGCGTCGTGGGAGCTGCCTGGGTACCTGGCACAGACTTGTAGAATCTGCATCCTGTGATCACACACTATTTGCACGTTCATGGAGTGGAAGCCCTTCCTGTTGACGAAGGCACCGGGCTCACCTGCTGGCTCCTTGATGGCCATATGTGTGCAGTCTATAGCACCCTGGACGTGGGGGAAGCCAGCAATGGCCGCAAAGCCTCTGGCTCGCTGTGTCTGACTTGCCTGGCCCCAACGGAAGTGGATGTAGGTCAATGTGCGCCTGAACAGAGCGTCTGTGACCTGCTTGACGCAAGTGTGGACAGCTGATTGGGAGACACCGCAAAGATCACCCACCGAGCCCTGGAAGGAGCCAGAGGCATAGAAGTTGAGGGCAGATGTGACCTTCAGAGCCACTGGCATGGGGTGTCCACCCACAGAGTTAGGGGAGATCTCAGGGCCAATCATCTGACAGATATAGTTGACTGTCTCCCTTGACAGTCGGAGCCTCCTTCGGCACTGCACCTCTGTCATATTGAGGTAGCTGCTTTGCCGCCTGTTTGCCCTGGCAGCAGGATAGTGGTGTCTTCTGTGGCCCCTTCCACCTTGGACTACCTCTTGTCCCTGCGCCCCTTGTGCCTGTGACTGTACTCCCAAGTGTGGCTCCCCTGGAGGCTGAATGTGCACTCATGGCTTCCTCCTCCTTCTAGCCCTCTCTTCCTCTTCAGAGGAGCTGCTTCCAGTGGACATGTCATATCCCATACCCAGGCTAAGGGGAGGCTTCTGGGAAGCTACAGGCCCGCTAAAGATTCCTGACTGCAGAGTGCTGACCTGAAGGTTCAAAGTACAGAGAAAGCTGCTGGAATTTGTTCTGAACAGGCAAGTTTAAAATACTTTCTCCAATAAATACTCCACAAAGCAGATTGACAACCCCACTGAGCCCTCTTATCCTGCCTGTGGATGAGGTTCATAGAAAAGTCTTTCAGCCACCTGCCCGTTGCGTCCATGCGCCGATCCAAAGATCACACGGGCGCTTAAAAATCGCCGTCGATTGAAGAATAAAGGGCCTTAACTGGCCTGTTAATTAATGGCGGGCGCGCATCGGACTTCATCGCACACCCGCCCAGCGAAATATTGCGATGGCGCGCGGTGGCGTCAGGACACGCGCCCGACATCACCACACGTCATTTTGTGCAGGGCCCGCCCCCCTCATGTCAAACTGAAAATTCTGCCCTAGGTCATTAATATGTATCAAGAAAACATCTAAGATTCTACATCAGAATTCACTGCTGGCTGGTTTCACGTGAGTCCAATATCCGAAAGTGCATTGAAATCTGTGAATGTTGCTATCTCTCTTCAGATCTCCATAAACCACTATTTTAACAGCCCCTCAACATTGAACTTATATGACAGGGTGTGTGAAACATTTATCAGCAAGCAGTCACGTTTAGAAAGCAAATTGTCAGCACTGTAATAGGAAGTGATAATCCAGGAATTTTAATTGATACAATGGCTTTTTCTAGTGAACCAGGCTAAACACATAGCAAAGACATAAGGAAAGGTCCCTGACTCACAATTTTATCCACAAAAACACAAGTGAGATAAGATGGGTTGCGAAGCTTTGGGTCAATCAATTTGGCATAGCTCCAGCAATGGTATTAGCAGAACAGAATTTATGGCACCCCATGAACAATGGCAGAACTTGCTAGTGCCACAATTTTCTGGGGCTTTACAGTTGTAAATGAACCTAATGCTTTTGACGTGCCATTCTAATGGCAAAACTCTCCAGGAAATTCTAGGCCAAAGTTACCATAGTGCTTTGGATAGTACATGAAATTATTGTTTAAAAGACAGAGTATCATACAAGATGCCAAAGCAGTGATCCTGTCTTGTGGTTTGATAGATAGTTTGGATATTACACAATATACATTATTTATCAACAAATGTGCCACACCTACTTTCTCCTTTACAATATTTTTGTTGATATAAAATAGTAAAAAAACTGGCCATTAATTTATTTTTGTCAAATTTCAGATTTGGTTCAAAAGACGGGTTATTTCTAAAAGTTGTTTTTAGTTGTTGGCAAAATAACCTTTGGAAAACAGTCAAATTATGCTGGCATTTGACAAAAGATTTTCTGCTTTGTCTGTAGATTATTGGCTTTAGTGCTAACTAGGGTTACTAACTTTGGTTCAAGGCATCGCTTGAGGTCTAATCACATGATGTTCTGATCATATAATGCCAGCAAATGCTAACGCATTTACCATAGAAAGGTTAGGGCCCAGTAGTTGAGTATATTTCCTCATGATTTCACACCAGTAGTGGTTGGATGAGAAGTTTGGTGAAGCTGAAGAAAGGAAACCAAAGATGGAGGAGAAATTAAAAGGGAGAGACCAGAGGTGGCTGAAAATTTGACTTAAAACTAGTAACTCACCGACATTGTGCTGAAATCTAATGGATGTCCCTCACAACCAACAGTAATATGATGTCTCACTAATATGTATCTGGTAGAATGCAATAGTTGTGCCGATGACAATTCTAAACTGGAGCTTTAGTCACAGCCTATATTCGGACTTCACATGTCATAACTGACTCTCTGACCTGAACCAAACCGACTGTACAAAAGACAGCAAGCTTGCAGTTTGGGGCATTTCACATAGGGTACATCATCCTAAACTCAGCTCAGCACCAACATTTCCCAACCAACCCCAGGCTCAGACACAATAAAGGTTGGTTTTGGTAGAACAACACAGTAAGTGACCATTCGCCCCCTAGTGCTCACTTACTTTTTCCCCAGATCTTTTTATGTTCCACCCATTCAAATATTTATCATATTCCCTTTTAAATGATGTTCCTGCTTCAATAGCCACCTGTGGTGACTCACCTCATGATGTAATATCCCTCAGTTAAAGAATTTTCCTTCTCCTTTCCTCTTTCATGCTCTGTCTTTGTGTTTGTCACTTGGCCACTAGAAATAATTCTTCACTATTTGTCCCAGGTAAAGTCCTCAGGTTTCACTCATCCCCTTTACTGGTTGCTCCATTCTTGACACAGCCCTCACTTAACACAATGCGGCTTCTAGCTCTGTAGGAAATACTAGACCCCACCAAATTCCCCCATCTCCCTCCCTCTCCCCCAAACTGATGCCCAAGCACCAGACCCCATTCTTCCTCTCACTACAAGCTTCCATTCCTGAGTCCCGCTCTCCCCCAAACCTCCTAAATCCCATTCCTGAGTCCCTTTTTCGACCTGAACCTCTGTACCTCTCACACCCTCTCATTCCCCATCAGATTCCCCCTGTTCCCCTCAGATACCCGCTTTGCCCTCAGATCCCCATTGCCCTCAGAAACCCCCGTTCTCCTCAGAACCCTCCATTCCCCTCAGACCCCACCTCATTCCCCTCAGATACCCCCTTTGCCCACAAAGCACCATTGCCCTCACACCACCCCCACCCCCCAATTCCCCTCAGATCCCCATTCCCTTCAACTCCTCCAATCCCCTCAGACGTCCATTCTCAGACCCTCCGTTTCCCCGGGGACCCTAGCTGACGGGACGAGGGAGGCGAGATGAGGGAAGGGGATTGGGAGGTACTTAAATCGATCTCATCTCCGGAGCAGTTTCGAGAGCAGCGACAGGGAGATGCCCGGGCGAGTGCCACCGTTGGACTGAATGCAGCAAGGATATTGGGAGCTGCCCAATCCTCCCGGCCACAGTGAGGAATCTCCAGGCACATCGGGACTGGAGAATAATTCCCCAAATAATGCAGGGAATCCCTCAAACGGTTACAACTTCCAGCTCTGACTAACAATTGTCTGAGACACATGTCTGGAGTGAAAAATTAAAGAGTGAAACTTTCAGGTGGGAAACCGAATGAGATCCACGTTAAAACATGACTGCACAAATACCAAAATATAACATTAAAATTGGAGAAGTGTTGACCCTGAGGTGAAGTGTTTAAGATATAAACAGGTTTGATACTCAGTCCAGCTGGCACTGGATCCTCTGGGTTCATCGTTTCCTTTCACCTCGCAATAGAAAACCATTGGATTTGAAGATCAGGTACTAACCTTCTCTTGTAGAAGCAGCAGACTGAGGAACGGCGGCGAAACCCTCTCTCGCCACATTCACCCAATTGGAGCCGGAGTCTCCGCCTAGTTCCAGTGACGAAATTCTTCTCACCATAAACGAACGGAAAAAAAAGAAACCCCACCCCCCCCATTCTTCTTCACGATTGCCGACCAGACTCAACTATTTTGAGTCAGGCGGACTCGAAACGTTAACTCTTGTCTTCCTTTCCACGGATGGTGCCAGACCTGCTGAGTTTTTTTGCAGCAAATTTTTTTTTTTTTTTGTTTCAAATATTTGCTGCAATGCTTGCGGATCTGTCTCATGCACCCGCATCCTTATTGCGCCGCAAGAAATGAAGCAAGTTTACACGCGTCGTTCAGTCCCCCGAATTGTTGGGGAGAAATTGTGCGGAACTGAGTGACAATCTTCGGATCGCATTGCACCCTTTCGCTTACAGCGCTGACTTGGTGGCGTCGGAGCCACTTGAACGTGCGCTGGCTTAGAGGATAGAGCTTACTGACATGACCGTTTAAAATTTTTACACAGCTTATGGAGTCATCAACTCATAGAATGATTACTAAAGAGTGGTGAAGAGTCATAGTCAACTCGGAAAGTTAACTCTGTTTCTCTCTCCACAGAGGCTGCCAGACCTGCTGAGAATTTCCCGCACTTATTTCAGATTTCCAGCATCCACAGTATTTTGCTTGTGTTCCCTTTTGAAAGCCTTCTTAGAATCTGCTTCCACCACAACCTTAGGCAATGCTTTCAGATTACAATCACTCACTGCCTAAAAAAGAACCGTTCCCCCTCATACTTTATTTTTCAATGCACCTTAAATTGGTGTCCCCTTCCACCAATAGGAACAGTTTCTCTCTACTCACTTTGCCTGGACCCCTCATGGTTTTGAACGTCCCTGTCAGTTTTTCTCTCAACCTTGTTGTCCCTGAGAAGCTTTTCCAATCCTTACTGAAGTACCTAATCCCTGGAATCATTCTTGTAAATCTCTTCTGCACCCTCTCAAATGCCTTCACATCCTTTCTAAAGGCGGAAACAATCTTTCCATAACATTCTGGCTTTTGTACTCAACATCTCTATTATAAAGCTTAGGATCCATATGTCTTAACACAGTTTTTTTTTCAACCTGCCCTGCATTCTTCAATGATTTGTGCACTTATGCACCCAGAATGACCTGCTCCTGCACCCCCTTTAGAATTATACCTTTTATTCTATACTGCCTCTTGTTCTTCCTACCAAAATGAATTACTTCACGTTTCTCTGCATTGAATTTCATCTGCCATGTGACCGCTGATTTCACTACCCTGTCTATGGCCTCTTGAGTCTATCACTATCCTTACCATTCTCACTTGGAACTATATCACCGTTCCTTCATTGCCTCTTGGTCGAAGTCCTGGAACTCCTGTCTAACTGCACTCTGGGTGTACCTACACCAAATGGACTGCGGTGGCTCAAGAAGCTGGCTCATCACCACCTTCTCAGGGGCAATTAAGGAATGGCAACAAATATTGGCCTTGCCAACGACACTCACATCCTAAGAATGAATAAATTTTAAAAATGAAAAACAAAGCTGCCTAAAATCTGCCTGTAGGACCTCATTCTTCTTTCTACCTATGTTGTTGCTACCTCGGGCTGTTCACAATCCCTCCCAGAGTTCTCTGCTGCTGCTCAGTGACATCTTTGACCGTGGCACCAAGGATGCAACATACCATCCTGGATTCACATCTGTGGCACAGAAACACCTGTCTGATCCCCTAACTGTAGAATTCCATATCAATATTCCTTTCCCAATCTTCCTCCTGCCCCACTCTCTGTACAGCTGAGTCACCTGTGGCCCATAGACTTGGCAAGAGGATAACATGACTATCACTATTGGTTTTTGATTCAGTGTGATGTTTGCAGATCTAATTTAGATAAAGATTTTTGCTCTGATTTTTTCCCATGGAAGGCCGAAGAGTTTTGCTTGCTTTCCCTTTCACATGCTTTTATCTATTGGGTTAAGACGAGGAGAAATTTCTTCAATCTGAGTGTTGTGAATCTTTGGAATTCTCACTCCATGGTTGAGTATATTAAGGCTGGGATAGACTTTTGATCTCTCAGGGAATCAAGGGATGTGGAGAGTGGTGGGGGGAAAGTGGAGTTGAGATGGAAGATCAGCCATGATTTTATTGAATGGCAGAGCAGTTTGAGGGAGAATATAGTCTAATCCTGCTTCTATTTCTTTTGTTCTTATGTTCTTATTGATAGAATATGGAATATATATTTTCTGCCAATCTTTAACAGGAACTATATGATTATAAATTAGTTATTTAATTGGAAGCTTAATCAAATTGATGTAAAACTGCAAAAAAACACTAATGATGAAAACTATACCTAATTAACCCAGATCAACACAACCTTATTCAAAGTTAATATGTTCCAAGTATTACCAAATTAGAATAGATTGAAGAAGGAGGAAACCAACCCATACAAATCAGGCGCACCATAAAACTGGTGTAAATTGAATTGACACTCTAATTACCCAATTCCTAATGTCACAATGACAAAGCAAAAATCCAGCAGAATATTGTCATAACATTGGTATTCCTCAAGAGAGTTCAAAAGCTTTCCTCTTAGAAGCTGGGGGCTGCATTGAAAGCTCATTGGCCCCAAAATTACACCATAGAATACAAGCATAGAAATGCTTACCTTGATCATCCAAAATTATTCTCTTTGCTGTTCAAGCAAATGTATTAACTCATTTAAAATGAAACGACTGTGAAAGGAATTTCAGAATAATACAACAAAGTTCAGTGCAGACTTGATGACCTGACTGGTCTCTTTCTGGGCTGTACTATTCTTAGGATTAATTAGGATTTGTACATTAATATCCCAGAATATATTTTCAAGACTAATCCATTTAAAAAAGGAACAAGAAAATCAAGAAAGTCTTTACAGCACAATCAGTTCCTCTAATCTAGTTTCCTTGTGGCTCACTTCATGCTAGCTTTCATCAGTTGGTAAAATGTCACATAATCCAGGCAGACAATCCAGACTACGAGGTTCTTGAGCAAATTGATATAGGGAGTGATAAGGTATTGGAGGTGTTGGCAGGCTTAAAAGTGGACAGATCTCCAGGTCCAGATAATTTGTGTCCCAGACTGCTGAGGGAGGCAAGGGAGGAGGTCACAGGGCCACTGACCCAAATTTTTAATTCCTCTCTCGCCACGGGGGAGGTGCCAGAGGACGGGAGAACAGCTAATGTGGTTCCGCTATTTAAGAAGGGTTGTAGAGATAAGCCAGGGAACTACAGACCAGTGAGCCTCACGTCAGTGATAGGGAAACTATTGGAGAAAGTTCTGAAGGAGAGAATCTATCTCCACTTGGAGAGGGAAGGTTTGATCAGAGATAGTCAGCATGGCTTTGTCAGAGGGAGGTCATGCCTAACAAATTTGATTGAATTTTTTGAGGAGGTGACTAGGTATGTAGATGAGGGTAGTGTAGTTGATGTAGTTTATATGGATTTCAGCAAAGTCTTTGACAAGGTCCCACATGGGAGACTTATAAAGAAGGCAAATACACATTGGATACAGAGTAATTTGATGAGGTGGATTCAAAATTGGCTTAGTGGTAGGAGACAGGGTGATGACAGAAGGCTGCTTTAATGACTGGAAGCCTGTGACCACAGGGATCTGTGCTGGGTCCCCTATTATTTGTCATTTATATAAATGACATAGATGACTATGTGGGGGGTAGGATTAGTAAGTTTGCGGATGACACAAAGATTGGCCGGGTGGTTAACAGTGAGGTTGAGTATCTTGGGCTATAGGAAGATATAGACGAGATGGTCAAATGGGTAGATAAGTGACAGATGGAATTTAACCCTGAAAAGTGTGAGGTGATACACTTTGGAAGGAGTAATTTGACAAGGAAGTATTCAATGAACGGCATGACACTAGGAAGTTGTGAGGAACAAAGGGACCTTGGTTTGTGTGTCCATAGATCTCTGAAGGCGGAGGGGCATGTTAGTGGGGTGGTGAAAAAGGCATATGGGACACTTGCCTTTATCAATCGAGGCACAGATTACAAAAGTAGGGAGGTCATGTTGGAGTTGTATAGAACCTTGGTGAGGCCACAGCTGGAGTACTGTGTGCAGTTCTGGTCGCCACATTATAGGAAGGATGTGATTGCACTGGAGGGGGTGCAGAGGAGATTTACCAGGATGTTGCCTGGGATGAAACATTTAAGTTATGAAGAGAGGTTGGATAGACTTGGGTTGTTTTCATTGGAGCAGAGAAGACTGATCAAGGTGTACAAGATTATGAGGGACATGGACAGGGTGGATAGGGAGCAGCTGTTCCCCTTAGTTGAAGGGTCAGTTACAAGGGGACATAAGTTCAAGGTGAGGGGCAGGAGGTTTAGGTTTAGATGTGAGGAAAAACTTTTTTACCCAGAGGGTGGTGACGGTCTGGAATGCATTGCCTGGGAGGGTGGTGGAGGCGGGTTGCCTCACATCCTTTAAAAAGTACCTGGATGAGCCCTTGGCACGTCATAACATTCAAGGCTATGGGCCAAGTGCTGGTAAATGGGATTAGGTAGTAGGTCAGGTGTTTCTCACGTGTCGGTGCAGACTTGATGGGCCAAAGGGCCTCTTCTGCACTGTGTGATTCTGTGAATTAACTACAGTGCTCATGGAATTCACATTGCCAAGAGAGCAGATTATATTTGCTGAGGTAAAAAGATCTCACAGTATTAATTAAAGCGTGGGAGTTTTCCTTTTATCTTGGTCCTCTTCCTTCAAGCAATGCCAACAAAAACACATCAACTAACAATTCATCCTATTGCCAAACAGAATATTTAATGCTTACTCATTTATCATGTGTGGGACTTTGCTGCGTGCAAATTGACTGATAGGTTTGCGCCTTCATAAGACCAAGCACTGAACTTCAAAAATAATCCATTTGCTGCAAAACACCTCGGGATATCCTAAGGGTTTGATAAACTACTATATGTTATAACATATATATATATATACACACACACACAAGGTTTTTTTATTTTTCTCTAACAATATTTCACAGTTAAATGTAATTGAGAATATTTTATTGCAGTATCATGTATTTGAATAGAATTGATCCATTCTGAAATGTTTTGTTCTTTATTACTCTGTATTTGTTTTAATTTTAGGCATGCTGCCTAAGGATGCCAATGTACAGAAAGCGTCCAGAAAAGGTTTAACAAGGTTGTTTGCAGGAATTAAGGCTTCAGGTTATGAGGAGAGGCTGCTCAGTGCTTGTAATTGTCTCTGAAGAGATCAATTGCCAGGAGTTTTTCTAGTAAGTCCAATTTGTTATGCATGAATGGCAAAGAGCGGAAGAAGAACAACAAACTGATAATTTATCTTTAGAGTTAACATGCTGCCAATGACCATACCACAAAGGAATTCTTTTCCTTTGTTTATTTTTTCACCACAGCCAGTGTTATGTTTATTAAAAAGCTACCCTGTTGACAGCTTGTGATGGTTCACGAGTTTTTTGTTAGCTTTCCATTTTTAAGTCAATCTTATGTGGTGTAACCAGCTACATGTTATTTTTGTGGAATGTATGGAGATTACTTACTTAAACAGCCAATTATAATTACTTTTGCAACCAGTTCCTTTATATCCTGATATCTTTGGTCCTGCTTTCATGAAATAGGTTAGGGGTGATGGGTGTTTTTTTCATTTGAGCATACTAATGCTAACATTCCTTCAGTTTCCAGTAATCACACTAAAAAGATACCATGGCATTCAAATACTTTTAAAAAACAGCAACATTGCTAATGTTTTTTTTCTTACATGATGCATCAGCAATGTATGAAATCTTATTAAATATTGAAAATTTTGCTAGATCAAAAATTATTTTGAAATATATTGAGTTTTTAAGTGATCTTGAAACTTGGAAAAGTGAAAATTATAGCACAGGTAGCATAAATCGTAGAATCAAAGAAGGCTCAGTAATATTAGAATATGCAACATTGTCCACAGTGATTGGATCTGTCTCTTATAATTAATCCAGTTAATGTTTTTTTTTATCCATTTCGATTAATAGCAACAACATCAGTTTAGTTTTATATTAGTTAGTTACATAAAAAGATATCTTGGAGTTCCTTGCAAGGGTCAAAGATGGGCATTGAGCAAGGAGTTAAATAATTAATGAAGTTAATGAAGAGAATAAAGGCACAGTTGAAGAGTTTGATTTTTAGGAGGCCTTAAAGGCAGAGGCAGTACCAGCAAAGGTGAAGTGAGTTTGGAAGATTGTTTCCCTGACCTCTGGAACTGAGTGGAAGATTCACAATAAGCAGTAGTCTGCAATCAGAGGGACAGAGGACACATGTTTGGAGCAATGGTCCTAAATTTAATGGGGTGTGACTGTGTGGAAGGATTTGAAAATGAAGGTCTTGAAGTCAATTCACTGAGGTGTAGGATGGTATTAGAATTGAGTGAGGACAGGGCTGATAGGTGTGTGAGATGTGAGAGGCTTTGTTGCACAAGATTCTGGATTAATTGAAGCTTAATTAGGAGTGGAACCTGTAAAGAGCATTTAAGGAATTTAGCCCCGAGCTGATAAAGGTGTGAAGGAAGTGTCAGGAGAAAGGGAGAAGTGTAAATCTGTCAATACCTGGAAGGGGAAGAAATTTTCTTGGCAACAGGTCACACATGACGTAAAAAGCTCAAAATAGCATCAAGATTTTGCATAGAGATAAAAACAAAAAACTACTGTGGATGTTGGAAATCCAAAACAAGTTTTTCCAGGTAATTTTCATGATTTTGCATGATGAGGGTAAACCTGACTGAACAGTCAGATTAATGGAATTAGGACCAGAAACATATAGGTGTTAGCAAG
This sequence comes from Cetorhinus maximus, assembly GCF_964194155.1. Classification (NCBI taxonomy): domain Eukaryota; kingdom Metazoa; phylum Chordata; class Chondrichthyes; order Lamniformes; family Cetorhinidae; genus Cetorhinus; species Cetorhinus maximus. The sequence continues at coordinate 24,687,159 of NC_135895.1, read as the reverse complement.
AACTGAGTTTTGACACAAAAAGCTGTCAGAAGTTAAAAGAAAAACAAAGGCTTCAATTTATCTGGCATCTTTCATGACCTTAGGACATCCTAAAGTGCTTTATAACTAATGAGAATTGCCATTTTAACACTCCACCCTGTTCTCTTGCCCACATGTCTGTCCTTGGCTTGCTGCATTGTTCCAGTGAAGCCCAACGCAAACTGGAGGAACAGCACCTCATCTTCCGACTAGGCACTTTACAGCCTTCTGGGCTGAATATTGAATTCAACAACTTTAGATCTTAAACTCCCCCTCTCCCCATCCCCACCCCGTTTCTTTTCCCCCCCCCACCCGCCTTTTTTTTCAATAATTTATATAGATTCTTCTTTCCCCACCTATTTCCATTATTTTTAAATCTAAAACTAAAACCTTTAGTCTTTCCACCCCACCCCCACTAGAGCTGTACTTTGAATATCCTGTCTTGCATTCTTAATTAGCACTTTTCTCAGACAAAGACCACCACCTTCAACACCTCTTTGACCCTTTTGTCTCTGACATCTTTTGATTATCTGCTCACACCACACCCTCAATGTGTCTCTTCCCCCCCACCCACCTTAAACCAATTTATATTTCTCCCTTGTTGAAACTATGCTTCAGTTCTGCTGAAGGGCCATGAGGGCTCGAAACGTTGACTGATTTCTTCTCCACCGATGCTGCCAGACTTGCTGAGTTTTTCCAGGTAATTCTGTTTTTATTTTGTTTTGGATTTCCAGCATCCGCAGTAGCTTTTAGCTTTTTGTTTTTAACTTCTGAACTGTGATCACTGTTGTAATGCAGCAGTCAATTTGAACACAGCAAGCTCACACAAACAGCAAAGTGATAATGCCCAGACAATCTGTTTTTGCGATGTTGATTCAGGGATAAATATTGATCAGGACACTGGAGATAAGTGCCATGAGATCATTTATATCCACCTGAGGGGGAAGACAGGGCAGTTTAATATGAATAACAGCATCTCTGACAGTGCAGCACTCTCTCAGTACTGCAATGGAGTATCAGGCTTGGTTTTTGTCCTTAAGTTCTGGAGTGGGGCTTGAATCCACAACTTTCTGATTCAGAGGTAAGTGTGCTATCAACCAAGCCACAGCTGATACCTCTCACTCTTCTAGGACTTGATGTCACAAAGTCATCCAGAAGGTAGAGCAACAGCCCTCCAGTTGGTGATGGAGATTCAAAGTTAGGTGTCATCAATATTCTTAATGATGTTGCCTAGATACTACATGCCTATGGTGAATAAATGGAGCTAAGAATGGAGTATTGGAACAGAGGTGACCTTGTGTTTGCGTAAGTGAAAGGCACTTGATCAGATGCAGTTACTCCATTGGAACAGGTAGGAGAGGAACCACAAGTGAGCAGTTCCACAGAGTGAATAATGAAGAAAGGGTGAAGAGGACAACAGGGTGGTCAACAATGTAAAAGGCAGTAGAGAGGTTGAGGAGGACAAAGAGAAACAGTCAAAGACTTTTCTTTTATTCTTTCATGGGATGTGGGCTGGTTAGGCTAGTATTTATTGCTCATCCCTAATTGCCCTTGAGAAGGTGGTGGTTAGCCACTTTCTTGAACTGCTGCAGTATGTATGGTGTAGGTACACCCACAGTGCTGTTAAGGAGAGAGTTCCAGGATTTTAACCCAGCGACAGTGAAGGAACGGCAATATATTTCCAAGTCAGGATGATGAGTGGCTTGGAGAGGAACTTACAGATCGTGGTGTTCCCATGTATCTGCTGCCCTTGTCCTTCTAGATGATAGAGGTCACAGGTTTGGAAGGTGCTGTCGAAGGCGTTGTAGTGAGTTGTTGCAGTGCATCTTTTCAAACAAGTATAAGTTGTCTGGAAACCAAACTTGAGGGCTTTGAGCAGGGAGTGGTGGAAGAATTGAGAACCTAGTTAGGTTCCAAACTACCTTGTTAATCTAGGAACTAGTTAGTTAGATGAACAACACATTCAAATGTTTGTGACGGAGTGATGGTTTGCAATCACAGCAGGATTGTGAATGGTCTTAATACGGAGAGGGTGGTGATAATTTCTTTAGAAGTGGACGGAGCAATGCCATGCAAAAGAGAAAGTTTAACAATGGCAGTAAGAATGGGACACATTAGGAGGTGATTTGCAGTCAGGAGGTGGGTTGGAAAAGAAAACTGCAGAGTGGGAAGAGATGGAACTGGATTTGGAGGTAGAAGGTGTGGAGACAGTGGGACGGAAAGGAGGAGGACGCAGGGATGCACTTGTAATTTTGGAATAAAGGAGTCCATGAGCTTATTACTGAGTTTAAAAATACATAAGAAAACATAACTTGCATTAAACCCACACAAGTAGCACAGAGCCCATAATTCTCATATTGTTCCTTGGTTGACATAATAGTTGTCAGTAGAGTATTCAGAAAAGAGTCCCGGTTGTTACTGACTACTCCAGAGTAGTAAAAGGACTGAAGCAAAATAGAAAATTCTGGAAGCATGCGGTAGATCAGTTATCATCTGTAAAATGAGAAGTCAAGTCAACATTTCAGGTGTGACATTTTATCAGTAATGTAAACTGAAGGGTAAAATATTTTAATAGAGTTGGGAAAGAAACAGATACTCCAGTTGTAGAGATGAAGGTTCTAATATGAATGAGGAGCTTAAGGGTAATTATTATCAGTGAAGAAATGTTACTGGGAAATTAAATGGGATTAAAAGCTAACAAGTCTTCTGGACCTGGTGGCCCGCAGTCTATGGTTTTAAAAGAGGTGAGTACAGAGACAGTGGATCCATTGATTTTGACCTTCCAGAATTCCCTAGATTATAGAACAGTTCCTATCAACTGGAAGGTAGCAAATGTAACCCTGCTATTTCACTAACGAGCGAGAGAGAAAACAGGGAACTACAGGCCAGTTAGCCTGACATCAATACTAGGGAAAATACAAGAATTTATTATTAGTGGCATGGTAACAGGGCACTTAGAAAATCATAAAATGGTTGGGCAGAGTCAAAACGGATTTATGAAAGGGAAGATGTGTCTGCCAAACCTGTTAAGAGTTTTTTGTGGTTCTAATAAGGTGGATAGGGAACCAGTGGATGTAGTGTATTTAAATTTTCAAAAACCATTCGATAAGGTGCTGCACAAAACAAAATTAGGGCTTGAGGGATAGGAGGTGATTCGAGTAGCATGGATCGGGTTGGTACACATATGTTCCCTGGAGTTTAGATTCGAACAATGAGAGGCAATCTCATTGAAACATATAAAATTCTTAAGGGCCTTGGCCAGGTACATATTGGGAGGATGTTTTCCCTGGCCGAGGGGTCACAGTCTCAGAATAAGATATCAGCCATTCAGGACTGAGATTAGGAGAAATTCCTTCACTAAAATGGTCGGAATTCTCTACTCCAGAGAGCTGTGGATGCTCAGCCATTGAGTAACTTAAAGTCGGAGATCAACAAACGTTTGGATACTAAAGGAATCAAAGGATATTGGTTTAGTGTGGGAGCCACGACCTTATCAAACGGCAGAGCAGTTTGTGGGGCCACATGGTGCACACCTGCCTTTATTTCTTATGTTCTTATGGGTTGAATTGTTAGATAATGGAAAATAAAATCAAAATGAGGCAATGAAGCACATGAAAAGAATGTGCAAATAGATACAGTCGTGACAAGGCAGGGGAGAGGTTCATTCAATTGAAAAGAGGAATTTGAAGGAGGAAAGAAAAATATTCAAATGATGGAGATCTGAAATGAAAACAGCAAATGCTGAAAGGATGTAGAAGATCCCACAGACCCACTAAAGCAATCATGTCATATCCTGGACATTGATCCTCTCAATTTTCCATCCGTGCACACCCTCGCCCCCCACCCACCGAATTGATTTCCAATGGTCTCACATTGAACTCCATTTGCCACAGAGATGTTTGAATGAAAATGGCAGAGGTACTTTATGTAGAAAGGTAAAAAGAGTTCAGAGCCATGCAGACATCTTTTCACCAATTTGCCTAATTACATGTTCTTTTGACATGTTTCCATTGCCTCGCTGAGACTATTTGTTTTATCACTTCTCTTGGAAAGAGCCAATGTAGACCTGATGGACCAAATGGCCTCTTTCTGTGCTCTGCTATCCTATGATTATCTTACTAATGAGTTTGTGGGTTCTTAACTCTTTCTGATAATGGAGTAACTTTCATTTCTCTCTTTCTTCCTAACTCTACAAAACTACTTGCTTATCCTTCAGTTTTTGGTTCTGGCAAAGGGTTTGACTTGAAATGTTACCTTGTCTTTTCTCTTTACAGATGCTGATGGATCCATTGTATGTTTTCAGCATTCTCTATTTGCTTTTGATTCAAGTATTTCCTTTGGGACTGATGAAAAATTGTTCTTATTCTATCATTTTGACACTTAATATGACTCATATCTAATTATTCTGCTAATAATATTGTTAAATTAATGATCTAATTATATAGAAATACAGTATTTCTATTATACCATATTGGGAGCATAGGTTTACAATTCACATAGTGTTTTTAATCAATAATAATGTAATTCATCTCTCAGAATTTTATGCAAAGTTTATAGATTGCCACAGGCATAGCTGAGTTAATTTAACTATGACATGATGCTTTACTTTCCAAAAAGCACTGGTCTCTGATGTATATTTTATTTATATACTATTGACATGCTATTTTAAGTACTTTTAAGCATCTCTGCAGAGAATTACAAGTGGGGCTGTGGGAATCTCTGACTAGCTACACAAACTCTTTGAAACCATTTGTAGTGATGGCACAATTCTACAGGTGTGAAGGATAAGTCAATTGTTAGCTCATAGAAACTCAAGGGAAACTGCACCAACTATTAGGGCCTTTTGCATCTTTTGTCAGCTGTGAAAATAGTTTCACGATCCCTGGGTTATAAATGGCCTTATTCTTCTCAGAAGCACAATCAGCTTCATAGCAAATTGCAGCATCATTGGCATAGTTTGTATTGCTAATTGGATTCATGAGTGATGCTTGTAACAGCAGAAGGACTATTGCCCAAACTATTTTTTATTTGTTCATGGGATGTGGGCATTGCCAGCATTTATTGCCCATTCCTAATTGCCTTTGAGAAGGTGCTGGTGAGCTACCTCCACAAATCAGCTGTTAGGGATAAGGTTCTAGATTTTTCACCCAATGACAGTGAAGGAATGGTGATGTAGCTCCAAGTCAGGATGCTGTGTTACTTGGAGGACAACTTGCAAGTGGTGGTGTTCCTAAGGGAGAAATCGTCCCAGATTTGCACTAAGTGAGGTAGCGGGCAGGTAAAACGCTGATGTACCATACCCACTAGCCCCAGTGGCGGCTTCTCATGCCATATTGTCCCAAATCCGCCGCATTAATTATGCATTCCCGGGAAACATGCCGTTTCCATGGCGGGTGGGCTTTCATTCACCCGCCACGCCATCACCTTGCTGCTTTATCACGCCAGGCGCCACATTTAAAGTGCAGCTGCTCGCGCACCTCTCAGTGCTTCCAGCCCATGACTGCTGCACAGAAGGCAGGATGACCCCGAAAGGAAAAAAGATGCAGCTCCCCGCTTCAGTGACGTGTCCCTCGAGTGCCTTTTGAATGCCGTGGAGGCTCACCGAGATGTCCTTTACCCCCACTCTGGCCACAGGGTGGGCAGCTGTATCACCAATCCAGCATGGGAGGCAATGGCAGTGGTGGTCAGCGCCAATGTCCTACAAAAGAGGACAGCCACCCAGTGCCACTACAGGATGAATGGTCTCATCCGTTCCGCTAGGGGAAGTCACTTCTCTCATCACTCTCAACACACACACTCACAAACCCATCACACACCCACAGGGATCTCACACCTCAAGGGACAACACCGCTAACTCTCACACACACCCTCACATCTCCATCAGGCTCATATCCTCTGGAGCTCACATCCTCATCCTGTCCATGGCTCTGCTCACCACACAAACATTCCACACAGTGCCATGTGTCCTGCTCACACTCTCTACACCTGCTTCCATGCAGGAGAAGCCTGCTCACATCAACAGGGAGAGGTCCCAGACCGGGGGTGGGTGGAGTGGCCCACATTAGGCCCCTCACTCACTTTGAGGAGTGTGCCATCACGCTGACTGGTGAGGACATGGACTGAGCCTGCAGTGACGGTGAGGTCAGTGGCGAATGCCCTCGTGAGGATCCTGCACCACATCATCCCTCTCTCAACGTGAATGTGAGTGCTCTCTCTCCTGCTTTTGATTCTGCTGATATGCACCAATTATCTCTACTTCAGTTCACAGGGAGCTCTGCCAAGCAACCGACACCCTCAGCCAACCAGTCCCTCAGCTCCATCCACATTCTCATCTCCAGCCAAAAGGACACCTCCTCCACTGAAGAGCTGGAAATAAGCAGCCTGGAAGACCCATTACAGCGCTTACCCACACCCTCCACCAGCACAGAGACACACACATCGGTGGGATCTAGATCTAGAGCAGGCTCGGGTTCACAATCTGGTGGTCAACGCAGCAGGAAGAGGCAGGTTTGGCCGAGCTCCCTGGCACTCAGACAACTGCTGGGCAAGAGGCATGTGTGAGGTCTGAGTCAGATGATGAGCTTCTGGATTTGACCTTCCAACTCATCGTGGAGAGTCAGCAAAAGGCGTGGGAACATCACGCAGAGCTGTTGGAAACCCTCAACAGAGTGGTTCGCGAAGAGTGCGTTCGCCTGCTGCCTGATGCAGTGGTGCCCACATATGCGCGTTTGGAGGTCTCCATTGGCAGGATAGCAGACGCCATGGAGACCCTGGTCCAGCAGAATGTGGAGATGTGTGCAGACCTGCACTCCATCGCAAGAGCCATGGGTGAGTTCCTGCAGTGGCAACGCAAAAGGGAAATGGGGCATCTCAACGTACCTCCAGGTGCTCCTTCCCCTCAAGGAGTCAGGTTGCGGCCCCTGGCCACCCGGAGGGAGGAGGAGCAGCAGCTGGACACCCCTGGGTCATCCACTCAGCAATCTCAGAGGCTGCCCTCTCCCTTTGCTTATGAGCCCCGCAACCTTGTCCTCTGTCACCCCAGAGGGAGAAGCTGGCCCACAAGTGATTCTGGAGGGAGAAGTGTGTGTGTGTGTGGCAGGGCCTTTCGGAGCCTCGTGCCAAGCATTCTCCCATGCACGTGGATCCTTCACATATCTCACTCACCTCAATCTTCTGAGCATTTTCAATGCTGTCTGCTGGGGTTCGCTCTCAGTTGTCCATCTGAGCTGACCTGCATCTCCGCCCACCCAATGATCACACTCCCATGCAGCACCTGATCTCGCCCACCACGACTGTTGTTTCACTTTCGATTTAGACAGCATTGTCTTGATTCCGTTTCTTCCCCGTCTTTACCACTCCCCCGGTCACCTATTTCCTTTCCCCCATCACTGTTGACCCCCCTGGCATCACCTTCCACCTCCCCTCCATGACCTAGCGACCCTTTTCCTTCGGGGATGTCCAGGTGAACTTGCAGGTTCCCTTCCTTCCCAAAAATCTCACCCCCATCCACATTCACCTCTCCAACCTCCTCCTTCTCGCCCCCCAGGGTCCATGTCTGCCTCCGAGGTGCTGCCAATCACCCTCGCCATCTCTTCTACTGCTACCGTCGACCCCTCACCCTCCCACCCTACCGCCTCACTCTGCCCTTGGTCATTCTCACCATTCCCTCGTTCCATGCCCACCCTCAGTTCACTCCCCAAGAGGCAGTTATGGACTTATCAGAGCCCTCCCTCCCTCGTTCACCTGGACATTCCCCTCTGGACCCCTTCTCCCCTTGGAGCCCCTTTCCCCTTTGGAACCCCTTCCACACAGACTCCCCCTGCCTCCCCCACTTTGGTCCTGATCCCCACCCCCACTTAGTCCTTCCCCCTTTCTGACGCCTTCAGACACCCTTACTTTTTCCCCCACCTTTGGTCCTTCCCCCTCCCAACTCTTTCCTCCAGCTTTACTTATTCCTCCAGCCTTACTTCTTCCCCCTTCCTGACTCCCTCAGACACACTTACTTCTTCCTGCAGCCTTACTTCTTCCTCAATACTTAGTCCTTCCCCCTTCCTGACTCCTTCCTCCGCCCTTACTTCGTCCTCCAGCCTTACTCCCTCCCCTCTCATTACTCATTCCTCCCCCTGGACTCCCTCCCCTCTCTGCACTCCTTCCCCCCTCAGAACTCCTTCTATTACATCTTCCATCCCCCTTACATTTACCTCCCCAATTGCTGTCTTCTATTCTGTTACCCGCTCCCAACCTTACCCCGTCCTGACACCTTCATTCCCCCTCTCCCAACCTTACCCCGTCCTTTCATTCCCCCCCCTCCCAAACTCACCCCATCCTGACGCCTTAACTCCACCCCCCACCTCCCAACCTCACCCCATTATGACACCTCTAACTCTCCCTGTTGATCCTAGACCTTCCTCTCCCATCACCTGGTATATCTTCCTGTTCCAAACACAGCTGGACCTTCCTCTCCACCCCCCTCGACCATCATCTGTTGCGAGCAGACCCTCAATGGTGAATTTCTAACTTCTGTGAGCTGCTTCGCAGTGGATCCATGTTTTTGAGAATCCACCCAGCATGTCATGGATGCTCCTCCAGTGTGCCGTTGGTGTCAGGCTCCAACATCTTCCGCTCCTCGGATGTCCACGATGTGGGCAAGGCCATGACAGTAAGTCCTGACTTCGGCACGTCCTATTTGTCAAGACATGTTCTGCATTAGTGTACAATCATGCTGACGTGGACGGACGATCCAGCGGCGGGATGACTCCGACGAGTTGGCCTTCTAATGCTATGCAGATGTTTACAATGAGGTTCCCGATGCCTGATGGCGGGAATGTGACCCGCCATCAATGGGCTGAGGGAACAATCGCAAACTGGTTTCACAACGTTGTGAAACCGATTTCTGGCCTTCTCGTCATATTGTCCATTCACGCCGTAAAGCATGCCCAACACCAACGGGCATGGAAAATTCCGCCTGAGTGTCTGCTGCCCTTGTCCTTCCATATAGTAGAAGACATGGGTTTGGAAGTTACTGTCAGAGGAGCCTTGGTGAGTTGCTGCAGTGCATCTTATAGGTGGTACACTCTGCTGCCCCATCTCTCACCTACCAACCATCTCCATCAATCATGGTCCATCCTTAACATTCATAGCTTCACTTCAGCAGAATACATTAACACTGCTGCCAGCCTCACACCTACATCTCAAGCCTTCCACTCATAGCCAGCTTCAAATATGACAGCCACTTCACTCAAACACATTGCTGCACACTCACTGACACACTCCTGCGCCCCCCCACCCCCCCCACCCCCCCTCTCTTGCAGGACATGGTGGCACACAACCAAAGGTAGCAGGAGCTAACCTATAGTGGCAGCCATGGCTGCATGTCCTTCTCCCATGAAGAGACGCTGCTCGCCCTCATTGGTGCAGCCATGACTGAGGCCATCGTCAGTGGTGGGACAGAAACCACCGAAGATGAATTGTGGTCCCACCTAATCCTCCTCCTCCCACTTCTCCATCAGCTTCCAATCTCTTCTCATTCCCAAGCTGTCTATGGTGTAGGCATGCACCTCTTGCTTTCCCCTCACTTTCCTCACCGCAACCCTATCCTTGTACCTTTCTCCTTTAAGATATCCATGAACTGCAATCTGACCAGGCAGTGGTGCAGGATTGTGAAATGCAAAAGGAAGAGACTAACGATGATGACACACTGTCACTCAACCTGACACCTGCTCGGATACTAACACTGCATCTACTTTAGAGGATAACACCAGAAGTGGGATCTGCACATGGTTAGTCACTGGGCACAAGTGGTCTGAAAGTGGAAGAGGTAGATCAGGTGCCACGGAGTGTGAGGTCGCACAGGGGTTTTGCTACAGAGAACTCAGATGAGGATTTTGATGGGGTGGCCTACAGAAAAAGGGTCATGGTAGGTCCACAGAACATCTTGGTGCATTGGCAGGCTTGCCAAAACTGCTGCGATCACTGTCAAGCAGTGCGAGGAGTACAGCACCAACTTGGCACAGGGTTTTGCACAGAACTTGGAGCCCATTTGTTTCCCTCTTCACAGGTGCTGCCAGCGTTTGCATGTGCAGTTGTATGTGTGGCTGCCCATACCCAGGGGGCAATGTGCAGCAGGGAGCATGCGTAGTCATTACTGACCCTGGAATTGCATTGATTACAGCAGCATCAGGTTAACACTTTTAAAATTCCCCTTCATCCACGGCTCACCCAAACCTCACAGACAGGGCTGGAAGGAGCAAGTGGGAAATGGGACCCACACCATCTGCCCATCCTCACCTCCAACCCCTAATCAAAATGACATATCACCTTGGTGTCCTTTTAGAAATTTAATAAAAGATGAAATATCTGAGTGCCTGCCCGCTCGCCCGCCTGCCACAGGACTCAGGAGGCATGGAATTGCTTTAAATTACAGACCAGCCATTTAATTAGTTCAAAGGGATTGTCCGTTATGTTTTTTTCTGGGGTATAAATCACTTTGGGGATCCATGGGCAATGAAATAAGATTCATTATTGAAAGTTTGAAGACTGCTGAAAAAAAGCCGTCACCGTTTATGATGGTGGTTTTGTGTCCCCTGCGAATGACATCACTGGATTCCGCATGCACAAGCGCTGACAAGTGCGCACGTGCAGATAGGTATTGGCAGCCATCTTGCATTGGCAGGAGATACAGCAGTTCACAGCAGTCTGGCAATCTAACCTCCAACAGATAAAAGCACCGCCAACAATACTGCAAACATTGGGGCTAACGGCACAAGGCAGGCACCAAGGGGATGCATAAGGGTGATTAGTTGATGTTTTATGGAATGGTGCATAGTCTGTTTGATAAACTTGGTTTTGAATGTTTTTGTGTTGGCTTTTATTTCAATATTGTTACCAAGAGGAAGCTATGATGGTCAGTGATAGAGGGAAGATAAAGTGTCGGACAGTTGTTGAGTGGAGAATTCAGGTTGCATTCACAGGCAGATGAGCCAATCATTGACAGCCTGGTCAGAAAGGGGATGTGTTACCTCCTCCCTTCCTCCTCCTCAGCGGCTTGCTGGTGGCAAAGGCTGTGTCATTTTAATAGAGAGGTTGTGTAGGATGCAGCAGACCACAACGAATCACGACAAAAGCTCTCGTGGGTAATGCAGCCTCCAAAGGTCCAGACAGCAGAAGCATATTTTAAGCACTCCATTTCGTACAGCAGCATGGCTCTTATTCTGTGCATGCTGCCGACGTGAGCATGGGTTGTGTACCTGAGTCATGAGGCAGGCTTTCAGCAGATGGCCCATGTCACCCAGTAGCCACCGTCTTGTTTTACGTGATAGCTCAAATACGGAGGGAACAATGGACTAACACAGAATAGAGGCATCACGACTATTGCCAGAAACCAGGTATCACCTGTATGATGTGCTGAGCATGGGCGCATGCTGGTGCACTTCAGAGTGAAGAACACTTTGGAGTTGCAATACATCTATACATTTAGATGCAGCACCTACAAATCAATGTGCGTGCGGTCAATGGTACCCTGCACCATGGGGAAGCCTGCTGTCCTGGTGAAGTTCAATGTTTACTCCATCTGCATCTCATCAGTCAGAGAGAATGATCTATTCCTCTCTCTTGGCAAACAGAGCAGTAGTGACTTCGTTTGTACACCAGTGGACAGCAAACTGCAAAATATTAGATGTCCCCTGCTTCAGCCTGGAAGGAGCCGATGTGAAGAAGTTCATGGCTATGATCACCTTGAAAACACTAGCAGCGTTGTCCTCACCCTGCTCTGAGGTTGCAGGTCTGCTTGCAAAACATGGCAGATTTCAGTGAGTACCTCCTTAGCAACCAGAGGCATCATATTCACTGTTTCTCAGTGAGGCTGAGATAAGGGAATTGCTCCTTGGAGACCTTGAGCAGATATGGCCTCCTGCTGCGAGCTCTACTACCCTTCCTGTTCCTCCTCCTTCAATAGTCCTCCTCTGTGTTGGGTCTGCTCATTCTCCCTGTCATGTTGAAGGCCCAAGGGGATACTAATGACAGCACCCATGACTGGGAGCAAGTGGACTTTACCAACCTTCAATAAGCAGTCCTTCCATTAACTAACTCAGCAACAACCTGTAGAAATCAATTAGCAACTAACTTGAAAGTAGTTGATCATTCCTTTAAACAGTGCCAGTGGCCATGTGCGGGGGTGCAGGGGTGGGGGGAGGGAGGGGGGGGCAGGTGTTGAGGGTGTGGTTTTTTCCTGCTGAACACATGCTCAGCTGTGCAGGAGTATAAAAGGGTGTTAGCTGGAACGCTGACGTTGAAGATGGCACTGATTGATCAAATCAGCGTTACACACTAACCAGTGTCACGATCTGTCCATTCTGCACACTTGCTCCCTATGTTCGCACTAATGCCTCACCAAAATGGCATCTGGCGCAGCTCGTGCCAGAAGTATACATGCGCTAAATAGCACACAGCGCCAAAAAATGTGAGTTCTGGCCTGAATTTGCAGCCTGTGTCTCTAATTCTTTGAATTCTTTCATGGGATGCAGGCAGCCAGCACTTGATGCTTATCCCTAATTTCCCTTGGGCGTGCCTGACAAATACCATCTTGGAGTTTAAGAGGAGGTTGGCAACATGCCTTAACAGTCGGATCAAGGTGTGTTGTGCAAGGTGACCTTTTGAAAAAAGAGGGATAAAGTACAAATAATTCTTTAAAAAAATATAGTCTATCAATTAATGATCATACACGAACAGTAAAGACTGTGATTTACATATTTAAATACTTGTGCAATATATCTTGCTGCGTAGCATTACGAAATGGCCCACCCCAGTCTGAAACCAGTACTGTTCTTCGAAACAAGCAGATTCTATGGTGATTAATGACTTAAGTTGACATATTGTATTACAGCACAGGGATAATTACTGAGTCTGATTAAATAAATATGCTGCATATAATATGGCATGGTAAAGGTTTGAATTCATGTTATGTTTCTATGGTGAATGCAGCACTTTGAGCTGATTGGTAAAACTAAACCAATATAGAATTCCAGCACAGAGTCAGGGACAGTAAATCTTCAACCCAGAATTGGCACGAAAGTTGGGAGGGAAACAAATACGTAGGTCACGGAGGCTTTAAAGGTGTTTTTGTGTGTGTGCGTGTTCGTGTGTGTGTTGTCTTACCAGTGGAGTGAGAAATTCTATTTAAAATCACCCAGCAGCAAAACCTTTTTACTTGAAAAGAAAAGGTTAGCTTATTTCACTCTATTGCTCGCGAAATTACTTAAGAAAAGATAAAGGGTGTGGCGGGCATGATAGGTGGTGTGTGTGCAAAATATGCAGCACCCATTTCACAGTGAGGTGAAGGCAGGTCACGATCTTCTGTTCAGCCCGCTGATGGTGGGCCACGTTTCCCGTCATCGATCAGCTGGGAGCTAATTGTAAATACATTAACATATAATTAAAAGGCCACCCCCCCCACCAGGCTCTTGGAACTCCGCCATATCATCCGTCCACATCGGCGGGAAAGCACGCCGATGTGTTTCACAACAGCGCGCAGGCAACCTGCACTTGTCGGCCTTCACTTTGGGGGAACTGAGGTAAGTGAGCAGCAGCGTTCTCCACAGCTCGCCCATTGTTTACAGGCCTCGGGGGCGCCGGGGGCGGGGTGGTGGGGGAAACTGATGCCTGGGTCTATAGACGCCAGCTGACCCTCCTGCAGATGATTGAGAACCAGTGTCGCCGACGACTGCTCATGAATAGGGACCTGGTGGCTCACATCTGCCACTTACTGCAGGACTTGGCGCTAAGGGGACATGGAGGGCATCCAATGCCAGTGGCTGTGAAAGTGACTGTGGCGCTCAATTTCTATACCAGTGGCTCCTTTCAGGGCTACACATGTGACCTCTGTGGGATTTCACAATCCGCCATCCACAAATGCACCCATGAGGTCACGGATGCCATCTTCTCCATGGGACACAACTTTGTGCATTTCACCCGGGACCGGGATAGCCAGGATGCAAAGGCCATTGGATTCGCCCTGATCTCGGGATTCCCACTGGTGCAGGGTGCGATTGACTGCACTCATGTGGCGCTTAGGTCTCCATCGCTACACTCAGTGGACTTTATCAATCGCAAGGGCTTCCACTCACTGAACGTGCAGCTGGTTTGTGACCACCAGAAACGCATCCTGCAGGTGTGCACACGGTTTCCAGGGAGTGTGCACGACGCCTACATCCTGAGTCACTCGCAGATCCCTGCAGTCTTCCAGGGTCCACAGAGGCTTCAGGGTTGGTTCCTTGGGGACAAGGGCTACCCACAGAGGCCGTGGCTGATGACACCCTTGCAGTGGCCTCAGACTGCAGCAGAGCGATGCTATAATGAGGCTCATGCAGCAGCTCGCAGCTTAGTGGAGCAGACCATCAGGATGCTGAAGATGTGGTTCCGGTGCCTGGACCAGTCTGGTGGAGCCCTGCAATACAGTCCGCAGAGAATGTCACGCATTGTCGTCGTCTGCTGTGCCCTTTACAGCCTGGCGCTGCAATGGGGTGAGGAGGAGCTGGAGGAGCTGGATGTCTCCTCTGATGAGGACGACGCTGACAGGGTCCTCCGTGGTGACAATGGGGATGAGGTTCTCGAACTGACTAGACGAGGCAGGCGCGCTCGGGAGGCCCTCATAGCTGCCAGCTTTGTGGAGGATGACGACGACATGCAGTGAGGTGTCCCCCTAGATGCTCACTTCGCAGTTGTGAACATTTGACTCCAGTCTGGCTTATGGAAGTGCCAATACCCTCTGTGAGAATGCTTCTGTCATGGAGATGCAGTGGAGGCCCTAATAGTCGCTCAATTGCTGGAGGATGATGACAACATGCAGTGAGGACACTCCATAGATCTTCACATGGCCTCTGAGAATGTCTAACTCCTGTCTGGCTGAGGGCAGCCCGCTTGCGCTGCATGATCAGGACCATCTCAGAGACGCAGCCATGAAACTTTAGATGCATCTGATGCTGTGTCCGCCTTCAGCACCTCAGCCCTTCAGGAGCTGGTGCACAGCATCACTGGTCTCAGATGCTGGTGTGATGGGGGCCAGCCCCACCTTCAAAGGTGCTGAGAGCACACAGAGAGTAAGAGAGAACTCTGTGGTGCCTGCCCACTTAATTCTGGCAGCAATGATCAGCACTGCTGAGGTGCAGACATCAGTAATGTTTCCAGGGAGTGTGAGGCTGGACCATCACTGTGGTCTGAAGGCCGCAAGGAGTACATGGAAGAGGCCCTGGACTGAGACACCTGCCTTTTATCTTGGGCAGAAAGGTTTCACATCTGAATGACAAGAACATTGCTCATCAGAACAAGGAGCCATAGGCAGGGTGACATTCTTGGGAGTTTATTGACAATAGTGAACAGTATGTACAAGTGACCAACACCGATGGTCAGGCTGAGCAACTACTTTTACCTAACTTTCTTAACCCTGCTGCTACGTCTTGGTGCTCCCCGGACATCCACAGCAGAGGTGGACGCAGCCTGTTGACTGTGACATCCTGCCTGTGATGACTTTGGTGGACGTCCTCTGGAGGGCAGAGACTTGGTGGGCCCCGGCCTGCTTTCAGGGTCCTGCTGTGTGGCAGTGGCACCCTCCTTGGCCTGTGAATCTGGATCTGTGGATGTAACAGGAAGAGGGAATTTGGATGGGCCGGTCACTCCCTGAGTCACCTGGGTGCTCGGCCCCAGATTGTGCACCTGCTGATCCTCCTCCCTATGGGTGCCCAAGGGCCCCTGGATGACTCTGAGCGCGGAAGGGGTAGCTGGAGTGAGATTGAGCTGCCCAGCACCCTTCTCATGTACACACTGTTGGAGGCCAACTATGGCATCAGCGATGGAGTTAAGCCCGCGCAGCAGTGCAGTAGTGACGCCTGGACCATGGTCTCCATGGCGGCTGCCATCCTGCCAGTGTTGATCTCGGTGCACTGCAATGCCGGTGCTATCACCTCAGCCTGAAGATGGACGGACTTCCTCCTTCGAGGACATCCCTTCCTGTTGTTCCCGAGCTTGCCTTTGCAGCTTCAGCAACTGTGACATGACCGAATCCAGAGGCTCGTCATCTGACTCGGACTCAGCAACGCTCTGGTCTCCAGCAGTCCTCTGCGTGCCGGGAACCTGGGAAGTCCCTGCCTCTGCCTGCTGTGGAAAGTACGATGTGCTCACCAGATTGTGATCCTGAGGCTACTCTAAAGCTAGGTTCCACCGAGGTGTGTCTCTGCGCTGTTGGAGGGTGTGGGTGAACGCTGTGATGGGACTTCAGGGAGGGTGCCTCCAGATTCCTCTTCAGAGGTTTCTTTGGAGCTTGATTGGAAGCCCCGGGTCATGGATACGGATGACACAAAGATTGACCGTGTGGTTAACAGTGAGGTTGAGTGTCTTGGGCTACAGGAAGATATAGACAGGATGGTCAAATGGGCAGATAAGTGACAGATGGAATTTAACCCTGAAAAGTGTGAGGTTTGTAAGGAGTTGTAAGGAGTAATTTGACAAGGAAGTATTCAATGAACAGCATGACACTAGGAAGTTCTGAGGAACAAAGGGATCTTGGCGTGTGTGTCCATAGATCTCTGAAGGTGGAGGGGCATGTTAGTGGGGTGGTGAAAAAGGCATATGGGATTCTTGCCTTTATCAATCGAGGCATAGATTAGAAAAGAAGGGAGGTCATGATGGAGTTGTATAGAACCTTGGTGAGGCCACAGCTGGAGCACTGTGTGCAGTTCTAGTCGCCACATTATAGGAAGGATGTGATTGCACTGGAGGGGGTGCAGAGGAGATTCACCAGGATGTTGCCTGGGATGAAACATTTATGTTATGAAGAGAGGTTGGATAGACTTGGGTTGTTTTCGTTGGAGCAGAGAAAACTGAGGGGGTGACCTGATCGAGGTGTACAAGATTATGAGGGGCATGGACAGGGTGGATAGGGAGCAGCTGTTCCCCTTAGTTGAAGGGTCAGTCACAAGGGGGCATAAGTTCAAGGTGAGGGGCAGGAGGTTTAGGGGGGATGTGAGGAAAAACTTTTTTACCCAGAGGGTGGTAACGGTATGGAATGCGCTGCCTGGGAGGGTGGTGGAGGCAGGTTGCCTCACATCCTTTAAAAAGTACCTGGATGAGCACTTGGCACATCATAACATTCAAGGCTATGGGCCAAGTGCTGGTAAATGGGATTAGGTAGGTAGGTCAGGTGTCGGTGCAGACTCGATGGGCCGAAGGGCCTCTTCTGCACTGTGATTCTGTGATGGACTTTGTTGGCTGTTTGGCAGATGTGCCTGCGAAAGCAGGGGGAAATAATTAGTGCATGGCAGTGGTCTGTGAATGTTGGACTGCTGGATCCTCACTTGGCAGAGCAGCTCACCGTCAGCACAGGACCGGTCCCAGTCATCGCCGGCCAGCTGAATGGCTCCTTTTTCGAATTCTGTCTGAGCTTTGATTTCTGGCATCCCTCCACCTGTCTGAAACCTTTCCCCCCTGTTGTGAGCCAGTTTGTCCTGCATGGATAGAGATGGGGAGAGTGTATCAGGATGCCTGCTGGGTCAGATGATACGTATGCCTGGCCTGTGCGGGTGGTGAGTGGTCTCATGGACGGGATGTGGACAATGACAGTGAGTGTAAGAGAGTGAATGGTGATGTCCCTTGCACTGGCAGTGAGTGAGGGCCCTGTGGATGTGTGATGGGTTTGTGAGTGTGTGAGTTGCGAGTGATGAAAGGAGTGACT
Source organism: Cetorhinus maximus (assembly GCF_964194155.1). Lineage (NCBI taxonomy): Eukaryota > Metazoa > Chordata > Chondrichthyes > Lamniformes > Cetorhinidae > Cetorhinus > Cetorhinus maximus. Next base: position 24,669,422 of record NC_135895.1, on the reverse strand, counting down.
TACGCTGGCAGAACGGAGATCATCATTCATCCTTTTCTGGCACTGGGTGGTTGTCCTCTTCTGCAGGGCGTTCGCGCTGACCACCGCTGCCACCAGCTCCCAAGCCAGGTTGCTGACTTTGCTGCCCATCCTGCGGCCATAGCACACCCTGGCGGGTCTCCGCGGCATCCAGCAGTCGCTCGAGGGACCTGTCGTTGAAGTGGGGGGCTGCAGTCTTTTTTCCTTTTCTGGCCATGTCTCCCGGGCAGCGGTGGCGATGAGCACTTTGCTGGCGGCAGCCTTTTAAAGATGGCAGCCGATGTGATGCAGGAGCCGGGTGATGGCGAGCGGGCGAATGAGAGCCCGCCCGTCATGGAAACGTGTTTCGCTGGAGTGAATATATAACGAGGCGGGCTCGGGAAGATACAGCGTGAAAACCCGCCATTTTCATCGGCGGGTAGGACTCCATTTTACCCTCCTGCTACCGCGCTTAGTGCGATTCTGGGAAAATTGTGCCCAAAGTTACAAACACATATACATACGAAGATTACTTACAAATTAAGATAAAATGACACTTATAAAAATTGGGTCAGTTTAGCCCACATTTGGTGCAGGCCTGATACTTTTGAAGTGGAGATGTTGCGTTGTCTGAAATGAAAGGTTTGAAACTGTAGCATTGTCTCTGCAGCTGTGATGGTTTCCATTGTTGATTGCCGGAGACTGCTTTAACCGATAAGCTTAGTAGGTGGAATCATGTTTACAGGGAGGAGAGATGGTTCCTTACTTCTGTTCTGCAGGTAGGAAAACATTTAGCAGCAGCAAACTAGTAGCTGTTTTTAGACGTCTTTCTCTGCCTTTACCTGGGTTAAACTTCTTCAAGATGGTTGTCTGTGGATCTACCACTTCCTGCCCTTTTAAATGCTTTTTGCAGGTAAGGCAAGGTGGCCATCAGTATCATGTGACCTGTACAAGAATGCCGAGTCACTTTCCATATGAGGCAAATGGTAATTCCATTAGTTATCCAGTCTCCTTGCCCCGTATACTGATCAAAAGAGCCAAGGTAGTTCACACCTTACAGTAGCTTATCAGTTAGTGCTTTTGTGTTTGGAGGAAAAGCCTTTGAGTCAGTGGGTGGAATTTTCCGCTCCCGCCAGCGGCAGTAATCGTGGTGGGCAGCGGTGCACGGTTTGGCAGCAGGCCAAAAAATAAGTTGCCCGATGGCAGGAAATTAACTTGGAATCTTGTGCTCCTCACTTTCATGGCAGCTTTATTATAATTAAGTGATTAAGCAGAGAATTAGTGATTCACTCGGCAGGCTCAAACGTTACACATCACTCAATCATTATCCGCGTGTTGTCGCTGTGTAATGGATGCTTCCTCACTGGGTTGCTGGTGGAGGCTAACCTCCCCTGCCAGCTCTGCAACCCGCTCCTCGAATAGAGTGAGGATCCTGAGCCCCGGGGTAGCACCTCCTGTCTGGGCTCTTTTCCTCTTGTTGTGGGCTATCTTAACCTGCGTGAAGGCAGATGGTCTGACTGGAGCACTATGGATGAAAGAGCAGCTCAGAAGCTTGCATGCCTGTTGTGCACGCTGAGCCCTCCCTAGTAAGGGATTAAGATTCCATTAGGGGCTATGACACATTGACTACTGATGAGCCATCTACTGATCCTGTGCAACATCCCTGTGGACTTTAACCCTTCAACCACCTGATGCCCTTATGAGAGTGGGAGATTACAGTGAGCAGAAGTTTGACTTAAGCTGGCAGAGCAGATGAGATCATTCATCCATTTCCAGCACAGCAGGACACTCACCACCCTGGCAACCTCCTCCCAGGCTGCTGTGGTCAGACGGGCGGGAATCCTGTTCCCATCCCTCAGAAAGAGGACCTCCCACTTTCCTCGATCACCTAGGAGGGGAATCTCCAGGGAGGCATTGCTGAACTGTGGAGCCGAAGGTTGCTGTCTTCTCCTGGACATATATTTTTTTAATGCAATGTGGAGGTTCTAGCCTGCAGCGTGAGAATGGCTGTCTTGGTGCCATCTAAACATGGTGCCCAGCCATTGAAGCCTATGAGATTTGACATGCTCCTTGCAGATGCATAATTAATGAGCAGAAAGGCAGAAAACCTGCTCCGCCACCCAGTGACTTTCCCGCCAACCACTGCACCTAGTCTCCAAAATGGAGAATTCTACCCAGTGAGTCTGTTTACATTTAAAATTCAATGTTCCAAAAAAGCAATGTCTAAGGATGTCTCCTCTTTGCCTGGCTGAAGGAGTCCCAGCCTAAATCCACAGGAAAGTCAAGTGACCCTTGGAGTGCATTTTGGAAACAGTTTTTATACTCAGTCCAAGGTTTACAAATGTAAACACAAAATGTGACCTTCGAAAGTTTTTTTCTAAAAATTTGTAATATCATCACTGCGCACTGTAACACAAAAACAAATCCTACTTAGGATCATCTCCAATCTTACCATAGCATTGTTTGGCAGCACCTGTTGACATGACTGTTGTTCTTCTGGGGGCGATGGCCCTGTAAACATAATAACTAATAAGCTGACTATTTTGCTGGACCAACAAACCCAGATATTGGGGTGAGTAAAAGATTACACCTTTAAGGAAATCACAATACCAAGGATGCAAATTGAATCATTTACTCAAAACATTTCAACAGATTGAGAAGAAATAATTTCTCATAAGCATCTAAAAGCAGATTATCGATTCGTTATCAGATTGCTCTGCAGTAATTGGCTGCTGCATTCTGCATCACAACAATAGCGATTACACACCAATAGTATTTCATTGGTGGTAAGTGCTTTGGGACATCCCAAGGTTGTCAGGGGCACTTTATAAATTCAAGTCCATCTTTTACAACAATGGAACTGAATATCAGTTGGTATGTATAAATAATAGATTATAATTTTCAGATATTTTTCAAACTGCCATCGCCAACTTTGGGATGTAAAACACCTGCTCTCTCACTTGTAGTCTAAGCCTCTAGATTATTAGTCTAGTGACCTAACCAGAACATGACTGTGTCCCTTTATATTCACACAGAACGTCTTTATATTGGCAATCCTCCAACTGTGGCTCGAGTGTTAGCACTCTTGTCTCTGAGGCAAAGGTTGTGGGTTCAAGTCCCACTCCTGAACTTGAGCACAAGGTCAAGGCTGACACTCCTGTGCAGTAATGAGGGAGTGTTGCATTGTTGGAGACGTCATCTTTAAGATAAGAAGTTAAACCAAGCATTGTCTGCCCACTCAGGTGGAAGAGATCCCATAGCACGATTTTGAAGAGCAGCAGGGGTGTTATCCACGACATCCCACCCAATATTGATCCCTCAATCAACAACAACAAAAAAGATCATTGCTCACTTTTAACCAACTTATTGGTGTTCTTTGAGGAAGTAACCTGTGCTGTGAATAAAGGGGAACTGGTGGATGTACTGTACATAGATTTCTAGAAGGCATTTGATAAAGTGCCACATCAAAGGTTGTTGCAGACAATAAAAGCTCGTGGTGTAAGGGGTAACATATTTGCATGGATAGAAGATTGGCTAGCTAACAGGAAGCAGAGAGTAGGCATAAATGGATGTTTTTTCAGGTTGGCAAGATGCAATGAGTGGTGTGCCACAGAGATTAGTACTATTAGATCAACTATTTACAATTTACGTAAACGACTTGAATGAAGGGATGGATGGGATGGTTGCCAAATTTGCTGATGACACAAAGATAGATAGGAAATTAAGTTGTGAAGAGGACATAAGGAGGATACAAAAAGACAGAAACATAGAAACGAGGAGGAGTAGGCCATTCGGCCCTTCGAGCCTGCTCCACCATTCATTATGATCATGGCTGATCATCCAACTCAATAGCCTGCTCCCGCTTTCTCCCCATATCCTCTGATCCCTTTCGCCCCAAGGGCTATACCTAACTCCTCCTTGAAAACATACAATGTTTTGGTCTCAACTACTTTCTGTGGTAATGAATTCCACAGGCTCACCACTCTCTGGATGAAGAAATTTCTCATCTCAGTCCTAAATGGTCTACCCCGTATCCTGACTGCGACCCCTGGTTCTGGACTCCCCCGCCATCGGGAACATCATTCCTGCATCTACCCTGTTTAGTCCTGTTAGAATTTTATAGGTTTCTATGAGATTCCCCCCTCATTCTTCTGAACTCCAGCGAATATAATCCTAATCGACTCAATCTCTCCTCATATATCAGTCCCGCCATCCCAGGAATCAGTCTGGTAAACCTTCGCTGCACTCCCTCTATAGCAAGTACATCCTTCGTCAGATAAGGAGACCAAATCTGCACACAATATTCCAGGTGTGGTCTCACCAAGGCCCTGTACAATTGCAGCAAGACATCCCTGTTCCTGTACTCGAATCCTCTGGCTATGAAGGCCAACATACCATTTGCCTTCTTCACCACCTGCTGCACCTGCATGCTTACCTTCAGCGACTGGTGTACTGATGTTCTCTTTCCTAATACCTCAAAACTAGAACGCTAAGAGGATGTTTTTGTAACTCCAGCAGTAAAGTTTATACATTTCATCAGTTATCCTGAGTTCAGTAATGCTGAAAATTGAATTTGAACCCATTTGCTGTCAACAAGCTCACTTCACTTGCTGTTGGTCGCTGCGTTGAAGAGCCCAATAATGAATGTGGTTGTTTATGGTTTATTGACTAAAATAATTATTGATCAAAATCACCTTGACTGAGAGAACATTCGTATGTAAAATGTTCTGGAGGAATAACGGGAAGAGAAATGTCCAGATTTCAGAAAATCTCTTTAGGTGCAGCAACATTTACTTCATACCAATTCTTGTTACATAACTGTTGTGCATGGCATTTTCTCACGTACTCCAAATATAAAGTATGGCAAAGCACAGTTTGTGTGGAAGTAAAATGTAGCTGTTGCGTCAATTAACTCCATCTATAAAACGGTGGGATATGCTTGAAATCTCCATGCATTGTTATGCCCTGTCTGGGGATACTGAAGGTACTGAACAGAGGTCAGCTTTTCCCTCACCAGCACAAACTGGGGAATGGAAGAGAAATTGGATAGAATCCATTCCCCATATATGTTGAGGCTCTTCTGTCTGGTTGGTCTCCACCAATTTTGCCATGAATTGGTCAGCTACGTGATTAGTTCAAGCAGAATTGCAGGGGGCGGGTGGGGGGTGGAAATGGGAGAAATAACTTCTAAACTATACAAGAAAGTCTCTATGCAAAAAGTACAATTGTTTATTCATCCCAGTGAATTACTAATAATGATGGTAAACTGCTTTGTGCAGCACAAAGGAGCCATTCAGTGCACAGACTGTGAAAAAGATAGTGTCACTATAGCAACAACAGTACATAGATAAATGCCCAAAAATGCATTGGAAGATGCAGGGAATTGAAAAGGTTTGACATTTTCCAGTTCAAATTCCTACCTTTATTACTGATTCAAAATAATTTAAGAGGCTGGGCCCAGGTGTTTATTTGATTAGATAAACATTTTTCCAGAGCAAACTAGCTTACAAATTGAATTGAACAGCCTCTCAATGAAGCACTGTGGCGAATTTCAAAGGAGGCTTATAGCAGGATGAATAACTTTCAAACAGGAGCAGGTAGGCAGTGATTCTTTATATAACTTGGATGGAGTTAACATTAAGATTATCTTTAAAACCAAGCTTCAACAGTAGGTTTTTTAAAAAAAAACTAAGCATAGACTTATGTTAAAATGGCAAGCATGTAAGTCCAGGTAATGGTTAATTTTAATGCATAATTTTCATATAATTAACTACAAATATGGCTCTGGGTATTGGCATTCACCCTTCTTATAGAAATAGCTACCAAGTTGTAATGAATTTTTCGAGTTTTAAAGTAGTTGTCACAAATATATTTCCATCTTTTTACTTCATTATTGTGCAGTGATAAACGGGCTAAATCAAATCGATTTATTATTGTAAATTATTACAACACACACCAACAAAAACTGACAATCCTACCGGTCAACCTACATCATATTGTACATATCACATTGCATTCCTATCTAGGACTTTAAATTATTGGTGTACATCATTCTTTGTTGGCATCTTCATTCATGTCTCTGGTGATTTCTTGTCCTTCCTCCTGTGACCTCATCATCAAGTTCAGCTCTCACATCCGCACATTGTCATCTTATTGACATTATCAATGAGAATTATGTCTAAGAATTACATCTCAAAGAAAGTGTTTGCAAACCATGACACTGAATAACTTTCAAACTGAAATAGCTTGCTCCTGTAGTTTCCATGTTATGCAACAGACAGGAGGAAATTTTTGAACTTCATTTACACTATCTGAGTATCCATAATTTGGACTCAGCATAAATGTTTCAGTTAATACAACACTATGCAGTGCCTTTTACAACATCAGATGTCCCAAAGTGCTTTACAACCAATGAAGTATTTTTTTTGAAGTGTAGTTATTATTGCAATGCAGGAAATGCAACAATGAATTGTGCACAGCAAACTCCCACAAACAGCAATACATCGGGACATACAAACAAGGAGCAGGAGTAGGCCACTCAGCCCCTCGAGCCTGCTCTGCCGTTTAATAAGATCATGGCTGATCTGAGAGTAACCTGAAATCTGCACCCCACCTACCCCCGATAACCTTGCTATCACCCCCTTGCTTACCAAGAATCTATCCACCTCTGCCTTAAAAATATTCAAAGACACTGCTTCCACCACCTCTTCAGGAAGAGTTCCAAAGACTCACGATCCTTTGAGTGAAAGAATTTCACCTCATCTGTTTTAAATGGGTGACCCCTTATTTTCAAACAGTGACTCCTTGTTCTAAATTCTTCCACAAGAACATTACATTGTTGTAGTGATTCCATCCCTCCCTCCTCCTCAAACATAAAAAAAAATAGAGAGAGGAAGAGGCAGTGCCTTCAGGAGTGCACCAGACCTGCGAGGGACATTCTTCTGAAAGTGGATTTTTTAAAAAAAGCAGCTGATTGGTGAGTAAATCCTGGGAGCAGACTCGGAGGGAGGAGCACTGGAGCAGTGAGTATAAATCTAGCTTACCTCAGGGATTCGCGGCCTTGTCTCCAGGGAGCAGACTCGGAGGGAGGAGCACCGGAGTGGTGAGTATAAATCTAGCTTAACTCGGGGATTCTTGGCCTTGTCTCCAGGGAGCAGACTCAGAGGGTGGAGCACCGGAGCAGTGAGTATAAATCGAGCTTACCTCGGGGATTCGCGGCCTTGTCTCTAGGGAGCAGACTTGGAGGGAGGAGCACTGAAGCGGCGACCTAAGGGCACAGAGTAACTGAAGCCAAAATTGAAAAAGTGATGTCACAGGAAAGCTGTGACCTGATTGGTTGGTAGGAAATCTGCGCCAAATTTGAAAAAAAAACTGCAAAGCTAATTAATAAATTAATTATCCAAGTAGAGATGGCTGGGAAGGTGATGTGCTGTAGCTGTATGATGCGGGAGCTGGCAGGTCCCATTGCAAGCCGCAGTGACCACATCTGCAGCAAGTGTTGGTTGCTGGAGGAACTCCGGCTCAGAATTGATGAGCTGGAGTCCGAGCTCCGGATGCTGCGGCACATCTGGGAGGGGGAGAGTTACCTGGATGCTTTGTATCAGGAGGCGGTCACACCCAGTAGATTAAGTACCTCAAGTCCGGTCAGGGTCAGCAGGGTGTGACTGCAAGTGAGGCAAGTAGAGGGATCCTGTGTTCAGGAACAGAGGAGCCTCAGCTCTTGACCTTGTCCAACAGGTACGAGGTACTTGCTCCCTGTGTGGATGAGGAAGAGGGCTGTAGGGAGGATGAGCCAGCTGACCACGGCACCGTCGTACAGGAGGCCATTCAAGAGGGGGGAGCAAAAAGACAAGTGGTAGTTGCAGGGGATTCTATAATTAGGGGAATTGATAGCTTCCTTTGTAAGCAGGATCGAGAGTCCCGCATGGTATGTTGCCTGCCCGGTGCCAGGGTGAGGGACATCGCTGACCGGCTTGAAAGGATATTGGAGAGGGGGAGAATCCAGTTGTTGTGGTCCACGTTGGGACAAATAACAAATAACATAGATAAGACTAGGAAAGAGGACCTTTTTGGGGATTATCAGGAACTAGGAACTAAATTAAAGAACAGGTCCTCAAAGGTTATAATCTCTGGATTACTACCCGAGCCACGTGCAAATTGGCATAGGGACGTGAGAATAAGGGAAGCAAACACGTGGCTAAAGGAGTGGTGCGGGAAAGAGGGGTTCCATTTCGTGGGGCACTGGCATCAGTATTGGAACAGGAGGGATCTGTACCATAGGGACGGTCTCCACCTGAACCGATCTGGGACCAATGATCTAGCGAAAAGGGTAAGTAGGGTAGTCAACAGGACTTTAAACTAGAAATGGGGTGGGGGGGTGGGGGGTGGGAGGGAAGGGTAAAACTCCAAGAAGTATGACAAATGGGAAACAAAGCAGCAGGTTAGCGTGTGGGGGGGTGGATTCAACTTACGACAATGAGAAAGGGGACGGGAAATACAGGACTGAAGGTGTTGAATCTGAATGCACGCAGTATACAAAATAAGGTCAATGAGCTTGTTGCACAGATTGAAATTGGCAGGTATGATGTGGTGGGCATTACGCAGACATAGCCGCAAGGGAATCAGGACTGGGAGCTAAATATCCAAGGATATACATCCTATCGAAAAGATAGGCAGGTTGGCAGAGGGGGTGGGGTTGCTTTGTTAGTAAGAAATGAAATGAGATCGATAGCAAGAAATGATGTAGGGTCAGATGATGTAGAATCTGTGTGGGTAGAGTTGAGGAACCGCAAAGGTAAAAAAACCATAATGGGAGTTATGTACAGGCCTCCTAACAGTAGTCAGGATGTGTGCCACAAGATACACCAGGAGATAGAAAATGTGTGTAAGAAAGGCAAGGTTACAGTGATCATGGGGGATTTCAATATGCAGGTAGACTGGGAAAATCAGGTTGGTAGTGGATCCCAAGAAAAGGAATTTGTGGAATATCTACGAGATGGCTTTTTGGAGCAGCTTGTGGTGGAGCCCACTAGGGAACAGGCAATTCTAGATTTAGTGATGTGTGATGAGGCAGATTTGATAAGGGAGCTGAAGGTGAAGGAACCCTTAGGAGGAAGTGACCATAATATGATAGAATTTACCCTGCAATTTGAGAGGAAAAAGCTGGAATCAGATGTAACGATATTACAGTTGAATAAAGGCAACGACAGAGGCATGAGGGAGGAGCTGGCCAGAATTGACTGGGAGATGAGCCTAGCAGGGAAGACAGTGGAACAGCAATGGCAGGAATTTCTGGGAGTAATTTGGGAGACACAGCAAAAATTCATCCCTAGGAAGAAGAAGAATACTAAAGGGAGGATGAGGCAACCATAGCTGACAAGGGAAGTCAGGGACAGCATAAAAGCTAAAGAGAAAGCATACAATGCGGCGAAGAGCAGTGGGAAACTAGGGGTTTGGGAAGCCTACAAAGACCAACAGAGGACAACCAAAAAAGAAATAAGGAGCGAGAAGATTAAATATGAGGGTAAAATAGCCAGTAATATAAAAGAAGATTGCAAAAGTTTTTTTTAGATATATAAAGGGTAAGAGAGAGGCAAAAGTGGACATTGGGCTGCTGGAAAATGACGCTGGAGAAGTAGTAGTGGGGAACAAAAAAATGGCGGAGGAACTGAATAGGTACTTTGCATCAGTCTTCACGGTGGAAGACATGAGTGACATCCCCAAAGTTCGAGAGAGTCGGGGGGCAGAGGTGAGTATGGTGGCCATTACCAAGGAGAAGGTGCTAGGAAAACTGAAAGGTCTGAAGGTGGATAAATCACCTGGATCAGATGGATTACACCCCAGATAGCTGAAGAGATAGTGGAGGCGTTAGTGGTGATCTTTCAGGAATCACTGGAGTCAGGGAGGGTCCCAGAGGACTGGAAAATCGCTAATGTAACCCCCCTGTTTAAGAAGGGAGTGAGGCAAAAGACGGGAAATTACAGGCCGATTAGCCTGACCTCAGTCGTTGGTAAGATTTTAGAGTCCATTATTAAGGATGAGATTTCAGAATACTTGGAAGTGCATGGTAAAATAGGGCAAAGTCAGCATGGTTTCATCAAGGGGAGGTCATGCCTGACAAATCTGTTAGAATTCTTTAAGGAGGTAACAAGTAGGTTAGACAAAGGAGAGCCAATGGATGTTATCTACTTGGACTTCCAGAAGGCCTTTGACAAGGTGCCACACAGGAGGCTGCTCAGTAAGATAAGAGCCTATGGTGTTAGAGGCAAGGTACTAGCATGGATAGAAGATTGGCTGTCTGGCGGGAGGCAGAGAGCGGGGATAAGGGGGTCCTTCTCAGGATGGCGGCCGGTGACTAGTGGAGTTCCGCAGGGGTCAATGTTGGGACCACAACTTTACACTTTATACATTAATGATCTAGATGAAGGAACTAAGGGCATCCTGGCTAAGTTTGCGGATGATACAAAGATAGGTGGAGGGACAGGTAGTATTGAGGAGGCGGGGAGACTGCAGAAGGATTTGGACAGGTTAGGAGAATGGGCAAAGAAGTGGCAGATGGAATACAATGTGGGCAAGTGTGAGGTCATGCACTTTGGTAGGAAGAATAGAGCTATAGACTATTTTCTAAATGGGGAGAGAGTTCAGAAATCTGGAGTGCAAAGGGACTTGGGAGTCCTAGTCCAGGATTCTCTTAAGGTTAACTTGCAGGTTGTCGGTAGTTAGGAAGGCAAATGCAATGTTGGCATTTATTTCGAGAGGACTAGAATATAAAAGCAGGGATGTGCTGCTGAGGCTTTATAAGGCTCTGGTCAGACCACATTTAGAATATTGAGAGCAATTTTGGGCCCCGTATCTCAGGAAGGATGTGTTGGCCCTGTAGAGGGTCCAGAGGAGGTTCACGAGAATGATCCCAGAAATGAAAGGCTTAACATATGAGGAACGTTTGAGAACGCTGGGTCTATAATCAATGGAGTTTAGAAGGATGAGGGGGGGATCTGATTGAAACTTACAGAATACTGAAAGGCCTGGATAGAGTGGACGTGGGGAAGATGTTTCCATTAGTAGGAGAGACTAGGACCCAAGGGCACAGCCTCAGAGTAAAGGGAAGACTTCTTAGAACAGAGATGAGGAGAAACTTCTTTAGCCAGAGAGTGGTGAATCTGTGGAATTCATTGCCACAGAAGGCTGTGGAGGCCAGGTCATTGAGTGTATTTAAGACCGAGATAGATAGGTTCTTGATTGGTAAGGGGATCAAAGGTAACGGGGAGAATGGGGTTGAGAAACTTATCAGCCATGATTGAATGGCGGAGCAGACTCGATGGGCCAAATGGCCTAATTTCTGCTCCTATGTCTTATGGTCTTATAAGAAGAAACATCCTCTCCACATCCACTCTGTCAAGACCTCTCAGGATCTTAAAGTTTTCAATCAAGTCACCTCTTACTCTTCTAAACTCCAGCAGATACAGGCCTAGTCTGTCCAACCTTTCCTCATAAGACAACCCACCCATCCCAGGTATTAGTCTGGTAAACCATCTCTGAACTACTTCCAGTGCATTTACATCCTTCCTTAAATAAGGTGACCAATACTGTACACAGTACTCCAAATGTGGTCTCACTAGTGCCCTGTACAACTGAAGCATAACCTCCCCACTTTTGTTTTCAATCCCCCTTGCAATAAATGATAACATTCTATTACCTTTGGTAATTACTTGCTGTACTTGCATACTAACCTTTGGCATTCATGCACTAGGACACCCAGATCCCTGGGCACCTTAGAGCTCTGCAATCTCTCACCATTTAGATTATATCCTTCTCTCTCATTGTTTCACATTTGCCCACATTATATTCCATTTGCCAAATCTTTGCCACTCACCTAACCTATCTATTTAAAAAAGGAGGCAGAGAGAAAACGGAATTATAGACCAGTCAGCCTGACGTCGGTAGTGGGGAAAATTCTAGAGTCCATTATAAAAGATTTAATAGCTGAGCACGTGGAAAACAGTGGCAGAATCGGACAGAGTCAGCATGGATTTATGAAAGGGAAATCATGTTCGACAAATCTACTGGAATTTTGAGGATGTAACTAGTAGAGTTGATGAGGGGGAGCCAGTGGATGTGGTTTATTTGGACTTTCAGAAGGCTTTCGACAAAGTCTCACATAAGAGATTGGCGTGTAAAATTAAAGCACATGTGATTGGGGCTAGTGTACTGAGATGGATAGAAAACTGGTTGGCAGACAGGAAAAAGAGCAGGACTAAATGGGTCTTTTTCCGAATGGCAGGCAGTGACTAGTGGGGTACCACAGGGATCGGTGCTGGGACCCCAGTTATTTACAATGTATATTAATGATTTAGATGAGGGAATTAAATGTAATATCTCCAAATTTGCAGATTACACAAAGCTGGGTGGGAGGGTAAGCTGTGAGGAAGATGCAGAGATGCTTCAGTGTGATTTGGACAAGCTGAGTGAGTGGGCAAATGCATGGCAGATGCTATATAGTGTGGATAAATGTGAGGTTATCCACTTTGGTAGCAAAAACAGGAAGACAGATTATTACCTGAATGGCTATATATTGAGAGAGGGGAATGTGCAACGAGACCTGGGTGTCCTTGTACACCAGTCGCTGAAGGTAAGCATGCAGGTGCAGCAGGTGGTAAAGGTGGCAAATGGTATGTTGGCCTTCATAGCCAGAGTATTCAAGTACAGGAACAGGGATGTCTTGTTGCAATTATACAGGGCCTTGGTGAGACCACACCTGGAATGGTGTGTGCAGTTTTGGTCTCCTTACCTGAGGAAGGATGTTCCTGCTATAGAGGGAGTGCAGTGATGGTTTACCAGACTGATTCCTGGGATGCCAGGACTGACATATGAGGAGAGATTGAGTCGGTTAGGATTATATTCGCTGGAGTTCGGAAGAATGAGGGGGGATCTCATAGAAACCTTTAAAATTCTAACAGGACTAGATAGGCTAGATGCAGAAGGTTGTTCCTGATGGTGGGGGAGTCCCAAACCAGCGGTCAGTCTGAGGATACAGGGTAGACCATTTAGGACTGAGATGAGGAGAAATTTCTTCACCCAGAGTGGTGAGCCTGTGGAATTTGCTACCACAGAATGTAGTTGAGGCCAAAACATTGTACGTTTTCAAAAAGGAGTTAGATTATAGCTCTTGGGGCAAAAGGGATCAAAGGATATGGGGAGAAAGCAGGAGCAGGCTATTGAGTTGGATGATCCGCCATGATCATAATGAATGGCGGAGCAGGCTCGAAGGGCCGAATGGCCTACTCCTGCTCCTATTTCCTATGTTTCTATGACCCACACTACTTCCTACCTTGGAGCTGAATAGCAAATGCCATATGGTTAATTGTGAGTGGGAGTAATGGAACTTGAAGGGGAACGGCTGTAATACTGCATAACTATAAACTCTTCTCACTCAATTCTTAGGGTGTTATCTGACTTTCCTTGACATCAAGGCTAGCATTCGACAGACTATGGCATCAAGGAACACTGGCAAAATTGAAGACAAAGACAATAAGGGGGAACTCTCCACTAGTTGGAATCATACCCAGCACAAAGGAAGATGGTTGTGGTTGTTGGGGGTCAATCATCTCAGTTCCAGGACATTGCTGCAGGAGTTCCTCAGGGTAGTGTCCTAGGCCCAATCAACTTCAGTTGCTTCATCAATTACCTTTCCTCCATTATAAGGTCAGAAGTGGGGATGTTTGTTGATGATTGTGCAATGTTCAGCACCATTCATGACTCCTCAGATGCTGAAGCAGTCCATGTCCAAAGGCAGCAAGATCTGGACAACATTAGGCTGATGTGTGGCGTGAATGTTACTTGCCACTTAAGTGCCAGGCAAAGACTATCTCCAACAAGGGATAATCTAACCATCTCCCATTGACATTCAATGGCATTACCATCACTGAATCCCTCACCATCAACATCTTATGGGTTAATATTGACCAGAAACTTAACTGGACCATCCATCTAAAGACTGGTTACAAGAACAGGTGATGAAATACTCTACACTTCCCTGGATGAATGTAGCTCCAACAACACAAGCAGCTTGACACCATCCAGGACGAAGCTGCCCACTTGATCAGTGCCCTATCCACCGTCTTAAACATTGTAGCAACTCACCAAAGCTCCTTCGACACCATCTTCTAGACCCATGAGCTCTATCACCTAGAAAGGGTATCAGGTGCATGTGAACACCAGCATCTGCAAGTTCCCCTCCAAGCCACACAACATCATGACTTGGAAATATATTGCCTTTCCTTCACTGTCGCTAGGTCAAAATCCTGGAACTCCCTCTGTAACAGCACTATGGGTGTAACTACACGAGATGGACAGCAGCAGTTCAAGGCAGCAGCTCACCATCACCTTCCTAATTGCAATTAGTGATGGGAAAAAATTGCTGGCCTTGCCAGTGATGCTAACATCCCATGAAGAAATAATAAAAATAAATTCAGCACCAAAAGCATAGCATTAGTCTTTTAGCTGTTTGAGAAAGGGTTACCATAAATTGCAGCATCTAAGTCAACATGCCCTATAAAGACGACGCCATTTTTCTGGCCCCCGAAATCATGGTTTTGCATATACTTGGCTTATAAGTTAACTCCCCTTTTCTGCTACGATATAATATACTCACATTAGGAGTCAGCCTTAATTTTTCATCCCACAAATGTCTTACTTACCAGTACCTTATAACTGAACGCAGGGATTAAGCATGTGATCCGGGCTGTGTTACGAAGATGCACAGGTGTTCAAGGCATGCCCACGCTTTGCATTGGATGCCAATGACATTTCAAAATGGTGACCACCCACACCAGAGGTTCACTTTTATACCTGACGTGTCAATCAACCCCATTTTTGGAGGAATTTTTCGAGGCTCCAAAGGTTGACTTATGTGCCGACATCTATGGCATTGCCATTGATGCTACAGAATTCTGGGTCTTTTACTCATGGAAGAATGTGAAGTTATCCACTTTGATTAGAAAAACAGAACGAGTATTTCTTAAATAGAGAGGGGCTGGGAAGTGTTGAACTTCAAAAGGGACTTGGGTATCCTTGTTCATGAGTCACTGAAAACTAACATGCAGGCACAGCAAGCAATTAAAAGGTGGCAAATGGTATGTTGGCCTTTATTGCAAGAGGAATTGCAATTATATAGAGCGTTGGTGAGACCATACCTGGAGTAGTGTGTGCAGTTTTGACCTCCTTACCCAAGGAGAGATATACTTGCCCTAGAGGGAGTGAAACAAAGGTTCACTAAATTAACTACTGGGATAGCGGGATTGTCCTATGAGGAAAGATTAAACAGGCTGGGCTTTTATTCTCTGGAGTTTAGAGGAACGAGAGGTGATCTCAATCAAATATACAAAATTCTTACAGGGCTCAACAGGGTAGATGCAGGAAGGATATTTCCCTTGGCTAGAGGGTCTAGAACCAGGAGACAGAGTCTCAGAATAAGAGGCAGGCCATTTAGGACTGAGGTGAGGAGGAATTTCTTCATTCAGAGGGCAGTGAAACGTTGGAATTCTTACCCAGAGATCTGTAGAGGCTCAGCCGTTGAGTATGTTCAAGACTGCGATTGACAGATTTCTACACATTAAAAACATCAAAGGTCAGGGGATCGTGCAGGAAAATGGTGTTGAAGTAGATGATCAGCCACGATCTGATTGAATGGTGGAGCAGGCCCGAAGGGCTGAATGGCCTACTTCTGCTCCTATTTCTTATGTTCTTATTCAGAAATCAAAACTGGGATCTCCAAGGCTTCATCATTAATTGTTCCTCAACATAAGATATTTTCTGTCTTCCTTTAATTTTAAACCTTTTGGTCATATAATCAGCAGTATACTAAAAGTATGATCAATGTCCTCTTTAACTTTTATTTTAAAGTTCTGGACAGGACGCATTTCCTAATGCAAAAGAAGATCAGCAAATGAACCAACACCAAATGCTGGATCAAAATTTTTGTTATGTTCTGTATTTGTAGACAAGAATACATTGTAGTAAGCTTTGATGTCAAAATATAGTTACTAAAGTAAATTCAAAATGCAATAAATCACACTTTAGTAAACCTGTAGTTTCCAGATGCTAGACAATCAAGTACTGAATTTCAAATTATAAATATATCTAAATAATTAAGCATAATTGAGAAATCATAGCTATACATTGCTCAAATTCACAAACACATTGAAAGACTCCGCATTGGTGAAAAGAAACAGGTGCAAAGAGCATAGTCTGAGTGATTTGTTTAATACTTAATCATATCTGTAGACAATATCACATTCTGTTTGGTTTGTAGCCATCCTTCCTCAGAATACACAAAATAGCTGTAGAAACTGCTGCTGCATTTCATATTTAACCTTCCCCAATTTTAGGCGAAAAGTGGCACCATTTTAAACAAACATATGGCTAGTTTCTTCAATATTTGAAAGGTTGGACTGAAGAATGTACTATACTTGGGAATGAAGATAGAGAAGTTGATTGAGGTATTTAAACTGTGATCTTATCCCCCCAATCAGCTTACTTATCCTCCTTTGCCTGGTCCAGTACAAGTGCTTCTAATTCTAAGAGGCAAACTTGGACTCTGCACGTTGTAACACAATGAAGCAGTCAATTCTGGTATTGACAACAGCACTTAGGTGGTGAATGGCATGGAAGATTTCATTAGCAGCTTTCAAAAACTGATGGCAACTCTACAATCTCTTTTGCTGAAATTCTTAGAATTACTGAAATTAGCTACAGATAATCTCAGGCAGTAATGCATTTTTTGATTTTTTTTCCTATAATCTGATACAAAAATACATGCATATTGTATAGTTCTGTGCCTATACTCTATCACAATCTTAATACAGTGAGCTAAGACTAACAGCACCATCAAAACGTTGAATACATCATGCCCCCAATTCCTTCTCTATTAAACACGAACATTAAAATTTTAATATTACAACTCTAAATGTGCAAATGTCATGCAAGTGCATAAAAAAATTTCATTCCGTTGGGCTTAAAATAAGCTTGTACACAGTAGTATGCAAGATAATGCTTCTCTGGAACATTACCTCACTATCGCGACTCATCCAAAACATTTACGAACATGATTCAATATTGCTGTAAAATTCTAATTTTCCAATCCATTGGTAATGTGTTAATTTAGTTATGTGCATCTTGGCCGATAAGCACAATAATGATGACACCTACAATGAAGTTCAAATTGTAATTTGCACAGTGCATCCTTTATAAGTAAACAGTCACGAGCCATTCAAATTTCAAGCTCTAGATTCAGGGCTACACACTGTTGGATAAGCAGTTTAGAGCTAGTTTCAGGTCAGTGCAACATTTCTGATAGCCAGACAAGAAGCAGATGAGCCAGACAAGAAGCACTTAAGATCACATCAGTTAATATCACAATCACTTTATATCACTAATTTAAAAAGCTCCTTTTATACTAATTACTTTAACACATTAAGGGATAATATAACACTTTAGGTCACAACTTTGTCCTGTCCCAGTGATGTGATCTGATGTTTTTAATTGTATCACAGAAACTGTACGGTTAAATGGCAAATAGTATTTAAAACTATGGAGGGCACGAAAGGAACTTCTTGAGTTGATACATTGCAATTGGCAACAGGAAAATACTGCACTTCAAAGCTCATACAGCACTTCTAGGATGGTAGCTATTGACCAGGCCTGGGTTTCACAGCTAAAGGGACAGTACCCCCCATTTTCATTTGTAAGCTCTGGAAGACCTTTCCAGGGAGATCTGCAAAGTAAAAAACACACAAAATAGTAAATAAAAGGACTGCAATTCTTAGTATCCTACACAATTTGATATTCCTTGATCTTATTTTTCATAAAAATGACTTGACCATCAGTTGCGTTAATATGTTGTTTTAAGAAAACATGTGCTTAAAATGGGTCTGTTTCTCAATGCTAGGTTATCAATCTGTAGGCAAACTGTAGTCACTGTGCAAGTTGGCAAGTATCTGAAAAATGTCAAGAACCTTCATGTTGAAGAATTCGTTTAATCTCCCTGGGTTGGGAGGAGAGACTTTTAAAACTCAGACTCCAACACCTGAAAAAGTTAGTTGAGTAGCTGGATGTTGCAAAGGAGTTAAACCGCAATGCTGGATGGTAGAACAGAATTCAAAGAGATTTGCCCAAATCTTCAGGTTCCCAGGTTGTCAGAGATGAGACATAAGTTGGGAGATGATGCACACATATGTGTAGAAATTGCTTGGCAAGTTTAAACTTGCAGTGGGCTGATTTCTGTCTGGGATGCTCTGTGAAAGTCTCCAACACTGAGCTAAGGGTCGGAAACTTGGGCCAGGTAGGCATGACATACCTGGATACCTAACCCTGGAAATGTTACACAGTTTAATACCGGATCAAACTCTGTGATTAGCCAACATAATTAAACTGAGCACCACAACCAACCCCTCCGATCACTACCTTTGACCTGACCAGCCTCCCCAACCTGGCCACCCATTCACTCACCTACCCACTCATTCATTCATTCAGACTGGACGCCTTCAAAGAAATTACCTGAATACAGCAGCCACTGTCGTAAAAAGGGGGCAAGTCCTCTCCTTCCCCCAGCTCTGCTACGCTTACTGGTCTTCCACATGAAAGGCTTCCCTGGTACATTTCTGCTTCAGGCGGGATCAAAAGTCCCAGCTGAAAATGGGTCGTAACATTGGGTTGGAGAAAACTTTGTGGGCAACGGCACTGCATTGCTGTTGACCAGAAGATCTGGGTCTATGTTTTTAAACTGAGCTAGGCAGCTGACTAAGTAGGTTCAGCTCTCATGCGTTCATCATTTTTGTGACCAGGCAAGAACAAGCTATAATGTGCCTTACCTATTGTGGAATAAAGCAGCTTACAATTTGAACCAAACTTGGTCTCACTCAGTATTAACTCAATCTCCCTTCAAATTGATTGATGGCACTCAGGTAAAACATGAAAATCTGATTCAGGGAGTTTTACTAATGAAGTTCTGGGTCCTAATACTTAATGTTTGCAAAGTTGGCAGTGGAAGTCAACATTCAAAGTAGTAGCGAAGATCATCCCAGGGAGTGACTGATACCACAGCAGGTATTTATTAGAACCGTAAGACTCAAATCAAACAATAAAAATGTTATTTTGATGTTTTACTTGAGGTAAATTCCACCCACTATATCTATAAAAGGTAAAGGCGGGACAGAGAGGGGGCAGGGGCGAACAGAGGGGAAGAGAAGGATGGGGTGAAAGAGTGTGACAGAGAGAGGGACAGCGTGAGTATGTGCATATGCATGTGTTGTGCGCGAATGAGCAGGCACGGATGAGAGAGAGTGAGGTGTGTCTATGTGAGAGTACTGAGATTGAGTTAATACTGAGTGTCTGGCTCACTCCCAGTCTCAGGATTCTCAGCACCCTCATCCACTCTCACAGTGGGTGAGGGTGAGCGAGTAAATAAATTGAGACAGGGAGTGAGCCGGACACACGCTCACACGTGCGCGCACACACCTCTTACACTTTTTAAAATCAATTTATTGCTTTAGCATTGCTTAATTTTAGCTCAGCAAGTTGCTTCTTTTCTTCATACTCAACTTTTTTTTTTGAAATTCATGTATCTTTCTAAAATCTGTTCATCTGCCCCTTGAGTGAGAAAAAAATGGAAACATGGCCTCCCACACAAAAAAGTTGGATAACAATGGCAAGTTATACATCAGCTGTTTTGTGTTTTACTATATTGAATTACCACTTGGATTAGAGACTTATGAACAAACTTAAACGTGGTGCCATTCACCTAGAACAATATTACAGTTAATACCAAAATTGGTATTTTGTAACACAAGATATATAGATCAATGTGAAGCAGGATGGCAATGTCACTCAAGTAAATTCTGTAAAGGAAATTTGCAATATATAGCCATTTTTGGAGTTTTTGAAATTATTGACCTACTTTTCCAAGTAATCATAATGATGAGAAAGAACATTCTTCACTAAATATATAGTGTCTTCATACAATTTCACTTCCATCATTTTTGAAAAATGCAACATTGCACGTAGGAAATATCCAACAGGCCACAGCCACTCCTAAAGCCAAAACAAAAATTCAATTGTGATATTACATACAAAAAAAGCATTGTAGCTAAACTTGATGAAACATAGCACAAATAATTACCGGTCCTTGGTGGTAATTAAAGCCTCTAGATATGTTGAAGTCGCCATTGTCGAATGAGTTATCATATACACCACAGTAAACTTTGTCACTAACCAAAAAGGAGAAAACAAACATTAGTGTATAATAACAAAGGAGTCCAGTGTGGGTAACCACAGAAAATGGGAACCCATGAACAGGCTACCGAAAGAAACACCTTAGGATCAAGAGTTCTGTACTTCTTTTCATTTAAAAATAAAACAGGTATTAAAGATCACTAGTGTACATCCCAGTGATAGTTTGCTTTCATTAACAAGGATCATTCTTTTGGAAACTGGGACTACTAGGATCAGCAACAATTTAACTCACTCTGGGTCTAACGTTTTCAATCCCAGAGGTCCAAGCAGCTTCTTCTCTACAGTTTTTAAAGCTTTCCATGCATTTTCTGGGTGAAAAAGTTCCGGGGCCTGAAAAATAAAAAAAGTATTGATCTTACTGCTGCATTAAAGCTTTATTTGTGTCATTTTGGATAACTCTGAGGAGTGAGAGGCAACAGATCTCACCACTGGTTGGATGGAAACGTTAATGGTACCAAGATCAAGATTTAGCAACAAAACACAAGTGATCAGAGATCAACATTTAATTATGTAATTCAATTGTTAAGCCAATCTCCATGCCACAAATTAAATATTGATGAAGACAGGAAACATGCTGGAAATACTCTGCAGGTCTGGCAGCACCTGTGGAGAGGACAGAGTGTTCATGTTTCAGGTGGATCAGCTTTAGTTCACCAACCAGAAACATTTAACTGTTTCTCTAGCTAAAGACTCTGTCTGACCCGCTGAGTCCAACACTTTCTGCTCTTATCTCAGATTTCCAGCATCCGCAGAATTTTGTGTTTAAATTGTGGCATCTTTATTGATAAGTTTATTCCTTTAAAGGTGTCCCATAAAAGGATTAACATTTATTCTGACAAATCCGTTACTTACTACAACCATTGCTATAGGGAAGTTTGGTCTCAGTTGATAGTCACACCATGGGCTGGAAGCACCACAGCTGTCTTTGTAAATGTTCCTTTTGTGGACCAGGTTGGGAAACTTTTCAAAGGGATCAGCTGGATCTTCGGAAACGAAGAAGTTCTTCTCAAAGTTCTGCTGTATTTTTTCATTCCACTGTGCATATGTAATCAATATTTCTTTTCCTGTATAGCATAATAGATATTTCACCATACCATTTTGCAGCTTTAGAAGAATATAAACTCAAGTTACAAACTTATTTTGCAAGCCCCATTAATTTATTGAAGCTTGCAACACATGACTAAATTTCCAGCAATGAGACTTGTCTCATGAAATGAAACTATGGTGTTGTTGCAAACTTTTGATTATAATGTTGGTCAAACCCAGTTAGGCATCAGATGAAATGGGTGTTAAAATAATTATAAATAATAGGAAGTAAATGTCAAATTTTTGCCACATGAACCAAAAATTGGTGGAGCAAATTGTGTGGGATTCATAAAAGGTAGATGATTCGTTCCACCAGATTACCCCTCAGGCAGTAAAATGAAAAATCATCCCATAATCTTCAATTTGAAGTGTTTAATCAATTAAGCATCTTTACAAGAGATTGCACTAACTAGGATTGCACTCCCTGGAATTTAGAAGATTAAGGGACAATTTGATCACAGTTTTCAAGCTATTAGAACTGATAGAGTAGATAGACATAGCCTAAAAATTAGATCCAGATCTTTTAGGAGTGAAGCTAGGAGACATGACTACATGCAAAGGATGGTAGAAATTTGGAAGTCTCTTCTGCAAACAGTAGGTGATGCTTGGTCAATTGTTAAATTTAAAGCAGAGATTGATAGATTCCCCTCACCAAAAGTATTAGGGATAATGGGGCAAAGAAGGGTATATGGAATTAGATCAAAATCAGGTACAATCTCATTGAATGACAGAACAGGTTCAAAGGTCTAACAGGTCTACTCCGGTTCCTATGCATCTAAACCCACCAACCAATGGGATTGGAAGACAAGAACACAAGAATTAGGAGGAGTAGGCCATTGTGTCCCTCAAACCTGCTCTGCCATTCAATAAAATGATCTGGATTGTGGCCTCAAATTCACTTTTCTGACTGCCCACCATCTGCACCCTCCCACCACATAACCCTCGACTCCCTTGTCAATCAACAATCTAACTCAGCCTTGAATTAATTCAGTCTCCCAGCCTTCACTGTTCTCTGGCGAAGAGAATTCCACAGACTAAACACGCTAAGAAAGAAAAATATTCTCATTATCTCGGTGTTAAATGGGAGACCCCTAATTTTTAAACTGTGTCCTCTAATTCTGGATTTCCCCATAAGGGGGGAACATCCTCTCAGCATCTACCCTTTAAAGTCTCCTCAAGGTCTTATTTGTTTCAATAACCTCTCATTCTTCTTAACTCCAAACAGCTATAGGCCCAACCTACAGTTTCTCACCTTTCCAATAATATACTGCTTTTCTATTCCTGCTGCCAAAGCGGACAACTTCACATTTCCCACATCATATTCCATCTGTCAAATATTTATCCACTCATTTAACCTACATAAATTCCTCTGTGGTGTCTTCATGTCTCCTTGACAACTTACTTTCCTACCTATCTTTGCATCATCAGCAAATTTAGCTTCCATACCTTCAGTCCCTTCATCTAAGTTATTAATATGGATTGCAAATAGCTGAGGCTCCAGCACTGATCGCTATGGTTCTCCAATAGTAACAGCTTACCAACCCAATCCCTACCCTCTGGGAAAAGGATAAAAAGTGGAAATTGGAGGAATGGACTGTCTGGGGAAATATAAGATTAGAGCAGGTCATGGAGGGATGCAAAGACAAAGTTGAGAATTTTAGATTCAAGGTATTGGGGACAGAGAGACAATACTAATCAGCAAGGGTGAACAGAATTCATTGTGTGACAGAATGCATGCAGCAGAGAATTGGACAAATCGCAGTTTATGGAGGGTGAATGATGGGAGGCCGTCAAGGATAGATTCAGTAGTCAACGCTTGAGATGACAAAGTAATAGATAAGAATTTCAACAGAAGGGCTATGGATAGATGGACCTAATATTACAGAGATGAAAACAGACAGTCTTAGTGACTGAGAGGATATGGTGACTAAAACTCAGCTCAGATTCCAACAGGCCACCATAGGTTGCAAACAGTCTGACTCAGAGGGGGAAGATAGAATCAATGACAAGAAAACAAAGTTTGTACAACATCATCCAATCTGCCTGGTGCATTAGACTGTGGCTGACAACAGCAAATATATATGAACAATCAGCTGTGCTGTGATGGTAGTCTAACTTATTTGAAATATTGCCCAATGTTCACACATGCATGTTTGAAAATGTGAATGAGAGAAAGACAGATTAATCACATAGTTTTAGCATCAAATTATTTAAACTTTAGTACAGCAACCGCCGTGTTAACCTATGTTTACAAAAAAAAACTTTGTTTCTGCCTTTCCGTTGTCACAGATTGCAAGCTTCAAATTCATGGATACCAATGCCCCTTCAGATCCTTCTTTCCCTTCACTTGCCTCTGATCCCATCCCTATTTCCAATTTCACGTGCTTTCACAACATCATCTAATCTGCCTGGTGCATTAGCCTGTTTTGGCCTTGGGTGTTAAATGGCTGTGGGGCAGCCATCCGGGATGGGAGCCAAGCTTCCTGCCCGATTTTTGTCAGTGGCAGTACAGGAAACCCCACCATTTGTTCAATTCTGGCCTCAAAGATGTGTGTTCCTCTAATTTTGGCCTGTTCGGCATCCCCAACGTTAATAACTTCACCACTGGTGACCATGCCTTCTGTTGCCTAGGCTCTAAGCTCTGGAATACTTTTGCTACACTTCGCTCCTTGACCTCACTTTCCTCCTTTATGACACATTTCAAAACCTATCTCCTTGGTCAAGATTTTGGTCATCTGACCCAATATCTCGAGGCTTGGTGTCATATTTTGTTTTATAATGCTCACTGACGCTTAGTTTGGGTTCGGCTAAGGCCACTCAGCTCCTGACCTTTCATCAGGTTCTGATGAAGAGTCATACAGACTCGAAACATTAACTCTGTCGTCTTCTCCACAGATGCGGTCAGACCGGCTGAGTTTTTCCAGCAATTTTAGCATTTGTCCCGAGTTTGGCATCAGGGAGCTCTAGCAAAGCTGGAAGCAATGGGAAACAGGGGGAAAACTCTCTGCTGGTTGGAGTCACACCTAGCACAAAGTAAAATGGCTGCAGTTGTTGGAGGTCAATCATCTCAGTCCCAGGGTATCACTGCAGGAGTTCCTCAGGATAGTGCCCTAGGCCCAAACATCTTCACCTATTTCATCAGTGACCCTCCTTCAATCATAAGGTCAAAAGTGGGGATGATTGCGTAATATTTAGCACCATTCACAGCTCCTCGCATACTGAAGCAGTCCACGCCCACATGCAGCAAGACCTGAACAACATTCAGACTTGAGCTGGTAAGTGGCAAGTAACATTCATGCCACACAAGTGCCAAATAATGACCATCTTCAACAAGAGAGAATCCAATCATCTAAATCTAACCTTGACATTCAATGGCTTTACCATTGCAGAAGCCCCCCCCCCCCCACCGCCCACTATCAACATCCTTCGGGTTACCATTGACCAGCAACTGAACTGGACCAGCACATAAACACTGTGGCTACAAGAGCAGGTCAGAGGCTGTGAATTCTGTGGCAAGTAACTCACCTCCTGACTCCTCAAAGCCTGTCCACCATCTACAAGGCATAGATTAGGAGTGTGATGAAATACTCTCCACTTGCCTGGATGAGTGCAGCTCCAATACCACTTGAAAAGCTCGACCATTTGGGACAAAGCACCCAACTTGACCGGCAACCCCAGCCACCACCTTCAACATTCACTCCCTCCACCACCAATGCACAGTGGCAGCAGTGTGTACCATCTGCAAGATGCACTGCAGCAACTCACCAAGGCTCCTTTGAGTGTATCTTCTAAACCCACAACTTCTACCGTCTAGAAGGACAAGAGCAGCAGATAAATGGGAACACCACCACCTGCAAATTGCCATCCAAGTCACACGCCACCCTGATTTGGAAATATATCGCCATTCCTTCACTGTTGCTGGGTCAAAATCCTGGAACTCCCTCCCTAAAAGCACTGTGGGTGCACTTACACCACATGGACTGCAGCGGTTCAAGGAAACAGCTCATTACCAACTTCTCAAGGGCAATTAGGGATGGGGCAATAGATGCTGGCCTAGCCAGTGACACCCACATCCTGTGAACGAATGAAAAAAAATAAAGCTTGTGTGAAGTACCTTGGGGCATTTTATGTTAAAGGCGCTATATAAATATATAGGATAAAGTATGAAAGTTGTTAAGCATATGCAATCTTTGGCTTTATTAAGAGAGGAACAAAGCATAAATCAAGGAAGTTGAGCTAAGCTTCCAAGAAACACTAGTTATATCCCAGCTGGAGTACCAAGATCAATTCTGGGCACATTACAAAGGAGATTAAGGCCTTGGAGAGAGTGCAGTAGAGATTTGCTAGAATGGTATCAGGGATGAGCAAGTTCCAGTTATGTGGGGAGATGAGAGAGGATGGGACTGTTCTTAAATTAGCGGCAGGAGTGAGAGCGGCCCTGGGTGAAAACAGCGCGGAGTAAGGAACGGGGGAGAGATACAGAGGCCCCAAACAACGATTCAAACCAACACTGATAAAACAAAGAGTGGTGTCACCAGAGAGCGGGCAGGTGATTGGCTGGTGAGTATTTCAGCCTTTAGCTTTGTTTCAGATTTAAATTAGCAGCTGAGTAACTATCACTTGTTGATTATTCTTAAGTTAGTAACTTAAAGATAGGGGGAAATTACATAACTAATAAAGGCTAGACAACAAAGAGCGATAGCGGAGCGGCTGTATAAAGAGCAGATTGGCTGTATAAAGAGCGGAAGTTTACCAGTGAGGGAGCAGAGCTGCTGTATAAAGATAAGAGCAGAGTTTACCTGTGAGGGAGCCAGTTCTAACCCAGACACTCAGCGGCGCTGGAAATTGGAAATGAGTGACGTCAGGACAAGGGCGAGCTGGTTGGTAGGCAATGGGTAAGTTATTTCCACCCCCCCCCACCCCCACTTTAAAGTGACATTACAGAAGATAAGAGTCTCAGCATTTGTTTTTAAGAAAAACTAAATAGTTTTCTACTTGGCTTAAATTTAAGAAAATAGTCTTTTAATTAAAAACAAACAAAAAGTATGGCAAGGGAGCTCAGTCCTGTTGTTGTATGCCCTGCAGCATGTGGGAATTGTTAGACACTCTTTACAGTCTGGGTGACCACATGTGCAGAAAGTGCCACCGGCTTGACCAGCTTGAGCAATGGGTTTTGGAGCTTGAGCGTCAGCTGGAGACTCAGCTGAAGACTCAGGGTTGTAAATAAGGTGCCGGCATTGCACTATTGATCAAGGAGTCAATTACTGCAGTAAGAAGAGATGGTATCTTAGAAGGTTCCTCAAATGAGGCCATATGGGTAGAATTTAAAAACAAAAAGGGGGCACTTTGCTGGGAGTGTACTATAGGCCTCAAAACAGTGAGGAGATGATAGAGGAGCAGATACATAGGCAAATCTCAGAAGTGTAAAAATAATAGTGTAATAATAGTAGGGGATTTCAACTTCTCCAATATTAACTGGGATAGTCTTAGCATGAAAGGCTTAGAGGGGGCGGAATTCTTTAAGCGCACCCAGGAGATCTTTTTGAGTCAGCACGTAGAAAGTCCTACAAGAGAAGGGGCAGTACTGAACCTAATCTTAGAATGAATCCAGGCATGTTGGTAGAAGTGTCAATGGGGGAGCATTTTGGGGACAGTGACCATAACTCTAAGATTTAAGGTAATTATGGAAAAGGACAAAGATAAACAGAAATAAATGTCCTGAATTGGGGGAAGGCCGATTTCAATATGATAAGACAGAATCTGGCCAAAGTGGACTGGGAGCAGCTACTTGTAGGAAAGTCTACATCAGACCAGTGGGAGTCATTCAAAAAGGAAATAGTGAGAGTTCAGGGCCAACATGTTCCCATAAAGGTGAAGGGTAGGGCCAACAAGTCCAGGGAACCCTGGATGTCAAGGGATATAGAGGATAGGATATGAAAAAAAGGAGGCTTAAGGCAGAGACAGAGGGCTGAACACAGTGGAAGCCCGAGAGGAGTATAGAAAGTGTAGGAGGGGTATTTAAAAAAGTAATTAGGAAAGAAGAGGGGCATGAAAAAACACTAGTGGGCAAGATAAAGGAAAACCCCAAGGCATTTTATAAATATATGAAGGGCAAAAGGATAACCAGGGAAAGAGTAGCACCCATCAGGGACCAAAGTGGCAATGTGTGTGTGGAGCCGGAGGACGTAGGTGAGATTTAAATGATTACTTTTCATCTGTGTTCACTATGGAGAAGGACGATGTAGGTGTAGAAATCAGGGAGGGGGACTGTGATATACTTGAACAAATTAGCATTGAAAGGGAGGAGGTATTAGTGGGGTTAAAAGTGGATAAATCCCTAGGCCCAGATGAAATATATCCCAGGCTGCTATGTGAGGCAAGGGAGGACATTGCAGGGGCTCTGACAGTAATTTTCAAATCCTCTCTGGCCACAAGAGAGGTGCCAGAGGACTGGAGGACAGCGAATGTGATACCATTATTCAAGAAGGTAGTAGGGATAAACCAGGTAATTACAGGTCAGTGAGTCTAACATCAGTGGTAGGGAAACTATTGGAAAAAATTGAGGGACAGGATTAATCTCCACTTGGAGAGGCAGGGATAGTCAGCATGGCTTTGTCAGGGGGGAGATCATGGCTGACAAATTTGATTGAATTTTGCGAGGTGGTGACTAGCTGTGTAGATGAAGATAGCGCAATTGATGTAATCTACTTGGACTTCAGTAAGGCTTTTGACAAGGTCCCACATGGGAGAATAGTCAAGAAGGTAAGAGCCCATGGGCTCCAGGGCAATTTGGCAAATTGGATCCAAAATTGGCTTAGTGGCAGGAGGCAGAGGGTGATGGTCAAAGATTGTTTTTGCGATTGGAAGCCTGTGACGAGAGATGCACCGCAGGGATCAGTGCTGGGACCCTTGCTGTTGGTAGTGTAAATTAATGATTTAGACGTGAATATAGGAGGTATGATCAGTAATTTTGCAGATGATACGAAAATTGGCAGTGTCGTAAATAGTGAGGAGGAAAGCCTTAGATTACAAGATGATATAGATGGGCAGAGCAGTGGCAAATGGAATTTAATCCTGGGAAGTGTGAGGTGATGCATTTTGGGAGGACTAACATGGCAAGGGAATACACAATGAATGGTAGGACCCTAGAATGTACAGAGGATCAGATGGACCTTGGTGTACATGTCCATGGACTGCTGAAGGCAGCAGCACAGGTAGATAAGGTGGTTAAGAAGGCATATGGGATACTCCTTTATTAGCCGAGGTATAGAATATAAGAGCAGGGAGGTTATGTTGGAGCTGTATAAAACGCTAGTTAGGCTACAGCTGGAGTACCGTGTGCAGTTCTGGTCATCACACTATAGGAAGGATGTGATTGCACTAGAGAGGGAGCAGAGGAGATTCACCAGGATGTTGCCTGGGCTGGAGCGTTTCAGCTATGAAGAGAGACTGGATGAGCTAGGGTTGTTTTCCTTAGAACAGTCAGCTGAGGGGGGACCTGATAGAGGTATACAAAATTATGAGGGGCATAGATAGGGTAGATAGGAAGAAACTCTTCCGCTTAGTGGAGGTGTCAATAACCAGGGGGCATAGATTTAAGGTAAGGGGCAGGAGGTTTAGAGGGGATTTGAGGAAAACTTTTTTCACCCAGAGGGTGGTTGGAATCTGGAACACACTGCCCGAGGTGGTGGGTAGAGGCAGGAACCCTCACAACACTTTAGTATTTAGATGAGCACTTGAAAAGCCATAGCATACAGGGCTAAGGGCCAAGTGCTGGAAAATGGGATAAGAATAGATAGGTGCTTGATGGCCAGCATGGACGTGATGGGTCGAAGAGCCTGTTTTGGTGCTGTATAGCTCGGAGGAGGCTGACAGGAGAATTAGTAGAAATACTCAAAATAATGAACAGTTTTGATGGAATAAATAAGCTGAAATTGTTTCAAGTGACTGGTGGCTTGGCAGCCAGAAAACAAAGTTAAAGGTGAGTGGCAAAAACAAATGAGGCAACTGTTTAAAAAAAAAATCACAGGAAGTTGTTGTGATCCAGAATGTACTGACTGACTGATGGAAGTAGATTTATTAGAAAGAGAATTGTTAATTCATTGAAGGGAAAGAAAATTATAGGCCAAGAGCAAAGAGGAGGGAAGTGGATATAATTGGATAGCTCTACCATAGAGCTGGCATAGGCATGATGGGCTAAATGATCTCTTTGTGATTTTATCATGCCATGATTTTAAAGCATTGATTGGCAGCCAAGGAAAATAATATCAGACTAACACTACAAATTCAAAACCTCAAGGAGAGGAACCAGTGATACTCAGCAAGCATTTGAAGATGTAATAAATGCTACTTCAGGAATTGAACAGGACTCAAAGGAACTATGCGACAGTAGTGTGCAGCCTCTTGGAGTTTGTTTCACCATTCTACTAGCTCTTAGCAGATCTGTAACTCAACTCCATTTATCTGCCTTTAACTCAGGTTTCTCGGTAATCTTTTCCTCAAAAAAATTTATTAATCTCATTCTTGAAAAGTTCAATTTTTTTTAATTAATTCATGGGATGTGGGCATCACTGGCTAGGTCAGCATTTATTGCCCATCCTTAATTACCCTTGAGAAGGTGGTGGCGAGCTGCCTTCTTGAACTGCTGCTGTCCATGTGGTGTTAGTACACCCATGTGTTGTTTGGGAGGGAATTCCAGGATTTTGACCAAGTGACAGTGAAAGAATGGTGATATAGTTCCAAGTCAGGATGGTGAGTGGCTTGGAAAGGAACTTACAGGTGGTGTTCCCATGTGTCTGCTGCCCTTGTCCTTCTAGATGGTAGCGGTTGTGGGTTTGGAAGGTGTTCAGGAGCCTTGGCAAGCTCCTGCACTGCATCTTGTAGATGGTACACACTGCTGCTACTGTGTGTCAGTGATGGAAGGAGTTAATGTTTGTGGATGGGGTATGAATTGAGCTGGCTGCTTTGCCCTGGATGGTGTCAAGCTTGAGTGTTGCTGCAAGTAGAGAGTATTCCATCGCACTCCTGACTGTGCCTTGTAGGTGTTCGACAGGCTTTGGAGAGTCAGGTTATTTCCTCACCACAGGATTCCTAGCCTCTGACCTGCTCTTGGAGCCAGCGGCCACAATTGACATAGCCTAACTGAATCATGGCAAACTATGTATAGAGATTAATGTTCTCACCATCTTTATGTGCCTTGACTCCACTGTAAGGAAACAAGGAATTTTTGTGTAGTTCCATCAACCACCGAATAGTTGATTTACTGAGGCCAACAATTTCAACTGCAGATCCATCTCTGAAAAGTAAATACATTTCAAGTGGTCAGTTTAAAAGATTGGATGTTTCCCTGCAGGATAAAGGTTTTTGGAGAAAACAAATTGTATTTACATAATGCCTTTGACACAAAAAAAAGGCTCCCAAAGTCTTCAAAAAGACATAAAGGAGAGAGATTCTGAGGGACAATTATACGTTTGGTCAAAGAGATGGGTTTTACAGGGGGTCTCAAAGGGGCAGAGAAAGTTGGAGAAGTGGAAGGGTTTAAGAAGAAATTCCAGAGCGTGGAGCCTCAGTGGTTGACAGCACAGCCACTCAGTGGAAGAAATGAAAGCGGGAGTGGGGGTGGCTGCTGAATGCACAGGGGGCTGAAGTCAATTGAACACCATGTTTGGTGAGGGATGGGCTATGGAGATTAAAGCTAGCAAAGGGTGAGATACTCAAGTTCTTTGTCCTCTTAATCATTTGCTTTTTAAAAAATTGAGATGTTGACTATTCTGGCAAGGTATGTTTTATTGCCCACCATGAGTTGTCCCTCTGGAGTCATGGCTAGAACAGATCGGGTAAAGTTGTCAGGTACCCTTCCCTAAAAAAAATTGTAAAACCCAACTAAATTATTTATTTTTTTATTCATTCACAGAATGTGGACCTTGCTGGCTGGGCCAGCATTTATTGCCCATCCCTAGTTGCCCTTGAGAAGGTGGTGGTGAGCTGCCTTCTTGAACTGCTGCAGTTCCCATGTAGTGTAGGTACATCCAGGCTGCTGTTAGGAAGGGAGTTCCAGGATTTTGACCCAGCGATAGTGAAGGGACGGCGATATATTTCCAAGTCAGAATGGTGAGTGACTTGGAGGGGAAATTCCAGGTGGTGGTGTTCCCATCTATCTGCTACCCTTGTCCTTTTAGGTGGTAGTGGTTGAGGGTTTGGAAGGTGCTATCTAAGAAGCCTTGGTAAATTCCTGCAGTGCATCTTGTAGGTGGTACACACTGCTGCTACTGTGCATCAGTGCTGGAGGGAGTGAATGTTTGTGGATGTGGTGCCAATCAAGCAGACTGCTTTGTACTGGACGGTGTCCAGATTCTTCAGTGTTGCAGGAGATGCACTCATCCAGGCAAGTGGGGACTATTCCATCACACTCCTGACCTGTGCCTGGTAGATGGTGGACAGGCTTTAGGGAGTCAGAAGGCGAGTTACTCATTGCAGGGTTCCTGGCCTCTGACCTGCTCTTGCAGCCACAGCATTTATACGGCTAGTCCAGTTCAGTTCAACTAAATTATTAATGTTCAGCAGCTATGGGCCTTTTTTTTCCCCATGTTGCTAGTTTACTTTGTATTTTCCTTGGACATTGATCCATTATGTATATTTAGAGATCCTTTGAAAATGATGCAAAAAAAAATGACCTTCTGGAACAAAACGAGCAGCCTTGCCTGGCAGAACAACCCAAGGTCGCAAGCCAAGAGGACAGCATTCCAACAGCTCAAGGCTGACTCCCAAAGGCAAATCCGGGAGATAAAGGGCAAGTGGTGGGAAAAGAAAGCCCACAAGATCCAAGAGTATGACGATTGTCATGATAATGCAAAGCTTTCTTGAAGCCGCCAGGGTGATCTATAGACCAAGGTCAAATGGACAAAATCCTCTTCATTCACAGAATGGTGTTTCTCTTCTCAAGGATAACATGGAAGAAACTCAATGACCCTGAATAAATGGCTGTCCCTCAGTTTGAGGATGCCAACAATGGCCACCTTTAGGAAGTAATTTCACAGGTCTGTGCTGTTGGCAGGGACTTTGTTTATCTACAGTACAAGTTAGATCTTCAGTAGGCACTAATGTTTTTAAGCATCAAATCGAGTTTGAAGAAATACAAAGATGAAATTAATTTATATTACCCTTTACATCATTTCAGTAGGTTCACAAAAATGACTGCAGGAAACAAAATGTACAATTTTTTTTTTGAAGCTCAGCCTGTAATTTAAAGCTCCATGTCTTCAATCTTATTTTACTGAGACTTTTACCTTGGTGTAGCTGGAATTCCTTTGTTTTGAGCTATTTCACTCTCCCCCATTTTGTCCATCCAAGTACCACAGTTGTATCGCTGTCCTCCAAACACAAAGCCTGTCTCTAGGTCCACCCCTATAGTAACATTGAAACCTTCAAGGGAAATAAAACCAATCACATTACATATGCCTCATCGCTGACCATTCCTTTTAAAAATGGAATTATTTAGTGAGAGGGGAATTGGAGATGTAGCACAAATACCTTCATCTCTCATGTGTGGATCCATGTGAGGTCCAGCATTTCTTTCTCTGTACTGTACACCTTCCATATGGCGCTGCATGACCTCCTGAATGACATCATGTAGGGGCTGATCCTGGATGGAAAGATATCCCAAATTGATTCATTGGAATATTTACAAAAATTGTTTTAAAAACAAAGAAATATTGTTTGTTAAATTAAATCCTTTCACAAATACTTTTTTCCTTTTTATTTCTAGTTGAACTTCTACTCTTGACCTCAGTTTAAACAAACACCCGTCAAAAGACATCAATGGCCCAATTCTTGTAGTAGTGGCAAATGAAGAGCACCA
Organism: Cetorhinus maximus; assembly: GCF_964194155.1. Classification (NCBI taxonomy): domain Eukaryota; kingdom Metazoa; phylum Chordata; class Chondrichthyes; order Lamniformes; family Cetorhinidae; genus Cetorhinus; species Cetorhinus maximus. The sequence goes on along the minus strand of NC_135895.1, from coordinate 24,636,196 downwards.
GCTGCTCATCACAGTTAGGTTTGCCCAGGGGTGTCCTGTGGACTTTTGCACTGTCATGAAAATATGATAACTTTCAAAACATTATTATCATTTATTGTAAAGGTGAGTTAATAGTGGGGTTTGGATTAGTTTCTCTGTGTGAGGTTGTGTGTGTGTGTGGGGGGGGGGGGGGATTTTAATTGAATTGCAGGTGGCTAGTCTGGAGCTTTTGAGTTATCAAAAGAGAAGCTAGGTTGAAATGCTAAGTACGTAAACATGGCTGGAGTTTTAGAATGTGAGGTGTGAAGAACATTTGCATTTTTAAATATACCAGAGTAGTGAATTTCAAAGAGATGGTAAGGTCTTACACCTAGTCAACAGAGCCAAGTCAAACAGGGTGTTTATTTTTCCCAAAGATTACTGATATTAGAACTATGGAAGATTTATATTATAGGAAAAGTAAAGTTGCAAAGACATATTGGGACAATGGAATTTACATTAAAAAGGGAGAAACATGTATAAAGGAGATGAGGCTATGTGGAAGCAGAAGGTATTATAAGATCTAACAAGTGTGAAAAGCCTCCAGCCTCTAGGTATCAAGTTGCCGTCTACAGGAACCAAAGGTAAGAAAACTCACTGTGAATATCACTGTGTGCTTTGTCTGAGTCTTTTGAAATTTATTTGTTTTTACTGTTGCCTTAACAGGTGTAACTGGGAGTCAGATTAATTAGGGGAGCTAGGAGTTACCATAATAGTAATTTGTAGACTCATGTATGTGCTTAAATATTTTCGTCCATTAATAAATGTTTAATTTAGTAAAAAACCTCCAGGACTCAGACTTATTATTATTGAATTCAAAGCACCCATCTTGAATTCAAAATACAAATTGCAAAAACAGTTGTGGCAGCTTTTTCAAGTTTCCCTCTGGGATTTGAGGAGCTCGGCATTTACCATTCGCTGTGCTATAACAACTGGAGCTTGCAGTTATTGGAAATCCATGTGGCCACTCTACAGGAGGTCTGAGATCTGCATCAATAGGGCAACTAACCGTTTCTCCTTAACCAACCAGATTGAAGAATCCTTACTGAGACACTCCCTACAAGGAAGTGCAGGTTACAATAGTTTATTCATCGTCAAATCATGTACAACAGTCGTTCTCCAACTATGGATCGTGACCCCAACTGGCATCACAGAAACAGCAAATGGGGTCACAATCTCCCCTTCCTCCGAGACTGTGCCCCACACCAGAACAAGATACAGGCAACGTCTGGCCTTGCCCTTGCCCTGCTCTTCTCTTGGACTCTCTCTCCCTCTCAGAGTTGAAGAAAAGATGTCCGCCCAGTGCCAACACTAACAACAAGTTTGACGCACAAGTCATTAATTTTCTCCTCTCCCTTCATCCTTCCCCCACTGAACCTGATCTCAGCCAAGCCGCTGGAAGTTTCCTCTCTCATCTCAAGACCATTTAAAAATGTTAACGATAGGGTTTGCAGTCCACACTGGCTTGGGTTGCAGCTGTCAGAGCTGCTACACTATTTCGCTGGCTGCTACCAGCTGGTTGACCTGGGTTAGAGAGAGGGGCTGATTACCATGTACATCTGTGTGCATGCAAGGGTGGTGGTGGTTGGGGGAGGGAAAGAGAGGCCGATTATAGTATGCACACGCATGTGGGAGCAGGGGAAAGGGGCTTCACTGAGTTGTCTGTCATCAAGGAATATGGAGAGCTTGGCTGAAATCTCAGTGGACAGTAACTGTTGCATGTTAATGTTCTATACCTGTTCAGGAGCACTCCATTTTCCTCAAAGCCTGGCCCCAGGTTGGGAGAAGCGTGGCTCCGCACTCAGGCAAGTTACTTACCTGGGGAATTAAATTCATTTTATTTGAAAGTTGCGTTTTGAGTAGCAGGCTCCACAGTGAAACTGCAGCTTCTGGAACTATGAATATTATTGTGTGTCATTTGAAATCCTCAGTAGAAAATTAAAACTTTATTTGACTTGTCTCACATTAAAATCAATTATGATAAGATGGCCTTTAAGGAACCTTGATGTGATATGTTATGGATCTAACGCTGAATACAAATGCAATAGTCAATAGTATCCGCTGCTTGCTGGCTAAGGGTCCATGAGCTGGAGTGGCTCAGATGAAGTAATGAACTGCTGAGTCCATAAAATAACATTTTTACAAAGTACTTTAAAAACACTGCTTATTGCTGTTTTGTTTTTGTTGGTACAGAGGTCACGTTAATTTTGAAGTGTTAAAATGAGGTCACATTGGAAAATAGTTTGGGAAGCACTGATGTACACAAAGCAAAAAGGAAAAGAAGGGTGAGATTAAGAGGGATAAAAAGGGGAAAACAAATTTGATTTAAAAAAATCTCCAACAATTAAAATCTGTAGGAATTTTCAGTACCACAGAGGTTGCTTGGCACCAATTAAAACTAATAACGCCATTAAAAATGTACTTGCACTTGAATGGGCAAACCAACTTTTTCTGGTGTGTTTAGTGGGCATCTAATGGGTCACTGTCATGTGTGCTCTGCCTCATGGCCTGCTAAGGCTTCATCCTGAGCCGTTTTCTTGTAAGTTCTTTTTTTGGGTCAATGGTGGTTTGCCATCTAGTGGGCAAGCACAGCAATTTTACATTGTTCCATGTACTTGAATGATAATAAAAGCAAGATAACGGCATAGTGAAGCTTCTGAAGGAGGACACAACTCTGACAGCAGCTTCCTGATTTCCAGGTTTAACTGTGCATGTGCAGCTGCCAAAAGTTGCTGTACAATTTACTTCATGGTTATTTTTACTGCAAAATCCAAGTCAACATGGCAGAATGGGAGACTACTGCACATATGGGACAAACATATAGTCAAACTTTACTCGTGCAGACTACCCTTTGTCAACCTGATCTCTTCTTAGGCCAGAACTAATAATAGAATCAATAACAATTACAAGGGTATTAATTCGTCTTAGAGCTGACACTTGCCACATAAGAGGCACTTTGTTACTACCTGCTTTACACCACCTCAAGACAGGGGAAGATTAACACACTAAAACAGAAAGGCCGTAATGGAATTTGCCCAAAAGCATGTTTAAGACGACTTCCCATCATCAGCTGACCAATCGGTATATCACAATATTTCTGACAGTGTCTATGCTTATTTCTTGCTCCTAAAATTTCTTACTTTGTGTTCAAACTTGCACATGCAAGAACTTGAGTACAGCTGTGGAGCAGCTGGGAATCTCAAACAAATCAACAGGTCTTTTACATTACAATACTGACATTTCTCGAGTCGCTCTGGCCTATTTATATTTCTGCTCAGTCTAACTGGAAGGTTTATCATTGGCCAATTGACTGAGACCAGAAGATCGTCAATTTGGCCCCGTGGTAGAATCTTTAGTTCATCAATAAATCGATTACTCACTGAGGGCTTGATGAAAACACTGATGCAGAGAATTATAGGCTGAGTCTACATATGCTAAATAAATATATTTCTGCTCAGTGCCAAAGTCCATCACACACCAAGAAAAACCAAGATGGCGAGTCCAGCAGTGGCTCACAAGATACATGAAAAAGTGGATCTCCCCTGCTTTATATATTAACTGTAAATGTTGATAAGAAACATGTTTTCCACCAGCTAGGAAAACTGTCCCTCCTCATCTTTCTCGACCTATCTGCAGCCTTTGACAATGTTGATCATCCTTAAACCTCTAATCGTAGCCACAGAATCCCCGTCAATGGCTTCTCTTTCTGCTCCTGCACAGTTACCTCTGGTGTCTTGCAAAAATCTATCCTTGGCCCACTCCTATTTCTTATCTACATGCTGCCCCTCAGGAAGCACAATGTCAGTTTCCAAATGTACGTAAATGACCTCACCACCACTAGGGCTACCTGTACCTTGCTCATCCTGCTTTCTACCCTTAATGTCACCATTAGCAAATATCTTAGCTAATGTCACCACCGTCAACACCTCTTTGTTCTTTTGTTTATGACATCTTTTGGCAATCTCCACCTATCACTGGACCTCTATCCAGCTCTACCTGTCCCACCCCCCCCCCCTTAAACCAGCTTATATTTCACCTCTTTTCTATTTTCCCTTGGTTTTGATGAAGAGTCATTCGGACTCGAAACGTTAACTGTATTCCTCTCTGCAGAAGCTGTCAGACCTGCTGAGTTTTTCCAGGTATTTTTGTTTTTGTCCTGAAGTACTGATGTCTGACCAGCAATGGGGAAAAAAAACATTTGCAATTACGATGATTTGTCACTGTAGAAGAAAGTTATTTGTGCCATAGTTATACATCGCTATAAATTATTAGGATAAAATAAATTACCAAAGTGCCTGGCTCAAGAGCTGGAGACTGGTCAGTAGGGTATAGGCGCGATACAGGACATTTGAGAATTTTCACTCCATTCTCAACCTTCATACAGTAATCCTGAATACACTGAAGCCACCACCAGACAGCATCTCTACAATTGTATCGAGCACATACTCCATGACCAAGTAAATTTGGAATTAGGCCATGCCGTAGAGTGCTGGCAAATGCAAGGATTATATTCCTGTAATTAAATTAAATATTTTCAGAACAGAGATGATTGCAGATTTTTGGTATACAAAGATAACTAATTTACATTAATACAACAAGACAAATAGTTGCAAAATGAAGTCTCAAATGTAGGTCACCCAAGATTTTGGCACACAGATCACTTGAAACTCCAATTACCATTCAATGAAGAATTTGGGGTCAAACAATAGACTCACAAAATTGCAATGTTTGGCTTTTTTAAGAGAAAAAAAAAATCAGGCTTTAGTTGTCAAAGCAATGCTGCAAATCAGAAATAATAACAAACATGCTGGAAAGCCTCAGCCAATCTGGCAGCATCTGTGGCAAGAGAAGCAGAGCTAACATTTCAGGGTCTTTTTTAAAAAATATACATTTTTGGGGATGTGGCTGTATACATTTGTTTTAAGGGAAGTTATTATTCTCAGGCTACTGAGCAAAATATAAGGGTAAGATTTTGTACTGTTCTATTCAACCATCATTTTGTGTGAAAGAACAAGTTTTTACTCCTACTGAAGCTGAATTCTAATCATGGAATGATGGAATGAGTCCAGCATAGAAGAAGGAGGCCATTCAGCCTGAAGTGTTTGTGCCAGCACTCAGCGCAACTCAGCTAGTCCCAATCCCATGCCTTTTCCCTGAAGCCCTGGAAATTTTTTCTCTTAAGAGAATTAGAAACCAGTGTTACTGCCACCACTTCTTGCACCTCCAGGGTAAATGGGCCTCTTCTTTTATTGTACCTTTCTTTAAGGTCGCTTCCTTAGTATCTAAAACAGAACACTTTGCGGGCAGCTAAATTGGTTACAAATCAAATCTACTTCCAAACTGTAGCCATCCTGAGTTAAACAATGCTTTTTAAAAAACACTTAACTGTGTGTCATGTTTTTATTCTTTAATTCATTGCCACTTCCTATTTAGATTGCTCCCCAAGCCCCCAATGATCTGTTGCGCTCTTTAGTTCAATTCTTAAAAAAAAATGCTTTTCATTTACAATCTTTTCCACTTCAGACAAGGGGTCTCCATTTGAAATGTTATCTCATCTACTCTTGACAGATGCTCCCTCGGCTGAATATTTCCAGAAATTTTATTTTATTTTAAATGCACCATCCATTTGGGTTTCAGAATTAGATGTACAATTTCTCATACAAGTTCATTCAGACCAAAGCAACAAATATGAGCACTCATTTCATAATGCAAGAGTGTAGGACCCTCCTTTCTAAACTCACTAGCAGCAGAAAATTCATTCTGGTCAAGTGCAGGTACCACACAGCCTAAAACCTTACAAGAAGCATTTTGTCATTCCTCTGACATTTGCAGACTCAATCAACATGCATTGGTTAAAAAGCACTGCAGAGTGTAGCCTGGGTGCAAAGTGGAATCTCAGTTTATTTTCAGGCAAAACAAAATTTAGGTGGAGAAGAGACAAATGTGATCAAAGACATCAAACAGTGCCAAGAGCAGCAAAATAATAGCTGTAGTGTAGCTAGTTCCATTGTGGACATAGTACTGGCACAGCACAATAGGGAGAACAGCCTCCTTCAGTGCTGATGGATAAAATCCCCGCACTTACACAAACTTGCCTAGGAAAATTGCCTGAGAAAATTGCCTTCTTGGATGCTATGACATGGTCATGCCTTACCTGGCCTCTACATAGCGTCCAGTTACCAGCATTAGACCTCTGAGAGAAATGAACGTATCTCTTCCCCAGCAGCGGAATAAACCAGCAGCAAAATGTGGCAGCCCTCAATAAGAAATTTAAAAATCCTAATTAGAAGTGCTAGAATTGAAAAATAAAAAAGGCACAATGGCTTTTCAGCAAAACAATGCAAGAGGAAATTATTCAGTGACACTTAGAGAGAGGTTTCCTGTTGACAGATAAAATACGAATGCTGCATGTTACCCAAGATAGAGCACCTTAAATTTCTACAAAAAGCAGTTAAGAGCGGAACACACTTTTTTCATTACAAGCTTGCTCGAGTTATAACACTGAATGATACTTGCTCTTCAAACAATGTCACTCTGAAAAGCTCAATCATTTTGGTATAGAGGATACAGTATCAAACTAGATATATCTTGAAATGTGAAGACAAAATTGTTTCTCGTGACACAGTCTTGTTTCTTTTGGAGGTTTTTTAAAAAAAAATGTTGTGACTAGTTATAAAAGAACAGGAAAGCATAGCGATTCTGGAATGAAAACATAACAACAATATTTTCAATACATTTAAATTAAAACATAGGAAGAAAAGTGGTTGCCGCTTACCAGCTGCTAAGGAAGCGCAGCATTGCTCCTTCTCACCAGTAATGTAATTAAGTCTATACGGAACACCTTCTATGCAACCAGACAGTTTTGGAAGAGCAGGAAATCTTCCCACTCCACACATCTGCAGCGAACTCAGAGCAAGGTGCTTCACAAACGTTGAGCCATTTTGCACAAAGCTACAAAAAAAACAGATTTATAAGATTTCTATGGATAATTAATTTTTTTCACCTTATAATTATGTCCACTTCTCTCTTGCCTATCCTTCTGCAACACCCCCAACCTCCCCAACCCCTAATGAGAAAGTTAAGCATATTTTAAGATCAACTGGCAAAGTTATGGATGGTAATCAAACTCTCAACCAACTAAACAAGTGGATCACCTTAGTAAAACCATGGGTTTCATTTAATGCTCCAGACTGGTAGTTGTGAAAAGAGGACACATTAAATCTCGCAGGTGGGCTGTCTGCTGCCTAACCTCCCGCCCAGCCTCCACTGCAATTATACGAACAGCAGGGGGTGGGGGTACATTGGGCAGCCCACCGTCCAATGGGCCAATTGAGGTTCTTAAAGTGGGCAATTATTTCCCACGTCGGGGCCTCATCCCATCACCGCTGGGATTTAACTGGCTGTGGGAGAGGCTCACGTCAAGCAACCACAGGTTTTCCTGTGCGGGTCAGTGGTGGGGTGGTGGCTGAAAGAGTGGGGTGGGGGTGGTCCCACCTTGGCACCCCCCCCCTCTCACCCCAGTCCTTGGCCCTGGCACCCTTCCCTCCAGCTCGCCAGCACCCCACTATCTGTTATCCTATCCCACCCACACTTAACTCTCACCAGGGATCCAGTGATGATCCCTGGTGAAGGCCCCAGTGTAATAATGGCAGCGGCCACTGATCCCAGTGCAGCTGCCAATACTGGAACTGGCAGCTCCCTGAGGTGGAATTTCCTATTACTGAGGGGCGTAAATCCCATGGCTACGGGGTCTGAAGTTTTGGCCTAGTTTGGTTTTTTTTGGGGGGGGGGGGGGGGGGGAGCAAGACTCCAGTGCCCCGCTAAATTCAGCCCCATATCTTTCGTCACTGCTTGGAGAAACAGGTTAAAGTCACATTTCATTTAACTCTACTGCAAATCTGCTATAAATGCTCTATTCACAATCGGAGGGCATTCCAAAGCGCTTATGAGCCAATGCAGCACTTTAGAAGAGCAGTCACTGTACAGAATACAGAAACACGGCAGCCAAGACGTGGGCGGCTAGTTCCCACAAAGACCATTGAGATAAGTGACCAGACAGACAAGTTTTTATTGATACAGAAACAGAAAATGCTGGAAAAACTCAGGTCTAGCAGCATCTGTGGAGAGAGAAACAGAGTTAATGTTTTGAGTCCAAATGACCCTTCTTCAGAGCTTCTTTTCGAAACATCAACTCTGTTTCTCTCTCCACAGATGCTGCTAGATCTGAGTTTTTCCAGCATTTTCTGTTCCTGCTTCAGATTTCCAGCGTCCGCAGTATTTTGCTTTTAAGTTTTTAATTGATATTGCTTAGGGATAAATGTTGACCTGAACATTAGGAAACTCCCCTGCTCTTCTTCCATTAGAGTTATTGCATCTTTTACATTCACCCAAAAGGTAAGATGTGAAATCAAATCTGATCAGACAGCACCTCTGGTAATGAAGCACAACCACAATACTCCATTGAAGTATCATTCAGGTTATATATACAAATCTCCAGAATGGGGTTTGAACTTCTGACTCTCAGGTAAGACTGCTGTCACTGAGCCTTAGCAGCTATTTGTTATTTTGAGAGCTAGCCTGGCTGGAATACAGAGATGGAAGATATGCTACCATTGTATAAAACTCATGTTAGACTCAACCTGGAATATTGTGCTCAGTTCTCTACATGCCTCAGGAAGAACTTATGGGCTATGAAGGGAGTGCAGCACAAATCATAATAGAATGGCTAAAAGGGTTAAACTATGAAGACAGGTTGAATAGACTAGGTCTATTCTCCTGTGCATAGAAGATTAAGGGGCAATCAATATTTGATAGGATCGATAGAGAGAAGCCATTTCATCCGGTGGGACAATACAGGTCAAGAGATGGTATGGGTGAGGCTTAGCCTTAAAATCAGACCCAGGCCATCTGGGGCTGTATCAGAAAGCATTTCTTTAGGAATATGTAGTAACCTGGAACTCTCTCCCCTAAGGTTAGCTCAATTGAAAATGTAAAAACTGCGATTTACACTTTTTTTTTAAGCAAACACAAAAGGATACGGAACAAATTAAGTTCAGATGCAGATCACCGAATGGCAGCACAGGCCGAGGGGCTGATGGCCTACTCCTGTTATTAACAAAGCCATCTGGATATACAACTCTATTCCTTCATCGGAGTCATTAATACATTAATAAAAAAAACTTTTGCTGTTATATTTGATATCTTCTGCAAGTTTATCATATTCTCTTTTTGCACCTCTTAATACTTCCTTTGTATCCTTTTGATTTTTTAAAAAAAATAGTTGCTCCAGTCTGCTGTTCTGACTGCAGTTTTCCTTTTCTAAGACTTATCTTTTAGCTCGATACAAATGCAGACTTTAGGGGTGAAATATTTGTGTTCTAACCTTCTACACCAACAAAACACTTCACCATTAATATATTTTTGCCCCAGCTTTAACATCAGACGTACCTTGACATTTGGCTCCACGTTATATCCATTAGGGTTGTGTATGCCCCTACAAGGATTGCATCAAAGTAGCACGGGATAAGGTAGCGGGGAAGGCATTTGAGGTAAGTAAACATTGCTTCAAACCAGTTACCAATCTGTTAGAAAAAAGAACGCCATTATATGATGCTCTGGATTTCTAGAACAGTACACAGTGTTACTCAAAAGCTGATTTACTTTTTTCTAATCACAAGTCACTACCAAAAATCTTCACCTGCTATTACACAAGGGTTTGTGACATATTAATCCTTCCATTAATCTGCATTTTCCCAAAGGTGCTGGTTATGAGAACAACATGAAAGATTATGTTCTGGGAAAAATAACTTCCAAAGCAAGGGTGAAACAATGGGATTTACAGATCAAAGGAGAGAGAATATATTTAAAGAAAGATGGGAAGCTGTATGGTGAATAGCCCTGTGAGATCTTGAAAGGTGGACTGTGTGAAATAGACCTGTGAAAAAGCAGCCTCTAGCCACCCAGGAGAAGTGCTGGTTTGGTCTAGAGTACAAGGCTTTGTTAAAAGCCTTGAGTTCCATTGCTGAGTGAGAGAAGCTGTGAAATACCTCCCTTATAACAACAGTAGGTGCCTGTGGTAATATTGCTGGATGTTTTATAGATTAAGAGTCTATTTGGACTGTTGCCTGAAAAAGGGTATGTAGTTGGGGGTCTAGTTAAGTAGAAATCTTTTGGGAACTGTTGTAAAGCTAAGTTTAACTGTGTAACTACAATCTTGTGCACACTTAATTTTTTTCTTTTATTAATAAGTGTTTTAATTTAATCTTTAAGATCTTCAAAGATGGTAGTGGACTCCTTACTTCTGACTTCAGTGTACATACCTTCCCGTAATAAATACAAATTGCGAAATCATTGAGATAGCTTGACCAGGTTTCCCTTTGGGATTTGGTCAGCCTGGCAATTACCATCTGTCACATCATAACAAGCGTCACCAGGAGCAGTGGTCACTGCTTGTACTGCAGCAGGCCTGAGACCAGCAACAATAGAGGAAGCCCCAGAAGAGAGCTCATTGGGGTGGGTTTGTTATGGCCAGTTCAGGTTGAGTGGGGGTGGGTGTGGAGGTCAGAAGGTACTTTTCCAGTGGATCAGCCCTCTTCACCAATGGGTCTCTCCATGGAGTGCAGGGTACTTAATCAGGAGGACTCCTGTCATCAGCCCCAACCAAAGGGAGACCAGCATATAATTGGTGGTTTACGCATCTTTTCCCCCCACCTCAACAACCTTTTCACTGTGGCAGCTCAGCTGAGGCCTTTAAGTGGCCCTTAATTTGCCACTGAAGAACCTCAATTAGCCTCTCTGCACGAAGGCCAACCTCAACCAACCCTGCCCAACTTCATTGTGGCTTGGGTGGGGGGTGGCAGGATGGGGTCAGGGAATTGACCACCCTAAGCCTTTGCACCCAATTATGCAGGGCCCTCCGTCACCCAGCCTGCTCCCAATTGTAAAATTGTTTTGATTTACAAGTGTGAGACATGCTTTTCTGATAAGAGGAATAAAAGACCTCTGAGCTCAGAATGTCCCATAGTCAATGAAGCACTTTTGATATGTAATCACTGTTACAATGTAGGAATCATTGTATTCAATTTGTGCACAGCAAGCTGCCACAAAGTACCTGATAATGACTTATAACTCATTTTTCTGGTGATTTTTATTGAGGGATAAATACTGTCGAGAGCATCATGGGAGGGCTAAAGCCATGGGACCACTTACATCCACCTGAGAACTCAGGCCATGTTTAATAGCTCATCTGAAAGACGCCGCATTTGACAGTGCAGCACGCTCTCTGTAATGCATTGGAGTGTCAGCCTAGATTATGTACTCAAGATTCTGGATGGAGCTCACAACCTTCTGACTCAGGAGGTGAGAGAGTACCAACTGAGCTACAGCAAATGCAGTGAGGTTAAATCTTTGAACAAGAGTAGAATTTCTGCGCAAAATAACAAGCAGAGCCAGAATTGAAGTGTGCTTTGTTGCTACATTTTAATTTGGTATTTATTGCTACACCTTTAGGAGGAATAGATTCCAATGTATATCCAATAATTTGGTTACAAAGGATAAAACTTTATTAAAATGATGCAAGAAACTTCTATTTTCTCCTTAGCAAAAGGAGGATATTAGATGTTGTGTCCAAAAACCTGACTTAGAGAGGTGAGTTTTGAGGAGGGCACACGCACAGACACACACACACACCTTCACCTCATACCTCTTCAAGTTTGCCTCCACGTGCAATCAAACGTTTAGAAATATAGTCCATCATCCAGTCTCCAGCTCTCAGATTTTCACACAAAGGATGTCCCAGGTCGTTCCTAGGTCTAATGTCTGCAAGTACTGATATGAACCCTAAGTAAAGTACAAGAGTCTCAGTCACATATGCCATAGAAAGGTTTTCATAAGGTTAATTCCTTACTTGCATCAAAAAAAAGCTCATATATTGATCGATCCTGTAAACTATAACACCCGGAAAACATTACTGAAATGCTAAAGGTCAGTTAACTTTTATATATGAATGGTAAAACCTCCCGTGAAAGTAAGGTGCAATATAAGGTACAAGTATAAGTTGATTGGGACTTGATCCATGAAGAACACAGGTACCAGTGTTTCAAACAGATATTACGCAGTATTTTTTCTTCCTTTTTCTCCCCCCACCAGTTACCTACTATTGTAGCTGAAGACATTGGCTCTTTGCTGAGAACCAGCTGTTGTGCACCCCTAAATACCACGCTGAATGATTATTCTTCAGTGTAAGCTTGGCCAGTGAGCAGTCAGAGGGTTAATCACAGCAAGGTGCATCACTTTACAGCCCTTATCCACACATGTGCGCTTTCAAAATGGGCAGCGAGACAGCAATCAGGAGTAGAAACTCTGACTGATTTTTTTTCCTTCTGCAACCCAAGGGCAAGCCATCTCCTACTGCTGCCCTGGCTGCAATCAGGCAACTCAGCATGGAATTGAACCCAGAACCTTCCTGGTCTGTATGGCTAACTAATCACTAGCTTAGCCAGCTGAGCTGCTAAGAAAGCTCCAGTACTCCAGGTTTTAAACCGCTCTTTTTATCAGCTGTGGCACTGCCACTAATCCCCCAACCCTACTGCGCCAACCACCACCGCTCCTCCAACTGTCTTAAAATTTGGTTCTGTTCAGGTTGGTGCTCATAATTTGGCAAAGTACATGTAAAAATCTAGAAATACAAAGTTGTAATTAAGTTCCCTCCTGAAAATGCAAATACGAGTTTTTAAATACTTAGTCCAGTTTATCCGTGCATGGTCCTGTCATTGTTTATAATACTAAACAAAAGGGATACTTCACAGAACCGTAACAAATTAAAGTTGATGCAGCAACATTTAGAAGTTCCACATATTAATTCATAATAGGTCTGAACATCTGTACAAATGCAACCAAGCATCAAAGTCCATGTACCTTGCAAACCTGCATACTTCAAGGGTCCAAAATTTGCAAGAGTGTAGCAGCCTCCTCCATCTTCCTGTTCCTCGAAGTCACATCGGTAAAGCAACAGATTAAGGTCAGCCAGTGTAATGCCGGAAGCAATGCTGTTGTTTTTTTTAAAAAAAAACATAGGATACAGATGAATACAATGCACTGCATTTATAGTAAAACAGCACCTCGGTCTCAAAACAAGTTAATTCACATTCGTTGGTCTGTAGTTGTATTTTCTAATTCTTGATAAGTAATTATTTCATTAAATAAAAATAATGACCATTTCCATCTTTCCATACCTTGCAGAATTGAAGTCTTACTATAACTGAGGATCGATTCACTTTTACTTTGGTGCTTATGAGGAAAAGTTCAAAATAATCGCCATTCCAAAGAATGCTGGAAAAACGGGACACCGAATAGCTATTAGTAGGAGCTATGAAATATATTAGAAGTTTAGAAGAGGAACGAGGGTGACTCCCAAGGTGACAAAATTACATTGGAAGGGATATAATTTCAAAACTCGAGAAATTTTAGTAGAAATTAACTGATCTCCAAAGACTGTGCTCATGAACAGTGTACAGTCTGGTACATTTTTATAATATCTAGCTGCTAAGATACAGCTGTATTTAATCTTAGCCTACCTTTTAATCTTCCTATAATATATAATAAAAACAGAAAACGGTGGAAAAATTCAGCAGGTCTAGCAGTTTCAATGGAGAGAAACAAAGTTAATGTTTCAAGTCATGACCTTTCATTAGAAATAGGAAAAGTTAGAAGTGGATTAGATTTTAAGGAGGTGAAATGGGGCAGGGTGGAAAAAGAACAAAAGAAGTCTATGATACGGCAGAAGATGGGAGACAGATGGGAGACATTAAATGACAAGAGAGTTGATGGGAATAGTCAAAAGGGTCTGGTAATGAGGCAAGGAAAGGAACAAAAGGTTGGTCCAGAGGTGCAAATGGCAGAATAATGAATCGCTGCCTTCTAAAAGCAAAAATGAGAAAAACAAGATCAAGATCAAAACCTGCAAAGTTGCAGAGAGAATGAAAGCAAAATTGGGGGTGGGAGGAGGGTTTACAGTCCAAAATTGTTGAACTCCTTGTTGAAACCAAAAGACTGTAAAGTACCTCATCGAAAGACAAGGTACTGTTCCCCGAGCTTGCGTTGAGCTTCACTGAAACACTACAGTAGGCCGAGGGCAGAGATGTCTGTGTCACCCAGTCTCCCCTGTCCTGTTTGTGTGTTGCACAGAACCCTTTGCTGAGTCCATCAGGAAGGATCCGGGCATAAGAGGAGCGACAATCCCAGGCAGTGGAGGCACTCAGGTCAAAGCCTCCCTGTACATGGATGATGTCGCCGTCTTCTGCTCGGATCTGCTATCGGTGCGCAGACTGATCCACATCTGCAACCAGTTCAAACTGGCCTTGGGAGCCAAGGTAAATTGTGGGAAAAGCGAGGCCATGCTCTTTGGGAACTGGGCTGACCGATCCTTTGTTCCCTTCACCGTCAGGGCTGACGGCCTGAAGGTGCTGGGGATATGGTTCAGACGGACCGGGGCATGCGTTAGAAACTGGAAGGAGCGAGTGTCTATGGTGAAAAGAAAACTGGGCATGTGGGAGCGACGCTCCCTCTCCATTGTGGGTAAGAACCTGGTCATCAGGTGTGAGGCACTCTCGCTGTTGCTGTACATGGTGCAGGTCTGGCCCATTCCAGACTCCTGCGCGATGGCGATCACCCGAGCCATCTTTCGCTTTATCTGGAGGTCGAAAATGGATCGTGTCCGCAGGGACGCGATGTACAAGCCTCTAGATAAAGGGGGAAAAAACGTGCCCAACATCGCCCTCATACTGATGGCCACCTTCGTGTGCGGCTGCATCAAGCTGTGCGTAGACCCTTGGTACGCAAACACCAAGTGTCACTACGTGCTGAGGTTCTACCTGTCCCCGGTGTTGCGAAGGATGGGTCTGGTCACGCTGCCATGGAACGCTCCAAGTAGTTGGACCGTGCCATACCATCTGTCCCTCGTGGAAAAATTTATGCAGAGAAACACCTTTGACCACAAGTCCATCAGGCAGTGGTCGGCACATAATGTCTTAGAGGCCCTGCAGGAAAAGGAGATGGTGGATCCTGTCGGATAGTTCCCCGAGCAGACTGTCAAAGTCATTTAGCAGAAGGCCTCATCGCCAGAACTTTCCAACAAGCGCCAAGACATAGCTTGGCTGGTGGTGAGAAAGGCCCTCCCCGCCAGATCCTTCCAACATGCCAGGAGTCTCACCCCCTCTGCACGTTGCCCTCGAGGTGGCTGTGGTGGGGACGAGACTGTTGTTCACCTCCTTGTGGACTGTGCCTTTGCAAAGAAGGTCTGGAGAGAGATGCAGTGGTTTCTGTCGAGGTTCATCCCGAGCAGTTCTGCGACACAGGACTCTGTGCTCTACAGGCTGTTCCAGGGACACACACCGAGACAAACATCAACTACAGCTGGAGAATCATCAACTCGGTGAAAGACGCTCTTTGGTCTGCCCGAAACTTGTTGGTCTTCCAGCGCAAAGAGTTGTCCCCGACTGAGTGTTGCAGACTAGCACATTCCAAAGTCCAGGACTACGTGCTGAGGGACGCACTAAAGCTTGGGGCAGCTGCCGCAAAGGCGCAAAGGGTCGCTGTCTAAGACCTTTCTGCCACAGTGCACCGAGGGGCTGGGAACTGTTGAGAGCCCCTCGGGCTGTACAGCTCAAAATGAATGTCTGCATTGAATACCAATTGTATTATAATTGTATTGAAGCACCTCAGAGTGCAACATGATGTATGTTGATAACTCCAATACCATTGTCCGATTGTCTGCATTGACCATATTGAAATGATTGTAATATTCATTGATTGTATTGATGCACCTTGTGATACATGTGTAAAAGTTGAATCTGATTGTACTTTTGTGATGGTGATTTTGAAATAGTTTGGAATATTCTTCAAGATATTTTATGAATAAAGTATATTTTTCAAAAAGAAACTCTGTCACCCAGTCGGTGTTTGGTCTCCTTAATGTAGAGGAGACTGTATTGTGAGAACCAAATATAGCACGTTAAATTAAAAGTAGTACATGTCAATTGCTGCTTCACCTGGAAAGTGTGTTTGGGGCCATGGACAGTGAGAAGAGAGGAGGTAAAATAGGTGTTATATTGCATGTGCTTACATGGAGGGGTGCTGTGGGAAGAGGACGGTTGTTAGGGTTGACAGATCAGTGGACCAGGGTTATAAGTACAAACAGAAAATGCTGGTAAAACTCAGCAGGTCTGGAGAAAGAAACAGAGTTAACGTTTCGAGCCATATGACTGCTCTTCAGAGCTAAAGAGAAGTAAAAGCGTGATGGGGGGATTTTATACTGTTTAAGAGGCAGCGGAGCAAAATAGAAGGTCAGGGATAGGTGGGAGCTAAGGAGAAATTTGACAAGGATGCCATGGACACAGGACAAAAGGGAGTGTTGATGGTAGCGTTAGGGTCAGCGCTCTGTGAAAGCACAACAAAAATGAGTGACAGTTGGTCTATTGGGGGAGGGGGGGGGGGGGGAGGGGAGTTGGGGAAAAAGGATAAGAAAAAAATGAATAAGTAAAAAGTAAATAAATAAGGGAAGGGGATGAGGAGTTGGAGAAGTGATGGAGAAGTAGACCAGGGTGTCACAGAGGGAACAGTCCCTACAGAATGCTGACAGAGGGGCTGAGGGAAAGATGTGTTTGGTGGTGGCATTATGCCAGAGTTGGTGGAAATGGCAGAGGATGAACCTTTAAATGCAGAGGCTGGTGGGGAGAGAAGTGAGGACAAGGGGGACCCTATCATGGTTCTAGGAGGGAGGGGAAGGGGTGAGGGCAGAGGTGTGGGAGATGAGTCAGACACAGTTGAGGGCTCTGTCAACCACACGGTGTGAAACCTTGATTATGGAAAAAGGAAAACATGTCAGAAGGGCCATTTTTGAAGGTAGTATCAGCAGAGCAACTGGGAGAATGGGATGGAGTCCCTTCAGGAAGCAAGGTGTGAGGAGCTGCAGTTGAAGTGGCTGTGGGAGTCGGTGGGCTTGTAATGAATACTGGTAGACAGTCAATCATCAGAAATGGAGACGGAGAGGTCATGGAAGGGAAGGGAAGTGTCGGAGATGGGCCAAGTTAAGGTGAGAGGTGGATATTGGAAGCAAAATCAATGAATTTTTCCAGGTCCAGACGAGAGTATGAAGCGGTACCAAGAAAAAAAAGAGTTGAGGGAGGGGGCCTGAGTAGGGCTGGAACAAGGAATGTTCCACATATCCCATAAAAAGACAAGCATAAGCGGAGCCCATGCAGGTACCCATGGCCACACCTTTTATTTGGAGGAAGTGAGACAAATTAAAGGAAAAATTGTTCAGTGAGAACACAAGTTCAGCCAGGCAGAGGACAGTGGTGCTGAATGGGGATTGTTTGGGCCTCTGTTCAAGGAAGAAGCAGAGCGCCCTCAGGCCACCCAGGCAGGGGATGGAGGTGTACAGGGACTAGACATCCATAGTGAAGAGGTGGCGGTTAGGGCCGGGAAACTAGAAATGATGTTGGGCATCAGATAAAATGTGTATGTAGGAGGGAAGAGACCAGGCAAGTGGAAAGAGAATTGAGTCAAGATAGAAAGAAATGAGTTCTGTGGGGCAGAAATGGACCAGAGTGTTGGGAGGGAACAGTCCCTTTGGAACGCTGAAAGGGGAGGGGAAGATGTGTTAGATGATCATACTGGAGGTGGCAGAAATGTAGGATGATCTGCTGAAAACAGATGCAGGTGGGTAGGAGGTGAGAACAACACCCTATCGTGGTTCTGAGAGGGAGGAGAAAGGGTAACAGCAAAATGCAAGAAATAGGTCAGAGAGGATCCTTGGTTGAGGAAATAGGGGGACATACGAGCGGCACTGGTACGAAAGGTTGCATCTTCATAACAGATGCAATGGAGATGGAGAAACTGTGAGAATGGAATAGAATTCTTACAGGGTGCAGGGTATGAGGAAATGTAGGCGAGTTAACTGTAGGGGTCAGTTGGCTTGTAATGAATGTTTGTTGATAGCCTATCCCCAGAAATGGAGATAGAGAAGTCGAGGAACAGAATTAAGAGTTTGAGATGGGCCATGTGGAAGTGAAAGAAGGAAAGAAATGGATGCAAAGTCGCTGAAGTTTTCCAATTCAGGTAACTGCACCACTACAGCCGATCTTTCTATCGGACAATGGTCTAAACATGTAGATCGAGAGCCCAATGGGTAACTGGCAGCTGCCTCTGGATCTGTGACTCACATCCTGCAGAGCGGCCAGCTTGTAAAGCTCAGAAAAAGCAGTAGACATACACTGGCTTTTCTTTTAAGTTGTCATCTGGGTTGGAGGGAGAAAGGGAGACGCAAATGTGAATAGGATGAAATTGTATTACTAAGGGTTCAAGCAAAAAGAAACTGCAAGTCCAAAATAAAAACAGAAAATGCAGGTCTGTCCACATCAGAAAATTGTTCAGGTGAAGACCCATCAGCTTAGTTTTAGGTCTATTTATTGCCACAACTTTCCAATTTATAATGCAGTATTTTTGCCAACTGAAACTATTTTATTTCTTTCTGGTCAATTAAAGTTGAGTTGTGTTTTCAAAGAGTTTCCTTTCAATTTAGTCATGTACACACCAACGACACTATAGAAAATCTGATACTTACGATGCAAATGAACTAGTCAGCGCTGGCAGAGCATGCATGTCAGGAATACTGCCAGCTTTATAATGAGGACTAAATTGAGCAAGATGATGACGGAGCTTTCCAACGGTTTCCTGGGCGTTTGGATCGAGGCTCACCCTACAAAGAACATAATTACGAAAATAAAGAATGCTTTACAGAAACTTGTCATAAAGCAAATGTAATTGAAATATGGATAAACACAATTTCTTTGTCATAAAATTGTACAACGGCTTCACTTACCGGAAGATAATGATGCTTCCAGGTGGAAAGTTTTCAAACTTAATTTCATACACATAGTCACTGCGATCTTTAGAAGTTACCTCCGTTTTAACAATTTTGCTGTCTTTTAACTGGAAAATAAACATGAATTTAGCTTTTCATAATTTTTTTTTATATTAGTAACTTATTAAAAAGCACAGGTGTTACGATGTACTTTCATAATTTATAGATCAACATAATACCATGAGGTGGCTGGTTTGCTCAGTTGGCGAGATGGCTAGCATGTGGTTCAGAATAATGCTAACAATGCAGGTTCGATTCCCATTCTGACAGAGGTAGACTTGAGACCTGCCTCTTTGCCCTGCCCTGAAGAGTGGAAGGCAATGGCAAACCACCACTGACTAAAAATGCCAAGAAAACGGCTCAGGGTGAAGCATCAGCAATGATGCAAGGACCTGCCTACAGCAGAGCACTCATGAATGAAAAACAAATTATACCATAAAAAGAGGATGTGCTCTTCACCTGAAGGTGCTCTTCGATATCCACCGTGTATTGAGGTAATCCATTAATGCAATGCACGTCTCTTTTGTAAGAATCAGTTTTCCTCTGCACCGTCCTGGCCTCCATCACAATCTCTTCTATTTTACCTGTAATAAAGGTAGTGGTATAGAGTTTTGTCAGCACATTTAGCCAAAACGTAAGAAAGAGTACACAACAAATAGCTGTATTCCTCCAGGGGTAAGCCATACACAATTATGTCACAACCAAGATTATTTTGTCACTGAGCACAACATTTTATAGTAATATCTGAAAATATGTCAGTCAAAGCTCACTGATAGCACTCTCACCTCAGAGTCTGACATAGGTTCAAACCCAATGAGTGCATAATTTTGGCTGCCACTTCAGTGCAATTCTGAGGAGTGCTGCACTGTTGAAGGTGCAGACTTTCAGATGATTTAATTAATCTGAGGCACTACCTGTCACCTCAGGTGGATGTAAAACATCTCATGGCATTGTTTGAAGAGAGTAGGAATTCTCCTCCCAATATCACTGGCAACATTTATCTCGCATTCAACACCAAAATCAGACTCATATTGCTGCTCACAAATTGAATCGCAGAATTGTTACAGTGCAGGAGACCACCATTCGGCCCATGGCTGCACTGGCTCGCCAAATGAGCAATTCACTTAGTGTCATACTCCCACCTTCTACCCATACCCCTTCACATTCTTCCTCTTCAAATAACAGTATAATTCTCTTTGAATGCCTCGGTTGAATCTGCCTCCACTACATTCTCAGACAGTGCACTCCAGACCTTAACCATTCGCTGCGTGAAAAAGTTTTTTCTCGTTGTTTTTGAATGCTAGGTTTGTCTTCACATCAGCAGTGAATTAACTTTAAAAGGTACCTCATTGACTTTGAAGCACTTTGGAAATGTCAAAGGTAAAATGAAATTCTTTTTGCTTCTCTCTTCATAAATGTACTATGCTTTAAATACAGTTTTGGATGAGCTCAAGTTTTCAGAGGGTGAATGGCGTAACGCCAACCAAGGTATTACAGGAATAGTTATAATTCTAGAGATAACAAACGCTGGATGATATAATGGAGGTGAAAGTAGGCAACCTTCATGTTGGTGTGACATGGAGCTGGAAGCTCAGCTCAGGGTGAAAAAGGACACTGAGGTTGCAATCAGTTCAGTTCAGCCTCAGACAGTGCTCAGGCGGAGGGGTAGAGTCCATAGCAGGGAACAAAGGCAATGGCTTTAGCCTTTCCAATGTTAAACTGGAGGAAAATTGAGTTGATTCAGAGCTGGATGTCAGGTAAGGAGTCGGGGCAGGACAAAGGCAGCAGAACATTTGAGAGAACTGGTGATGAGGTAGAATTGGGTGTTGTCACTGTACATGTGGAATCTCATGGTTTTCAAATAATGTCATCGTGGGGCTGCATGTAACTCCAGTTACTTGGGAGCAGGAAGAGAAACCAGTGCAGTTAGATTTTGGACTGTACAAACACATCCCTAAACACTCAGATTATGAACTCTTTAGCTCTGAAGAGTCATATGGGCTCGAAACGTTAACTCTGTTTTTCTCTCCACAGGTGCTGTTCGACCTGAGTTTTTCCAACATTTTCTGTTGTTTATGAACCGAAGAAGATGGCATTACTGCACCTGACAGAATAGCTAAAGTAATCTTATACTTTTAATATTAACATATGTGGCACTTTCAGTTGTTGTGGAAAATCAATCTGGCCCTTACTTTAATAGTTGAGTATGTTTATTTGTACTGGAACACTAGGGGGAGCACCTCCTACATATGCACAGTATCAGTTTCAACTACTGCATTAAAGTTGGCTTGATACAGACTAAATGCTGTGCAGTCATTAACCAATTGCAAGTTCTCGTATCTACTTTACCTATCATTTATCAGCTGTTCCCTCTAAAATACGCTTCTGACAATTCAGCGAATGCTAAAGAAATATAATCAGGATATTTCCGCAAATAAGATTCCCAACTTCCTATGAACTCAGACTGTAGAGAATTGATTGTAATTTTTTATTTTGTAAAGATCAATAAAAAACTTTTTTGAATAAAATACCCCAGAAGAAATGTGTCATCTTGTGTAGGATTCAAAACAATGTCCTTGGGGTTCAGAGTCCAACTACCTGAGCTTTGAGGGGTTCCCTGAACAAAGCCTTAACAGGCTAGGGAAAATATATCATTTAAATAAACTCATTTATTTTATGGTATGATTTCTTATGGATTGTGGCACTTTAATTGGGGTATGTGTGGATGTGTGTGTGTGTGTATGTATGTGGGGGAGGTGGGGGCGGGGGGGCTGGAGGAGAGGGGGGAGTTTGATCCCTCTGTAGATGCAACTGTTGCTCTACCTTAATATCGTTGAAGAGCTTTAATAATAAATCAACTGCCAATCACAGCACTAACACTCATTTGATGGTGATGTAAATAGGCAGCTTTACAAATCTGCATTTAATTCTGATATAGAAAAATTGCACCCTGTCACCACCATCAGGGACAGCTGCGTAGCACTGGCAGCCAGAGTGGGTCAAGCGTTCATGTGCAACTCTCCCTGCCGCACTTCCAGTTGGCAACAGAAGTTAGTGTGGTTTGGACATCCCTTGTGATATATGAAGTAGACCTATCATTGAATGATTGCAGATTACATCAGCCCTAGATACGAATTCAGGTAGGTTATAATACAAAAGGTTTCACTTCCAGCTTAAGATTCAAACCCCACTGTATCTTAATGTGTTGTTGGAAGTATAGCCGCACTTATAATAGCAGCAAGCTGGCTGGAGTGGGCAGAGAAGGTGCTCTTGTCCAGTCCAAACGCTCAATAAGAAGCTTCTCTCTCAGGAAGAAATACTACAACAAAGTTCCACAAGAAAAAAGGATGCATTCTCCTCTAAACCTTATTTATTGTGCATTCATTAAACAATTACACAACATTATTTTATATATGCATATAAAACAGCAGACTCATTGAATAAAAGTAGAACTTTTTTTTTTCTTCATAAGCCAAGTAGTCTATTTTGCTCTTTAAAATTAATACAATTAGAGTCTTGAATTAAGGTTGCCCCAAACATTGTGCTATCAAAGAATTAATATTAAATTATTAAAGTTATTTAAAGTACTGCTAGCCATTATCTTAATTTATTTTTAAAAAGCTGAAACATTACCTGGGATACACATTGAAGGTAGATCAGACTTATAGTAAGATGTTGCTGGGTCTCTAAATGCAGTGCGTGACACAGCCACTACTGAGCTGTGGCTTTTTGGGCAATGTCGTGTTACTGCCACAATGTCTTCATCCACTTGATCCACATACACCTAAAATGCACATTATATTTGAATACAACTATATTTGAATACAAATCTCTTGCAAGCTTGGTGCAACAGTTTTTCAATTCATTCAAAGGGCATAATGAAGAAATCTAATTCATCCTGCTGCTAATTTTAAAGAACAGAGAATTACACATTTCCACACCTGATAGAAGGCACTAGCTCCAAGTTCACGGTGAAGTTTGTTAATTGCATGTTTTCCTGCAATGATTCCACTTTGTTGATTTACCTCCCCTAAATGCTCTGGATGTGTATTAGGATTATATTTAGGGTATAGCCTCTCTTCTGAAACCACAGATATCTATTAATGTACAAAAGCAGAAAGCAGACACAGTTAATATGAGGTATTGAAAGTAATCCAATACATACAGAATATGTGCATTAAATTTTAAATACTGCAATCGAAGTTCAGGACCCCAGTGATGACATTGCTCGGGTTTGGCAGGAAAGAAGGGAAGGCAGATAGCAATTGCTAAGCCACACAGCCAAGTGGGATCTTAAGATCCGAATACCCAAAATTGCTGGTAAAGTCACAGTACAGAGACATCCCTATGCTTCCTCAGATTTAAAAAAAAAGAGATGAAGGCAAGTGATCTTATGTTTGACACACCACCATTAGTGGAAATGTGCATGAGCTTTCCAACAAACTTCAGAAGGAAACATCACACACAGGTTCTGCATACATGTTTGGTAAAGTTCATCCTAAAAAAGTAGGGCAGGAACAGCAAGCTCTCAGGTTTTAGAACAAATGTGTAAGAGCATTTTCCAATAATAGACAAAACAAATTAGAATTACATAAATAGTTGCCCATTGCTTTAACTTTTAAGACAAACTATAGCCAGGATTTTCAGCTCAGCGTGCGGGCACGCACCCGACATGCCCGAGAGTGAAATAGCGCGTGATGACGTCGGGTGAGTGTCACGGCGTCATTGCGTACTCTTGCAATATTTCGGTTGGCAGGCCGTGCGAGAGTCAGCAGCCCGCCCGCCAACAATTAAGAGGCCTATTAAAGGCCCTTAAGCAGGTAATTAAGTAGAATTTTTCACTGCCCGTCCAACCTTAAGGATGGCGGGCAGGCGAATAGGCCAGGCGGCCTTTGCATTTTTTGCAAAACCTCATCCACAGGCGGGGTTTCCAACGGTGAATAACAAAAAAAATTTTTTTTAATGTTAAGCTCATTTTTAACATGACCCTTTTCATGTGACTGAGTCACACGTGGAGATATGTTTCCCTAATTTTTCAAATCTTTATTTTACATATTAAAATCCTTCAGCTCCCTGAGGCAGTTCTGTGCTGTTAAATGGCCAGCCAGTGTGAAATTGCGTTGGGGGGCCCGATCGCAGGCGGTGAATTGTTTCACAGCCGCTCCCGGGCCTGCCCGCTGTGCTCGCCCGGCGAGAGGAAAATCCTGCCTTATATGTCTTCAAGACCTAAATTCAAGTTCAAGTTTGAGTTAGCAATGGAAGTGATCACGGCAATAAATGACAAACTAGTTGCCCATCATAAAAGTTCAAGCCTGCGTCCATTGGATTTCAGGAGGTTAAATGTAGGATAAGCAGCCCCATCACTGGGAAGGTGTAAAATAACGTACTTGTTTATTTTCCCACCACGTTATTATCCTCTAATGAAAATAACTGAATGAGGTACTCTGAATAACAAAATTAACATTTGGCAGCAACATTAAAAAATGCTAATCTTCAAAATCTTGTGTAAAAAATCATATCCTTCAAACAAACCTGATGGGGTACTAGGTAATCATAACCCATTGTGCTTCCTGAGGCACAACAAGCCATAGAAACAATAGTTGAACTGGGAAGAGGATCATAAGCAGAACGATGCTGTAAAACAAAGGAAATTATGTGTAATAAAACTAATAAGACATTTTGATCCATGTAGAAATTCATACATGTAGTTTGCAAGTTAAATCTCAATTTATCTTTTCATTTAAAAAAAATAATGGTTTCCAACATTAAAAGGAATGTCTCTTAGTTATAACAACAAAGTAATGAACGCAAGACCAGTTCATCGCGAAGGTTAACTCATCAATATTTAGTGATCTACATCTGTTCTTACACACATACAAGATTAAATGGTTGATAACAGTGAAGCATGCCACTTTTGAGGGAAGAAAAATCAAAGGACTTGCATCACTTCAAACTATAAACTAAACCAAGTTGCCAGATATATTAAGGGGTCCTTGACATGCTATATGGCAACCTTGGACAAATTTACCAAAGGCTTAGCTCTCATTAGCAATTTCATTTTGACCAGGAATATGTGCAATGCGCTGGTGCCCTATCCTTCCACCCACCTGGCTCTGGAGGGGGGTACGAGCTGAAACAATAACCAGTTCGACTTAGTGAAAACATGCTGCACTTTATGGCACTGTTTATAGGTAGATTCTGAATTAAAGTACAAACATGCGAATTACGAGCAGTAGGACATTTGGACCCTCAAGCCTGCTCCACCATTAAATACGATTATGGCTGATATAACTGTGGCCTCACCTCCACATTCTGCCTACCCCCAATTACCCTCCATGTCGAGAATGTATCTACCTCATGAATATTGCCCTGCCTCCACTCCCCTCTAGGGAAGAGTTCCAAAACTTCACGATCCTCAAAAGATTTCTTCTCATCTCCATCTTAAATGGGAGGCCCATTATTTTTAAGCTGTGTCCTCCAGTTCTAGTCTCTTCCACAAGGGAGGCATCCTTTCACCATCCACCCTGTCAAGTCCCCTCAGGACCTTCTATGTTTCAAGATCACCTCTCAATCTTCTAAACTCTAATGGATACAGGCCCAGCCCGTCCAACATTTCCTCATAAGATAATCCCCCCCATCCCATGGTATCAGTTGAGTGAACCTTCTCTGAATTGTTTCTAATGCATTTATATCCTTTCTTAAATAAGGAGACCAAAACTGTACACGGGACTCTAGATGTGGTCTCACTAATGCCCTGTACAACTGTAACAAAACATCCCTACTTTAGTATTCCATTCTCCTTGCAATAAACAACATTTGCCTTCCTAATCACTGTTGAGCTACATACTAACCTTTCCTGATTCATGTACACGGAGACTCAGACCCCTCTGTTATCTCAAGAGTTCTGTAATTTATATTTAAATAAATATATTTAAAAAAATATATACAAATATATATTTAAATAATATGTTGCTTTTTTAATCTGCCAAAGTGGACAAGCTCACATTTTGCCACCTTTTTATTCATTCATGGGTCGTGGGCGTCACTGGCTAGGCTAGCATTTATGCCCATCCCGAATAGCCCTCGAGAACTTGGTGAGCTGCTTTCTTGAATACATAGAGCTGCTAGGGAGGCAGCTCTAGGGTTTGACCCAGGGACAGGATGGTGAATGGCTTGGAGGGAATTTCCAGGTGGCGGTGTTCTCATGTATCTGCTGCTCTTTTCCTTGTAGATGGCAGTGGTCGTGGGTTTGGAAGGTGCTGTCGAAGGAACCTTGGTGAGTTCCTGCAGTGTATCTTGTAGATGGTACACACTGCTTCCACTGCTCATCAATGGTCGAGGGGGTGAATGGCTTTTGGACTGGGTGCCAATGAAGTGGGCTGCTTTATCCCAATATGCTCCATCTGCCAAACTTTTGCCCACTCACTTAACCGATGCCCTTTTGCTGACTTATGTTCGCTTCACAACTTACTTTCCGACTTACCTTTGTGTCGTCAGTAAATTTAGCAACCATACATGCAATCGTTGATATAAATTGTAAAGAGTTGTGGCCCCAGCACTGATCCCTGTGGCACTCTATTTGTCACAACTTGCCAACACAAAAAAGACCCATTTACCTGTACCCTTTGCTTCCTGTTAGCTAACCAATCTGAGGGGAGGCAGTGGCATAGTGGTGTTGTCATTGGACTGGTAATCCAGAGACCCAGGGTAATGCTTTGGCGACCTGGGTTCGAATCATGATGACGGCAAGTCTAACGATGACCATGAAACCATTGTTAATCATTGTAAAACCCATCTGATTTACTAATGCCCTTTAGGGAAGGAAACCTGCCATCCTCATCTGGTCTGGCCTGCATGTGACTCCAGGCCCACAACAATGTGGTTGACTCTTAAATGCCCTCCGAAAAAGGATAATTAGGAATGGGCAATAAATGCTGGCCTAGCCAGCGATGCCCACATCCCATGAACGAATTTTTAAAAAATCCATGCTAGTATGTTAACCCGCTATGAGCTCTTATTTTGCATAGCTACTTTTGATGTGGCACCTTGTCAAATGCCTTCTGCAAACCTTCATATCCATATTGCTGGTTACTTACTCAAAGAACTCCAATAAATTAGTCAAAGATTATTTCCCTTTCACAAAAACATGTTGACTCTGATTGATTGCATTGAGATATAAGTGTCCTGCTATAATCTCCTTAATAATAGATTTCAGCAATTTACCTATGAGAGATGTTAAGCTAACTGGCCTGTAGTTTCCTGCTTTGTCTCCTTCCTTTCTTGAATAGAGTCATATTCGATATTTTCTAATCTGATGGGGCCTTTCCAGAATCTAGGGAATTTAAGGCCAAAGCATCTACTATCGCAGCAGCCATTTCTTTTAAGACCCTAAGATGAATTCCATCAGGACATGGGGACTTGTCAGCTTTTAGTTCTCATAATGTTCTCAGTACCCTTTCCCTGGCAACTGTAATTGCTTTAAGTTCCTCCCTTCCTTTCACCTCCTGATTCACAATTATTTCTGGGACATTATTTGTGTCCTTTACAGTGAAGACAGACACAAACTGTCCGTTCAACTCATCCACCATTTCCTCATTTTCCATTATTAATTGCTCATTCTTACTCTAGAGGACCAACGCTCGCATTTAAATACCTGTAGAAACTCTTACTATCTGTTTTTATATTCCTAGCTAGCTTTCTCTCTAAAGTACCAGTGATTAAGGTGCATTTTGATTGCAAGGTTAGCCAGCTGTTAACTCTACCAGCTGGCAACTAACTTCATAGCCAAGCATTCAAAGAGTACTGGCACCTTTTCCATGTTCTGGATTAAAAGTGAAGTGCTAGTTAATGGAGAAACAATTTCAAAGTCTACAGTGCATTTTCAGTACACATTTGATAAACTGTGATTACTGATAAATCCTGGTCAAACAGGGCTGATGCCTGCAGTCCAGGTGTTCTTGTTTAGTTATAGGAAGATGGGAGTACTAGTGAACTAGTTAATGGAGTAAAAATGGACAATATTAAAGATTTCTAAACTAACTAGCTAAATAAAACAGAGGAACTTAAACATTCAAGTACTACTTTATAGTAATGTTCATGTGTTTCATGAATGGGGTTCACCATGCTAGAAGAAAACAAATTTTTAATGGGAAAACTGTACAAAATATTCGGCTCTTTATAATCTAGGGACAGATACTTTACAATAGGAAAGTTGTCTGTTGATAAATATTGACAATAAACATTAATGATGCTGCACCTGAATCAAGGACTCGTTATCATGGGTAACGTCCATAAACAAAGCATGAGCAATTTTGGGTACTAGAGGCTTTACAGATGGCTGTGCAAAAGATCCAACAGGTAGTCCTCCAAAACGGTAAACCAGTCTTCCTTCCTCATGGCTGTCAGCGGCACTCATTGCCTCTGTAGCACATAGAAAAAGTGAGAAAGTTATACAGTACATTTTCAAAACATGTTGCTAAAATGTTACTAAAAAATGAGCACAGCATTCTCTTTTCAAATAGTCATTTGGTTGCACAGAACTTGGTTGTTGCTGAAAAAAAGAGACGTGTCAAAGCTTTTCGTCTTGCACTCATCAGGACGACTCATTATTTATTCACTCCCATGAAACACGCCGATTCCGTGGTGGACGAGCTCTCATTCGCATGCCCGCCATGCCAGGCACATCTGCCAAACAGTTGACAGAGTCCATGGCCAGAAACTTACCCTTGTCGGTAGGGACGGATGGGAGCGGAGCCAATTGCCACCTGCGATCGGTTGCGCACCGCCATTTTACTTGGGCAGGTCAATGAAGGCACACCCAATGTGACGCACGGCCAGTAGCACTCAGCGCTACCTGTGCTTGAGGCGGTGGTGGTGGGGGGGGGTAGGAGGAGAGTCGGGGCTTGCGCTTTTTCACGCATGCGATTGCATGGATTAAGTTGGTAATGGAAATGAAAGGATCTGAAAAATCACTTAAACATGTCCCCTCATGTGACAGTGTCACATGAGCTGAGACATGTTTGCATAGTTAGCAAAGTTTATTCAATTATTTTATTAAGTCTTCAGGAAACCTCATCCCGCCCACGGATGAGGTTTCCTGAAAACCGGGAAAGCCGCTCGGGCTCTTCGCCTGCCCGACAACCTTAAGGTTGGACGGGCAGCGTTGGTAACAACTTTAAGTGTTTTTTTTTTTAAATGCCTCAATAGACCGTTGTCAGTTCGGCGGGTGCGCAGCCGCCTCAAGCATGCACCCGCCAAACAAAATATATAAATGACACACACCCGACGTCATCACGCGTCATTTTGCATTTCGACGTGTCGGGCCCACCCCCGCACGCCAATGGCAATATTCTGGCCCATGGCCCAGGGCCTCCAATCAAGCCCCAAAGAAACCTCTGAAGAGAAATCTGGAGGCACCCCACCATGAAGCCCCGTCACAGCACTCACCACACCCTCCACCAGTGCACCTCAGTAGGACCTAGCTTTAGAATAGCCTCAGGATTACAATCTGGTGAGCACATCGCACTTTCTGATCCACAGCAGGCAGAGGCAGGGACTTCCCAGGTCCTTGGCACTCGGAGGACTGCTGGAGGCCAGAATATTGCTGAGTCTGAGTCAGATGACAAGCCTCTGTGCTCAGTCATGTCACAGTTACTGGAGCTACAAAGGCAAGCTAGGGAACATCAGGAAGGGATGTCCGCTGCATTCCTCAGACTGCATGACACGATGGTGGAGTCCATCTGCCTTCAGGCTGAGGTGAAAGCGCCAGTATTTCAATGCACCAAGATCAACACTGGCTGGATGGCGCTGTCATGGAGACCTTGGTCTAGGACGTCACTCCTGCGCATGCCTAACTCCATCGCTGATGCCATAGCTGGCCTCCAACAGTGTACACGCGAGAGGGGTGCTGGGCAGCTCAATCTCACTCCAGCTACCCCTTCTCCTCAAGGAATCAGCCAGGGACTCTCAGGCACCCATAGGGTGGAGGATCAGCAGGTGCACACTCCAGGGCCATCCACCCAAGTGACTCTAGGGATGACCGGCCCATCCGAATCACCTCTTCCTGTGACCTCTGCAGATCCAGCTTCACAAGCCAAGGAAGGTGCCACTGTCACACATCAGGACCCCAAAACCAGGTCAGGCCCACCAAGTCTTGGTCCTCCAGAGGGCGCCCGCCAAAGTCATCACAGGCAGGGCGTCACAGTCAGCAGGCTGCCTCCACCTCTGCTGTGGATGTCCAAGGAACACCAAGACGTAGTAGCAGGGTTAGGAAAGTTCGGTAAAAGTAGTTGCACACTGGACATGGGAGTTGAACACTTGTACGTACTGTTCATTATTGTCAATAAACTCCTAAGAATGTCTCCCTGCCTGTGGCTCCTTGCTCTGATGAGCAGTGTTCTTGTCACTCAGGGATGTGAAACCTTTCTGCGCAAGATAGGGCCTCAGTCCATAGCCTCTTCCCTGTGCTTTGTGCAGCCTTCAGGCCACAGTGATGGTCCAGCCTCACACTCCCTGGAAACATTACTGATGTCTGCACCTCATTTGCTGCCAGAATGTTGTGGGCAGGCACCACAGAGTTCTCTCATACTCTGTGCTCTCAGCACCTTTTAAGGTGGGGCTGGCCCCCATCACACCAGCATCTGCGACCAATGATGCTGTGCACCAGCTCCTGAAGGGCTGAGGTGCTGAAGGCGGACACAGCATCAGGTGCCTCTAAACTTTCACTGCGTCTCTGAGATGGCCCTGATCATGGAGCGCAAGCGAGCTCGGCCAGACAGGAGTCAGACATTCTCAGAGGCTGTGTGAAGATCTATGGAGTGACCTCACTGCATGTTTTTTTGATTTTCGACCATGGAATGTAGGTGTCGCTGGCTAGGCCAGCATTTATTGCCCATCCCTAATTGCCCTGTTCAGAGGGCAGTTAAGAGTCAACCACATTGCTGTGGGTCTGGAGTCATGTAGGCCAGACCAGGTAAGGACGGCAGATTTCCTTCCCTAAAGGACATCAGTGAACCAGATGAGTTTTTACAACAATCGACAATGGTTTCATGGTCATCATCAGACTTTCAATTCCAGATTTTTATTGAATTCAAATTTCACCATCTGCCATGGTGCAATTCGAATCCAGGTCCCCAGACGTTACCCTGGGTTTCTAAAATACCAGTCCAATGACAATACCACTATGCCACCACGTCCCCATGTTGTCATCATCCTCCTGCAGTCGAGCGACTATTAGGTCCTCCACTGCACCTCCATGACAGGAGCAGAGTGTTGGCGCTGCCATAAGCCAGATTGGAGTCAAACGTTCACAAATGCGATGTGAGGATCGAAGGGGACACCTTACTGCATGGTCATCACCCTCCACAAATCCGGCAGCTACGAGGGCCTCCTGAGTGCGCCTGCCTCATCTAGCCAGTGCAAGAGCCTCATCTGTCATCGTCACCGAGGACCCCCTCACCCTCATCCCCGTTGGCATCCTCCTCATCTGAGGAGACCTGCAGCTCTTCTACCTCTTCCTCAGCCAGCTCATCTTCCCGTTGGATTGCCAGACTGTAAAGGGCGCAGCAGATGATGACGATGCGTGACACCCTCTGTGGACTGTATTGCTGGGCTCCACCAGACCTGCCCAGGCACCACATCTTCAGCATCCCGATGGTCTGCTCCACCAAGTTGCGAGCTGCTGCATGAGCCTCATTATAGCGTCGCTCTGCTGCAGTCTGAGGCCGCCACACGGGTGTCATCAGCCACAGCCTCTGCAGGTAGCCCTTGTCCCCAAAGAGCCAACCCTGCACCCTCTGTGGACCCTGGAAGACTGCAGGGATCTGCAAGCGGCTTAGAATGTAGGCATCATGCACACTCCCTGGAAACCGTGCGCACACCTGCAGGATGCGTTTCTGGTGGTTGCACACCAGCTACACGTTCAGTGATTGGAAGTCCACCGAGTGTAGCGATAGAGACCTGAGCGTCACATGAGTGCAGTCAATCGCACCCTGCACCTGTGGGAATCCAGAGATCAGGGTGAATCCAATGGGCCTTGCATCCTGGCTGTCCCGGTCCCAGTCGAAATGCACAAAGTTGCGTGCCATGGAGAAGATGGCATCCGTGACCTCATAGATGCATTTGTGGGTGGCGGATTGTGAAATCCCATAGAGGTCACCTGCGGAGATCTGAAAGGAGCCACTGGCATAGAAATTGAGCACCACGGTCACTTTCACAGCCACTGGCAGTGGATGCTCTCCATGTCCCCTTGGCGCCAAGTACTGCAGTAAGTGGCAGATGTGCACTACCAGCTCCCTAGGCATGGAGTCATCAGCAACACTGGCTCTCAGTCATCTGCAGGAATGGCAGGCGGCGTCTATAGACCCTGGGTGAAGCTAGGTGAACAGCCACGGCTCACTGTTGCTCCTGGGCAGTGTGTGCGGGAGCCCCTGCTGCCCCTTCTTCGTGAGGTTGCTGCACCTGCCTTTGCACAGCCAGGTGCCTCAGCCACTCTCTCCTCCATCTTCTACGGTCTCTGTAGGCCATCAGGCATACAGCTAGGTCACCAGGATCCAGGATCCTGACGTGGTCCTCCTGCAGCATGAAAGAGAGAGAGGCATGGTTATCATGGCTGTATTTAGCACCTTTCCTGGCCTGGTGTGACCGCCCTTTAACGCTTCCCGGAAAGCGCTGGTCACCCCTCGGATAGCCAGAGATGAGTGCGCTGCATGACTGCCCTGTCAGCCTGTGACGTGGGGGACACTGATTCAAACCGCAATGCTGAGATTGCAAGGCGCTGTGCGTGCCTCCAGCAGTGACTGCTACATGGCTAGCATTGGCAGGGAGATTGTACAACATGTGCAGTCCAACTGCTCCATGGTCCAATAAAGTGGTGGCGGACTCGAAGTCTGTGCAGGGTGGGGGGGGGGGTGGAGATGAGGTCTGGAGCACTAGGTGGCCCTTTGGTGCCTGTGTTGCTTGCATGGGCGGGCAGATAGGAGACCAACCCCAATCAGATCAGACGCAGCCACAGTGATATATCTCAGTTGCAGCAGCATGGTCAGTTTCATAAGGTGTCCCTAATATGTGGCCACTTCCCTCACTTACCCTGACCCCCACCTCGATCCTGTGTGCGGGTTGCAGTGCCAGGGTAGCATTTGACCCCACCTCACCAACCGACAATGGTCGTCTCTTAAGCTCGCCAGCACTTGCCCCCCCTCAGTAGTCACCTCTGAGGCTGGCCAGCTCTTGCCTCTGGATACCCCACCACCTCAGCAGTCGCCTCCGGGGCCAGGCATCAGTTGCCCCCATCCGCCGAAGCCGTAAACAACGGGCGAGCTGAGGAGAATGCTACTGCTCACTCACCTCGGTTCCCCCAAAGCGAAGGCCGCCAAGTGCATGTCACCTGTGTGCTGTTGTGAGACACGTCGGCGTGCTTTCCCGCCGACGTGGACGGACAATCTGCCGGGGTTCCCAGAGCCTGGCAAGATGGCCTTTTAATTATATGCTGATGTATTACAATTAGCTCCCCGCCGACCGATGGCAGGAAACGCGGCCCGCTGTCAGCAGGCTGAGTGGTCAATCGCGATCTGCCTTCACGCCGTCAAGCAGGTCACGCCACATTCTCCGCACACGCCACCTATCACGCCTGCCGCCAGTGGGCTCAGAAACTTCCGCCCATACACAAATTTCCTGCAATTGCAAAAATAAACAAAGGTCCCCCCTCAAAATATTTAATGTGATTTAGTAAATTTGAGTGGGCCGGGTTAGAGGGAAGAGGGGTGGAAAACTAATACAACAGGACAAAGCAACTTACTGTTTAAATTGTGCCCTCAGCACTGAAAGCAATGATCTATAGCTCTCTCCTAATGGCAAGGGCACCAAAATGGAGAAAACCAAGTGCATTGTGCATGGAATTCAATATGTTTTAAACATTGAATTAGCTGAGGTTTGATAATGCAACTTAAAATCACCCATACAGCTAACATAATATGCAAACCCAGGGCATCTCATTATCAAATACAAGGCAATTTGTTAAGGAATCTCAAAACTACATACTAAGCCAACTTGTCAGAAATATTAGAAGCTCTCCGCATGCTATACAATCACCTCGGACAAATTTTTCAAAGGCTTC
The DNA here is from genome assembly GCF_964194155.1 of Cetorhinus maximus. Taxonomy (NCBI): domain Eukaryota; kingdom Metazoa; phylum Chordata; class Chondrichthyes; order Lamniformes; family Cetorhinidae; genus Cetorhinus; species Cetorhinus maximus. Next base: position 24,602,144 of record NC_135895.1, on the reverse strand, counting down.
ACACTCATCAGCAATTTCATTTTGACTAGGAATGTGTGCAACGTGCTGGTGCCCTGTCCTTCTACCCGCTTGGCTCTGGAGGGAGGTAGTAGGTGAAACAACAACCACTTCATCTTAGTGAAAACATGCTGTATTTTATGGCATTGTTTAATGTTAGATTCTGAATTGTCAGTGATTAAAGCGCATTCTGATTGCAAGATCAGCCAGCTGTTTACTCTGTCAACTGGGAACTTCCTCCATGGCCAAACATTCAAAGAGCACTGGCACCTTTTCCATGATCTGGATTAAAAGTGGAGTGCTAATTAGTAGACAAACAGATGAGAAAGTGCACTGGGACTCAGGAAGTTGGGCAGTCTTTGCATATATTTACTACAAAAGAGTTTTTATTCTATCAGACTGGCACCAATCCCTATGTGCATTTCTGTAAAGCTGGGATATCATAATATAAAAGAAAACTAGCACCTGCATCCAACACTTGCTAACTTGGGATCCAAAAACCAGTCAGCCTGCCTCATTTTATAAATGCCTTCCTTGAGTAACATCTGTTTTCTTTCTTTTCCATTTCCAAGATATCTTGCCTTTTCACTTGCATTTATATGTTTGCAACATTAAATGTAAACCAATTTTGTAAAATTTGGTCCCTGCACAAGTCTCTTTAAGCCTCCTGTTTGGCTAGTTTCCTTTCATGCTCACAATAGCATTTCAGGATTCATCTCCTTCATGAGATTTGTGGTCCCACCGACGCTCTGTTCTACATCATTGGCTTACCAACCTCCTGGGCTGTTCATTCCTTGGTAACCCCACAAGTTACACTTTTTTTCCCAGCATTGAAGAAATCCAGCTCCCGCCTGGCACCCCCAGCCCCTCCACGCCTGACCACCAACTGAAATTCTTGTAAAACTTTACAAAGAAGTACTTTGTTTTACTCCCCATAACAATCCTCCGTCAGCCTCACCCCCAGACATCATTTTTTTGGGACCTTGAGCCCAATGCCCAGCATCCCTCCACCCAGCTGACCTTTCACAGCTGCAAACCTAACTTTGTGTTCTCTCTTTGCTTTGGTCCTGATCCTTGACTGTCACTCACCACATCCCTCTTTCTACTTTTTCCACCCACTCACCCCTCCCTTCTAGTGACTTTCCTATTCTCTCCTCTTACTCCTCCTCCTCTCTTTCACCTTGTTTCACACATCTTCCTACTGCCCTACATACTCCTGTTCTCTAGCTCTGCTTGGCCCAACTGACCCCTTGAATCACTGTGAAACACCTTAGAAAATAACCTAGTAAACAGTAAATCGATATGCATATATAAATGCAGAAATCTCTTCTTAGGAAACATAATTACACAACTAATGCTTATAAAGATAATAATCCATCGCCATATTAGTACACTGTATTCAGAAAACTATCATGCTTACCTCGTATTAAGGAACTTATGCCAAGTTTAGTCACAAAGACATTATCCGTCTCTTCACTTCCAGTGAATAGTTCTGCTACTACGTACAAGTTAGGTCGTATTTTTCTGGCAGTGTCCAGCATATACTGCAGGTGAGAAAGCAGAGACCAAGGAATGGAGATAAAAAAATAGGAAGCAAGGCAAAACAAAACCAAAAACCCAGATTGGGCATAAAGGTAAGATCAAGATGGAAGAAAAATTGTGCAGAAGAATTAATTTAGCAAAATGGGAGGTTGGTGAGATGTTGGGGAAATTGACATTTGTTCCCTTCTAACACTTTCAATGTTAAATATATCTCACGTGTAAAAGAGAAAGTAAAATAAATTTTAAGTCAGAAATAGAATGATGGGATGAAAAAGAGAAAGAACAGTTTCAGTAACATGCTCTTTAAGGTTATTTTACATTTTCTGAAGTCAGGTCTCTTCAAGTACCTTGAATGAGCCTGCTAATTCCCAGACAGTTGACAAATGAATGTTGGAACTGAACCTCACTAAACCTCAACTTGCGAGGTAAAAGCAAAATACTGTGGATGCTGGAAATCTGAAATAAAAACAGAAAATGCTGGAGAAGCTCAGCAGCGTCTGTGGAGAGAGAAACTGAGTTAACGTTTAGAGTCTGTATGACTCTTTTTCATACGGATTCGAAACGTTAACTCTGTTTCTCTCTCCACAGATCTGGCTGAGTTTTTCTAGCATTTTCTGTTTTTATTTCAGAAACTTTTCTAATTTTGACTTCCTTTCATCATCAAACTTGATAATGCCAGTTTCATTTGTGAGACCACTGTTATAAATCATAGAATCATGCAGTACAGAATGCAGCCATTTGGTCCAACATTTCTTCAAAGGAGCTACCCAATTTGTCAGAATATTCCTGTTCTTTCACATAGCCCTGAAAATTTCTCCAAACATTTACCTTTTGAATAAAGAATGATACAAATCACAGCACACTCTCTTGCCTGAGTAAGGTTATACTTCAGCATAGAAATTGAACCAGAATACTTATGTCAAGAGTGAGCACGTATAGTCATCCAAAATGTGTTCATATTTTCATCAAGGTGGAAACTAATAATTCCCATTTGCAGTACGAATGAGAATACTTGCCTATTGCTTAATTTGCTATAATTTGAGATGATCACTTAACTTCTCATCAACATTCACAGCAGATGGCTTTCATAACTCTAAATTAAAATTTTGCCAAATAACAGTAAATTTCTAATCTAAAGTATGGCTGTCACCATTATTGTACCTGCTGTTTGACAACTTTAAAGAAAAGGCAGGTTAATTGTTTCCCACACCATTAATCAATGAAGATGATATTAACACAATGACTGGCTCTAACTGAGCAATGAGTAAGTCAGGCAACCCAGGGCATCCCGAATTGTGTGTCATGGCCCCCAGAGGTGTCGTGAGATGAAATTTTGGGGTCACAAGCTAAGGCAGCAATGGCTACCATGGAGCACCAACCTAGTCTTAACAGTTGCGAGATCGCTTCAAATCCTCACTTTTTTTTAAAAAAATGGACGTGGCCTGACTGACCTTTGAGGCCTGAGACCTGCTCCAAAAAAGCCAGTGAAATAGTAGGTGCTTTTTATTTAAAAACCCTGCAGATTAAACAGCACTTCCCCCTCAAAGTGCCCCCACAGCTCTCCACTCCCCACAAGCACCCCCCCCACCCAACCTGTTCTCACAGCTCTACCCCTGCTCTCACAGCTCTACCTCCCTGCCTGGCTCTTACTCTGGGACCACGGCACGGTGGTCAGCCTCAAAATACGGTCACAGTGGGGAAAAGTTTGGGAAGCACTGCTATAGTCCCAGTTGTAAAATAGAAACCACTGAAGTACTGCATAATCTAGTCAGGACACTGCAGTTACTTATTGAAAAAAAAACACACCTTTAAGACAGGGGTATCCAACCTGTGGCTGTAAGGTCACCCTAGCCTTGGGAATCCAACCCTTGACCGAGAGAGATTCTGTCCTTTGTGCACTTATATGCCTTACTTTGTAGGCTTGGAGGCTTAGGCGGAGTTGTTTTTAAGCACTGTTGTCTCACTGTTGGCAACACCAGGGCCTCTTAGTTTCAGGAACTTCAGATGTATACAAATTAATCGAAACAGATTTAAACTTCACATGAGGTTCCTAAGGGCCCATGTTAAGCACCTATCGTACCCTCTATCCTAGGTGCTCCACTCAGCTGAAAATGACAAAAGCTTGGATATCCTTACTTCAAAGAAACATTAGAAACCAAACGAATTGGGCGATATAGCACAATTTAAGTGAAATTGTTTGGACCTTGTACAATGGGCCAGTTTTGTAGCTGGAAAGCCACCTTGTGGAAGCCCTGACTCAGAGTACGGAGCCAGTATGTGCATAATAGCAATTGAAAATACATTCTACCCTAAATTAAAGCCTGAAACATCTTTAAATAAGATCTATTGTTAGTAACATGCATGTTCAAACAGTTACTTAAAAAATTTATTAGAAAGGAGAAAACTTAATCTGTACCTCAGCAACACGAATAGGTGTTGAATGGCAATTGTCTAACCGTACCCCATGGAAGATTTTGGCTGTTATTTCTGTATACTTCTGCATGTGAGCCCAAAGGTAAGGGCAGTCTTCAGGCTTTTTTCCATATCGCAGTTTAACACTATCACCCCAGCAAATCAATTCTCTTCTTAGGTAAACATTAGATCCTATGATAATAAAACCCAATTTGTTAAAATATATAGGAATTGAAAGCACTTCAAAAAAGAACTACAGAATTTGTGATAATGGCATAAGAAATATTGCAGTGGCAAAGACTGGAAAATAGAATACAAGCATTTTTAGGATTGAGAAACAAGAAAAGATCATTTGGCTAAATACGCTCACCCCTTCATAAAATAGCTATTGCACTGAAAGAGGCCATTTAGCCTGCCGAACCTGTGCCAACTCTCTGCATGAGGTATTTAACCAGTCCCATTCCCCTGCTCTTTTCCCATAGGCTTGTAAATTTTCCCTCTTCAGATAATTATCCAATTCTCTTCTTCGGTAACCATTACAAACTATGATAATAAAACCCCAAATTATTGAAATGTATAGTAATTAGACCAATGTGTATAGTAATTAGATCACCCCCTCAGGCAGTATATTCCAGATTCTTACCACTTGCTTCTCAAAAACTGTTTTCCCTCAAGTTCTCTTTGATTCTTTGCTAATAACTTTGCAACTGTGTCTTCTGGTTCTTGGCCTTCTGACAGTTTCTCTATCTATTGTTTAAACCACTCACTATTCTGCATACCTCTACCAAATCTTCTCATTTTTTTCTTCTACAAGGAGAATAATCCCAACTTCTCCAATCTATCCTTATAACTCAAATCCTTCACACCTGGGGCCATTACTGGAATCTTTTCTGCACCCTCTCTAAAGCCTTCACAATCCTCAAATGCGGTGCCCAGAACTAGACAACATTCCAGTTGAGGTCAAAGCAGCCCTTTATAAAGGTTCATCATAATTTCTTTGCTTTTGTGCTCTATGGGCAGAATTTTGCTCTTGGCAGGCAGTTGGGAAGTCGACTGCCACTCATGATCGGGACCGAACCACGATTTCACGCTGGCAGGCCATTTTGGCCTGCCTAGCATGAAACACAAGTGGCAGCGCTGAGCGCTGCCTGTGGGGGGAGGGGGGGATGCAAAAAGAGGAGGATGAGCAGACCGAGTGTCAACTTCGCGCATGTGCACGAGTGAGCGCTTCATAGATCTCCCTGGGGCACATAACTGCCTCAGGGAAATGAAGTGCTGTTTAAAAAAAGAGAAAATCAAGAAACTAAAAGTGTAATGAAACATGTCCCCTCATGTGACTCTTGTCACGTGAGCAGGGACATGTTATTAAATCAATTTAAAAACTTTTATTTTATCTTTATTTGCTTTTGGAAACCTCATCCTGCTTGGGCTTTTCGCCTGCCCGCCAACCGTTAGGCAGCAAAAGAGTTAATGATTACTTAATGGCTTTAACAGGCCTTTTAATTGTCAGCGGGTGCGCTGCCGGCTCCGGCGCATGCCCACTGACCGAACTATCGTGGGACTGCGCGTTGACATCAGCACACTCGGCCGACGTCCACATGCATCATTTCACGTTCGAGCGGGTCAGGTGCATGCCAGCCTGCCGAGCGAAAATTTCTGCCCTATGCCTCCATAAAGTCCAGGATCCAATAGGCCTTTTAAGCGTCTTCTCAACCTGCCCAACTACCTTCAATGATCTGTGCACATATACCTCGAAGTCTCTGTTCCTCCATCTCCTTTAGAATTGAATCCCTTAGTTTATATTTCCTTTCCTTGTTCTTCCCATCAAATGTAAAATTTTTCTGCATTCACTTTCAACTGCTTGTGGGATAAATCCATCATCCTATCTCATTATAAGCTTCAGTTAACAAATCTGCTGGGTTTAATGAGGTTGCTTATGCGATAAAGTGACAAATTTTAAGGAAAGAAATTTTCAAGAGAACTTTTCTAAAGCAACCATTTAGCTGACTCTTATTTACGTGCAACATTTCTTAATGAAATTGAATAACAATCTAACTTGAATGTCTAGGTTTTACATCACATTCTACCTAAGCAATCACCTTTCTTCAAGGGACAGCAGGTCATAAGATAGGCCTTTTAATTTAGACCACCTATCTTCAATTAAACTATTGCATGAATTCAAATTAAATATGAAGTAATTTATTAAAACAAAGTTTAAAGATATGAAAAACTTTTGATTATACAGGAATAATCCACAAAGACAGAAATGCCATTTACTTAAACAGTTCTATCAAGCTAAGGCAAGTTTCTTCAGCAACTCGTGGGGTTTCAATGTTTTAGGACTTTGGCAATTGAAGGCAATGAAAACACTATGGAGTTTCAAATTAATGTGGAAAGCATTATGACAGCAAAGAGAATCTTAGAATGGTTACAGCACAGAGGGAGGCCATTCAGCCTCTCGTGTCCATGCAGGCTCACTGCACGAGCTACTCCCATGCCGTTTTCCCAAAGGCCACAAATTTTCTCTCTTCAGGCGTTTATCCAACGTCCTTTTGAAAGCCACAATTGAATCGGCCTCCAACATGCTCTCAGACAGTGCATTCCAGAGCCTGACAACTCGCTGTGCAAAAAAAATTCTTCCTCATGGCGTCTGGCTCTTTAGCCAATCACTTACAAATCGGTGCCCTCTGGCTCTTGACTCTTCTACCACTGTTTCATTTACCTTTCGTAACTAACACACAACTTTGACAGGAAATTTTAAATGATCCTTACATGATAAAAGTGTAGTCGGGGACAACAATTTGACCTTGAAATAGTAGGATAAAGGAACATAAGTTTAAACTGGTAAAAGTCCAAATTTAAGACCCATGTTCAAAAGTCCTCCTTCATACTTTGTCAAGAATGTTCTTCAGTGCACAGAGTGATCAATACAGTGGAGTCCTGAAGGTTAAAACCTTGGAACTATTTAAATAAAATTAGATGGCTTTGTGGGGGCGCTTATTGAGTGCATAACCTAAAACAGGCCAAATGACATTCCTTATGCATTTTTTGTTTCAGTTCTATTAAAATATAATCCATGAAAGTACAAATAATTCACCTGGCTCAGCAAAATTTTTTAGAGGGTCATCACCCATCACCCAGCCATTATGGGCCATAAAATACACTGCTTTCTCTGGTTGATACATCATTGGCTCCTCCTGCTCCAAAGGCATCACTTCAAAATCGTATGTGAAGTATCTGCATGCAAAGCATATAATTTTTAAAAAGACGTGGAGTTCGTGCATGCTCAGAGTGCACTTGGCTGCATTGGCAAGACACACTAATTTTGAAGAGTAAATAGGTCCCACTGAAGTCATACAATTAGACTGAGTATCCTGAGCCTGTAGGGTTTAATACACTGTATCTCTAATATTTAATGCCAACTTCTTTACAAGATGAAAATTCACTAACTTTTCTGTTACTGAAGCAAGCAAAACATGCAATGTGCTCATCCGACAACTAGCCAAAATAGGAGTACATTTTTCTTACTATATCCCTGCAGTAGTTGCATTTACTGAAATTAGGGACAGTTCTCTGCAGACCTCCCTTTTGGGAATGGAGCAGAAACTGTCTAAATGTATTTTGTGTAGAATCTTTGTAGATTTCAATCCTGTTAATCCCAGCTTCCAGAATTAAAAGTCCAATGATCAACCCATTATGCCAGGTCCCTTTGAGGAAAGCATTCAGGCAGCTCGCTAACAGGTAAGTAGAGTGCCAGCACTAGTGATCTTTCAAGCTGATCTAACACTTAGACCTAGTAATGAACCAGTGACAGAAGCTTTCCAATAGGATAAAATTGTCTCACTCTTTTTCAAGGTAAAACAGGATGAACCTGGTCTGAAAACACTCAAATGTCATGGGTAAAACCAGGGCACTTTGCAGTGCAACAACGACCCTAGTCTACTCTGCTGGAGAATATGGTCTGCCTCATGGTCCTGCAGCCACCACTCCAAGATTGTGGATGTTCAGCTAAAAAAAGTTGCCAAGTAGAAGCTGTCAATGACACAAGTCCACATAAACTGAGTGGCTCTTGGTGCTGTCTCACATTGCAGCATCTGATATTCACCTGACATCATCCTGCTCCACGATTTGGTACAAGTCGCGACAAACATTGACCTTCCCATTCACAAAGACGCAAAATACCCAGCAAGAAAGCACTTAAAATTGTGCCAGCTATTCTGGGAAACAACAGCTAATATTCATGCAGCTGATATCAAACCACTATCCAGGTGGAGAGAATTGTGGGATGCATGTAGCAGAAAGAACTAATACCTCATCACTGACCCAGCAGCAGAGGTCCCTCACTTCAACCTCCCGAAAGACAGTGAGTGTCACTCAATCAAATCCATGCAGGGCATGGACAATGCAATTATATGCTTCATAAACGGTGATGAGGGCATCACAAAGTGCAATTGTGGGCAGAGTCCCAGGACATGGAACACATCACCTTGCCATTATGATCTGTTTTGGAAGGTACCTTATTTCTCCACTCAGCTTCTCAGGAGGCCATCAAAAGATCAAACTAGTCATCCCATAGAAAGCATTACCATCATACAAAAGTAGCAGTATTCGACAAAGAATTTTACATACTAAATGAGCTTGAGTGTGGTGGTTTTTAGTGACTTTAACACTGTACCTGGTCACTAGAGGATGCTTTTCTGTTATCGGTCCAAGTTTGGGGCCATCGCCTGCCAGGCGCTCATAACTTACAGTCCCCAACGTGCAGTTCACAGCCTGAAGGTACATAACTGTATTAAATTGCTTGATGACAACAAAAATAGACATCAGCTGATTAAAGTTCACTTAGGGGATGCAGGACAGGAGCAAAAATTAAGTAAAACTTGCCTGCTCCTGATGCCAATGCATTTCCTGATAGCGTTCCATATTTAATTCTTCCAATTTTTTACTGACCCAGTTGCAGCATTCTTCTATTTCATCTGGCCTTTTACTTTAAAAAGAATTTTTAAGAGAAAATATGAACAGTTTCCAGCATAAGCCTCATGTTTAGTGAGCAGGGAGCTTGCATTTCCATAGCATCTTTCATGGCCTTGGGCAAACAGCAGTGAGACAATGACTAGATGATCTGCTTTTAGTGACGTTGGTTGATGGATAAATATTGGCCAAGATCACAAAGGAACTCTTTTGCTCTTTCAAGTACAGATCAGTACCCTTTATCCGAATCCTTTGGAGCCGACTGCATTTTGGATTTCAGATACCACATATAAACTTACATTACATCAGCCTAAGTCTAGGTTAGTCTAAATTAAATAAAAATGGCTAGAAAAGTGAGATGTATCATTGAACAATAAATACAGAGTGCCTGTAATAAGTTTATTTTTGACATGTTCACCACAAAAATCGCAAGACAAACAGCTCGACTTTTCATGTTAAAGGTCGATGAGATTCAAAAAAAGTGTTTTTTTTTTAAAAGACATTTTCGGGTTTAAGGACAGAGGATGCTGTAGGATCTTTCAAGTTCACCGGAGAGGGCAGATGGATCCACTTGAGTCCCAGCGCCTTTCCATCCTTTAGCTTAACAACTTCTCCTAAACATTTCAACTCCTCTTAAACATTCCATTTACTTATTATTTAACATATCTCATCTCAGGCAAGTTTCATTTTTCTTTCTTTTAGAGCCATCACAAAACTATTAACGCATTATAGAAGGGCTACTTCAGGAAAGTTCTCCATTACACAGAGACATTAAAAAAAAAGGTGATGATAAGCTGCAGCACCCCCTAAGACTATGTGGAACAGATTATTCATTTGATTATGTTTAACATTAAGCATTCAATTGCAGTAATTACAAAATCATGTTATTAAAGAAGCAGATCTCCACTCTAACTGAAATTTATAACTTTCTTGTTCAGTTAGCCTGTTAGCTGTTGTCCAGCTTTTTGGAATTCATGAGGAGCAAGAGGATAACTAAGGTAAGAGTACAGGCTGAAAGGTAACTTATGTGGGGGATGCGGGCAAGATTCTTGATGAATGTTTTGCATCTGTTTTCACAAAACAGGCAACGAGAGTTATTGTAGTTAAGGAGAAAGGTTGTGAAATATTGGATGAACAACCAGAGAAGAAGTATTAAGTATCTTTGAAAGCAAGTAAAAGTGTCAGGCCAGATGAAATGTATCCCAGGCTGCTAAGGGAAACAAAGAAGGAAATTGAGCAGTCTTTGACCATCATTTTCCAATCCTCTCTAGCAGTAGGCATGGTGTTGGAGGACTGCTAACATTGTACTGTTGTTTAAAAAGGGAGAAAGGGATAGTCTGAGTAATTACAAGCCTGTCAGCTTAACCTCAGCTGAAACAAATTATTGAAAGAAATTCTGAGATGCAGCATGGAGGTGTCAGCTGTGGCTCAGTTCATAGCACCCTCGCCTTTGAATCAGAGGGTTGTGGGTTCATGTCCCACTCCCGGAAACCAAGAACTGTGATTGTACTCGAAAGAGTTGCAATCTGTGACTGTTGATAACTCAAAAGAGTTTCCTACATGTTATGATGGAAAAAAAAAAATAAAATAAATTGCAATTTAGAAAAGTAGAGATTTATTAAGGAACGATCATGTCTGATTAACTTGATTGAATTCTTGGAAGAGATAACAAGAATGGTCGATGAGGGTAGCATCTAAATCTAGTCTAAATCAATTTCAGGAAAGCTTTTAAAAAGGTTCCACATGGCAGACTGATCAGGCAAGTAAGAGCCAATGGGATCCAAGGATATGCAGTTGAAGTGCTGTAACTTACAGGGCTGTGGAACAAGAGCTGATAAGTGGGATTAGGCTGGACAACTTTTTTTCAACTGGCATAGACACAATGGGCCAAATAGCCTCCTCCTATGCCATAAATTTTCCATTTTTCTATGATGTCATCAAGCAGGCTAAGCAGCCTGAACATTGAAGAACTATCACAAACAAGAAACCAGGAAATAACAAGAAAGTCGTATCATTCACAATTGTGTAAAATTCAATTTGAGACATATACGAGATTAAGTTAAAGTATCAAACAAACTGAAAAAAACAATTAATTTAAAAATCTATGAAATTTTTATAAAGGAGAAATTTGACATTTGAAATTAGTTTTTGAAGGTTAGGGGGATAATTTAGCAGTAATTATCATTTTCTATACAGTTAAAACGAGTTTCTTATTCAAAAAGACAAGGGCTTTAAGGTTTTAGAGTTGCCAATAATTTAAAAGTTGAAGCTCACGTTAAATCTACAATGTCTAATCAATTTCCACCTGCAAGAACTTCAACACTACATCCTGCAGAGGAGTGGGGAATCACTACCATTGACTTCTAGATTTCTGCATTTAATTGCACATCTATGGAGCCAGAAGTTGTGGTCAGTTTCAGAGTAACAATGGCAAACGTTGACAGTTTCACCATTATTGCAACTGCAAAACCTGCGCTTGTGTTGTGGGAGTTTACAATGATTATATAAAATCAAAAAATTTATTCAACTTACTTAAACTCACTGTGAATGAGTGTACATTATATATATTCAGTTTAATTTATATGTACCAAAATTTATTTGCATAAATGCTAGTTATACAGAGACTCAAAGGCTTGGCTTAAAGAAGCGTTAAAACAAAAATATTTTAAATATTCACATACATGAAATTTTATATTTCTACATGCATATGCTGAATGGAATACATATTTTAATAGGATTGTGTGTAAATTTTGGAAACTGGCAATTTCACTTTCACTAGGTCAAAAGATAAGACGACAAACATATCTGACTGACAACACAAACACACGGATCAGAGAATTTTCAAATTCTTGGCAGGAATGGAGTGACTGGCACCCCATTTGAAAAAATAAACTCTACAATCTATGCTTAATTTGAAGTTACTGACTTGAGTTGCCTGCTAACTATCTTTTCTCAGAACAGACAACCTTCTGTGTAAATTTAAATTGCATAATTAAAACTACTAGATAATTTAAAGCATTTTAAACAAAAAAGGACTCTCAACAGGAGTAGACTTGTAATCTACTTCCTCCAATGGCATTACTTCAGCATATTTTGCATAACTTACCCACGAGGCACAAACATTTTCAGTAATAAGCTCATATTAACAGCACAGCCATTTCTCTTAAATTCAGGATCCTGGATAATCTTAAGAGGCTGTTTGGTGTCACACTTTTTCTTCTCACCTTAAAAACAGAACAAAATTGTTACAATTGTTAGCTTTAGAAACATTAAGATTTAAAAGTCTATAAATTTTCCTATGTGCATGTATTCTTGGTATCTCATCCAATCAGCTCTCAAAGCAAATAATGTATAATACATAATAATCTTCATTGTGTACCATGTTGGAGTGCATCTCGAAAGTCATCAAGGATTTTGTTAACATTCACTTGATAGAATTCCCATAACCGCAGTTTAGGGTAGATTTCGTCCCACATGATTCTGCGGAGAGACTGTCAAAAGAATAAAACATAGTTACATCCTGTCAGATATTTACACAGAATTACATTGAATGGTATGCTTCTGTGCTGAACATTCAGTCCATCAGGTCCTTGCTGCCATTGATGCACTGCATGAACCTCCTACCACTTCTCTTCATTTAACCCGATCAGCATATGCTTCTGTTCCTTCCTTGCCCATGTACTTATCTAGCTTCCACTTAAATGTATCCATGCCATTTGTCACAAATTCTCCTTGAGGTAGAGTTCCACATTCATACCATACTCTGGATAAGGAAGCTTCTCCCGAATTCGTTATTGGATCTGTAAGTGACTCATATTTATGGCCCCTAATTTTTTTCCCCACAAGTGCATTTATATTCCAAGTATACAAATATAAATATTACTAATTACAAAGAGAACACCCCAAAATTCAATCCTAACCTGTGTTGATCTCAACCATGACATGCTAAAACAGGCTTTGGTCTTCTGGATAAGGGATCAAAAAAAAAAGCAACTGGGGTTCCATCCCCATAAATTGCTATGCCATCCATCATACTAGAAGTGCATGGGAGATCCACGTTAGTGACATGGTTCTATTCCAAAATTCTCTTTGTTTAATAGCTTCCCCGCACTTACTGTTGCAGTTCACACATAACAGCAGCCACTTGGCTGAGATACTAGCCTGAGTGTCAAAATATTTGGAAGAGCAAGAGAAAATTCTGAAGGAAAAGATAAATTTATTTATTATTTAATTGGCTTCAGGTGTTTTCTTTTAAAGCACTTTATGAGGGAAGGATGTGAAGGAGCAAAGGAAAGGCACAGAGAAAGAACATTGTCTTGTACTTACATCGAGGTGGCTTCCACTTTCAATAAGAGCAGGCAGTCCCCTATCCTGATACTTCCCTTCAGCCACATCACAAGTTAAATGCCACAAGGCTTGGTCTAGAAGCCAGGCAGGTTTCAAATGAGGGGAATTTAAAATGTTGTAGGAACATTCTGGGTGCTTCTTCAGCCAGCCACTGTTGGCAGCTAGTGAGCAAAGGGGAAGAAAAAAGTAAAAATAAATGTTGAGCATTCCTTATGTAAAAAAAAAATAGATCGAGGTCAAAAGGTGTACTTCAACTAAATTTTCATAATGCACTTTTTTCTAACTCTGCTAGGCATTAGTCCATGACAAGATATTCTAAAGTTTTGTAAAATTAAACTAGATATCATCAACTACAAATAGAAAATGAATTCAACCATAACCCATATTTGAGATATTTCAACCCATTTTATAATTATTTCTTGAAATATTGAGCCCAGCAAGTGTACTTTCTTCCCTATCAAACTGATTTACATTGTGAAAAGAATGTCCTGTTGCCTCAAATGGCAAATTTAGGATGATCTGTTTTGTTCTACAGAACCTTCATGCAATTGTTTTATTTTAGAAAAAATGCTTGTTATCTAATTAATTCTCTGGTTAGCTAAGGTACACATTGGCACATCAGATGACAAAGCAATTCCTATCTTTGAAAAAATTACACTAACTTGCAATTATAAAGCACAGCAAAATGTGCCAATGCCCTTCATAGCAGCGTTATCAAATGTAATCTGACACCAAGTTATAGCAGGAGATATTAAGACTGGTGACAAGGCAGGTTTTAAGGACCATCAAATTGATGGAGAGGTAGAAAGGTGGAGGCGTTTATGGAGGGAATTCCAGAACTTACGGTTAGGCTGCTGAAAGAACAGTCTCCAAAGAACAAGCAATAAAAATCAGGAACACACAACAGGTAAGAACAGGGAAGCGCATGTCTCATGCGTATTTTAAAAGATAGAGAATTACAAGCTCTGCTGTTGAAAAGCTTGTGTACAGCTGTATGTGTGGTGGTGTTGTGAGAAATTGAAGGGGATCAGCTCCCATAAGGATAAAGTAATTGCTCTGAAATGCAATTTTGTAAATTTGCTTAAGTTAGGAGAAATTCTTAAGGCCTGGAAAGTAGCTCACACACCTTTGTAACTAGAAAGATATTAGGTTAACTATAAATGGTTAATTATAATTCACTATACTGGACTGGTAGTGAAGACAAGTAAATTATATCTTTAAAGCAACCATAAACTTGGTATATTAATCTTATCTAATCTTTATCACCAAGTTTACATTACAAATGAATTGACCTTTCATATCTTAGCACCAGCCAACTATATTAACAAGAAAGTGAAGAATAAGACACCTCAAAAAATAAAAATCAAACTTCAAATATTTCCTATATAATTCACAAGAACCCAGAATTACTGAGAATACTGATTCAATGAGAAAAAAACTGCATAATTGCACAACTAACTTATCCTTGATTACCTGAAGATCAGTTCTAACTTGGCATTTAAAAAGCAGAGTGTCAAATTAATTTGGCACCCTGACCTTTACAAAAATAAAACAAGGTCAGTCAACGCAAATACTGAGTCTCAAACATCATCCAATGTACTCTGCTGCTACTCAGTCATTACCCTTTAAATAGATGATATTCCACCTTTGACATTTTTAAAAGCATTGCCTACACATGACTATTTCAAATCCAATTATTAAATTGAAAGTCTCAAGTCCCTTTTTGATAGTACAATTTTGATGCTGAATTGCTTTTGAAGGTTTCACTAGCTTTGAAAACTTATTTCAGAAAATAGCAATGTTCAAGCTCCCTCACCCTAAATTAACTCAGCAATAACCAGCTTTACGTATATAATAACGTTCATCATATTTGAATTAATGCACCTCGATTAAAAGTCACAATCTCTTGGTCTTAAAGTATAAATAGAATAAATCAGTTAAGATAATTAAGTTGCAAATGTTAAGTATACTTAACAGGATCCAAGGGGATACTTCGCAAGTGGGCACACTTTGCAAAAGATCAATATGTTAGGGCATCAAAAACGTTAGAAGGGGTCACAAAATTGTCAACAAAAGCTTGATCACTTTCAAGACTTTTCCTTCTACCTTCACAATAATGTTGAGAGATAATCTGGTTGAAGGAGTAGCTAACGAGTCATTTAGCAGCCTGGGATATCACTGTAGAGGATTATCCAATACTTGTGGAAATATTGGCCTTGACTCAGTTGCAGAATGTTCAGCATCTAGTCAAAAGATTGTGGCTTCAAGCTCCATTCCAAAGTCTTGAGCACATTATCCAAGATGGCATCACCATGCCATCTGCACTCTCCGTGGATGGAAAAGATCCCATGGGGCTTATTCAAAGAAGATCTCCCTGCTGTCCTGACCAACATCACTAAAAAAGATTATCTGGTCATTTATTGCATGGCTGGATGCAAGACCCTGCTGAGTGAAAATTACCTACCATGTTTCCTACATTACAATAAAACCACTTCATTAGCTGTAAAGCATCCTGGGATGCCCTGAAGTCATGACAGTCACAGATAAATGCAAGTGTTTCTTTCAGATAAGATGTGCAATCAAATTAAGGTCTGAGTGTTTTGCAGGCAAGGCACTGTGGTACAACCCTTGGATTTTTGTAGTGCATTTTAATTCTAGAGCTAATAGTTGGGAACTGGTACAAAGCAAAATAAATCCTCACCATCCTGACTTGGAAATGTATCACCGTTCCTTCACTCTCACTGGGTCAAAATCCTGGAACTCCCCAACAGCACTGTGGGTGTACCTACATCACATAGACTGCAGTGGTTCAAGAAGACAGCTCACCACCACCTTCTCAAAGGCAACTAGGGATGGGCAATAAATGCTGACCTAGCCAGCAAAGCCCATATCCCATGAATGAATAAAAATAAATTAATTTCGAAGTACCTACCTAATAGACACAATTTTGCAGTTCAGTTACGCAATGAGGCTTAATTTCATTTAAGGGAGGAGTTTCAGGCCCCAATTCATTTTTTAGAAAAGGAAAGATTTCCACTGATAGCTGCACTGGATCAAGAATGAAAATGGTGCTTTAAAGAAAGGAGACTGATATTGACAAGTGATAAATTTGTCAAATAAATATAGCCGTACTACTTAAGGCATCAGTCCATGTCCATATGCAGCAAGATCTGGATAATATCCAGGCTTGAGTTGACAAGTGCCAACTAGCATTCATGTCACAAGTGTCAGGCAATGATCATCTCCAACAAGAGAGAATCTAACCATCACCCCTTGACATTCATGGCATTACCATCGCTGAATCCCCCACTATCAACATCCTGGGGGTAACCATTGACAAGAAACTGAACTGGACTAGCCATATAAATACTGTGGCTACAAGAGCAGGTTGGAGGCTAGGAATCCTGTGGCGAGTAACTCACCTCCTGACTCCCCAAAGCTTGTCCACTATTTACAAGGCACAAGTCAGGAGTGTGATGGAATACTCCCCACTTGCCTGAGCTCCCACAACACAAGCTTATCATCCAGGGCAAAGCAGCATGCTTGATTGACACCCCATCCACAAACATTCACTCCCTCCACCACCGACAAACAGTGGCAACATGTGTACCATCTACAAGATGCACTGCAGCAATTCACCAAGATTCCTTACACAGTACCTCCCAAATCCACGGCTGCTACCTTCTAGGAGGACAAGGGCAGCAGACACACGGGAACACCACCGCCTGCATGTTCCCCTCCAAGCCAATCACCATTCTGACTTGGAACTATATCGCCATTCCTTCACTGTTGCTGGGTCAAAATCCTGGATCTCTCTCCCTAACAGCACTTTGGCTGCACCTACACCATTAGGTGTGCTAGAGCAGTTCAAGGTAGCAGCTCACCACCACCTTCTCAAGGGCAATTAGATATTGGCAATAAATGCTGGCCTAGCCAGGGATGCACACATCCCATGAATGTATAAAAAAAGTTTCCAGTTCCTATATCCTATTTTACTGGATGAGCAGAAATCTCCTCCAATTAGATACTGGGAAGACTGAAGCCAATATTTTCGCCACTGCATGAAACTCAGCTCACTAGCTATCAATTCCTTCCCTTTCCCTGGTAACAGTCGGAGATCGAGTCAGTCAATCGCAATCTTGGTGTCACATTGGATCCCGAGATGAGCTACTGAACTCGTATTCATGTCATCATTAATGCCACCTATAGTTCTCCCTAATGTTGCCAAAATTCACCCATCTCAGTTCATCTGCTGCTGAAACCGTCATTCATGCCTTTACCATCTCCAGACTTGACTATTCCAACGCACAGCTGGCTGTATCTCTCATATTCTAACATATGTAAACTTGGGGTCATTCAAAACTCTGCTGCCTGTGTCTTAACTCACACCAAGTCCCATTCCTCTATCACCTTGGCTCACTGATCTACATTGGTTCCCTGTCAAGCAACGTTCTGATTTTAAAATTCTCATCTTTGTTTTCAAATCCCTCCATGGCCTCACCCTCCTATCGCTGTCATCTCCTCCAGCCCCACAAACTTTTAAAATATCTGCGCTTCTCGAATTCTGACCTCTCATACTTCTCAGCTTTCAATCACTCCAACATCAATAGCCACATCTTCAGCTCCCTAGGCCCCGAGTTGGAATACCCTCACTACACCTCTCCGCCTCTCTACCTCAGTTTTCACCTTTGCGACGCCCCTTAAAACCTACCACTTTGTCCAAGTTTTTGGTCATCTGACCTAACATCTCCTTATATGGCTCAGTGCTGTACTTCGTTTTATAATGCACTTCAGGGAATTTTATTAAGTTAAAGACACAGTATAAATATATGTTCTTGATGTTATCATAACCCATAATTTGCTAAAACCTCTTGGGCAATGCCTATGAACAAAATGCGGATGTGGAGTTACAGCATAATGTAAACCCCTGGCCAGAATAAGACTAGACTGTGCGAGGGAAAACATATCTTGGATCTCTTTTGCCATAAATTAGATGACTTTATAGGTAAGCTTTGCCTTTGCTTAAGAGCGATAATAGAGTAATGCCTACGTGTGTGCAGTTGCACAATTAAGATATTAAAACAATATTGACTGATACAGTTACACATACACAGGCAATTTACATAACTCATACCTGTATTAGATCTAATTTAACTGGTTCTCTTTCTTTCTTCCCTCAACCTGACAAATGTAGATTTTATAATATCACTGGAATTTTTCCATTAATTCAGTACCTGTATGATTGTAGACCACATCTGTAATGCAGAGTACATTCCATTCCTTCTTTAACTTTTCCACTAGCCTCGCAACATCACTCCAAGTGTAAGTTTTATCAGGCCGAGAAAAATCAGGGTTTAGTTCCAACTGGTCTGCTAAGGAATAGCATGATCTGGATAGTCCAAGAGTTTGTAATGGAGTAAAATGTATCATATTATAGCCTGTTAAAAAGAAAAAGTAGTTATTACTCATTTATATGTTCAAATAAATTAATATAGCACTTAAGTCAGTAATATCAATTTCATAACTAAAACCAAGGTTTTATTTCGAGCAAAGTTTTCTCAGTTGCAAATTTGGTTGTCTTTAGACATCAAGGGAAGATTTTGCATTTATATAAGCATCTTTCATGCCTCGGGATAACCCAATTGGCTTCATAGCCTCATTAGGTTCTTTTGGAAGAGTAGTTAATTTTATTGTACAGACAAACATGACAGTCATATCTCACGAACACCATACAAGAGGTGACTCATTAATCTGTTTTGATGGTGCTGTTAATTGAGGATGAATGTTAACCGAAGCCCCCTAAGTTTTATACAAATCAGTGCCACAGGACATATTTCCACCTGAATAGGCAGACAGAACTTTGATTTAATGCATGCCCAAAAGATGGCATCTCTGACAATGCAGCTCTCCCTTTAAATTATCTTATCCTCAGGTGGGATCTGAACATAAATGCCTTCCAATTGAATGAAGCCAACTCTTCAACTGATTTAAAAACTTAATTTCATATTCTAAACAAAAGATTTTTCATAATGTTAGAATATTTATTAACATGATTTAAACCCAGTCATTGGTTAGCTCCAGATACTTTAGCTAGAGGATAGGTCAGTGGTAGGAGAGGGGAGCCAAGCCTGGCCTCCGTGGGTGTGAATAAAGAAGCAAAACGAAGGATGGCACAGCTCTACCACCAGAACATCACTAGGATTCAGGGGGCTAAATTATCAGGGAAGGTTGCATAAATGTATTTTGTGTAGAAGGTTGAGGGGGTTTATGACTACTGACCATTACCCCATCAGACCCTATCAATATACAAGTTAAAATGTCCTTGCCGATTTTAATTGCTCCACCACTGGCAGCTGTGCCTTCAATCACCTAGGCACTAAGCTCCGAAATACCCTCTCCACAACTCTCTGGCACACTTTCCTCCTTTTAGGCGTCCTTAAAACCTACCTCTTTGGCCCAGCTTTTGATCATCTGACCTTATATATTATGTGGCCCAGTGTAATATTGTGTTTTACAATGCTCTTTTAAAGTGCTGTGGGATGTTTTATTACATCAAAGTAGCTATACATATGTAAAAGTTGTTGCTACTGTTGAAGCGCACTAGCTGGTCTTACAGACAATGAACTTTATTTGGAAACAAGCTGCAAGACCCAGACACTTGTATAGCCTACACATTCCAGAAGGCATAAACAAGCTTGCAAGATCAATGAAGGCAGAGGATAAGTTATGCAAACAGCTCACCTTGCTTGGTAGCTGGCGTCAGCTTGCTGGGAAAAATAATTAGAAGATAAGAGCAGGGATGTGGATGTGCAGCCTAAGGTGGCCAAATAATTTAAAGACAGACCCTCTGCCTTCTCAAACTTTAGAGAGCTCTCAGGACAATTGAAAATCCATGTTCTTTGTGGATCACAAGGCAACGTCCAATTATCTTAGTATTTGCAGGAAGATCAGGTTGCATCAATGCCTGTCATTTAAAGTCATACTGTGGAACAGTTGTTTAACAACACTGTTATTAGTTAATATATACCCAACCTTACTGTTTAAATCCATTTGGGCCAGAGTCACACAAAGTTATTGTTAGCACTGAGCTCTTATTGTGACAGCAACCATGGTAATCAGTCGCATTCATATTTAAACCAACCATGGTTAACCAAGTTAAGGATAGTATCAAATGAAAGGAAAAAAAACACAATATGGCAAAGATTAGTGGTAAGCCAGAGGATTGAGAAAGTTTTAAAAACCAATAAAAGATGACCAAAAAATAATAAAGAGGGAGAAAATAAACTTTGAGGGTAAACTAGCAAGTAATATAAAAACAGATAGTCAGAGCTTCTTTAAATATTTAAAAAGGAAGAGAGAGACCAAAGTGAACATAGACCCCTCAGAGAATGAGGCTGGGGAAATAATAATGAGGAACCAGGAAATGGCAGAGGAGATCAATAAATACTTTGTATCAGTCTTCACAGTAGAAGACACTAACAGCATTCCAAAAATACTAAATAATCAAGGGGCAAAAGTGGAAGGGGGGTGGTGGGGGGAGGGGGTGTGGTGGTGGGTGGGGGGGAGGAAATAAATATAATAACTATCACTAGAGAAAAAGTACTATGGAAACTAAACTAATTGCAAAGAAAGCTCAAGAACTGCCGACTGGATTGCTCTAGTAGGATTAGGTATTCATACCAACAATTCAAATATCACGGGCATGGCTCCTGTAGTGAAGAATTGCTGCCAGTATGTTTTTTGAAAATTCATCATCATGTTTTGTAACTAAGCCAGTTTGTATTTGTTCTGTTAATGTAAGAATGACATTTCAGTAGTTTTGAGTCAAACAGGAGTCACTATAGCAGGAAAGGTTTTTTTCTGCTTTAGTTATATAGAGAGTTTCTCTGTGTACTGCATTACTCGTGAAAAATGCAGTCTGTCTAGTTGCAAAATGAGAAAAGAAGCCATTTTATTTTGCAATTTCTTTAAAAATATTCTGTCAGCTCTTGGTCAATTTTACAAAAAGGTAAGCTTTTTAAACAGGTGTTAAAAAGTCCAATTACTTCCCATTATTTGGTACCTAACTGCATCCAGTGGACTAAAATTGTTCATCCTTACTAAGGATTGAAAACAATTTATACTATTTTTAAAAAAAAGTCATCTGCATCTATTTGTGCATCCACTTTTGTGATTCACCAATATTGTGTGAAAGACTTATTCTTTGAAAGGGCCAGTGTCGACCTGATGGGCTGAATGGCCCCCTTCTGTATTATACATTTTTTAAAAAATTTCTTTCATGGGATATGGGTGTCGCTGGCAAGGCCAGCATTTGTTGCCTACCCCTAATTGCCCTTGAACTGAGTGGTTTGCTAGGCCATTTCAGAGGGCAGTTAAGAGTCAATCACATTTCTGTGGGTTTGGAGTCACATGTAGACCAGGCCAGTAAGGATGGTAGATTTCCTTCCCTAAAAAGGACATTCATGAACCAGGTGGTTTTTTTTTTTTTACAACAACCAATGATACTTTCATGGTCATCATTACCGAGACCAGGGGGAGAATTTTCTCCACGTCAGACGGGCGGGTCGGAAACGGGGCCGAGAGCTGCTCGCGATTGGCTGCACGCCATTTTAAGTGGGCAGGCCAACTAAGGCCCGCCCAGCATAACACGCATCCAGTAGCGCTCAGCATTACCTGTGTGGGCGGGGGGGGGGGGGTGAGGAGAGAGTCAGGGCATGCGCGCGAAAGAACGCTTCAATCCCTGAGACACAGAGCTGCCTCAGAGATTGAAGCACTTTTTAAAATAAAAAATAAATGCAATAAAAATTTAATGAAACATGTCCCCTCACGTGACTGTGTAACATGAGATGGGACAGGTTTTCATTTTTCAGAAAAAGTTTTCATTTAATTCGTAAAAGCTTTAGGAAACCTCATCCAGCTCGTGGACGAGGTTTCCTAAAAAACATAAAGGCCACTTGGCCTTTTCGCCTGCCTGCCAACCGTTAGGTTGGACGGGCAGCGTAACATTCATGTTAATTACCTGTTTAATGGTCTTAAACGGCCTATCAATTCTCAGCAGGCGCGCAGCCGACTCCGGTGCGCGCCCACCAAACAAAACATCGCAAGACTGAGCGATGACGTCGGGACACACACCCGACGTCATCATGCGTCATTTTACGTTCCAACGTATCAGGCCCGTTCAAGCATGCCAAAAGTAAAATCCTGTCCTATGAGCTGTTGTGGCAGTGGGGAACTTGCAGTATGGTAGGAACACTACCTTTGTGTATAAGGCAGAGGCATTTAAGATCTAACCAGCCTGTAAGCCTACAACTGTGTCTCAAAGGAACCAGGTTGCAAGGGACCTCATTTTGTACCTGGGTAAGAAGTTAGGAATGAGAACAGGTCACTATCATGCCAAGTTCCATCCCTCCAATATACAGGTACCTAAATGTGCTTTAAATTACAGAATGAGTTTGCTGTGTCATGAAGAGATATTAATGTCTATAATGTTATTGGAAATTATTTTTAAATTGGATTAGTAGGGTCTGTGTGTCTGTGTCTTAATTGGATTAAAGCCAGTTAGTCTGGGTGCTTTGATGTATAGTAGTTTGAGATGTTAATTAGATAAACGTAAGGAAGTTAAAAAAAGGTTAAGTGCAAATTTGCATTTATTGAATAAATCATTCAAAGGAATGGGTAAAATCTTGCACCTAGCTGGGAGATGCCAAGCAGTGTGTCTATATTACTAGTAAAATTGGTGGAATCAAAGGATTGTTATGAGAAGTAAAATTTAAAACCTAGGAATACAATGGAAAATTTACATTCAAAGGGGAAGCTAGGTATAAACAGAAAGGAATTTGTGTATAAGGCAGAGGCATTTAAGATCTAACCAGCCTGTAAGCCTATAACTTGTCTGAAAAGGAACCAAGTTGCAAGGGACTTCATTTTGAATTTGTAAGGTCTAATGTGCTTTGCCTGGTGTCTGTTTAAAGTCTATGGGTTATCGTTGCCTTGAAGATTTACCTGGGAGTGATTAATTTGGGGATTTGTTTAAAAAGTTATTAATTTGTATATGTGTTCAATTTGTTGCTAAATTAATAAACGTTTAATTTAGTTTTATATAAAAAACCTCTTGAGGCTTGGTGGTTTTATTCCTGAATTCAGAGCTGCATCTCAAACATACCAATTGAAAATATAGGTTATGACAGTTGTTTAAAGTTTCCCTCTGGGATTTAAACAACTCAGCCTTTGCCAACTGCTGTGTCATACGAGCTGAAACAATTCTTTTTGAGTAGAAGTTATTCTTAATACTTATTCCAAATTTACCTTTCACTCATTTTCATTATTGATCCCCTGTCCTGCCTTGTTTTTTTGACTTATGATGTAATAATCTGGGCTTTACCTTACCCATGCTATTTAATATACTTTTATACATTGAGTAATTAGAATGGTGCTGCAGGAGTTTTCTGAAAGCAAAGGAGATTTAATTGAAGCGCTAACTTTAGATGATTCTTGATTTAATTTCAGTGCACCAAAGTGCAACAAAAACAGAAAAGGTTACATTTTGAGCTGTTTTATTTGGTTTGGAGGACCAGGTTTTTTTTTAAATTTCCTGATTTTGCTTTAAGGAGGATGTAGTTGAATACATTTTGCATGTATTAAAAGACTATAATTTGCAAGTTTTATACATTTCACAATCAAAAATTGAGCATCTTTATGAGGAGTCTTTTCAGTCTGGAGCATATTCAGCCAGGGAGTGATAATTTCCATGTTGAACACACCAGTCATAACCTGAAAGTGCAGTGAGGGCAGGATCAGGTTCAGAAGTGATATCATCACAATAAAATAGCCTTCAAGCACTCACTATCTTATCACATTTAATAATACTGTGCAGAGTTGCCAGTACTGGCTCTCTGTTCTCACAACACCATTTGGTTTGATATCCTTGGTGGCTTGTGTAACTACACTATTTGTATCTTTGAGCTGCTGGTCACTGAAAGACGGATCACAAGGTGACCAAGGATCTATGTTAACTTGTAATTGGAATTTGGAATCTATTTCATTAACCTCCCTTTAGCAAAGCAAAAATAAAAACAAATCAGATATACGTCAGTTCCATCAGCATGCAAAAGTTCTTTGTTATGTTGGCTACAATAGTGTAGATTCCAATCTACAAATATAATCCAAGCCAGTTAATGCAATGAAATCTTCATGATCTAGTGCCCTGGGAAATTATGGGGGGGCAGCGCATTTCTCAACTACATAACAGCAAGTGACTAGAGATACAGGAAATGGAAATTCTGGTGCACCTAGGAAATAGAACTACAAAGTAATCAACTTCAACTTGATGTGCACGGAGGAATACAAGGAAATCAGGGACAGCCGAAGCAAACTGATTGAATTTGAAATGTTTGTGTGGCACTAGGAGAAACAGGCGGGCTGTTCCCAGGGACACACGCCGAGACAAACATCAACTGCAGCTGGAGGATCATCAACTCGGTGAAAGACGCTCTTTGGTCTGCCTGAAACTTGTTGTCTTCCAGTGCAGAGTTGTCCCAACCGAGTGTTGCAGACTGGCACATTCCAAGGTCCAGGACTATGTGCTGAGGGATGCAGTAAAGCTTGGGGCAGCTGCCGCAAAAGCCCGGCGGGGAAAGGTTGCTATCTAAGACTTTTCTGCCAGAGTGCACCCAGGGGCTGGGAAAGGTATAGACTCCTCGGGCTGTACGGCTCACAATAAATGCATGCATTGAATACTAATTGTATTATAATTGTATTGAAGCACCTCAGAGTGCAACATGATCTATGTTGATAGTGCAATGGTATTGGAGTTGTCTGACTGTAATGACCATATTGAAATGACTAATATTCATTGATTGTATTGAAGCACCTCGTGCTCCATGTGTAAAAGTTGAATCTGATTACACTTTTTGTGATGGCAATTTAGAAATGTTTTGTAATGTTCATTCAGATATTTTATGAATAAAGTATATTTTTCAAAAAAAAGAATACCTTTAAAGGCATAATTCTCAGAAATTTGGATAAACAGCAACAGAATTAGCAAACATTGATGAAACAAGCGAGAATCTAAATAAATGAACAAATTAATCCAAGGAATGGAGGCCACAATCAGGTCATCCACGATCTTATCAAATAGCATAGCATGCTTAAGAGGCCGAATGGCTTAATCCTGCTCCTAACTCTCATTCTTTATATACCTTTTTTTGAACAGGAGGTGCAGTTCTATAGCTGGTTTTCTAAATGACTACATAGGAACACAGGAATAGGAGTAAACCATTCAGTCATGGATTCTATTCCATCATTCAATGAGATCAACGTATCTAAACTCCATTCCCATGTCTCAGCTCCATATCTTTTTATGACCTTGCCAAGCAAAAAAAAACATGAATTGCAGATTTAAAATTATTAATTGAGCTAGCATTTAATGGTTTTTGTGGGAGACAGTTCCAGACTTCTACAACCCTACATACCAATAAATGTTGATCCTTTGCTAATGCAACTTGTCCTCATCTCAAATGCTAGCTTCTTTCCCAGGTTATAGCATGGATGAAAGGGAATGTGATATTCAATATTAGTGATGATGATGAACTCAGCTTTTTCCAATTGTAAATTTCAAGTCCTCCAGCTATGTGAAGATATATATATACACCATAATGATTTAGTATATCTAAAAGCCCTGTGATAAAATTTCAGTGTTTACAAATATTAAAACAGACGTATCTGGTACAGTGTAATAGTGCACTGCTTTCCAGGCAGACTGGGACTAGCTTGTAATGCTGGCTGACATTTGTAGTCTGGTGAGAAACATAGTTACGGCATGAATAACGGCAGCAATTGCAGATTAAATTGAACTTCAGCACCTGCTATACAGTCCAGTCACAAAGTTTTATTAGAAGGAGGAGTGTAGATATCTGTAGTTAGCTACCTTTTCTCTCAGCATAATGTCTGGGAGTTGTTCATTTATCTGTTTGTGGAATGTGTGCATCGCTGGCAAGGTCAGCATTGCCCATCCCTAATTTCCCTGGAGAAGGTGCAGGTGAGCTGCCTTCTTGAAACACTGCACACCCACAGTGCTGTTAGGGAAAAAGTTCCAGAATTTTAAGCTGCAGATGAAGGAATAAACATTTTTTTAAAAATCAGATGATGGGAAATTTGGAGGAAAACTTGTAGTTGGTGGTGTTCCCATGTTCCTGATGCCCTTGTGCTTCTAGTAGGTAGAGTTTGGGGTTTGCAAGATGCTGTCGAAGAAGCCTTGGTGATTGTTGCAGTGTATCTAATAGATGGTAGGCATTGTTAATTCTGTGCACCAGTACTGAGCAGAGTGAATGTTTAAGGTGGTAGGTGGGGTACCAATCAAGTAGGCTGTTTTGCCCAGGATGGTACCAAGCTCCGAGTGGTGTTGGAGATCCACTCATTCAGGAAGTGGACAGTATTCCATCACATTCCCACCTTATGCTTTGTAGATGATGGAGTCAGGAAGCGAGCTAACTACTGCAGAACACCCAAGGTTTGATTTGCTCTTGTAGCCACTGTACTTAAATGGACCAGCCACAAGTTTCTGATCAATAATGCACCCCAGTGTTGCTGATGGGGTATTCACAATGGGAGGGAATATCATTGAATATCAAGGGAGGTGGTCAGACTTTCTCTTGTTGGAGATAGTCACTGTATGGCAGTTGTGTGGCCTAAATATTACTTGCCTGAATATTGTGAATGGAGCAGAACACTGCAATAATCATCATCAAAAAAAAAAACCCACACCATTTCTGACATGATAGAGGAAAGGTGCTTGATAAAACAGCAGAGGATAATTGAGCCTAGGACACAACCGTGACATAATCCTTCAACAGTGTCTTAGGGCCGAGATGATTGGACTCCAACAACCACAACCATCTTCCTTTGTGCTAAGTATAACTTCAGCCAGCAGAGATTCTTCCCCACCCTCAGCCTGCCGATTCCCACTGACTACAATTTTACTAGGGTTCCTTGATGTTATACTCAGTCAAATGCTAACTTGATGTTAAGGACGGTTGCTTTCACCTCAGCTCTGGATTTTAGCTCTTTGGTCCGTGTTTGGATCAGGGCTGTAATGAAGACTGGAGCCAAGTGATCCTGGCAGAACCTAAACTGAGCATCAGCCAACAGGTTACTGCTGAATAAGTACCACTTGAAAGCATTGTTGGCAACACCTTCCATCAGGTGTTGCTGATAACTGAGGGTGGACTGATGGGTGGTAATTGGATTTGGGCCGCTTTTTGTGGACTGGGCATATCTCAGCAGTTTTCCATGTCAGGCAGATACAAGTGTTTAGCTGTACTGGAACAGTTTGGCTAGAAGTGCAGCTAGTTCTGGATCACAAGTTTGCAGGGTGCATAGCCTTTGCTACATCCAGGGCACTCAGCTGTTTCATGAATCATTTGGAGTGAATCAAACTGGCTTACTCATAAGACCATAAGTAGGAGAAGTAAGCCATTCGGTCCATTGAGTCTGCTCTGCCATTCAATGAGATCATGGCAGATCTGATAATCCTCAACTTCACTTTCCTGCCTTTTCCCCACTGATTCTCGTACTGATTAAAAATGTGTCTATCTCAGCCTTTACTGTCATCTGTGATGATGCAGATCAAGAGGAGGCAGAGATGGATCGTCCATTCAGCTATTCTGACTGAAGATAGATGCAAATGCATCAGCCTTCCTATGCTGGACTCTGCCATGATTGAGAATGAGGATGTTTCTGGAGCCTTCTCCTCCTCCTATTAGTTGTTTAATTATACAACAACATTCACAACTGATGTGGGAGGACTGGAGAGCAATGATCTGATCCGAGGGTTCTGGAATTGGTTAGCTCTATCCACAGCATGCAGCTTTCGCTGTTTAGCATGCATGTGGTTTATAACTTCACGAGGTTAGCATCTCATTTTTAGGTATGCCTGGTGCTGCTCCTGTAATGCTCTACTGCACTCCTCATTGAACCATCATCAATATCTTGGCTTAACAGTAATGGTAGTGTGACGGAAGTACCGGGGCCAAGTAGTTACAGATTGTGGAGAGATAAAATTCTGTTGCTGATAGCCCATAATGCCTCATGGATGCCCAGTTTTGAATGAATAGGTCTGTTTTGACTTAATCCCAAATAGTAAGGTGGCAGTGCCACACAACACAAAGTTGTTGTCCTCATTATGAAGTTGCGATTTTCTGAGAGGACCATGCGGTGGTCACTCCTACCAATACCAGAATGGACAGATGCACCTGAGACATGTAGTTTGGCAAGGACGAGGCCAAGTTAGATCTCCCCTCATGTTGGTTCTCTTACTACCTGCTTTTGGCCCAGTCTGACAGTTATGTTGTCAGAACTTAGCCAGTCCGGTCAGTAGTGGTGTTAACAGAATCATTCATGGTGATGGACATTGACATTTTCACAAGATGACATTCTGTGCCTGTGTTACCCTCAGTATTTCTTCCAAGTGGTGCTCATCATGGAGGAGTACTGCCTGACCAGTAGTAATCATCAGGATAAGATTTCCTTGCCCATGTTTCATCTGATGCCATGAAACATCATGGGGTCCAGAAGCAATGTTGGGGATTCCCAGGGACTCCAACAACATACCCATCTGCTGCCATCTCTGGTGAGTGTGTCTTGACAGTAGGATAGAACACGAAGATTGGTGATAGAGAAAATATGATTATGATTTATTAGGGCAGCAGGGTGGCAAAGTCCAGGGGGGTGGTGGTGGTGGGGAAAGTGTCGGAGGGAGTCAGTTGTATAGTTAGCCAGGAGTTATGCATGGCGTTTTCCTGTCTAATGATTTCTGGGTAATTACACAGGTAAGTAGGTCGGAATGTCCAAAGTCTCTGACCCTAGCACAGAGTTGGAGACTTTTTTTGGGAGGGTTCTGGTTGCAGGGGAATTGCCCATCAAAAGTTGAAACTTCCTGCAGAGTCCTTGTGTTGGGACTTCTGAAGTGTCCTGTAGCACATCTCTGGAGTACGTCTGGTTTCTGACCATCTGCAGACTGGAAGATCTGGGTCCTAACATTAGATTGGAAGAAGGACAAGTTAACCATTTACTCACCTGGAAGGAGCTTGGGGCCTTGGACGGTGGTGTTGGGCAAAGTGAATGGACGCTCATATGGAAAAGTGAGTAAGGATTAGTGGTGATGAATGAGTGGACTAGGATGTCAGAGAGGGAACCATTCCTTTGAAACACTGGACTGGAACGAGTGGGAAATGTGTCTCATGGTAGGATCATGTGGTTGGTGGCAGGAATGTTTGAATCCAGAGGCTGGTTGAGGGCCCTATCTACCAGCTGAGGAACAGGCCTCCAATCCAAATTTTTCATTCTCAGAACAAGATGTATTTTAAATGATAAATGCAACACCATTGAACAAGGTCTTCTGCTCTTTGAACCATTAACAGCAATTCCATAGATCATGTAATGATTTTTCCCTTTATGGACTTTGAGTTGTCAGGTTTTGAGTAATTAGGATTTCTACACACAATTATAGCACATTAGCACTATCCTCAGCACATCTTCTGGATCTCAGTCAAATATCAAGCAATTATTGGCTAATGAGCAGAGATAATGATCTCATTCTACTAAAAAGCTTGCATAGTACAACAATAACATCTTTGTGTGAACAATTCCAGAGCACAAAGGTTTTTATTGGAAGAACCAGAATTCTGTATCTCTCCTAGTAATACCATGACAACATTTTTCTTTAATTCAAATTTGAAAGACTGGAATACAACATTTCTACTATTTCAAGGTGCTGTTCCTCCACAAATCCACAATTTCACATGTTGCTACCACCTCAGGTGTTTAAAATTACATCTGATCTTTTCACAACTATCTGACAAAAATTGAGTGAATACAGTATTATTTTAAGCACAAAAAAGTAGTAACACTGTACAGATTATACATTACCATTGATGTAGCACTGGAACTCTATTTCATTTCTACCCAACTTTAAACTTCTTTGAATTAGCATGTCATTATTGAAAAACTTTGGTGAAGGTCAAGGATCAATATTACAAGATACCATCAAAGAGGAAGCCATGAGTAAAATCAAGGAAGTGGTTTTGAAAGCCTAGAAGGCAGGAAAAACTGGAAGGCAAGGAATTCCATATGAATGAAACGGATGTCTCAATTTAATAGAGTGTGGGTTCAAAGAAAAGTGTGAACAAATTGAATGGTGTATTTGCAGCTTAGAAGAAATGAGAGGAAAATTCAGCAGAGCACTGACCATAACTACACAGCAGCTTGTAACCCACAGTTTGTGCAGGAAGGCATCTCAGAGTGCTTAATAATGGAGAAAGGTATTTGATGAACACAGTCTGTGGAAAGGGAGAGTGAGATACAGAGGGGCAAGAAGACACACACAGGAAAATAGGAAGGATCTCTTGTTGGAAGGCAAGGTTTCTTCCCCTGTATCCCATCCAATAGTTACAAAAACTGTTTAGAGAAGCATTTGCACATATGGAAACAGAATTAAGGTTAAGTATGGCTTTGAGTTTTGAGTTGGCCGTTAATATTGCAATGCACATTATGTTCTGTCACCTGGTTATCTATACAGGTGAAGAAAAGTTATGATAAACAGCTTGACATTAAACATATTTTTCACAATAGACTTAGACTTAGAATTTGTACATTCATTGATCCTCACCTGACTGCTTGGCAACGTTCAGCCGGTCCTCCCATTCATCAAATTGTCCCAAACATTTGGATAAGTACGTCTGTGCACAAATGCAATCCAGTGGCAGAACTCGATTGTCATGTCCAACACGTAGAATAGGATCTACGACTATAAAGCCCGTACTAATCTTTTGATTATGTCTTTAAAAAAAAAACACAAGAAATGCAGTCATTCTATGTTTCCCTCAATTGTTGTTGGAATTACAATGCTTATGTTTTATTCAAATCAAATAAGTATGCACCTTCCCATTCACACTCCCATTCCATCACCCCACCTCTGCCAAATTCACATTCACCCTGTATAACACACATTTGAAATATAATGCTGCTTATGAAAAATGCATTGGCATTGAAGCATATGGATACATCAACATTTCACTACAATGCAGTTTTTCGATAAACTGTCCTAAGGCCATGCACTTAAAGCTACTTCATGATGATTTCCATTATATTAAAAATGTCTTTATTCTCTTTCAATGTCATGTTCTGCAGCTCTGAATGGGATTTCCTTATTCTAAAAGACTACAGAAAGCTGCCTCCATTGCATAAGGCTTCTCATGTAGAGCTAGTAACAGTCATGCAATGGCAGAAAGCGAGTTTACAGATCAGTCAGTGAAATGGCCTTTCAGCTCGGAATCAACTTGATTTAGATTCTCTCAATTGAAAAATCATGAAAGAATCAAATGTAATATTATTCGTCCCCAAAGAGGAGAACATTTACAGAAAGACAATCTAGCATTAATTTCATTGAAATTAACTTTCAAACAAGAAACCAAAAGTTAATACTAATTACAAATGATTAGCAAAGCCTAGCCTCTCTGGGAATGAGTCAACTAAAAAGGCAAGGAGGAATCAAAGATTAAGATTTGCAGTTGTGAAGATATCCTGCCCAAAAGTGGTATAGGTTAATGTTGAGAAGAGAAATAGGAACTTAAAAATAACAGATGTGACAAACTGATTTAATGCTGTTAACTTCATCATTACCAAATATTTAATACCCAGTAATTTCAAGAGGTTACATTGCCTCAGGTGTAAATTTATAATTACTTTGAAAGCAAAGAGCTAAGGTTGCTTCCTTTCTTTCATTCACAGAATTTGGGCATCACTGGCTAGGCCAGCATTTGTTGTCGATTCCTAATTGCCCTCAAGAAGATGGTGGTGAGCTGCCTTCTCGAACCACTGAAGTCCACCTGGTTCAGGTACACCCACAGTGCTGTGAAGGAGGGAGTTCCAGGATTTTGATCCCGCAAGGGTGAAGGAACACCAATATAGTTCCAAGCCAGGATGGTGAGAGACTTGGAGAGGAAGTTGTATGGAAATACTACCACTTGCATTAGCTGCCCCTGTCTTTCTAGGTGGTAGAGGTTGTGGGTTTGGAAGGTGCTATTAAAGGACCTTTGGTGAGTTGCTGTAGTGCATCCTGTAGATGGTAAACACTGTTGTCACTCTGCGTTAGTGGTGGAGGGAGTGAATGTTTATTTTAGTGGAGGGGTGCCAGTCAAGCAAGTTGCTTTATCCTGGATGGTGTCGAGCTTGAGTGTTGTTGGAACTGCACTTACCCAGCCAAGTGGAGAGTATTCCATCACACTCCTGACTTGTGCCTTGTTGATGGTGAGCACACTTTGAGTCATCAGGAAGCAAGTTACTCTCTGCAGAATTCTCAGCTTCTGACCTGCTCTTGTAACCACAGTATTTATATAACTGGACCAATTCAGTTTCTGGTCAATGGTAGCCCTGAGGATGTTGATAGTAGGGGATTCAGCGATGAATGGAAGGTGGTTAGATTCTCTCTTGTTGGATATTGTCATTTTGATAAAAGCAGTAAGAACTTTGCATCCACGTGTTTGGAAAAACACCTGGGGAGGCAGGGGGCGGGAAAGCTGGAGCTGTTGGTAAAAGGAGTCCAAGTGAAAATTGGACTCTGCCTAATACCAAAAATGGATTTTGCTGCTAATGTTGGCAAATTTGCTACCTAGTGTAGAACAGAGCCTCAAAGGCCAAAAAGATCCCAGGTTTAATATGCAGAGATAGCTGAATTCCAACAGTGTTGTGGTAAGGATGTTATCATTAACCCCAACAGCCCTTGGCTAAGGAATGGAAAAGAAAAGAAAACCAGATAACGTTCTTGCTCCTTTGCCTCCTGGCGGAATGTATGTGCTTATGGATGTCAAGTAAAGACTGATCAGGCTTGTCTGTGATGGTTTCTAGCTAATTCGTCTGCGGTCAATTCATGATAAATGGAGAGGATTCCAGAAATTAACTGGCTTATGGCTTTTGAATCATATCACCGGAATGATTCAGCATCCTTATGAGAGAAAATTGGGCAGGGCGGAGGTGGTGGCAAAAGTGGATCGTGAAAACATTTCAATGAAGAACTTTATATCTCAAGATTAGAAAAATTAATATTCATTTAAGCTCACCCATAGCTAAAATAAAATTGAAATGATCCAGGTATCTGCAGATCAATTGCACAGTATCTATCAGAGTCATCTCCTACTAGTGTATTCTGCCAATGCAGTAACTGAAAGTGATGACGGTCAAAACTATCTGTATCAACTGGATAGTTGGTCTGCACATGGACATCCTTTCCTTGTAAAGATGGACCAAGGCGAAACTGCAATTCATATCCTGAGGACAAAAACAGAAAAATAAATGTAACCAATTTTATTTTGGTTGCAAGTGATCTGTAACATCATCTTCTTACACGTGAAATGTAAATTGCACCAATTATCATTAATAAATATTCAGAAAGCTTCAAAGTAAAAGCACCAGTAATTAAATTTTAACTGTCAACCATCAACTGGGCAAATGGGAACTTTGTTTTATTGAAGGTAATAAAGAATCCTCACTGGGAGAGAAATGAAGGCCCAGACTTACATAGTGCCATAACAGGTTTCTCATCAACTCTTTAAAAAAGCTCACACACATTAAACTGTTCAACCACTTTTTGCACAGCCAGACCCCATAAACAACAATGACATGAAGAAAAAAGTTTTTTTTTGTTGGTCAGGACCTCAGGAAAATTCCCTGTTTCTCAAATAGTGTTTTAGGATCTTGACCACCCATGTGAACAAAACAGATGGAAGCATCACAGTTTAAGATCTTACCAGTGGAAGACATTTACCAAAATGTAGAACTACAGTAGAGCATCAAGCAGATAAGATGCTCGAGTTTTAGAATAGGGCTTCAGTCTTCTGTGAGTCAAGAGCACCAGGTCAAGCAGACACTTTTATTACTCATAATGACAGGCAAAAATTAGTGGAATTAACATATTAGATGTCTATATTACCTTTCTGTGTTTGCATGCCTGCATGCGATCTAGTTTAAGAAAATTAAATTATTTAATTTGATTCAATATCCATCATTATAAAGGGGGAAATGAATAACAATTAAGGAAAGGGGTCAGAATCTGGGAGCAGTGCATGAGGGAGGAAAACAGAAGCTTGGGAATAGCACTCTAGGATGGGGGAAAATGAAGAGTGAAAGAAAGAGTGAAAGATTTCATTACTTCAGGTACACCAAAACACTTCACAGGCAAGCAAATGCTTTTGAAGTGTAATCACTGTTCAATGTAGCAAAAGTCACCATGTGCACAGTAAGGTCCCATAAAAGAAATAAACAGACCAATAATCTGTTTTAATGATGTTACTTACAGGATAAATATTGCTCAGGGGACAAGTGGAGAACTCCTTTGTTGCTCTTGGAAAACTGCCATGAGACCTTTGGGTGGAAAATGGGACCTCAGTTTAAGGTCTCATTTGAAAGACAGTGCCTTCAAAAATATAAAACTCGCTCTTAAATCTCTGCAGTGGAACTTAAACCTACCACCTTCCGACTCAGGCACATTTAAAAACTTATTATTTGGCACCACTGGGCAAAACTAACTCATTAACTGATGATGCAGGGAAAAGAAATACCAGCAAGAAATAGGGGAAGGGATGAAGAAATATGTTGATGTGGACTGAAAGAGGCAAGAGAAAAAGAAAATGCTGGGTCGAATGGAAGATTGAAAAAAATTTTAAAATCAAACTGGATTGGAGGAGAAGAGAATGAGTTTGAACACAGCAGTGTTGTGGACACGCAGAGTATGAGGATAAACTGGGAGAGTGCAGGCCATGTCTCTGTGAAAGGTTTCAGGCGTTAAGATAGACTTACAGTATATCTTAACTGTCTGGAAGGGAACTGGAGCTGGGTTGAATGCCAGAGAATGACTTAAAGCACATTTTGGTCTGATTTGAGTACACTGAAAACACAAATGTCACTTTTTTTAAACATTAAAACACCATCAATTATCAGTTTCTTCACTGTCACTGAGTCAAAATCCTGGAACTCCCTCCCTAACAGCACTGTGGATGTACCCACACCACATAGGCTGCTGTGATTCAAGGCAGCAACTCACCACCACCTTCTCAAGGGCAATAAATTCTACCTAGCCAGCAACACCCACATCCCATGAATGAAAAAAAATCTAAAGTGAAAAAATGCTGAAGATTAATCATCCATGCATCATTTTTGATGTACAACTTCAATATTTTCTAGAGAAGCATGCTTTGCTGGAGGCCATAATTCACCACTAATCTTGAACCTTCAACAATTAGATTGCCCCTCAGTCACTTTTTTTTACTCCCAAATGAAGAAATACTGAATATATCTACAGCAACTAACATTTATATGAAATGGAGAGAAATCACCCATCTCTTTGCAGAGATGTAATCATAAAATGGTTTCCAAGTCAAAGGAGGAAGGGTGATCAAAAGCTTGTTTAAAGAGGTGCATCATGAAGAACATTTTAAAGGAGGAGAACCAGAAATGTTTATGGAGAATTCCAGGGCATAACAGTGAGGTGAAAGAGTTGGAGCCAGAGGAACTGAGAATTCTGGTGTTGCAGGTGGAGGTGTTATGATCTCAGCTGGTGTTTTCACTGGACAAGTCAGGTCCCAGGGTGGAACACAGCTTGATAGATCCTAACTTTTATTTTTTGGTTTAGACGTTTGGAGAGTGGCTACTGAACAGAGTCACAGGGGTCAGCTGATGAACTTTTAATAAAAGAATAAAACACTTGTTAAGCAACCAAAAGACGAACTATATTACAATACTCCTTCACCCGCAACTATACCTTTACGGATAGATACAGGTTCTTAAGGATAACAAGTTACAAAAGCTATTTTATACTCTAATGTTCACAGTCCTGTAAACCAATAGGCGACCTGTGGTCAGGCACACCACACTCTCCTGTGTCAAGCCTCTTGAATCCTAGCTTCAACTGAACTGAAACAACTTTTTCTGTTTTTCTCTGTCTTTGTGGGACCCCAGTTGCTAAGCAGCAGCACAGTTTTTTTTAAAAAAACCTTGTTTCTTTTAACTCCCCTTCATAAAATCTCATTAAAATGCAGACATCTTTTAAAGTGAAAATAAAAATCAGGTTTCATCCTTTTAATTCACAAATACAGAAATACAAATTAAACTTAAAGATATAACTTATTCTTAACACATAACTTATTTAAACTCTCTATTTCCTAACAGGGGTTACATAAATAGCAAGGGGTAACACCATGAAGGGATTTAAAAATAAGGGCAGGAGTCAGCGAGAACAGCGGGGGCTGACCTCCAACCAGTTTCCACATTTAAAACAAAAATCAAATCAAGATGTGACATCACAGGGATTGGATGGTGAGTGGTGATTTGCTTGTTTGTCTTTCAAATTGGTCATTTATTTGTAACTGTAAAGGTTTTGTTAGCATCAGTAAGGTTTATAAATAGTAGTAGGTTTATCCCGAGCAGTAGGGTTTGTCAATTATAAATAAATTAAGAAAAACAATAAAATGAAACACATAAAAGAGCGCGAGAGGAGGTGGGAGCACAAAAGGAGCGCTGAGGAGCCGGGAGCACAAAAGGAGCTAGCTGCGGTGCTGGGTCTCAGTGGACTGACCAGATTTGGAGAAAATCAAGTGTGGCGTCATAGGGAACTAGAGGGGAACCCAGGAGATAAAAGAGTGAGAGAGGAGCAAGACTTCATAAAGAGGCACGAGAGGGAGAGGAGGAAACGACTGGTGAGTGACAGGTGAGTAACTACTTTTAAGGCATGTCAGTGCAGCTTGGCCATGTGGAATGTGCCCTCGATGACTACATCTGCAGGAAGCGTCATCAGCTGTAGGAACTTGAGCTCCAGGTTGCGGAACTCGAGTGGCAGCTGGAGTCATTGTGGTGCATCCACAAGGCTGAGGATTACGTGGATAGCATGGTTAGAGAGGTGGTCACACCACAGCTAAGAAGTACACAGGCAGAGAGGGAATGGGTGGCCGCCAGAGTATCACAGAAACATGCATCTAGTGCAGGAATTTCCTGAGGCTCTCTCACTTTCTAACCACTTTTCCATTTTGGATACTGGTGAGCAAGATGCACAGGAGAGGAAGAGGAAGAATGGAAGAGCTATACTGGTAGGGGACTCC
This sequence comes from Cetorhinus maximus, assembly GCF_964194155.1. NCBI lineage: Eukaryota > Metazoa > Chordata > Chondrichthyes > Lamniformes > Cetorhinidae > Cetorhinus > Cetorhinus maximus. The sequence continues at coordinate 24,564,735 of NC_135895.1, read as the reverse complement.
ATAGTTAGAGGAGCAGACAGGCTTTTCTGCAGCCATAGATGTGACTCCAGGATGGTATGTTGCCTCCCTGGTGCCAGGGTCGAGGGTGTCACAGAGTGGCTGCAGGGCATTTTTTGGGGGGAGGGTAAGCAGCCAGAGATCATGGTCCACATTGGGGTCAATGACATAGGCAGGAAAATGGACAGGGTCCTAAAAGCAGGTTTTAGGGAGTTAGGAATTGAAAAGCAGGACCTCAAGAGCAGTAATCTCAGGATTATTCCCAGTGCCACGTGCCAGTGAATTTAAGAATAGGAAGATTGAGCAGTTCAATACGTGACTGGAGAAATGAGAGGGAGGGCTGTAGATTTCTGAGGCACTGGGACCGGTTCCGGGGTGGATGGGACCTGTACAAGGAGGACGGTTTACACCTTAACAGGACCGGAACTAATGTCCTCGCAGGGACGTTTGCTAGTGCTGTTGGGGAGGCTTTAAACTAGATTGGCAGGGGGATGGGAACCTGAGGGGAAATTCAGAGAGGAGAGGAGAAAAACTGGCAGTGGGAAGAAGGGAAGTGTTAACTGGTAAGGAGGATAAATCAGAGAGTAATTTCAAGGTAAATACAATACTTGGAGAGTTTGATAGAACTAGAGTAGGGTATAGTAAGTCATTAGATGGGGTCAGAGCAAGGGGGAAAAGTTAAAAAGCCTAAATCAAGATTAATGTGCATGTATGTGAATGCATGGAGTGTAGCTAATAAGATTGGTGAACTACAGGCTCAGGTTGACAAATGGAACTATGATATTGCTATAACAGAGACCTGGTTCAAAGGAGGGCAGGACTGGACGTTAAATATTCCTGGGTACAAGGTGTTTAGGAGAGACTGAAATAAGAAATTTACAAATGGATATGGCTAGGTTAGGTGAATGGGCCAAAATTTGGCAGATGGAGTTTAACATGGATAAGTGAGAGGTTATCCATTTTGGTTAGAAGAATAAAAAGGCAACTTATCATTTAAATGGAGAGAAACTTCAGAATGCTTCAGTGCAGAGGGATCTGGGTGTCCTCGTGCATGAATCGCTGAAAGCTAGTATGCAGGTACAGCAGGTAATAAGGAAAGCAAATGGAATTTTGACATTTATTGCTAAAGGAATAGAGTATAAAAATAGGGAAGTGTTGTTGCAACTGTACAAGGCATTGGTGAGACCGCACCTGGAGTACTGTGCACAATTTTAGTCCCCTTACTTGAGGAAGGATGTAGTTGCGTTGGAGGCGGTTCAGAGGAGGTTAACTAGATTGATTCCAGAGATGCGGGGCTTGCCTTATGAGGAGAATTTGAGCGGTTTAGCCCTATACTCGCTAGAGTTTAGAAGGATGAGAGATCATCTAATTGAGGTATACAAGATGCTAAAGGGGATAGACAGAGTGGATGTGGAGCGGATGTTTCCCCTTGTGGGGCATTCTAGAACGACAGGCCATAGTTTAAAGCTAAGGGGTGGTAGATTTAAATCAGAGATGAGGAGGAATTACTTTTCTCAAAGGGTCGTGAATCTGTGGAATTCACTACCTCAAGAGTGCAGTGGATGCCAGGATGCTGAATAAACTTGAGGAGGTAGAGAGATTTTTAATTAGTAATGGGTTGAAAGGTTATGGGGAGAGGGCAGGAAATTGAAGTTGAGGCCAAAATAAGATCAGCCATGATCGTATTGAATGGCAGGGCATGCTCGAGGGGATGAATTGTCTACTCCTGCTCCTAGTTCTTATGACAGGAAAGGAAGCAAAGGGAGGGGGAGTGGCAGTATTATTAAAGGTGACATTACAGTACTGGAGAGAGAGGGTGTTCCAGAGGGGGTCAAGGGTGGAATCTCCCTGGTTAGAGGTAAGAAATGAAAAAGATGCAATAACATTGATCGGTGTGGTATACAGATCATCAACTAGCAGAAGGGATGTAGAGAAACAAATTTACAAAGAAATTACAGAGAGGTGTAAGAATTATCAAGTAATTATAATGGGGGGGGGGGGGGGGGGTGGAGCTTCAATTATCCAAATATAGGCCGGGATAGGAACAGTGCAAAAGGACAAGAAGGGTGAAGGTTCCTGGAGCGTGTTCAAGATAATTTTCTGCAGCAGTATGTTTCAGGTCCAACAAGAGGGCAGGCACTGCTGGACCTGGTTCTGGGGTATGAGTTGGCCCAAGTGGATCAAACAATAGTGGGAAAGCATTTAGGGGACGGACAAGGAGCAATCCAGAGCAGGGATAATTAATTGGAGGAAAGCTAACTTCGATGGGATGAGAATGCATCTGAGTCAAGTGAATTGGAATCAAATACTGGTGGAAAAGACAGTCACTGAACAATGGGTTACCTTCAAAGAGATATTCCCTTGAAGGGGAAAAGTAGGACAAATAAATCTAGAACACCCTGGATGACAAGAACAATAGAGGTGAAGATGAAAAGGAAGAAGTAAATGTATGACAGGTGTCAGGTAGAAAATACAATGGAGAATCAGGCTGAATATAGAAGGACCAGAGAGGAAGTGAAGAAACTAAGAAGAAAAGCAAGGAGAATGCATGAAAAGAGACTGGCAGCTAACATAAATGGGAATCCCAAGGTCTTCTATAAGCATATAAATAATAAAAGGCTGGTAAAAGAAAGGATAGGGCTGATTAAGGATAAAAAAAACAAGGAGACTTGCATGTGGAGGCAGGAGAAGTAGCGGTATCAAATGAGTACTTTGCATCTGTCTTTACAAAGGAAGAGGGTGCTACCAAGGCAGAGGTGAGAGAGGAAGTAACTAGTACACAAGGAATTTACAATTGAGAAGGAGGTGGTGTTAGAAAGGCTACCTTTACTTAAAATTGATAAGGTACCAGGGCTGGATGAGATGCATCTAAAGATACTGAGGGAGGTGAGTGAAAATTACAGAGGCACTGGTGATAATCTTCCAGTCTTCCTCAGACATAGGGGTGGTGCCAGAGGACTGGAGAATTGCAAATGTTACACCCTTGTTCAAAAAAGGTACAAGGATAAAGCCGACAACTACAGACTAGTCAGTTTGACTTCAGTAGTAGGGAAACTTCTGGAAACTAAAGTACGGGATAAAATCAATAATCACTTAGACAAGTGCAGGATAATTAAGGGAAGCCAGCATGGATTCATTAAGAGAAAATCATGTTTAACTAACTTGGGAGTTTTTTTTGAGGTGGTAACAGAGAAGATTGATAAAGGCAATGCTGTTGATGTGGTGTATATGGATTTTCAAAAGGCATTTGATACAGTGCCACACAACAGACTTGAGCAAAATTCTAGCTCATGGAATAAAAGGGAAAGTAGGCACTTGGATAAGAAATTGGCTGAGTGACAGGAAACAGTAGTGATAAATGGTTGTTTTTCAGGTTGGAGGATGGTCTTTGATGGAGTTCCTCAGGAGTCAGTGTTGGGACTCTTGCACTTCTTGATATATACTAATGACTTAAACTGTGGTGTGCAGGGCATGATTTCAAAATTTGCAAATGATACGAAGATTGGAAGCAGTGTCAACTGCAATGAGGATAGTCTTGAACTTCAAAAGGACACACATATATTGGTGGATTGGACAGACAAATGGCAGATGAAGTTCAATGCAGAGAAGTGTGACGTGGTTCATTTTGGCAGGAAGAATGTGGAGAGATGGTATAAAATAAAGGCAGAAACGCTAAATGAGGTGCAGGAACACAGGGACCCTGGCGTATATGTACATAAATCATTGAAGGTGGCAGGCCATGTTGAGAGAGCAGTTAATAAAGCATATAGTATCCTAGGTTTTATTAATAGGGATATTGAGTACAAGAGCAAGGAGGTCATGTTAAACTTTTATCAGACACTAGTTAGGCCTCATCCGGAGTACTGCACCCAGTTCTGGGTGCCATGGCATTGGAGATTGTAGAGAGGAGATTCACAAGAATGATTCCAGGGATAAACAACTGTAGCTATGAGGATAGATTGGAGGGGTTGGGTCTGGTTCCCTTGGGAAAAAGGCTGAGGGGACACTTGTTAGAGGTATTCAAGATCCTGAGGGGTATGGACAGAGTACATAATGAGAAACTGTTCCCTCTCAAGAGTACATAAAGAACCAGAGGGCACAGATTCAAAATAATGGACAAAAGGAGTAGAAGTGATGTGAGGAAAAGTTTTTTTCACTCAGTGTGGTTGGAGTCTGGAACAAACTTCCAGAAAGGGTGGTGGAGGCAGGTTCGATTGAGATATTCAGAAAGGAATTGGATTGCTACCCGAAAATAATGTACAAGGTTACGGGGATAAGGCAGGGGAGTGTGATTAGGTAGACTGGTCTTTCAGCGAGCAGTGCAGACTCTATGGACCAAATAGCCTCCTTCTGCACTGTAAAGATTCTATGATAATTTAAAATTTGAGGCATTGGAGACAATATAGGTTAGCAAGTACAGGTGAGATGGATAAGAGGATATTATACAGGCAGCAGAGTTTTGAATGAGTGGGAGTTTATAGAGAAAGGATAGAGACTGAGGGGCCAGCTAGGAAGGCAGAGTGGAAGCAAGTGATGCTTCCAAGGTGGAAGTGATGCAGAGGGTAGGAGGTTAATAACTCAAATTGAGGTCAAAGATGGCACCAAGAAACAGTCTGGCTCAGCCTCAGAGTGAACAAAGTGTTTGAGGGTGGGGGTTTGGTGGGGGGGGGGGGGGGGGGGGCAGATATGTTGCTAACTAAACAATCTTTTCAGTCTTCCCAGTGCCTAACTCTATAAAATTGTGATTCATTCAAGAATCTGCTGAAAATGAAGTCTGACAACATAAAAGCAGTGGAGGAAATGAGTAGAGCTGGTGCCAATGTTCACACAAAAGTTGACCCTATGTCTGTTGATTGTGGTGCCAAAAAGCAACATGTAGATGAGGAATTGGAGGGGGTCAAGAATGGGGAGGTACTTCAGATATGGGAACGAAAAAGAGAAGCCATTGCTGGCGATGCTGTGGCTACAATCAGATCAGTAAAAGTGGAAATAACCAAGGGTAGGCCCACTAGCCGGATAGAGGACAGATGTCGGAGGAGGGTGGCAGTGCTGACACAGAAATTGATGAATGTGACATAGTGTATTGTCCAATCATACAGAATGTTGCTCATGACTTTGGTTAAGGCAGTTTTAGGACAGTGGCTGGGGTGGATTGGAGACATTCAATGAAAGAGATGCAAGAGAGATAGACATCGATGTGTAGGTAGACAGCATTCTCAAGGACCTGAGAGGAAAGGGGAGTTGGAAATAGGAATGGTTTGCAAGGGCAGAGGTCAAGAGGGCATTTTTTGGCAGGGCTGACGATGGCCCTTTTCAAATGGAGGACAATACCTGAATAAAGGTGCAATTCATAATGTTAGTTAACACTGCCACCAGGAAGAGAAGCTGATGAAAAAAGCAAAATACTGCAGATGCTGGAAAGCTGAAATAAAAACAGAAAATGCTGGAAAATCTCAAATCTGACAGCATCTGTGGAGAGAGAAGCTGGTGGCTGGTAGTACAATGGGAATGGGGGTCAAACGGGCAAGAGACAGATTGCAATGGACAAGATAAACACAAAGGCAGCATGGAGCAGGAAATACAAGAGAAGTTAGAGATAGACTTGGGCTCAGGGGCACAGTGGGGAAGATTTGGCTTGGTGGGCAAGAGGAAGCAGTAGAGGCAGCTAAACAGATGGATGGCATGACCTCTGCTCCATATCCAGTCAATTTGCCAGCCTCAGGGTCATTAATATACAGATACAAAGTTCTCAGCCTCCGGCAGTGGATCCTATCAAAATCTGAGCAAGGTTTAACTGCAGGTCTTTGAGGACTGGCACAGGTGCAAAACCAGGCAGCCTATGTCCTAACTATCAAAATTAATTTTTAAAAATACATAAATTATGAGGCCTCCACATTGGCCTCTGAAAAACCACACTATTCGAATACTTGCACACTCAGATTCTGAGGGAAAAAAAATCTACCACCAGAATAGTGCTGGATGCCTGGACTTAACAGTTTCTGTGTCCAGCATTCCAAGGATTTACTTGCAGGACACATCAGGAATACATTTCCCCAATTTGCATATTCGCATACATCCCATCTACAAATTTTTTTTTTCATTCATTCACAGGATGTGGGTATCGCTGGCTAGGTCAGGATGGTGAGTGGCTTGGAAGGGAACTTCCAGGTGGTGGTGTTCCCATGTATCTGCTGTCCTTGTCCTTCTAGATGGTAGTAGTTGTGGGTTTGGAAGGTAATGTCTAAGGAGCCTTGATGAGTTCCTGCATCCATCTTGTAGATGGTACACACTACTGCTACTGTGCGTCGGTGGTGGAGGGAGTGCTAATCAAGCAGGATGCTTTGTCTTGGATAGTGTCAAGCTTCGAGTGTTGTTGGAGCTGCACTCGTCCGGGCAGCAGAGGCTATTCCATCACACTCCTGACTTGTGCCTTGTAGATGGTGGACAGACTTTGGGGAGTCAGGAGGTGAGATACTTGCTGCAGGGTTCCTAGCCTCTGACCTGCTCTTGTAGCCACAGTATTTACATGGCTTGTCCAGTTCAGTTTCTGGTCAAGGTAATAACCATTGACCAGAAACTGAACTGGACAAACCATATAAATGCTGTGGATATAAATGGGCTGGTGTACCCACTGTCGCCAGCTCAAATACTAGGAAATGGGATAAAAACAGTAAGTGTTGGAAAACCTCAGCAGGTCTGGCGGCATCTGTGGAGACAGAAACAGAATTAACATTGCAAGAACAATATGGCTCTTCTTCGGGAAGAGAGTTAGAAACATGAAGGATTTTATGCTGTTGAAAAGGGGAGATGAAGATGGGTTGATGTTGAGAGTTTGGAGACAAGAACCCAACTTCACCACTGCCATACATCGTACACTAGACCCTTTGCCTAATCCTATCAGACTTGTAGCTTGCCTCAATCTCAATCTTCTCTCAAATATCCACCGGGGAGGGAGACAACCAGATCCAGAGCCCCTCAACTCTGACCCACAGCTCAGCTTCATGAAATATGGATCCAGCTGAACCAAAATCCTCCCACACCCAACTCTGGCAGAGAAACACATGCAACTCTGCTCCAGATCCATGCCAGCTTCCACACACTACAACCTACAGACTACTCTCACCCACCAGCTCCAGGCCTGCTTTCCCACACATATTCTAGCTTCATTGTTTGCTTACGTGGAATGCTGCAGGAATCCACTAATATTTTCTGAAAAAATTCTGAACATTGGAGGTGTTTAATTTCCATAATAACGTAAGCATATTTTAACAATAAACTTCTGAGCTCAATAATGCTTTTCTGATCTCCCCAAAAGAAATATAAAAGCCACAGAGGAAGACGGTGGTATAAGCGGTAATGTCAATGGAATAGTAAACCAAAAACTCAGGCTAATGCTCTGGGCACATGGGTTCAAATTTAAAATTCCAAATTAATAAATCTGGAACTGAAAGCTAGATTCAGTAATGGGGTCTCGAATCTATTGAGTGTCTGAAAATCCCATTTGGTTCGCTAATGCCCTTTAGAAAAGGAAATCTGCCATCCTTCCCTGGTCTGGCCTATATTGACACCACCTCCCACACCAATGTAGTTTACTTTTAACTATCCTCTGAATTGGCCTAGCAAGCCATTCAAACTGCTACAGATGCCAGATAGACTGCAGCTGTCCAAGACAGCTCACCACCACCTTCTCAAGGGCACTTAGGGTTGGGTAACAAATGCCCATCCATTGAAAGAATAAAAAATTGCTAATGCAGAACAATTTTTAAATGGCCCTACAATTTATATCATAGCTTTAGGATACACGTTTCAAACATATCCACTGTATTAAATACCTAATAAAATGGTAATTATAATAAAAATAATTGTGATTGACATACAAACATTTTACAGCAAATATCGCAATTGCACGACCACCCAAAGTGTGTCCAAGATTCAAGCTGAAGAAATCACATGCAGCACAACAGTAATCTACTGCATCAAAAAAACTTAAGTGAAAAGCATGCCCCATAGTGCAAGATAGCACCAATGTTGATAAGATAAAAGCAACATACTGCGGATGCTGGAAATCTGAATCAAAAACAAAAATTGCTGGAAAAACTCAGGTCTGACAGCACCTGTGGAGAGAAAAAGTTAACGTTTCGCGTCTAGATGTTCCGAAAAAGAGTCATCTAGTTTAAAACGTTAACTCTTTATCTCCACAGATGCTGTCAAACCTGCTGAGTTTTTCCAGCAATTCTTGTTTTTGTTCCAATGTTGATAAGAATAGGAGACAAGGCGATAAGCGGCCATTGAGTGAAGCCAAACTTGGGGTTTAAAAATCACGTAGACAGTAGCTGCAAGAGTTGTTCCGCAATTTCAAAATCTTCAGGCAGAATTAGGTTCAAAATATATCTCAATTTCAACAAAACGGATATTGCGGAAAGGAGTTACTGCAACTTCTAACCACAGGACAATAAAATAAAACAGCTTTTTATGACACCATGTTAAAATAAAATATTCAACAGCATTCGAGGGGTAAGTGCACTATTCATCACATGAAGTTATGTGACAGCAGTTTTATTACTGGTCATAGATACTGCTCCCAAATTAGACTGAGGCAAACTATCAATTGCGTCACTTCTAAAATTTGCCAAAATAAAGTACGCATCAGCTCACACACATGTTCAAAAGCTTTCATAGGTAAAAGTCAAAATTACAGTACAATCAAAAAGTAAATCCAACAAAACTTTGAAACGGCCCTTCTTACAGCACAAGGTCGTGTTAAAAGCTGTTCTTTCACCTGGCACTTCCTCGTTTGAACTATGAGTTTGCAACAGATGCGAGCGCAAAAACAGTGCAGCTTTAAGTAAAACACCGACCTTGTTTGAGCCGAAAAAGCGTCCTTTCGAGCTTGTCCCATTCATTCAGCTGCAGGATCCGAACTTGCTTAGGTTGCTCCATCGTTCAAGTGTTTTCATGTGCACGACTCTACCCTGCAGAAAGTACGGAAGGTTTAATCCCCTAAAAGTCCACACAAATGGGACAATGCAGTTTTCTCCACCACCAGCTGCATTGTCATTTTATAAACACCGGCAAGAGAAAGAAAACAGAGGTGGACGGACAAGAAAGAAAACAAAAGTGATAAGCAAACAGCAACTCTGAACTGCAAGAACCACCACCCTCTCCCCCCCACCCAGGACAGCAGCCACGACCTTAAATTCCTCCCACAAGGTGTCCAGACACAAGTTAAGAGAACAGTTAAACAACAACATCGGTGTAGGCCATGACTGGAGGGGATTTATTCAGAAATAGCTGTTCACTGATGCAAGCGTCGTAGGTAACAATGCCCAATCATCATCACTCCAGCCGCTCTGTACAGCCTGACACCCCCCCACCCCACACCAACCGTCAACAGCGTCCGGCCCTGCTTCACTCGGCCTAAAGGGGCACAGCTCCCGGCCTCTGTCCAAAGCCCAGCTGCAAGAGGCCGGTGGCCGGGGCTGCTTCAAACTCCTCACCTTCCTGTGGCTCCCTTCTCTACGGACACTCCCCTCTCGCCGCGGCACATCAGCGAGTGAGTGACTGGCCGCCGCCCACCTCAAGGTCACGGACAGCTGGTCGGAAACCAGCCGCAGACCCCACCTCTCCCCTCTCGCGAGACCCCGCCCCCCTCTCGCGAGACCCCGCCCCCTTCCGTGACGCCCCCCTTGACCCCGCCCCGTCCCCGAGACACCTCACCCCTCTCCAAAACCCCTCCCTCCTCCGGAGTCCCCCCCGAATGGAGACCCCCACCACGAGACCCCGTCTCCTCCCCTCCCGCTCCCCTCCCTGAGACTTCGCCCACTCCCCTTTCCATTCAACGACCCCGCCTCCACCCCGAGACCCCTCCCATTCCCCCCTATCCGAGAGACCCCGCCTCCTCCCCTGACCGCTCCGCTTCGCTGAGACCCCACCCCCTCCCTGAAACCCCGCCCCTACGCTGCAAACCCTCCCCCCCTCCCCCATTACGTCACCTCCTCCCCCCCCCCCCCCCCCCCCACTCCCCTTGGCGTTCACTCAACCTCCTGACTCTTCACCTCCGGAGAGCAAGATAACTCCTTAGTAACAGGAAGGTGGAGAGCAAAATCACAGTGTCAGGTGGGAGGAGTTCAGCGAAACGCTGTTCCCTTGGCGTTCAGTCAATCGGCCGTTGGTGCTCGGGCTCAGCGCTTTAAGGAAATGGCTGGCCCGCTGTGCCCCGCACAGGCCGAGATCAGGCGGTGGGCGCCATCTTTCTGAGGGGCAGAAGGAAGCTCTTTCGCCTTCAGCTCTCTCTCTCTCTGTTGTGGGTCAATATCTCAGTGCACCTTATACACTTCCCATTCACTCTTGTTGCTCTGTCCCATGTACTCAGCTACTTCCATTGCCTACATTTCGACATCTCTGAAGTCAAACACTATTTTAAAATCAGCTCCCCCTCTGTCTGCCTCAATCTACTGTGATGTCACTGGTATAACATCAGGCAAGTCAGCCTCAGTTGGTGAAGGTCAAATTGACCTGAGACCTTTACTCTGCAGCAAATGGCACTGTGAGGAATGACATCAAGACTACAGCTTCCAGATTATTCAGCCCAACCAGTCTGTTGGTTTTTATCCTCCATGCAAATGCCAATCATGTGGGTGCATCCCAACCCTCTATCTGGACCTCTAATGCTTTTCGCCTTTAGGAAAATACCCTGTTCTATTCTTTTTAGGTCCAAAATTTGCCTACCTTCAAATGCATTTGCCACTGTTCTTCCGATTTTGTCTATCAATATCACCTTGTAATATTACACCTCCATCTACAGAATTTACAACGCCACCTATCTTTCTGTCATCAGCAAATTTGGATATGTGGCTTTCTATCCCATCATTGAAGTTGTTGAGGCCCTGACACAGATCCTTGTGAGACACCACTGGTCACACTCTGCCAATTAGATTGCCTGTCCATTATCCTTATTCTCTGTCTCCTGCCACTCAGGCAATTTCCTAACCAGGCCAAAATTTTGCCGTCAATCCATGAGCTTCCACTTCCGCTAGCAGTCTCTAATGTGGGGCTTTATAAAATGCCTTCTTGGAAGACCTTATAAATAGCATACATAGACATGGTGGTGGCGTAGTGTTACTGTCACTGGACTCGTAATCCAGAGACCCAGGGTAATGCTCTGGGGACCTGGCTTGGAATATCACCTTGGCAGATGGTGAAACTTGAATTCAATAAAAAACCTGGAATTAAAAGTCTAATGATGACCATGCAACAATTGTTGATTGTTGTAAAAACCCAGCTGGTTGTCCTTTAGGGAAGGAAATCTGCTGTCCTTACCTGGTCTGGAGTACGTGTGACTCCAGACCCACAGCAATGTGGTTGAATCTTAAATGCCCTCTGAAATGATCTAGCAAGCCACTCAGTTCCCAAGGGCAATTTGGGATGGGCAATAAATGCTGGCCTAGGCAGCGACACCCACATTCCATGAATGAATAAAAAAATTCCCCTGCCCACTACTTAAGTCAACTCTGCAAAAAATTCAGTCAGATTCATCAAGTATGACTTACAAATCCATGCTGGCTTTCCCTGATCAGCTGAAAATTTTCAAGGTGTTCAGTCACCATCTCCTTAAGTAAAGATTCCAGTAATTTCCCAACAACGGATGTTGGTCTACAATTCCCTTGATTCCTTCTCTAACCTCTCTTAAATAGCAGAGTAACATGAACAAATTGCCAATCTAACGAAATGGTTCTTGAATTGAGAGAACTTTGGAAGATTATGGTTAGGGCATTTGTAATTTTATGAACTTTTTTTCATTTGTTCACAGGACCTGGGCATCGCTGGCTAGGCCAGCATTTATCGCCCATCCCTAATTGCTTTTGAAAGGTGGTAATGAGCCATCTTCTTAAACCGCTGCAGTCCATGCAGTGTAGGTACACCCATAGTGCTGGGAGTTCCAGGATTTTGACTCAGTAACAGTGAAGGAGCGATGATATAGTCCCAAGTCAGATGGTGTGTGGTTTGGAGGGGACCTTGCAGGTTGTGGTGTTCCCATGCATCTTCTGCCCTTGCCCTTCGAGGAGGTAGAGGTTGCAGGTTTGGAATGTGCTGTCGCACGAGTCTTGGTCGGTTGCCTCAGTGCATCTAACTCCTTTAAAGCCCTGAAATGGAAACTGTCTGTTCCTGGAGATTTGTCACATTTTAGTGCCGTTATTTTCTTTATTGCTGTTATTTTCCATACATTAATTTTGGTGAGTCCTGACCCCTGATTCAGTATTAATTTGCTTGGAATGCCTGACATGATAGTCATAGCCAAGTAATGCAACAACAAATGGATCAGATCAAAGCGCAGCAGTCCTGCGACAAGTTGCCCCTGGGCAAAAATCAAATGAAGACATAGGGTCCGTGATAGTTGCAAAGATCTAGTGATTGACTCCTGATTTAGGGACATTTCGTCCTTGTCCACTTTGAAAAGCAAGGGTTTCTTTAAAGAAGTTTTCAGATAATACTACGCAGCAATGCTTAGTGTGCACCTTATTCCATTTGCAAGTTTGCTCAAACTCAAATTGGAAGTATTACATTTTAACGAAGATGCAAAACAATTATATGATAATGCATAAAGAAAAATTACTAAAAAGCTCACCTCAGGGACAACAAGGTCCCGTTATGAATCTGAACAGATCATCAATTGTGGAATCCAATGATGTACATCAGATCTTTTGTTTATTCATTTATTTTTAATTTTTAAAAATTAATTCATGGGATGTGGGCATCGCTGCCTAGGCCAGCATTTATTGCCTATCCCTAATTGCCCTTGAGAAGGTGGTGGTGAGCTGCCTTCTTGAACTGCTGCAAACCCTGTGGTGTAGTTATACCAACAGTGCTATTTCGGAGGGAGTTCCAGGATTTTCACCCAGCGACAGTGAAGGAACGGCGATATATTTCCAAGTCAGGGTGGTGAGTGGCTTGGAGGGGGACTTCCAGAGGGTGGTGTTCCCATATGTCTGCTGCCCCTATCCTTCTAGATGGTAGCGGCCATGGGTTTGGAAGGTGCTGTTTAAAGAGGCTTGGTGAGTTCCTGCAGTGCATCTTGTAGTTGGTACACACTGCTGCAACTTTACGTCAATCATGAGGGGAGTGAATGTTTGTGATGGGGTGCCAATCAAACAGGATGCTTTGTCCTGGATGGTGTCAAGCTTCTTGAGTGTTGTTGGAGCTGCACTCATCCAGGCAAGTGCAGAGTACTCCATCACAATCCTGACTTGTGCCTTGTAGATGGTAGGCAGGCTTTTGGGGAGCCAGGAGGTGAGTTACACGTCACAGGATTCCTAGTTCCTGATCTGCTCTCGTAGCTACAGTATTCATATGGCTAGTCCGGTTCAGTTTCTGGTCAATGGTAACCCCCAGGATGTTGATAATGGGGGATTCAGTGATGGTAATGCCATTGAATGTCAAGGGACGATAGTCAGGTTCTCTCTTGTTGGAGATGGTCATTGCCTGGCACTTGTGTGGCATGAATGTTACTTGCCACTTATCAGCCCAAGCCTGGATATTGTCCAGGCCTTGCTGCATTTGGACATGGACTACTTCATTATCTGAGGAGTCACGAATGGTGCTGAATATTATGCAATCTTTAGCGATCATCCCCACTTCTGACCTTATGATATAAGGAAGGTCATTGATGGAGCAGCTGAAGATGGTTGTGCCTAGGACACTACCCTGAGGAACTCCTGCAGTGATGTCTTGGAACTGAGATGATTGATTTGCAACAATCACAGCCATCTTCCATCTGCTTGGCATGACTCCAACCAACAGAGAGTTTTCCCCCTGATTCCCATTGACTCCAGTTTTGCTAGGGCTCCTTGATGCCACAAATGCAGCCTTAATGTTAAGGGCAGTCACTCTCCCCTCACTGCTGGAGTTCAGCCCTTTTGTCCGTGTTTGAACCAAGGCTGTAATGAGGTGAGGAGCTGAGTGGCTCTGGCAGAAATCAAACTGAGCACCAGTGAACAGGTTATTGCTAAGCAAGTGCTACTTGATAGCACTTTTGATGACCTTTCCACCTTTACTGATGATTGAGAGTAGACTGATGGCATGGCAGTTGACTGGGTTTGGATTTGTCCTGCTTTTTGTGTACAGGACATACCTGGGCAATTTTCCACATTGCCGGGTAGAGGCCAGTGTTGTAGTTGTACTGGAACATCTTGGCTAGGGGTGTGGCAGGTTCTGGAGCATAAGTCTTCAGTACTATTGCCGAAATATTATCAGGCCCATAAACTTTGCAGTATCCAATGCCTTCAGCCATTTCTTGATATCACGTGGAGTGAATCAAATTAGCTGAAGACTGGCATCTGGATGCTGGGGACCTCCGGTGGAGGCCGAGATGGCTCATCCACTCGACACTTCTGGATGAAGATTGTTGCAAATACTTCAGCCTTATCTTTTGCCCTGATGTGCTGGGCTCCCCATCATTGAGGATGGGGATAATTGTGGATCCTCCTACTCCAGTGAGTTGTTTAATTGTCCACCACCATTCACGACTGGATGTGGCAGGACTGCAGTGCTTAGGCCTGATCCATTGGTTGTGGAATCGCTTACCTTTATCTATCACTTGCTGCTTATGCTGTTTGGCACGCAAGTAGTCCTGTGTTGTAGCTTCACCAAGTTGACACCTCATTTTTAGGTATGCCTGGTGCTGCTCCTGGCATGACTCCTGCACTCTTCATTGAACCAGGGTTGATCCCCTGGGTTGGTGGTAAGGTAGAGTGTGGGATATGCCGGGCCATGAGGCTACAGATTGTGGTTGAGTACAATTCTACTGCTGCTGATGGCCGACAGCACTTTATGGTTACCCAGTCTTGAGTTGCCAGATATCTTTGAAATCTATCCCATTTAGCAGTGGTAATGCCACACAACATGATGGAGGGTATCCTCAATGTGAAGACGGGACTTTATCTCCACAAGGACTGTGCGGTGGCCACTTCTACCGATACTGTCATGAACAGATGCATCTGTGACAGGCAGATTGGTGAAGATGAGGTCAAGTATGTTTTTTTCCCCCCTTGTTGGTTCCCTCATCACCTGCCATAGACCCAGTTTTGCAGCTATGTCATTCACAGGATTTGGGAGTCATTGGAAATGCCAGCATTTATTGCCCATTCCTATGTAACTAGGCCATTTCAGAGGGCAGTTAAGAGTCAACCATATTGCTATGGGCCTGGGGTCACATGTAGATCAGACCAGGTAATGGGAGCAGATTTTCTTCCCTTAAGGACAATCGTGAACCAGAACAGATTTTATGACAATCTAGTAGGTTAATGGTCACCATCACTGATATGAGCTTTTTATTCCAAATTTATTTAATTAACTGAATTTAAATATCCCACTCACTGTGGTGGGGTTTGAACTCATACTTCTGGGATCATCAAGGCCTCTGGATTACTAGTCCAGTAGCTCCAAAAGTACAAGACGACTAATTGCACAAAGTCAAAATCATATAGGCAGCCACCTTAAAGTGTTTGGTAATTATTGTAAAGAAGAGCTATTTTATTAAAAAATATTAAAAGTTAATTTTGAGATTAAAGTCTACAAATTACTGCCGACAATGACAAATGAACGATGGACACATTTGTATGCCATTCCTGCGCCTAGTACTTTGAAGAAGGTATTAATCAATTTAAAATAATTGATTTACTGGCTCCTTTGAAATAGCACACTGTAGAGTAACATATCAATAATACAATGATAATTGTTCGGCTAAAAATGTAACTGTATAATAAAAAGTGAGTATTACATTGTGCTCATTATAGATTATCACCATACAGATGATTCACCCTATAACTTTTGTTTGAGTATATTGCGGTGTATTACCCCATATGCAGTATATACATATACATGAAAAGTCAAAAATGCTGGAGAATACACCAAATAAAATAGCAACAATAACATTTTCCTAGCAAAACATGCCCCTACCATACCTAGAATAAAAATATCATATACATGGTGTACAATAAACCAATTTCTAGAATTGTCAATACACTACCATTGCTCAGTTAAAAACAAATTAGTGAAATAAAGAGGAAAATCTTATATGTCCTACCAGGAAAAAGGCGCAGAGGTCAAGGAATAAAAAGAACAGTGGCAGCATGGTTACGAGTAGAAGGGTTGAGAACCAGAGGATAGTGATTTAGGTTGAATGGCAAAAGAACCAAACACGCCATGAGGAAAAACATTTTTACGCAACTTGTGGTTAGGATCTGGAATGCATACCTGAGAGTGCACTGGTGTCAGTTTAAGGGAATTGGATGAGCACCTGAAGGGAATAAAGTTACAGGGCTACAGGGAAAGGGTGGGGGAATGGGATTAACTGAGTTGCTCTCACAGACAGCCAGCATGAACATGGAGGGCTGAATAACCCTTCAATAATCCTATTGAACAACCAAACCCTTCTGCACCGTAAGGATTCCATGACTTCAAGAAAAGGTGTTTGAAACCATTGATAAACACAAGATGATAATTTTTTTGTATCATTGCTTCCTCAAAATATTTACAAATGAAGACATGAACAATGTGCTCTCCCAGCCAACAAAGTAGTACTATGGAATAATTCAAGACTTCAGTATAAATGAGATAGAAGTCCCAGACAATGGGAAAGGGCTTATGTCAAATGAATACTCAGGAATTCATGATTAATAGTATTTATTCAAGAGTGCTGAGTGAGACTAATGAAGAGATTTGTGGGGCAGGCAGATTCATTATGAGGGAATCAAGGACAATGGGAAGTATTATTAAACTGGAAACAGACAAATGTAATATTGATTTTCAAAAAAAGGTGATGAGTTAAACACAGGGAATTACAGTCCTAATAGTGCTACTTCAATTCCATGTAAAATAATGATTTCAATTATCAGGAGTAAATTTGAGGTGTAAGTGTACACCAACAAAATAATAAATGGTGGTCAATATGGTTTGAAACAGGAAAGATTCTGCTTGACCAACCTGTTTGTTTCCTTTGAAGAACTGACAATCTAAATTTATTATGGCCAACTCCACAACATTGTATACTTAGACATTTATAAGATAGTGATATCACACAAAAGATTATCCATTAAACCAGAAGCTGTGGGATTTCAGGGAAAAACCGGGATATGGATAAGAAATTGGCCTTAGGATAGAAAACAATGGGTAGTGACTGGAGAAGTAATGTCAAAGTGGAAAGATTTTCTGATTGGGATGTCCAGGGTTCAGTGTTGGTACCACAATCACTTCTAATTTACAGCAATGACTCTAATTCACGAATTCAGTGCAAACCAGTCAGATTTGCAGACAACATCAAATTGGGAGTGGAATGGAATTGAAGAAAGCTGATCAGTAAAACGAGTTTGGACGAATTATATGAGTAGGCCAAGCAGTTATGGGGAACGATTGGAGAAACTTGGGGTTTTCAACCTGGGGCAGTGGTGATCTTACAGCTTTATATCGAATAGTAAATAGAATAGATAAAATTAACCCAGGATATAATTTTAAATTAAACAGTAGGAACAACATAAAGGGAGCACGAGTTGGAACTAATAATAGGCAGCTTTAGGATTGTTATCAGGGGGCTCTCTGTTAACACTTAGTAAAGCCCTGGAGGCAAAAATTCCTGGAATAATTTCAGAAACAATTAGATACAATATTAGGAAAGTGGAAGACTCTAGAAGTGGATGGATGAATTAAGAGGGACCCAATGGCCTTTCTCACCTTTAAGTATCTTATAATTTTGTAAGCCTAACTCGCCAAGGTAAATTTTAGTTCCCTAAACTGGATGGTGTTGTTTTTATTTGAAAAATATAGTTTATTCATAAAATATCTGGGAGAACATTACAAAACATTTCTAAATCACCATCACAAAAAGTGCAATCAGATTCAACTTATACACATGGATCCCGAGGTGCTTCAATGCAATCAATGAATATTACAATCATTTTAATATGGTCATTATAGTCAACTGGATGTTGTTGTTACGATGCCAGAGCCCCGCCTCAATAGTGAAACCTGACGGGAAGTTTCACTAAGGTGAGGACACGTTCGTTCCAAGTCCACAGGTAAGTGTGAGTAACCACCTTATATTTTAAGCAGTAGTTTGTATCTTTACAGATAACTTTAGTTTGATCTACGCCTTTCTGCGATTCTTGATGTTAGTACAGATGTAAACGGGGCAAAAATAGACCAAGCAAGAAAAGCGCACGGTAATGGAGTCGGAGACGGTGGTAAATCACCTTGAGGTAATGTATAATGTTCACTAAAAACAAGTCAGAATGAGAGCTTGATTGATTTCCGCAAATGGATTATCACAATTGGCTTTTACAGGAATTATCAGTATGTAGCATGTCAGTAGACTATTTGGAGTGCAGTTTTTTTTTAATCCTTAGCAATTTAACACAGGATCTACTGTATTGGCAGTGGAGGCAAAGAATTAGTCTAAACACTTCGTTTTCATAGAACAGCCCAACTGTAAAATCTATTGCACTCGTTGCAGGCACTGAATTATTTATGAAACGGTTGTCGTGTTCTGTATCAATCAACCACACATGTCAGTTTCAGTGTCGCAAAGGAAGAATAAAAGAGTGACTGTAAAAACGCCCCTTGCGAAAGTTCCTAAACAGTTGGCATAATCATACGATTATTAACACAGAACTCCAGCAACCAACTCTCTGCTAATTCTTCAGTGATCATTTTTCTCCGTAACGTAGCTGAGGGTGGTTAATCTTACAGTATGCGGTTACCTAAAAGCTAGGAGGGCACCTCGAGCTGGCCTAGGCACTGACATGAATGCTATTTTCATATTTCAAAACCAGACAAACCGCTTTACAAAAGAATGTGGTATAGATAGGTTTTGATTGCACAATGTTTAAATAATAAGTGATTCCAAGGCTGTAATATTGGGATTCAGGGGATAACTATTTAATCTTCAATTTCCAGCCACCTATTTAAAGTGACTATGACCTTTTGCCATTGCCAGACAGTGTTATTCTCTATAGTTTTAAAATTCTGCTGCGTAATATCAGCACCTGAATGCTTAAAATGTTTGTGCAAAATTTATACTATTTAAATGGAGTAATAAACGCATTTAAACCAGACTATATCATTCCATAAATGTAGTCAGTGCTATTGTTTCAAAATTCTAATAACAATTCCTGCAAGAACAAAATGTCAACCTTTTTAATAGATTGTCAAATAATTTTAAAGTCTCCTTGAGATATGCCAAAACACCATATTCCTGTTCCTTAGTGGAAAGATGTCATTATGGTTACCGTAGATATGATGTATTTGACTATAGTAGGTCACACCTCATTAATCCAACTCAATGCTCCATAGATGACTGATAATGTGGTGGCAGTAATGCCACATACACAGGAGAAATGAATACCTCCTCATTGCTGAGATCCACTTCTATAATTTATGCCCAGTATTCAAACTTGCTGCATTCTGTTTCATGGAGCCAGTCTATCATACTGCAAGATAATTCCAGGAGCTAGGAATCACAATAATATAATTAACTGCGCTCCCTAACTGCAACCAACTCAAAAGGTGAGGGAAATTGAAATGCCAGAGGGGAAAAAAGTTCTAAAATTCTGAGTGTGTTGTTTTAAGAGTAAACTTGCTCTATTTTGTTTGCTAATGAGACAGCAACCACATTTTTTTCATCATATAGATTTTTTAAAATGGGAAAATATAGTATTCAGATAATACAGCTTCAGATGATATTAGATAGGATTAGTGAAATCAGAACTGTATATTCAAAAGCATGTATTTGAGAAATTAGTTAGATTAGAGTTTTATTGATATTTTACTTTAAAAGTTGCTAGGATTTAAAAAATTTTGGGAGGCAGGGTTGGGTCTCCCATTCTGGCATAAAGTGGGCAAGGGCAAACTGAAATTTTGGATGTTAAGAAAACTGCTTGATCTGCTAGGATAGCACACCACTGGAAAATGTGAATCCTTACAATAACAGAATGCACAAGAGTTATCAATAAGCCTGTGACAACTTTGCAACTTGGCTGATGTGTGTAAATTCTGAGTAATGATACAGAACAACTGTTTGCTGTTTGCTCAGCATTCTTTTTTTTTCAGTCAGGAGATGTGGGTGTCACTGGCATTTATTGCCCATCTCTATTGCCCGTGCAAAAGTGGTGAACCACCTTCTTGAATTGGTGCAGTCCATGTGGTGCAGGTAGCCCCACAGTGCTATTAGGAAGGGACTTCCTGGATTTTGATTCAGCGCTGATGAAGGAAAGGCAATATACCTCCAGGTCAGGATGGTGTGTGACTTGGAGAGGGGCTTGCAAGTGGTGGTGTTCTCTTGTGCCTGCTGCCTTTGTCCTTCTAGGTGATGAAATGATTGGTTTGGGAGGCGCTGTCAAAGAAGCCTTGGTGGATTGCTGCAGCAATTGTAGATGGTTCAAACTGAAACCACATTGAGCGGGTGGTGGAGAGGGTGTATGTTTTAAGGTGGTGCTTCGGACGTCAATCAAGTGGGCCACTTTGTCCTGAATGTTGTTGAGCTTCTTGGGTGTTGCTGGAGGTGCATTCTTTCAGCCAAATGGAGACTTTACCATAATACTAGATGGTGGAAAGGCTTTAGGGTGCATTCAGGAGGTGAGTCTATCGCCGCAGAATATCCAACTTTTGACCTGTTTCTGTAGCCACAGTATTTATGTAATTGGCCCAGTTAAGTTTCTGGTCAATGGCAATGGTGCAGTGCACTGATGGTGAGGGAATTTGACAATGGTAATGCCATTGAGTGTTAAAGGGAGGTGTTTAGACTCTCCCTTGTTGGAGATGGTCATTACCTAACACTTGTGCATTGCGCATATTACTTGTTACTTAACCAGCTCAAGCTTGAATGTTGTCCAGGTTTTGCTATATGTAGGTACAGAATGTTTCATTGTTTGAGGAGATGTGAGCACAACTCAGAACTGTCCAAGCATTAGTAACATCCTCATTTCTGGCCTTATGATGGAGGAAAGGACTTTGATGAAATAGCTGAAGATGGTTGGGCCTAGGACACTACCCTGAGGAACTTCTGCAGTGGTGTCCTGGGGCTGAGATGATTGACGTCTAGAAACCACAAAACCACAACCATATTCCTTTGTGCTAGGCATGACTCTAACCAGTGCAGTTTTCCACCTGATTTTGCTAGGCCACCTTGATGCCACACTCGATCAAATGCATGATGTCAAGAGCAGTCTTTTTTACCTCACCTCACCTCTTGAATTCAGCTATTTTGTCCATGTTTGGACTAAGGGTGCAATCATGTCTGAAGCCAAGAAGGCCTGGCAGAACCCAAACTGAGCAGGTTATTCATGAGTGTCATTTGATTGCACCTTTACGTCATTTTGCTGCTGATTGAGAGTAGGCTGATGAGGCAATAATTGACCACACTGAATTTGCCCTGCTTTTTGTTGGGAGGGCAACCTAGACAATTTTCCACCTTGTTGGACAGATTCCTGTGTTGTACTGGAACAGCTTGACAAAGGGGTGACTAGTTCCGGTGCACACTTCTTCAGTACTGCAGTTGGGCACTTGTCAGGGCCCATGGCCTTTGTTGTGTCCAGTGCACTCAGCCATCTTTTGATGTCTGTAGAGTGAATCAAATTGGCTGAAGACTGACACCAGTGATGCCAGGAACATCAGGAGGAGGCTGAGATGGATCATCCACTCAGCATTTCTGGATGAAGGTGGGTGGAAACATGAAACAAAAACAAAAAATTCTGGTAAAACTCAGCAGGTCTAACAGCATCTGTGGAGAGAAAGACAGTTAATGTTTCAAGTCCGTATGACTCTTCTTCAGAGCTAAAGAGAAGTAACACTGTATTGAAATTTATACTGTTTAAGGTAGTGGAGCAGGTGAAGCTGGATAGAAGGCCAGCGATAGGTGGAGGCAAAGGAGAGATTGGCAAAGATGTCATGAACAAAAGCACAAAGGGGTGTTAACGGTAGTGGTACTGGCTAAAGGAGGTGCTGATGGTGGCATTAAGGTAAGAAAGCAGAATGTGATAATAGCAGGACAAGGGTAAGCACTCTGGAAAGAACAACATGAACAAGTAACAGATGGCCCTAGTGGGGGTGGGGTGGGTGGGGGAGGGGTGGAAAAAAAGATTGAAAATAGGATATAAGGCTTTTGATGTCTGTAGAGTGAATCAAATTGGCTGAAGACTGACACCAGTGACGCCAGGAATAAAAATGAAAATAAATAAAAATAAGTCGATAAAAAATAAAAATGAATATTGAAAAAAAGGGATAAAAAAGGGGTGAGGATGGAGGGGAGAGTTCATGGTCTGAAGTTGTTGAACTCAATGTTAAGTCCGGAAGGCTGTAAAGTGCCTAATCGGAAGATGAGGTGCTGTTCCTCCAGTTTGCGTTGGGCTTCACTGGAACATTGCAGCAGGCCAAGGAGGGACATGTGGGCATGAGAGCAGGGTGGTGTGTTGAAACGGCAAGTGACAGGAAGGTTTGGGTCATGCTTGCGGACAGACCGAAGGTGTTCAGCAAAGCGGTGACCCAGTCTGCATTTGGTCTCTCCAATGTAGAGGAGGCCGCATTCGGAGCAGTGAATGCAGTAGACTAAATTGAAGGAGGTGCAAGTGAAGCACTGCTTCACCTGAAAGGAATGTTTGGGCCCTTGGATGGTGAGGGGGGAGGAGGTAAAGGGGCAGGTGTTGCGTCTTCTGCGATTGCATGGGAAGGTGTCGTGGGAGGGGGATGAGGTGTTGGGGGTGATAGAGGAGTAGACCAGGAGGGAACTGGGTGGGGGGGTGCTGTGAAGGGAAGATGTGATTGGTGGTGGCATCATGCTGGAGTTGGTGGAAATGGCAGAGGATGATCTTTTGAATGTGGAGGCTGGTGGGGTGAAAAGTGATGACAAGGGGGACCCTATCATGGTTCTGGGAGGGAGAGGGTGGTGTGAAGGCAGAGGCGCAGGAGATCGGTCAGACACGGTTGAGGGCCCTGTCAACCACTGTGGGTGGGAAACCTCAGTTAAGGAAGGAGGAAGACATATCAGAAGTGCCATTTTGGAAAGTGGCATCATCAGAGCAGATGCGACGGAGGCGAAGGAACTGAGAGAATGGAATAGAGTCCTTACAGGAAGCAGGGTATGAGGAGCTATAGTCGAGGTATTCGCTGCTCCCAATGTGGTCTCCTCTACATTGGAGAGACCAAATGCAGACTGGGTGACCACTTTGCGGAACACCTTTCGTCTGTCTGCAAGCATGACCCAGATCTGGCTGTCACTAGCTATTTCAACACACCATCCTGCTCTCATGCCCACATATCCGTTCTTGGCCTGTTGCAATGTTCCACTGAAGCTCAACGCAAACTGGAGGAACAGCACCTCATCTTCTGTTTAGGCACTTTACAGCGTTCCAGACCTAACATTTGAGTTCAACAACTTCAGACCATGAACTCTCTCCTCCATCCTCACCCCTTTTTTCAATATTAATTTTTATTGCTTAATTTTTATTTTTATCCACTTATTTTTATTTATTTTCATTTTTATTCTTTGTTTTATCCCCACCTTCTACACTATTTTTGATCTTTTTTTCCACCACCGCCCCCTCCCCCCACCCCAACCCCATTAGGGTCAACTGTCACTTGTTCATGTTGTTCTTTCCAGAGTGCTTACCCTTGTCCTGCTATTACCACATTCTGCTTTCTGACCTTAATGCCACCATCAGCACCTCTAGCCAGTACCGCTACTATTAACACCCCTTTGTCCTTTTGTTCATGACATCTTTGCCAATATCTCCTTTGCCTCCATCTATCGCTGGCCTTCTATCTGGCTTCACCTGCTCCACCCGCCTTTAACAGTAAATTTCATCACATTTTACTTCTCTTCAGCTCTGAAGAAGAGTCATACAGACTCAAAACATTAACTCTGTTTTTCTCTGCACAGATACCATTTGACCTGCTGTGTTTTTCCAGCATTTTCTGTTTTTGTTTCAGATTTCCAACATCCGCAGCTTTTTGATTTTGATATGGGTGAAAACATTTCAAACTTTGCATTCACATGATGGGCTGCACTATCATTAAGAATGCGATGTTCATGGAGTCTCCTCCCACTCCTGTTAGTTGTTTAATTGTCCACCAACATTCACAACTGGTTACAGAGCTTTGATCTGACTCTTTTGTTGAGGGATTACCTAGCTTTGTCTATAGCCTTCCGTTGATAACATGCATGCAGCCCTGTGTTATAGCTTCATCAGGTTGGCATCTTAACTTTGGGAATGCCTGTTGCTGCTCATTGTAACTTGGCCTTAAATGCCAGTAATATTCTGGCCTGAATGCAGAGCAATTCTTTAAGATGGACTCTCTCACATTTGACAAAGAGAATGAAGAAAAACAGATTACCATGGAAATTGTATCAAAGGCCTACTGCTACCAGCTATCATTACTCATCGTTATTCAAGTAGCTAACTTTACAGGCCAATGAATTGCTGTCTAATAATATCAGTAGAGAGCTATCTTCATTGGCTCTGGTTCATCAGGGAAACAGTTACAGAACTGTGGCATCTGCTGCAGAACACACTTCACATGTAGAGCCTGCACTGTCAGTCAGTCACCATTGCTCTCAACTTTTTTTGTCTTTGGCTGCTTCCAGAGCACCACAGGCAATATATATCAACTTGAAGTGTAATGCCAAATACCTCACTGAGAAATTGTTCATCAGCGCCAAGTTGTTCATCGCTTTTTCCACTGAACAGGAAAAGCAGCCGGGCAAGACTGTCCAATCTTATCACATTGTGGATTCCCCAAAGTGCAGGAGAATGGTGCCCATGTTGCCATCTGAGCGCCTGGGAACAATTTCTTGGTGCACATATACCGAAAAGGGCTCCACTCCATCAATGTGTAGTATTAACTGATTAATTGATGATCAACATTTGATCCATTAGGTCAATGCCAATTTCATAGGTAACAGTAAAGATGCTTCAATTTTAAAACAGTCATTTATGCCACCTTTATCTGAAGGAGAAGGCAATCTGTAAGAATGGCTGTTTGGGTCCTAATCAACCCTCTTCAGATATGGTTAGTGATCTGCTTATGCCAGCCATGGATGCTAGTTGAGCACAGATAACTAAATGGCCTCCATATTTCAAGGCCATAGAGGACACTCTAAACATCTGGAGGGAGATTACTTTGCTACAATCCCTCTATGCACGAATATTCTGTGCAACATGGAATCAAATGCCAGATTAGTATAACAGGTTAGTATATCCTCTGTCAGTGTAAGTTTGTCCCCCCTGTTATCAGCTAATGTGCCAAACAGAAAAGTACCTGAAATGTGGGTTTGAGGAGCACAATGGCACCCAAGTGGCTTTGCAGTGTAATTGTGAGTCAACAGACAAGCATTTTGCAAATAGGCTTGTGAAGTTCCTTTTAACAATTGTGTGCCAATAATGAGCATAGCGAGTTGCAACTTGAAGGAGTGCTCTGTAATTGTTTGACCATGTCAGGTCAGTTATCTAGGTGCAGATATAATAGAGTGAGATGAAACAGCTTGTTGCAAGTTTACCTGGCCTAGCTATTTGTATTAAACATCCTTGGATCATCTTGTCTTCACAGTACGTGTAGGCTCTCATTGCAAAAAAAATTCAGAATCCCTTTTGCCAGCCTTAGAACTTAGAATAGATGCCTGAGATCAGGGGTGTTGTGCCAAATTTTGAGGTGCCGGAGCTCTAAGAAAATGTGTTTGCCATATCATTTCTAAATCTATTACGTTGTTTTCCTATGTATAATCATTTGAGTCCCCAAATGTCAGTAAAATGATGCTTTTAAATGATAAGTATTACTGTAGTAGGCATTTTATTTCGTACCATGTGGTATTTTGAATCATTGGTCCTTAGCATAGCTAGAATTTCATTATGGAACAATTTAATTATTTAATTCAAGCCTATTAAAAACACGAATTACAGAAAATTTTACTTACTTCTGACTGGGGTATGGTATATAGAGGTGGCACAGGACAGGTAGTTGAACCAAAGCTGGGTAAACATGTAATTAATAGGCAAAAGGCAGAGGTTTGAGAGATTTATAAAGTCCAGAAAGAGCCAGTTTAAATGTTGCAATTCTTTTATGTATGTTTGCAAAATTTTTTGTCAATTATATACAGAATTTATTTTGTGGCAAATGGTACATGCTTTGTTGAAGCTTCTTAGGTAGAACTGTGATAAACCTTTTCAATATTAAAAGTGTCAAAATGAATGATGCACAATCACTACCATAATAAAGTGAATATTTATCACCATGAGATAAAATAGTATAGTCACCAGCCAAGTGTTTTGATTTCATGTCTGGTGTCGACTGTGCCTCAATGAATAGTTCAATAAGATTGTGCCGAAATAATATATACTTTTTCAATATTTACATTCTCTTTAAACCTTTGTTTTGGACATTAAATAATTTTTTACTCAAAGCAAAATCTCTATTTTTAAAGGGAACATTTTGAATTTTGATTTGTGGAAAGCCAGCAGTCAGACTGCAATATTGTGGCTATTCAGCTTCACACAGTATGACATTTGTAGATTTTGTTTTCTATAACCTTTATGTATACTAAGCTGAAAGAGAAAGTTCGAGACTTCCACGTTCATGTTCAAATTCCAATTTCAAAGACAATTACCCACCTGTGTTGTTAGCAGAAACAGGAATTCCTTACTCCTGTGAAATAGATAGTAATTGCTAACACCTAAGAAGGGAAAAGCAAGATAGAGAAAAGACGATAGATACCAACTTTCTTCATTCTAATTTGAGTTTTTAACTGAAGTTGAATTTTGAATATAGCCTAATATATTTGAGCCAGATAGGATGGAAGGGAATATAGGAGGAAGCAAGTCGAGGGTGAGTGGCCTCTAGCCTTTCTCAGCCCACGCTTTGAGAAAGTGAATAAAAATGGTAAGTAGATGAAGTACAATTGCTGAAGTGAATGAAGTAGAGTAGGGGGAGGAGGAAAACAGATGTTTGAATTGACAGTTCAAAGGGGTAAGAGGTATGGATAATTGGGAATTAGAAGAGTGGAGGATCTGATGTGAGCAGGGACTGGAAGAAACATGAGAGGGACTGGAAAGAGAGCCACTGAGGGTCACATTTCCTCCAAAACTCCTATTCAATATGTGGCCAACAGTCATTAGTGGCTCCTTTCCTCACAACACCACAGCAAGCCATATTACTTAATACCCCTCACCCAGAAAAGGAAAAGAAAGAGCAATTGGGGGTGAGAGGAAAGCAAAACAGAAGTTAGGAAAATACAAAGTAGAAAGGGGTGAGAACGTTTAAATTCAAACTGACCAGATAGAGAGAAGCAGCAAAGTACAAGAGATAAATGAGATCATAAAAGCAAAATAATGCGGATGTTGGAAATCTGAAACAAAAACAAAAATTGTTGGAAAAACTCAGCAGGTCTGATAGCATCTGTGGAGAGAAAGACACAGTTAATGTTTCGAGTCCGCATGACTCTTCTTCAGAACTAAAGAGAAGTGGAAATGTGGTGAAATATATACTGTTTAAGGGGGGTGGGACAGGTGAAGCTGGATAGAAGGCCAGTGATAGGTGGAGGCAAAGGAGAGATTGCAAAAGACGTCATAAACAAAAGGTTGAAAGGGTGTTGATGGCGGTGATAGTGGCTAAAGGAGGTGCTAATAGTGACATTAAGTGTAGAAAGCAGGATGAGCAAGTGACAGATGGCCCTAGTGGGGGTGGGCTGGGGAGGGGGGAGGGTGTGGGAGAAAAGATCGAAATAGATTAAAAGGTGGCGATAAAACAATGAATGGAAATAAATATAAATATATATATATAAATAAAAAAATAAATATTTGAAAAAAGGAGATCAAAAAAGGGTGAGGATGGAGGAGAGCGTTCATGATCTGAAGTTGTTGAACTCAATGTTAAATCTGGAAGGATGTAAAGTGCCTAATCGGAGGATGAGGTGCTGTTCCTCCAGTTTGCATTGAGCTTCACTGGAACATTACAGCAGGCCAAGGATGGACATGTGGGCGTGAGAGCAGGGTGGTGTGTTGAAATGTCAAACGACAGGAAGATCTGGGTCATGCTTGCAGACAGATTGAAGGTGTTCCACAAAGCGGTCGCCCAGTCTGCGTTTGGTCTCTCTAATGTAGAGGAGACCGCATTGGGAGCAGCGAATGCAGTAGACTAAATTGAGGGAAGTGCAAGTGAAGTGCTGCTTTACTTGAAAGGAGTGTTTGGGCCCTTGGACGGTGAGAAGGGGGGAAGTAAAGGGGCAGGTGCTGCACCTTCTGTGATTGCATGGGAAGGTGTCGTGGGAGGGGGTTGAGGTGTTGGGGTTGATGGAGGAGTGGACCAGGGTGTCCAGGAGGGAACGGTCCCTATGGAATGCTGCCAGGGGTGGGGGTCCTGAAGGGAAGATGTGTTTAATGGTGGCATCATGCTGGAATTGGCAGAAATGGTGGAGGATGACCCTTTGACTGTGGAGGCTGGTGGGGTGAAAAGTGAGGACAATGGTTCTGGGAGGAAGAGGAAGGTGTGAGGGCAGAGGCGTGGGAGATGAGTTGGACATGGTTGAGGGCCCTGTCAACCACAGTGGGTGGGAAACCTCGGTTAAGGAAGAAGGAAGACATGTCAGAAGCACCGTTTTGGAAAGCGGCATCATCAGAACAGATGTGACGGAGGCGAAGGAACTGAGAGAATGGGATGGATCCCTTACAGGAAGCAGGGTGTGAGGAGTTGTAGTCGAGGTAGCTGTGGGAGTCGGTGGGCCTGTAATGAATATTGATGGACAGTCTATCCCCAGAAATTGAGACAGAGAGGTCAAGGAAGGGAAGGGAAGTGTCAGTGATGGACTCTGTGAAAGTGATGGAGGGGTGAAAATTGGAAGCAAAATTAATACATTTTTCCAGGCCCAGACGAGAGTATGAAATGGCACTGAAACAGTCAACGATGTACTGAAGAAAAGAGTTGTGGGAGGGGGCCTGAACAAGGAATGTTCCACATATGCCATAAAGAGACATGCATAACTGGTGCCCATGCAGGTACCATAGCCACACCTTTTATTTGGAGTAAGTGAGACGAGTTTAAGGAGAAATTGTTCAGTAAGAGAACAAGTTCAGCCAGGATTGTTCGGGCCTCTGTTCAAGGAAGAAGCGGAGAGCCCTCAGACCATCCTGGTGGGGGATGGAGGTTTAGAGGGATTGGACCTCCAAGGACGTCCCCTCCCCCACCCACTAGGGCCATCTGTCACTTGCTCATCCTGTTTTCTACACTTAATGTCACCATTAGTACCTCCTTTAGCCAGTATCACCACCATCAACACCACTTCGACCTTTTGTTTGACATAATTTGCAATCTCTCCTTTGCCCCCACCTATCACTGGCCTTCTATCCAGCTTCACCCATCCTGCCCCCCTTAAACAGTACATATTTCACCACATTTCCACTTCTCTTTAGTTTTGAAGAAGAGTCTTGCGGACTCGAAATGTTAACTCTACCTTTCTCTCCACAGGTGCTGTCAGACCTGCTGAGCTTTTCCAGCAATTTTTATAAATGAGATCATGTTCTCTGACAAGAGCAACATCAAGGGAGGTTGACTAGTAACATTAATAATTAGGAGTTCAAATGCCAATACAAATGCAAATCAGATTAATTAATACACTTTTACACCGATACCGTGATTCAACACATTTAAATGAATATCTTGTACATTACAGCAGTAACTGTACAGCACTTCTGAAATATTTCATTGGCTGTAAAATGCTTCGGAACATCTTGGGCTGCTGAAAGGTGCTGTATAAAGCAAGGATTTCTTTCTGATCTTTGATTAGATCAATCAGCGTGAAACTTTTGACGATTATTTGTAAGTAGATTCAAAATACCAAAATTCTTTTGCTATTCTCCCCTGAATAATTCCTAAAGCATTAATCGCTCTTTCTAAACAACGGGGCCAATAAAACGTCCCGAGCGACACACAGTAGTTCCCCAGCATCAAGTTAGATATACACTGATAAAAATGATAACCTGTCCGAAATGAACTGAAAATGTATGTCAATTCCCTTTAAAATACATTACTTGTACAAGAAGGGTGACTTGGCTCTCAGTTAATGTCTAAGGTAAGTGAGTGTGCTCAAATCAATCGGAAAATGGTAAAATGCCAACAATAAACCGGGATCTCGGAAACAGCTCCCAGGGTAAGAGTACAAATCGCTGCTCCAAGCCAAGCTACTGTCATGTTCCTGCTCCCTCGCCCAGGATACCTATCGCCTGTGGGCACCAGTCAGAATTACAGATGCAAGTTGCGATTACGATCAGGACTTTTAAACTGTCGTTATTTTATTGCAGACTTCCGTCCTGTCCCAACCATTTGCTTTATTTTTTAAGATTTCAGCTAACACATCATAAAGTTTAAAGTGCCTAAGGTTACAAGAGTGAAAGCACGGAGTATTAGTCATTAAAGCCTTTAAATAGGAGGAGCCCGCTACGCCCCTGCCTGAGATGCCCTTTGCATCTAGCATTCCATTAGGGAAAATCAGGGGAATTATCAGAGGGCATATCTCCTACATTGGCTTTTCATTGTAATACCCCTGCCCAAAAAGAGCAGGCAAATCCCCTTTGTTGCTGAACCGGCAGTGGGAAATGGTGGGTGCGAAGCATTGGATGCAGCAAAGCTCATCCCCAAATAATTTTCTGTCCACGTGTGCCCTTGCATGGTCGACTGAAACATTGGCATGGATGGGAAATTTAAACTGCTGTGTTAAACTGGCTGGAGATGAGACTAAACACAGAAAGTGCTGGAAATACTCAGCAGACAAGACAGCATCTGTGGAGAGAGACAGAGTTAATGTTTCAGGTCAATGACCTTTCATCAGAATTGGAAAAAGTTTTCAATGTAACTGATTTTAATCAAGTACTGAGGCAGGGAAGGAGGGAGAGGGGAGGAACAAGTGGAACAGTGATAGTATGAGACTGACTACTTCAAGGGACCTTCCAACTTCCACTTTGAAATGTAAGTTATAGCAATGAGAAAATTGTAGTTTAATTGCAACATAAATAAATAACTGGCATTTGAACCCAAAGTGTTTCACAATTAATGGAGTGCTTTTGAAGTGCAGTCACGGTTGCAATGAAAGGATAACTTATCAGATAAGCTACATTAAAAGCAAAATACTGAGGGATGCTGGAAATCTGAAACAAAAACAGAAAATGCTGAAAAAACACAGCAGTTCTTAGCAGCATCTGTGGAGAGAGAAACAGAGTTAACATTTCGAGTCTGTATGATAAGCTACATTAATTGGTTGAGGGCTAAATGACAGCCAGCTTCCTAATATTATTCATTTAGCGTTATGGGACCTTTTACAAGCACCTGATAAACATGGCCTCAACTTAACATCTCCTTCAAAACATGACACCTCTGACAGTGGCCCACTGACCTTTTCAGTACTGCATTGAGTGTCAGCCTAGATTATGTGCTCAAGGCTCTGGAGTGTGGATTGATTTCATAACCTTACAATTTACAGGTAAGAGTGCCATCAGTGAGCCAAGACTGATACTATAAATTATGGTTATTGTAACACTCCATCATACATGCGCTACTATATTAACTGGTGTTAGGACCAATGCAGTTGGTAAAGCAGAGTTATTTAAAAATCCCAGAGGGAAACTTTAAACAACTGTATAATTTTAAGTGTTATGTTTGAGATGCGACTCTAAACTCAGGAATCAGACTGCTAGTTCTCGAGGCTTTACATTAACTAATTGAAAGATTTTATTAATTTACACAGGTTAAATATATGTACACATGGCTACAAATTACTACTATCATAACTTTTAACAAATTCCCAAACTAATCTCCGTTAAAGCAACAGCAACCCATAGATTTAACCAAAACACCAGGCAAAGCATTTTCACCTTACAAATTCAGAATGAGGTTCTTTTCACTGTGGAGCCAGTTGGACCAGTTGGAGGCTTACAGCCTTTTGATCTTACGTTGCCTCTGCCTGCACACCCGAAAACTATTGAAGTTATACCTACCAGCCCCATTGAATGTTAATTCTCATTGTATCAACAACCTCTTTGAACTTCACCTTTTAACAATGAAACCCCTTTCATAATACCAATTTTATTAGTAATATAAACATATTGCTTGGCAGCTGTCAGAAAGATGTCAAGTTTTCATTCCACTTTTTGACTGCTCTATTCAAAAAATGTAAATGCACGCTATCTCCCTGTTTATATCTCAAACTAGTACATCAATGCACCCAGACTAGCTGGCTTTAATCCAATTAAGGCATACCCACAGACTAAATCTTTATTTTAAAAGAAAAATATTTTCCAAAATATTATATACATTAATAGCTCCATGACACTGGAGAAATCAACTTTAAAAAAATTATGAGAAAGATAATTGTATTATGTTTTATGCAACTAAACACTGGCCAGGGCACCATGCTCTTTTTGAAATAACGTTGGGACATCTCTTACATCGGCCTGAGTGGACAAGATAGCACGTCTGACAGAGCAATAGTACCACACTGAAATGTCAACAAAATAGCAACAATGAGATAAATGAGATTAATGGAGAGATTGGGAGAAATTCTTCCTGCAGCAGGTTGTTGGAGTATGGAATACTTTGTCACAGGAAAATGTTGATGTAGATTGTTGGATAAATATTCAAAGCAGATGATATGCTGTTAGTTTTGGATTGCTCTGCCAGAGAGAGAACAGATATAATGTGCTTTAATGTAGTAAAATGTCCCAAGGTGCTTCACAGGAGTGTTATCAAACAAAATATGACATCAAGCGACATAAGGAGATATTGGAGCAGATGAACAAAAGTTTGGACTAAAGGTAGATTTTGAGGAATGGCTTAAAGGAGGAAAGAAATGTTGAAAAGTTTATGGAGTGAATTCCAAAGCTTGGAGGCTCAGCAGCAGAAGACATGGCCACCAACGGTGGAGCCATTAATATTGGGGATGAGCGACAGACCAGAATTGGAAAAGTGCAGATATCTCAGACGGTTGTAGGGCTGGAGGAGGTTATAGAAATAAGGAAGGATGGGACCATGGAAGGATTTGAAAACGAGGATGCAAATCTTAAAATCAGGGGGTTTCTTAACCGGTAGCCATTGTAGGTCAACAAGCAAGGGGTGATGGCTACACGGGACTTGGTGTAAGTTAGGACATGGGCAGCAGAACTTTGGGTAAACTCAAGTTTATGGAGGATGAAAATGGGAAGCCAGCCAGAGGCGCATTTGAAAAGTCAAGTCTAGAGTTACAAAGACATGGATCAGGTTTGACAGCAGATGAATGAAGGCAGGGGCAGAATCGGGATATGTTAGAGGTGAAAGTAGGCTGTCTCAGTGATGGCACAGATATGTGGTTAGAAAATCATTTTGAAAAATATGGTTGAGCCTCTTACAGTTGCAAGGGAGAGGAATGCGGCTAGGTAACAGAGTTTGTGGCCAGAACTGAAGACAATGGCTTTGGTGATCTCAGTATATCATTGGAGGACATTTTTGCTCATGTAGTGCTGGATGTCAGACAAGCAGCCAGACAATGTAGATACAGTGGAGAAGTTGAGAGAAGTGATGGTGAAGTAGAGCTGGGTGGCATCAGCTTACATGTGAAAACTGATGCCATATTTGTAAATGATGTTGCAAGGGGCAGCATGAATCTTTGGAGGACACTTGTAGGAATGGGATATGTAATCAAACCTCTGGAGAAGGGCATGAACCCTTCTGACTCAGAGGTGAGAGTAGTACCACTGAGCCAATGCCAACAACTACAGAATGAATGTTACTTTTTAACTGTGATGAATTAGCTTTAACTATGAGTTTCTTAATTATCATTTATCATATAGATATTACTATTTGCTTGTTGTTAGAATTAACCTCTGGGAAACTAACAGAAATCTGCGCCAATTAAAACAATTCTTTTCTGATTCCACAGTAGAATGGGACTGTGTATTCCTGGTATGTTTGCTGTACTTAGCATCTTTGTGGAACCAATAGCAGCCTATGCAAATGGTCAGGTGACTGATGCTTGTGACACCATGTCTCCAAACCATGGAAGTTTTCCTCAGAAATCATCAAGCCCTGCCATTATCACAGTGGACAAAGATGTGTTCAGCTCAAAGGATCAAATAAAAGGTGTAATATTTTTAACAGTAAAAAATATCTTTTCAAATTTTATATTACAATTGTTAATGTGCTATTGTGTTATTTTCACCTGTGCAAATCCATTTGATCAGTGTTGAAACAAAATGTGTCACAGTACAGATTATTCAGTATGATATTCAGTAATATTTGGAATGCTTTCTGTAGTTTGTAGTTTGATGCAACTAAATAGTTTGCTAGGCCATTTCCTTACATTGACAGCTGTCTTTAAGAGGCCACCTCCATGAAGATTGCTGTAGTCTTGCTGAAAAACGCCACATGCTATCTAAGCATTCCGACTTGCATTCATCAGGATAGCTCACAAGAAATTACCAAACTGTAAAGGGGGAACAACAATTTATACTGCATGAGAAGAGAGTGCTCATTGGTTGGCAAGCGCATTGTGATTGGTGGAGAGATAATGGTTACCCTGATCAGATCATCGCTCACTGTATCGTGCAAACTCATGAATGGGCCTAAGGCTGCCACTTTCGGTCCAGAAAAGTGCCTGGTCTTCCTCAGATTACCC
This sequence comes from Cetorhinus maximus, assembly GCF_964194155.1. Lineage (NCBI taxonomy): Eukaryota > Metazoa > Chordata > Chondrichthyes > Lamniformes > Cetorhinidae > Cetorhinus > Cetorhinus maximus. Next base: position 24,530,072 of record NC_135895.1, on the reverse strand, counting down.
TGGAAGGGTAAGGTGCCTCAAAAATCTGAGCAACAGGTGAAGCTAGCCATTGTACACTGTTACTACGCATTAGCATCATGAATGATATTCTTCACTAACAGGATGCTGCCATCAAGCCAAAATGATGTTCTGCCTAACACACAAATGAGTAATGTGTTATATGAATTTCAGAGCCAGTGTGATGCCAGGTATATAGGCCGTACAACCCAACGCTTGCCGGATGATATCAATCAGCATGCCCCTTTAAATGTTCACAACAGGCAAAGTATTAACCATACCCAACCAGCCTGTGCTTGCAAAACTCAAAACATAGTGTCCAACATTAGATTTGATTCTGCGATTGGATAACACCTGCTAAACAATCCTGATTGTGCTAAGAATTACACTGAAAACCAATTTAAGATTGTCAGTTGGGCTCGCAGTATGGCTCACTTACGTGTGGTAGAAGCCACATATATTCACACACAGGGCCCTGCCCTTTGCAGACAGAAGAAACATGTGCATACTTTGCACCTTTTTCATCTAAACAAAAGCTGAGGGAACAGACATTCCTTGATTCATTGCCCAGCCAATGCCTTGACCAATCTGAGTCAACCTGCCCGGCTTGAACTTGAACAAAGATGGGTAGCTAACTGCTCCATGCTGCATTCTCCATGGCAACGCCTCCAGCAATCAGAGTCCATTTGCCAACCAATTAGCACTCTCTTCTCATACAGTATAAATTATTGTTCCCCCATTACAGTTTAATAATTTCTTGCGAGCTATCCTGATGAGTGCAAGAGGAAAAGCTTAGATAGCAATACTCCATTTCTGTACTACTAAATGACCAATTGCTGTAGACCCACTGCCTGTCCATGCGGGCTTGGGATTTGCATGTGGTCCCAAAGTCGGGACCTCCTCCACCTCCCCAAGAAAATACCGGCTGTGATGTCCCATTTATTTCGAATTTACTTTGCTGTACTGGCCATTCAACAGCTGGTGTGATAGGCCTATTTCTAAGCCATTGGCAATGCTGCTCTTGGTCTAGTCTTGATGAGGAGTCCTGGGATAACTGTCTGGGTGATGTTCCTCTACTTTTAATGGGGAGATGCCTTCCGTCCTTTTGTCACTCCTCTTGGTATACCCCAGAACGCAGTGAGAGAGGCTGCCCGCATGTTCAACGTTTGCTTCCATACTCTAACGGTGTTCTCCTTTGGTTTCAGTTACACTCACTGTGAGACAGTCTGGAACTTCATTCCAAGGATTTTTTATACAAGCACGAAATGCTGCTGACCTGAATGCTGGGCCTGTTGGAACCTTTACTCTTATTGATAAGAACTCCCAGCTCCTGACATGTGGAGATGTTAAAGTTTGTAACTGCATTGCCAGTTCTAAATGAATTACAGAAGTTCTTAGAAATCAGTTTGGAATTTTGTATTATTGGTCAGATAAGCTGTAAATGTCTTAATTTTAAACTTATGAGAAAGGTGCTCGGGGCAGGGGGAATAGCAAGTTACTGGAAGTGATGGTTAAATGTAGATTTCCCTAACTGGATGAACTGTAATGGGCCCAAAGGTCTTCCTCATCCAAATTTATTCTATGGCCAGCATCTTCCGGTCGGCGAGCGGGGGCGGGGCCCGCTTGCCGACGCGGGGTGACATCGGTTGTGCGCCCCGACGTCATCCCGTGTCATTTAGAATGTCAGTTCAGTGGGCGTGCATCCGACTTGGATGTGCCCGCCGAACTGTCAACGGCCTATTTAAGCCATTCAAAAAACAATTAAGCTCATTAGTGGACCTGCCCGTCCAATCTTAAGGTTGGCGGGCAGGTCGGGAGCGCTGGCAGCCACCTGAAAAAGCATGAAACCTCATCCATGGGTGGGATAAGGTTTCATTGCTGAATCAGATAGGTTATTATGACAATTGATGATAGTTTCATGGTCACCATTACTGAGGCTAGCTTCAATTCTAGATTTTATTAATTGAATTTAAATTCCACCAGCTGCCATGGCAGGATTTGAACAGAGTATTAGCCTGGGCCTCCAGGTTACCAGTCCAGTAACATTACCTGTATGCCACCATCTCCCACCAAGTTTTACAGGCTAACAACAACTTGCATTTATATAGTGCCTTTAACATAAAATCAATTTGTAGTCAGTCATACACAGTAATTTTATGGATTGTTTGAATACTAAAGAGTTAGTCTAGACAGTAAGTAAAAATATGAAGTGTTTTGATGTACTGAACATATTGATTGTAAGAAACCAGCTTGTATTGAACATTGTGCTCTTGTCTCTCTTCCATAGGACTCTGCAGTCAGTCACACAAGCTCATCAGGAAAGCACACAATTGTGGTGCTGTGGAACCCACCTGAAACAAAACCAGGTCACGTCCAATTCCTGTAAGCATTGCAGTACATTTAACAGATACCTTTAACTGGATAAAACAAATCTCTCTAATAAATTAAGATAACTTTCCACATTGTTCAGTGTTTGATACAGGTCTAAAACGGAGATGTAACATGCAAGTTATTATAAGTGTGAGTGCGACATCAGTCAATGTGCATGAGGGATTTGTGTGTTTCCCAGATTGTCACATTTTACTGTGATAAGAATTATTTATCTATCCGGTACTGTTTTTATCCATCAGTGACCCTGCTAAACATTCTTTCCACTTACTGCACACCTCACAAATGAAGGTCATTGAATAGTGGAATAAATAATTAGAAACATCAATAGTAGAACAGATTCTGAAATTTAATCACTTGGGAACCATTCATTTTATTTTCAGTTTACAAATATAAAATAATTGAATAAAATTCCTTTACTTTTTCTATAGTAAATGGAGGCCTGATGAATAATTGTATTGCAATAATAATGGTAGATGATGGGTGTTCACATTCAGAAATGGAATTCTGTTTGCTCACGTATCTCACAATTTCATGTTTGAATTCCTCGAATTGGGTTTCCAGTCTGACCACAGTACTGAAAGAGCTCTTGTCAAAGTCACAAATACCATTCTTTGTGACTGTGGCCGTGACAAACTTTCCCCCCTTTATTCTTCTCAACCTACCTGCAGCCTTTGAGAAGGTTGACCACACCACCCTTCTCCAAAGTCTCTTCCCTGTCCTCCAGCTGTGTGGAATTAACCTAGCTTGGTTCCATTATGTATCTAATCATAGCCAGTGAACCAGCTGCAAGGTCTTCTATTCTCTTCTTCCTGCGCAGTCACCTCTGGACCCCCCCCAAGGATCTATCCTTGGCCCCCTCCTACTGCTTAAAAAGCACTTGACGATATCATCCAGAAACACATCATCAGGTTCCACACTTATGACAATGACACTCAACTCTGTCTCACCACTAACTCTTCGGACCCCTCCAATGTCTCTGATTTTTCACTTGCTTGTTTGACATCCAGTATTGGTTGAGTAGATATTTCCTTCAGCTAAATATTGGGAAGATGGAAGCCATTATCATTGGTCCCTGCCACAAACTCTATTCCCTGACCACTGTTTCCACCCCTGGCAATTGTCTTAGCTATTTGCAACCTTGGTGTTTCACCCCAAGATTAACTTCTGACCACGTATCTGCACCACCACCAAAACTGGCCAAGACTGCCTACTTCCACCTCTGTAACATTGCTTGATTCTGACCCTGCTCAATTAATTTGCTGATGAAACCCTCATCCATGCCTTCGTTCTCTCTTGACTTGCCTGTTCCAATGTTGTCTTGGCTGGCCACCCATATTCCACCCTAGGCCATCCAGAGCCCAGCTGTTACCCATCACCCTTCTGCCTGATAACAGTTACTGGCTCCCAGTCTGGCAATGCCTCAATTTAAAAATCCTCATCCTTGTTTTCAAATCGTTCCCTTACTTCTCCCTAACCCTGTAGCCTCCTCCAGTCATACAAAGCCTTAGAAATCTATATACACTTTCAATTCTGGCCCCTTGCACATCCCTCATTTTAATATTTTCCACCATTGGCAGCCATGCTCTCAATTGCATTGGCTCTAAGCTCTGGAATTCCCTCCGTCGACCACCTGCCCCTCAACCTCTTTCTCCTCTTTTAAGAGGCTCCTTAAACCTATCTCTATGATCATCTTTCCTGACATCATCTTCTGTGTCTCAGCATCTGTGGCTCAAAAATATTTTTATTTATATTGCCTTTAAGTGTCTTGGGACATTAAATGCACTATATGAATGTAAGTTGTATCTTCCATTAAATGCTCTACCTTGACCTTTTTCCAGTAAAATATTACAATACTTGGTCAATCCAGAGTAAAGAAATGGTAACTGCATTTACTGCAAGCAAATACTTTAATGCAGTACTCTGGGCTACAATGGCCAAGATTTTCATCTCCCTGCTCTTTGGGCAGTAATCTAGCCTGATGGATTGTGTCCTACATGAAGAAACTGTTTGATTGTTGTTCCAATGATTTCAATGGACTGAAAATCAGTAAATATCTTCTGTCAGAACAGATTACAAGAGTCGCTATCAACCTTAGCAATTGACCCAAGCTGACTAAACCAGTAAGTGCCTTCCAAATAGTTTCAGAATAAGGTGTTGGATTTCAAGGGGCAGAGATGGAAAATGATGTTTAGAAATAATTTTGATCCATGTTCTATCGGGCGTGTAATACACACCACCAGATTACCACCCAGTTAGTGAAGACAAAAGCCTACCTTATTCCCTGGCAGTGTACACAGGTGTACATTGATTTAACTCTTGGAGTATATTTCTTTTGTTTATCATTTATAGCAAATTCAGAAACAATTGTCAGGTTGGGATCTCCTCGTTTTCCATATAACTATGAAGTATTAGGAGAGTTTAGCAGCAGAGAGGAGATGCAGCATCAGTTGAGATTTGGAGGTGGCCAAACTGGTTGTTTGTATCAGGAGAGTTTAGCATGTGAGACTGACCCCCTCATCCACTTATAAGTATTTCCTTTGTTTTCTGACTGAAGAAGGGCAAAACAAGACTGAATTTCTCCCTTAACTTCATCTTTCTTCATTTCAGGGTCACAGTGGTTCAGAAATTCAACATTTACTGGGTGAAATTACATGGTCCAGTGATTTCTCAATTAAATGCCCCTCCCCTACCAGTACAGACTACAACAGAAGCTCCACCAATCTTACCAATTACCTCCCAGTTGACTAAACCAGTAAGTGCCCTCCAAATTGATCCAGGACAAGATGGTGGATTTCAAGGGTGTTTAGAAATAATTTTGATTCATGTTTTAAGTAGACATGTGGATGATTTTCTGAATTCGCACTGAAATTAAATTTTATTTTATTCAAAATTGATCTTGTGCTTTTCTGCATAACAAGTCATACTTTAATTGAAATTGAGTTTCACAGTTTAGGTGTGTGATTGTGGGAACCTATCTTGGGATTTCAGACGAGAATTCCCAATGGCAGTATAACTTCAGAAAAGCAGCCCATGGAACTGATGGATCAATATCAATGTAATCATCAGCATTGCACAACAGATTCATTCACATTCTCTTCGAAAGCTTTATGAAGCCTAATTTTTACAAGCCTAATTTGAAATAAAGAGTGCTTGTTTTACATATAGGAAAACACAAGATCAAACTTCCATCAAATCAAATGTCATTTCAGATTAATATTTTTAGATTGTGATTTCCTCTTTTGATACTTGGAGGATGGAGGGAATAATTTTAACCAATACTCACCTTGCAGGAAACCTAGAAGATTGGTTGGAGCGCTAGTTTTATACTCACCCAATATTACCTCTCTATTGACTTTAATGGAGAGTAAAATCAGCGTCATGAAAACCAACATTGCATCTGATGTTGTCCAATTCTTGATGAGCAGGTTAGGTTAAAATTGCCTCCTAAAAGTTTTGTTTTGTGCCCTTCCTTTCTTTTCAATGTAGTTTTTTTTATTGGATGCACCAATGATTGGTTGCGCTCAGGTCAACTCAGAAACTGTAAATTTCACTGGCTCTGGGGCTTCTAATGTCATATCATGGTATTTGAATGGCAAGTCATGCTACTCGGCTGAGGGGAAGCTCTTGTGCGATGTCATGCTGTGCCAAATCAGTCTTTCCAGGGAGCCAAATGAATTCTAAGATGGATCAAACACTTGCTCCAAAACCCTCTGGGAGAGAATTTCCCTGGGATTCTCCCAGTCTCCTTCTTTAACTTTGGTGGGCATTCTGGACAAATAGCTGTTTTCAACCATTTACACTGTTTCTTTGGGGATTCTATTGATTGTTCCCACAGGATCCCCGATGCCAATTTCCAGGCATATCTTTTTGAGAGTACCACTTCTTTAAATCAGGCGTGTGCACAGAAATAGTTTAAAATTCTTTTTGCAATGCTAAAGACCAGCCTTTAAACCAATGAAAAAAAATCACCCTCATTCGCCAACCATGTGGAAATGATTCATTTTAGCTTCTTCTGTTGCTAGTTCAATGTGACAGAATGTGGCAGCAAAAAATTCTGCCTGCGGAATCCCTCTGGATGTGACCCTGAGCTGGACCGATTGTGCTTCTTCCTCTCCTTCACAATGCAAGACTCTTCAGTGCTGTTTGAGTTGAGTGGACCTTCGAATGGTTACATCTCTTTTGCCCTGTCAGATGACAAATGGATGGTCAGTATCATAGGAAATGAAAATTCTTCTTGTATTGGATGAAGGCAATACTTACAATGCTTGTGGATGTGCTGATACGAGAACTGTTCAATCCACTTAATATGTCTTTCCCAATCCTAGCTCTAGCTGGAAACCTCCTGCCTAGGAGAGAGTTGTCAGCATTATTGCTTACCAGTTTCTCTTTTGACCATTTAACATTTAAGTGTCTTGAGAATGTGGGTAAGAATGTTTATTGAAACCAACTCCAGTTAAGTTTAAAAAAGTGTGCAGGTTCAGGGGCAGTTTATAAACTAGGTTTGACACTGCAATGTGGGACTACCTTTTCCAGGATTCTCTTGCTATTCCCCTCTGGAATCAGGTCAAGGCCCAATTCCAACAACAATCAAGAAACTCAACACCATCCAGGACAAAGCAGTCCACTTGATTGGCACCCCATCCACCACTTTCAACATTCACTCCCTCCACCACCAACACAAAGTGACAACAGTGTGTACCATCTACAAGATGCATTGCAGCAACTCACCAAGACTCCTTCGACAGCACTTTCCAAATCTGTGACCTCTACCACCAAGAAGGACAAGGGCAGCAGATGCATGGGAACACCACTACCTGCAAGCCCCCCTCCAAGTCACACACCATCCTGACCTGGAACTATATTTCCATTCCTTTGCTGTCACTATGTCAAAATCCTGGAACTCCCTTCCTAACAGCCCTATAGGTGCTACACCACATGGACTGCCGTGGTTCAAGAAGGTGGCTCACCACCACCTTCTCAAGGGCAATTAGGGGTGGGCAACAAATGTTGGCCCAGCCAGTGATGTCTACACCCCGTAAAAGAATAAATAAAAGAACTTACTGAGTTATACTGCAGATCTGGTGTTGCTCTGAAATGAAACCATTTGGCAGCCATGATGGTTTCAGTATTAATGTATGCTGACCCATTGCATTTAATAGAATAATGAATTACAAGCAATCCAATTTTTTTTAAGTGGCTAATAATTACATTGAACTGAACTGTTTTTATTAGCAGATGGGGTGGAGACATGGGACCAAAGGAATTGTTTTCTAGTAGAATATTCTCCTGAAAGTTAGGTTTTCAATTAGTGACATAGCTTAGAATAGAAACAAAGGAGGTGATTTTTGAGACCTCCCAGCAGCTGGAACTGGGATGGTGGTGCTCCAAAAATGGTAGAGAATCATTACTGCCCCATTCTCGTTGACGACAAGGTCATTCCTATCTACCCTCAGACCTACTGCTAGCCAGTCAAAGCATACACCTAAGCCCAGCAGTAGACCCTTTTAGCATCCAAATTGAGGCCTAGGACTTACATGGGATCTTGATTTTACATTTTAGGACATATACTGGGTGAGGCGTACACTGTGTACACACTGCCTTGTATCAGCTAGTTCTGCCAAAGGGGAGTCCAAGGGTAAGTTTTATTTTGTTGTTGTGTAGTTGGAAAAAGCTGAGAGACTCCTCTTGCCTCCACATAGAAAACTTGGGCTATTGCCGCACTAGGCCCCTCAGGCTCCCAAGAATGGAGAGAAGGGGCAGTGATGAGCTTCTATGATTTTGCTACAATTTTGGGAGCATTCCTACTCCTCTGGCACCCCCTCCACAGCTTATTTTATGACGTCTCTTTGACTGGACTGCCAGCTGATACTAGGCGAAGGGTTTATTGACTTCCCTGCATTAGGCCTGGTTGGACTTTGCATTGGCTGCAGCAGCATCAGTAACAGGGCAATAGGTCATTCCCCATCATTTTCAGCGAGCTATTGCCTCATTCCTGCTGAGGGAGCCCTCAAAGCCCACCATCCCCTCCCCACCACCTCTCCCAATCCCATCAAACATTGAAGAACTCAGGAACAATTATTTCCAAATTCCCACAAAAAGTGCGAGATTAACAAAATTCTGCTGGGACGAGGAATGATTTTTACAGGAGGATGACTAGGACATGCAAGCCTGTAATGTGTTTGTTGGCAGTAGAAGCTTATATAATTTTGTTAATGAAAAAGTAAACACTGCAACAAAAATCAGTGCAGGTAGGTTAGGTGGCATATTGATATAGTGGGGCTTGGTTATTGCAGGTATGATTTATATTTACTTAACAATCTTCTGTTATCAGGGTAATGACGACATCTATTTATGTGTTGTAAATGATCAAAGTGTACAGATCAATCCAGGCCATTCCACTGGCCGTTCACATCCAATATTGAACTCACAGGTGGGTGTAGCAATGCTAATTTTTTAACTATATTCTCAATTGATCTATGTACTTGTCTGAATGACCTTTACAAAGTTTTGGTGCATGTTTTGAAGATGAACAGAATGTTCTCCCAGTGTCCTAGCAACCATCCATCCCTCAACCAACAGCACTAAGACAGATTAACTGGTCATTGCAGTTTGTGGCATCTTCCTATGTGAGAATTGTACGTTGCATTTTCTTACATAACAACAGTGACTACAGTTCAAATGTTATTAGTGTGAACTGATGTTGCTCTGAAATTTGATACACCATTTAGATGCAAGTTTTCCTTTTTACATATGTTTGCTTTGATAACATAGTATTGAATTAATTATGTTGTATAGGTACAAATGAAAGCAAATTGCAGGGCTATGGGGCAAAGGCTAAGGAGTGGAGCTATTTTGGATAGCTCTTTCAAGGAGCTGGTACAGGTACAATGGACCAAGTCTCCTTCTGTGCTGTATCACTCTATATGAATGCGATTTAACTTATTACCTGTTTGAATTTAATCTAGATTGGAGGTTCTCCATTTAAAAATGTGCTTCGAAAATACTATGTTTGAAATTAAAAATATATTTGAGTGCAGCTCTGGCTCACCTCATCAGATATGTTGGAGATATTAATTTGAAACTCTCACAAAGGATGAGGAGATACATTAAGAGAAATTTCTTTGCACAGAGGGCTTTTGGAGCATGAAGTGCTGTTTCTCAAAGAGTAATAGTCTCAGGGAAGAGTAGATAAGGATTCTCCCAGTTTCTCTGTCTCCATCGCATCTATTCTGACAATATATCCTTCCATACAAGTGTTTCTGATACATCTTCCTTTATCTTCAGCTGAAGGCCCCCCCAACTCCCACCCCTCACCATGCTTTAGAGTGCCTTCAACCATGTCCACTCCATTTCACACTTCTCTCACTCCTTCCTTTCCCTCCCAGAACCATGATAGGCTTCCCCTTCTCCTAGCCTTCCACCATACCAGCATTTGTATTCAACTGACTACCCTCTGCGATTTCTGCCACCTCCAATGTGATACTAGCACCAAACACATCTTCCCCTCCCCTTCCCTTCTAGCATTTCAAAGGGGTCATTCCCTCCGTGATTCCTTGGTTCACTCCTCAGTTTCTCCCAACAACCTCATCCCTTTCCATGCAAAGAAAGGAGATGCAACATCTGCCCTTTTACCTCTTCCCCTCTCACCTTCAAGGCCGCAATACTCCTTCTAGGTGAAACAGTGATTTACTCGTACCTCTTTCAATTTAATATACTGTATTCACTGCTCATAATGTGGTATCCTCTATATTGGGGAAACCAAATGCAGACTGGATGATTGTTCTGTAGAATACCTCTGCTCAATTTGCAGTCGTGACCCTGAGCTTCCAGTCGTCTGTCATTTTAATTCCCCATCTTGCTTCCACTCTGACCTTTCTGTCCAGTGTTCCAATGCAGCTCAACACAGGTTCGAGGAGCTGCCCCTCATTGTTCAACTGGCCACTTTATGGCCTTTTAGACTCAATATTGAGCTCAACATTTTCAGATTGTAACCTCTGTCCCATTTTGTTTCCTTGTTCTTTGCTGGTTTGCTTTCCCTCTTGATTCTCATTTTCCCATCTTATTTTTGTTTTCAGACCTGCCATTCATATCTCCCCTTAGACACATCATTTGTTTATTTACTTGGCCCATTACCATTCCCTTTGGCCTTGCACCATGAAACCTATTGTCATTTAATCTCTCTTGCCCACATCCTATCACAGACCTTCCCTTTTATTTTTTTTCCACACACCTCCCCCTTTCACTTGCTCAAAGCCTATTATATTTTTACCTTTTTCAGTTCAGACGAAAGGTCACAGATCTGAAACATTAACTCTTGTTTCCCTTTCCGCAAATGCTGCCTGACCTGCTGGCATTTCCAGAATTTTCTGTTTTCATTATCGAACGTTTGAACAAGACTTGGGGAAGAGAGAGCAGGGGAGCGGGATTATTTTTGGATTAACCTAGGAAAGAGCTGACACAAACATGATGGGCTGAATAACCTCCTTCTGTGAGGTAAATTGGTTCTATGGTGTACAGGAGACTGACATTGCTCCTTCTTCTCACAGGTATGCAGCTAGTAATGATGAAAATTGCTCTCATAATTGATTTGATTCACTTTTAATTGGGGTGAAATTGTAAAAGCTGCTAATTACAAAACCTAAACTTTGTAAATTACATTCCTTTTACCTATGCCATTAAATTGTAACAAAACCACTTACCAAGCAATCAAATAAAAGGTTATTTCACTTCCTGCACTTGAGCAGAAGCATGGATCTCAGAATTGAGGCTACAATGACGTGGCCCTATTTCTGATCCATGATTCCTTTACGTGTGGCTCCCTGCTGGCATCATGGAACACAGAATCACTCTTATGGCTTCAAGCCTGTAAGTATCTCAATATTGGGGTTGGGGGATGTGGGGGGTGGAAGGTAAAGTGCAGATTTTATTGTGGCACCTGGCAGTAGCAGCCTGAAAATGACATTTGGTCTCTTACTACCCCATGCCGCTGGTATCCCTGGAAGGGAGCCTTTACATGGACACCTTGTTCTCTGTACCCCAGCTTAGTGGTGAAAACAAATTTCTCCCCCTAAGCTGCTAGGAAAGACTAAGGGAATCAGAAGAAAAGAAAACTCAGAAAAGAAAATGTATCAAAGTTTACAAAATTTGGGATGTGGGTTGGATTAGGGGAGAGAGGTGGGTGGATAGAAGCATAGATTATATTGTATTGCTGAGAAAAGAGACATTCTGTCAAAGCATTTCATCTTGCGCTCATCAGGATAGGTTCTCAAGAATGTCGAATCATGCAAGTTTGATGCTGAAATAGGGCGCATGAAAGCTATCCTGTGGGATAATGTCTATCCTGATCAAATAATTGCTCGCTGTGTATTGTGCAAACTCACAAATGGGCCTAAGGCCACCACTTTCAGTCCTGAAAAGTGCCCAGTCTACCTCAGGTTACCCTGGAAGGGTAAGGTGGCTGAAAAATTTGAGCAACAGGTAAAGCTAGCTGTTTCACACTGGTACTATGCAGTAGCAACATGAATGGTATTCTCTATGAACAGGAAGCTGCCATCAAGCGAAAAAGACATTTTGACTGCCACGCAAATAAGTAATGTGGTATATGAATTTCAGTGCCAGAGTGACGCCAGGTTTGTAGGCCAAATGTCCCAATAACTGGGGGACCATATCAAACAGCACATCCCCTCGGATGTTCACAATATGCAAAGGACTGACCATACTCAACCAGCCCATGCTTGCAAAACTTAGAACAAAGTGTCCAACATTAGATGCGATCCCGTGATTGGACAGCATTTGCTAAACAATCTTGATTGTGCTAAGAATTACACTGACAACCAATTTAAAATTATCAGTTAGGCTCACAATGTAGCTCACTTATGCATGTTAGAAGCTACATGTATTTACACACAGGGCCCTTGCAAACAGAAAGAACATTGTGCCTTTTTCAACTAAACAAAAGCTTGGGGGACAGCCATTCCCTGGTTCATTCCCCATGGCAATCCCTTGACCATTCATTGTTGACCTGCCTGGATTGAATTTAAACAAAAGCTTGGCAGTTATTTGCTCCCTGGCACATTCTCCATGGCAATACCCCTACCAATCAGTGTCTACTTGCCAACCACTCAGCACCCTCTTCTCATGCAGTATAAATTGGTATTCTTGCAAATCTGTCCTGATGAGTGCAAGACGAAAAACTTTGACAGCATGTCTCTCTTTTCAGCAATACTCAAGTTCTGTACTACCAAGCGACTAGATTATGTTGTGCTTTTTTTGGATTTTGAGACCAGCCAGGTTAACCACAATGGTATTTTCCAAAGCTGTACCTTCTTATTTTCCTAAATACATATTCTGGTTTTTACTAATTAAAACTGGGGACTGTTCATTTAATTATCAATGATTGACTAATAAAAATTGGACATCATTTAATATAACGAAGGTACGGATCAAATTTATATCAAACAGCTATTTAACTTGAACAGTAAATGTCAAACTAGGGGGCAACACTACATTAATAAACATTGAGTAAGGTTTAGGGTTGAGAAAACAGTTCCAATGACAGTAGACATGTGGAATAGGCACTCAGAGAAGATAGTTGATGCAGGATCAAATGGCTTTTAAAAGGACCTGGAATGATAACTATGGAGAAGGAGAGATAAAAGGTTATAAAAGTATTTAACAAGGGATGTTAGGGACGATGTAATTCGTCTTGGGCTGTAGTCTGTTTTACACTTGGCCTGATTTCCCTTCTCGTTGAAGTCAGCGTTCTTAAGATAGGGATGGTGAAAGATGGAAGAGTATGATAAAATAATTATACCTGTGTTCTATATCGAGTGAACTTCATGGGAAGGGACGGGAAGGCTAAAGCCTTTTCTCACTAAATTTTCATACATTCAAATGGGTTCGTGCTAATTAATGGCAACAGATATAAAATTGTCAAAATAATGTCCTGTTTAACAATGATAAATGATTGCAGGTTCCTATTCATGATATAGCATGGAGTTTAGAAGATGGGCTGACTCAGTGTTCCTTCAGAAGAAACATTCAGCTCCCTGAATACAGTGAACGTTTTGACCTGCTGGACAGACAATATTACATTTTCCTAGCAGAAGGGAGAGCTGAGAATGGTGGGTTTGTCATTTTTTATAAGCAATGTAGACACATCCGTACCATGAACAGTAGTGAGCATTGATTATGCAGTTAGTCAGCTATCATTTGCAATTGGGACTAAGTGGCTTTAGAGGTGTTTCAATGCAAAAGTGGTAATGTAGGTAGGAAATCAGGTCAGGCATCTGACTTCTATACACACTAAAGCCAAGCCATGCGGGATGACTCTTAGACAGTGGGAGTCTGAGGCCTGAATAGCATGAGATTCATCATGGAAAGATACTAAAGATAGAAAAAATGTAGAAAAAATTGAAATGACATTGTGATTTCTCCATATTCAACAGAATATCCAAACAATTACAACCCTTAAAGTGAGCAAAATAGTTACTTTCCCTCTTCACAGGGACATTTCACTCAAGGCATTCTGTTCCACTAACTCCATTTCCAAAGTTCATAGAGGTGCTTTCCTCCTCTAGCTTCCCCACCATTTCACAAAAATACCTGTCACCCCTCTTCCAAATAACCCCCAGCTCATAGAAATACACATGAACTCCTCTTCCATCTGCCCCACTTTACAGAAACACCTGTCACCCCTCCCCCAACTAATGCCCCCCAGTTGACGGAAATAGTCCTGCCATATCCAGTTGTGAATGATGGTGAACAATTAAACAACTCAATGGAGGAGGAGGCTCCACAAATATCTCCATCCTCAATGATGGAGGAGCCCAGCGCATCAGTACAAAAGATAAGGCTGAAGCATTTGTAACATTCGTCAGCCAGAAGTGCCAAGTGGATGATCCATCCTGGTCTTCTCCAGAGGTCCCCATCATCACAAATGCCAGTCTTCAGCAAATTTTATTCGCTCCACGTGATATCAAGAAATGACTGAAGGCACTCGATACTGCAAAGGCTATAGGCCCTGACAATATTCCAGAAATAGTACTGAAGACTTGTGCTCTGGAACTTGCCACACCCCTAGCCAAGCTGTTCCAGTACAGCTATGACACTGTAGAAAATTGCCCAGGTAAGTCCTGTACACAAAAACAGGACAAATCCAACACAGCCAATTACTACCCCATCAGTCCACTCTTGATCATCAGTAAACAGATGGAAGGTATTATCAACAGCACTATCAAGTGGCACTTACTTAGTAATAACCTGCTCACTGATGCCCAGTTTGGGTTCTGCCAGGGTCACTCAGCTTCTAATCTCATTGGTTTACACATGGACAAACGTGCTGAACTCCAGAGGTGAGGTGAGAGTGACTGCCCTTGACATCAAGTCAGCATTTGACCGAGTGTGGCATTAAGGAGCCCTAGCAAAACTGGAGTCAATGGGTATCACGGGGAAGACTCTCCATTGGTTGGAGTCATACCTAGCACAAAGGAAGATGGTTGAGGTTGTTGGAGGTCAATCACCTCAGTCTCAGGACATCACTGCAGGAGTTCCTCAAGGTAGAGTTCAAGGCCCAACCATCTTCAGCTGTTTCACCAATGACCTTCCTTCCATTATAAGGTCAGAAATGGGAATGTTCCCTGATGACTGTGCAATGTTCAGCACCATTCGTGACTCCTCAGATACTGAAGCAGTCCATGTCCAAATGCAGCAAGACCTGAACAATATCCAGGCTTGGGCTAACAAATGGCAAGTAAATTTCACGCCACACAAGTGCCAAGCAAAGACCATCTCCAACAAGAGAGAATCTAACCATCGGCCCTTAACATTCAATGGCATCACCATCACTGAATCCCCCACTATCAACATCCTGGGGGTTACCATTGACCAGAGACTGAACTGGACTAGCCATATAAATACTGTGGCTACAAGAGCTGGTCAGAGGCTAGGAATCCTGTGACGAGTAACTTACCTCCTGATTTCCCAAAGCCTGTCCACCATCTACAAGGCACAAGTCAGGAATGTGATGGAATACTCTCCACTTGCCTGGATGAGTGCAGCTCCAACAACACTCAAGAAGTTTGACACTGTCCAGGATAAAGCAGTCCGCTTGATTGGCACCACATCCACAAACATTCACACCCTCCACTACTGACGCACAGTAGCAGCAGTGTGTACCATCTACAAGATGCACTGCAGGAACTCACCAAGGCTCCTTAGGCAGCACCTTCCAAATCTACAACCACTACCATCTAGAAGGACAAGGGCAGCAGATAGATGGGAACACCACCACCTCGAAGTTCCCCTCCAAATCACTCACCATCCTGACTTGGAAATATATCGCTGTTCCTTCACTGCTGGATGAAAACCCTGGAACTCCCTCCCTAACAGCACTGTGGATGTACCTACACCACAGGGACTGCAACGGTTCAAGAAGGCCGCTCACCATCACCCTCTCAAAGGCGATTAGGGACGAGCAAATAAATACTGGCCCAGCCAGTGAAGCCCACATCCCGTAAATGAGTAAGAAACGACATCTGTCACATATTTTCCCTATTTGTAAAGGCACTGCTGGAAGAAAAGGTTCTTCTTTCAAAGCTGGTACATCACACTGCAGTGTTCTAGCTCAGTTTAGCCAGTGCCCCTCTTCGAGAGGCTTTGTGTGCATTGGAGGACATCTGCCTCTGTTGTCCACCTACTAATGTAATACTATAGGAATATGGCAGGCTTGATTTCAATCTGTGCTGAGTTTGCTGATCTC